>NC_081138.1:9801600-11001600 GCF_958295425.1 Solea solea | reverse complement strand
CATGTACCTACCTACTAGCCATAGCAAACATTGAAATTTACCATTAAAACGTAACTAAGTTGCTATAATATTTTATCAATAATCTACAGATAATAAAAACTTTCAGCTTACCTCAATATGCTTTTTCAAATTAGACGGCGAGTTATTGAAAGCCATGAGCTCATGGTACTTGGGAGTGCAGAGCTTGCAGCACATTCGAAATGAGTTGTTTTTGGATTCAACCATTTTGAAAAATTCTTCCAGGTATGGCCAGGGATGTACAGGAGTTGGCTGGTCTTCCTGGCTAGCAACCTCCTCGCTGGTGCTTCGTTTGGACATTTTCGAAATGGAGCATGTCCGGCAGGGATGGTGGACGAGGAAATAGTGCTTGCGTGTGACGTGATTTGTAACGTGCAGGGGTGAGAGATCGCGTGCAGACCAATAGCGTGTCGGAATGGTGTATGTTGATACTTCTCATCCAATCACAATCAAATTCACTCACTTTATAAACGATGAAAACAACCAAAATGAAATACAAGTCACGAGGCTGTTTGGAAAATGTAAAAAGTAGAAAGTACAGATAATCAAGTAAAAAGTCGGCAGAAAAATAATTACTCCAGAAGGTATAGATACCCAAAAATTCTACTAAGTAACAAAGTATTTGTACTTTGTTACTTGACACCTCTGGCTACTAGATACCACTTCCAAGGCACCAGGAATACAACCGCTAGGGTCGCTGGCTTTGAAAACGTAGACATAGGTCGTAATTCCTGCATATGTAGGTTTCATTGGAGGACAGTCTCTGACTAACTCGTATCCTCCAGAGAACGTTGTTTGTGAACAACATGCAATGTCCTCTTTTCTGATGATTCCACTTTCCACAGATTTAACCATACAACCTCAAACAGATAGTTAAAACTAGATAATTTAGCAATTCATGCCCACTTCCCACCTTTCTTTTTAAATTTCCCTCTTTGTGAGGCAAATAATGTTCTCAAACTTTTGACAGGTTTCTTTAGCATTATCTCAGCTTCCTCTTTCACAACAGACAGCCCAGTTGCTGCTTGTATGTTTTAATTTAAATGTTGTGATACTACTTAAATCACCACAGAAGGATTTCTTTCTACAGTACAAAGCCACTGGGATTCAGTGCTTCTGTTCAAGGATACCTGAGTCGGGTGAATAATTACCATCACATGGACTATTATGGTTAGACCTTGAAGGACAATCACGCTGCTCATTGCCACATTATGCTGTACTACTTTCATTATGATGCAATTTTGTTTGCTTCTTATCTCAGCCTTTTTTGGCAGTGTGTTTATCATGTTGTGTGCTTATTTGTTTGAAAGACTCGAGACAATTGTCAGTGTTTAATAAGTATAATCATTTTTACACAGCCAAAGTCAGGTTTTGTGTGTTTTTTGAAAGTGCCAGATGCAGAGAGTGCTGATCAAATTGCCTAGAGACTGCCAGGTTAAAAGAGAGCTTAAAATAAATCATACATAGATAAAAGTATCTGTATGGTGAGCAGTTTTTGTGTAAAAAGGATTTGTCAGTGTAGTGCTTGGGCTTCCATCTGTTCTCTCAATGAAGACGTGTCAGATATTTAAAGGTTCACAGGCTCAGGTGATAAGAGCAACGTCCTCCTCAGTTGAGGTATAGGTCAGCATTTTAGCATCTTGATAACACTGATCAATTTATTAATTAAACCATTAAACCAATCACCATACTAGTCATTTATAGACTACACCACCAAACTAGTCAGTGATACCACCTTATCACTTTAATATGGGGTACCCCACCACCTGTTTCCTTTAATTGGTGAAACACTACACTAAGGTACACCATGTTGTGTGTATCTTACAAGCCATACAAGTGTGCCCACTTGTATGGCTGTATGTCTTCCTTAGAGTGGAAAAATACATGGGATCATTTTCACTTTGTACTTTTTAGATGGAAAGATGCTGTTTGACTCCTAAAAATTGATAATCTGGTCTTACTTGTTGACATTACTCAGAAATATTTGCCTTGGCTTGCAGGAAACATCTTGAGACTCATATTTTGCTCTCACTGGAAACATGACTGCTAGTTGGAAAACATGGATTGGTAAAGCCACTGCGGCTCAAGCTGGGTCCCAGGATTGGGTGATGAGCTGGGGTCTCGCACAATGTAGTGCTGACTATCGAAAGGGACAAATCTCTACATGTGGGCAACTGTGGCTGTTGGTGCATTCTGCCCTTTAAGCAGCATGGTAAGCAAAGTCAGAGTTGGCATTGTATGTTTGAAAGATAACAAATATCTCTCTGAGTGATGTGTCATATTGTGCTAACTGTGTCAAATCAGTTGTGATCTATGCTGTTGTTTTTGGTAATCCATTTTGTTGCTGTTGTTTTTTAGACTTGGTCTGTAAGGAAACATTATTGATGAGGCACACCGGGCGAAGATCCCAGAGGACAGCCAAGCATACAAGGCTGTAAGATGTACACAGTTTTGAACCTGCAAAGACACATTTTCTGACTGTTGCTACTACTGCATAAGCACTGTTTCAATCCAACACTGTGAGTATTATTGTTGTACAGTTCCAATAATAGAATACATTCAGTAGTGGGAGTAGGCATGGTCAGCTATGATCTAGCAGTGTTTCCAAAAGTTAACAAAAGAGGTATTGGTGGGCGATTGATGGTTGTTTCCATAGTGGGGCTTATCTTCCCACATTTGTTGTCATCATGCATATTGTCTGTTTTCGGGATTTGTCACACAGGTTATTCATGTCTGCACTTTGCCAGAGGCAATGCTCTCAAATACCCACAACCCACACAAAGCAAGCTCCCCACAGAGAAACCTACAATGGCAAAGCAAGGCTAAATGTTTATTTATTTAGCACCATTTCAGACACAATGCAATTGATGGTGTACTGAGACATAAGACATTGGTGAAACATATTACTCACTCTCTCCTCTCATATCCCAAACATGACAACAAGATAATTAACTTGCCATGTCAGTTTGTTAGCACATTATGATGAAAAATCTAAAGTTAACATTAGAAATGTGGATATACCTATACTGGATATTTATAAATGCCCACTGGGTACATTTCCCTTTTTTTTTAGGAAACAATGTGTTCTGCCGTTTATTGTTGAGTTAAAAATCTTAGAATGTGTGTTTGCTGTACACCTCAGCCGGGACCTATTTAAAAAGATGCTAAAAAACATTCACTCTCATGCATTTGCCTACTTCAGGAGTGGGTGCTGTGAGTTGCTCCATAAAACCCATGGGCCTAAAATAATCCGCAAAGCAATCCTGTGAGGAGATGAATCTCTTCTGTTACCATGTGTCAATGTCAGCCTCTGTACACAGTGAAGGAGGCTGCCCTACATAGTCAGTCCCCATAAAGAACTGCTCACTAAGTGTGTACATGTGCATGTTGCTATTTGCATGAGTGTGTGTTTACTTGCATGCTTGCACATTCAGAGAGTGGCAGTGTGGTAATGAAGGGGGATGTCGGTGAAGACGCTGGTACTGATGTGCTGTCACTGTGGATCTTCTCAAGGTCTAATCAGCATCCTCAGTCTCATATCTCTTCAGGCCAACTACCCAGACCATCAAGGACAGTAGCACAACTGTATGTTATACCAACAAGCTTTTTTATTGGTTTTGTGTTACTCAGTGGTGGGCTGTCAGGACCAGCAGGGCCTTCTCTGCTAAAAAATTAAAAACTTTTTAAATTATTATTATTTGTTTTTTAATAATCAAATTAATGTGTGTCTGAAAGTGTCAGTATTCAATTACTTTTTCAGTATGTTATGATTATATTTCCAGAAAGAATATGGTTATTTTTTGTGAAGCTGAGCTGGATTTTCCATATGTCATTTAACGCATCATAGCTCCGTGGGCCTGCTCTATTGCTGGCCTTTCGTTGAAGCTACCATTTCCTATTTGGTTATAACTTTGACTGACGTGTGTTGTCAGCCAATCAAAATTTGATGCATAGTGATAGAACGCCCCAGGCCCAGCGATGTGTCTGGCGCAAGCCCCCGCTGTTGTCATCAACGACGTTTGAACCTTTGGCGGGTTTTGAAGTAAGCTATGGCCACTGCATTAACACCACCGATCCATCATGTTTCTGATCTCCTTCATGTGCACTTTTCACGGCGATCGTTTGGAGAAAAGAAGGAAATTATTTCAAGAGGAAGACCTACACCGAAGAGGGACATCATTTCCGGTAGTTCAAGTGTTAATGATACATTTATAAAATTTAGAAGTGGTGAGGACAAAACTGTTGATCATAAATAGTGCCGTGGACGTGTTCCCCACGTAGTTGACGCCTATGCTTGTGTGGAAGCTTGTTTTTGTGTCATATAGTGGCTTGTGAAATTGCAGTTGCTGAGTGACTTAACGGAAGATGTGGTGGTAATGATGCAGTAGCCTATAGATGGGCAGTGGTGTGCGTGTGCGCTATGGTGTGTGTTTTTTTTTTTTTTTTACTGACGGCCCTGACTGAAACCCCACGGTACGCTACTGGTGTTACTTATTTAATATTTATAAAGGAGAGGACCCCCACTGGTTAATGATCTATCCTTCTAGAGTGACCAATACAAATTAGCAACATCCAGGACGGCAGCAGAGAAAAAGGTTAAACAATTTTGCACAATGTGCAAAAGACAATTATGATCAAAGCCACATGGGAAGGAAAGAGAGACAAGTAAATATGTCATGATTCACTTTCTCTTTTGCTGCCTTTGTGTCCCAGCACTGTTGCTGGTTTACCCCTTCCTAAGGCAAACACCCTGAAACGTATAATTGATGTGAGCAAAGACTCATAACTTACAAACCCATTTTATACACCATAACATATTTTGTTATGATAATTGTGAATGATGGAACCTAGTTTAAGGCTTCTGTGTGGCTTTTATGGATTGTCTGATCCCTAGTGGCACTCACTTATGCACATCACATTATGCTTATGTCTAAAATGGTGGCAATCAAATTTCCTGGCACCACACTCATGAGGACAAAACTATACATGTGCACCACAGATCCGAACCACAGTAAATATTGTGAACAAAATATTGTGAAACTTTCACAGCAGGGCTTGGGAGGGAGGCAGAAAACAAAAGTAATGATCCCATGGTAGTTTGTATGTCCCCCCAAAAAATACAGATTTAAAGTGGTAATCTTGATTGTGAATGATGTAAAGGAGCTAAATGAAGTCTGGGGTGACTTGAGGGTTGTACAGATTTTTACTGAAGACTGAGTCATGCTCTGAGACACACTCAGGACAACAGTTACTGACCTTTTTCAACAGTTTCCTCTTTATATTTGACCTTACACTCTCAGATGAATCTCTAAGCTCTGAGCTTTGCAATGGAACATTGAGCAACTCCTCCAGCACAGCTGCATCACCTCATAATGACATTACACAAAATTTGTTCAAATATACTTAGCAGTATATCAAAACAAAACAAAGTCAAATGAGTCAACCAATCAAAGCTCCCAGGGGAACAATCAGACACGGGCATAACCAGCCAGCCTCTGTGGCACAGCTCCAACCAACCTTTTACTCGGCTGAAGGTCATCTCACAGCAGTTTCATAAAATATCTCATTATTCATTGACCCCAAAACCCATATCTCAGCAAATTATCCTATTTTTGCATTCCACATGTAAACAAACCCATGTTTGAACAACCAACATATCCTGCATGCTCTGATGTGGCTTTGAAGAGAAAGTGTCATGGTGTTATTTAATCACAATTACAGTCTGTTTCAATGACCAGTGCCTTTATTTATTTGGTTGTTTACAATATTGCCTCAATTCATTCTTCGTTTGCTATAACAGTCACTGGAGAAAATATGGACATATACATGTGCCTATTTGACAAGCAAACAATCACATATCTTTTGTTCAGGAAAATAAGGTAAAAATCTCTCAAAAAAGACAGAGACATGTATTACAGACACGTTATGTACAATTATTGTAACACGTGTTTAAGCTGCTAACGATGTGCAGCTTCCAGTGACATTACATTTCCATACACAGTCCAGACACATGCCGATGCCATTCAATTAAACTACTGCCTTCGTCCCTGTATACAAGCACTGACAGGGAATCAATTTATTGAATGGCTTATGTCCACCTCCACTTCACTTGGTGATATCACCCCTTTCAGCGTGTTTGTATAAGTTCCTTTCCAGTTTAGGTGGTGGGTAGTTGTTGCCAAGATGTCCTTTCATGAACTACAACATATACAGTTCTTTAACAGAGCATAAAATCAGTCTCTTCAGTCCAACAAATGTACCAGCCTGGGTATTGTAATGTTTTGTCACAGATGTCGGGGTTTAAGCTAAAAACAGATATTTATGAAATATCATTCCTTCTTCATTGTTAACTGTGTGTTAACTGTGTGAAGATTTTTATTATGGAGTCTAAATATTTTTATTTTCACTACCATGCAAACAGTTGTTAAATTGTATACCACTAAAATATATTAGTTACTTAAAATATCAAGAATAACTTTGGTAATGCATTAGTGTGTGTACTTTTTTGGAACTTCTGTTGCAGTGGTTATTGGTAAATTGCCTGTTTTGGAATAGGAATGCAAATTGGATTAAAGCTGCAATGACAAAAACACAAAGCAAAGACAAATCATTGCTTCACAAGTCATGCATCATTACTACAACGGTCTATTAAGGTCACTGGAAATGTAGTTTTATGGTTCAGCTTCATTTAGTCTGTTGCTTCAGTCAGGACATAAAGAAAATGAGTGTTTTTCACCAACTGGGGAAAAAAAAATACACCCACACATCTTATTTTGTTTTAAAGATAAGCCACATAATCTTTCTGCGGTTAAATAATAAAGATATATTTGACCACAACATGCAAGGAAGAGTTCCCAGATGTACATAATCTACTAGATTAATATACAGAATAACTAATTCAATGATCTATTATGAATTTGAATTAAATGTGCCTATTAAACTGAATCTTAACTTTGATTATAATGGCAGTATTGTTGCTGGTTTTGGCCTAAGTATGTCAATGCTCAGGACAGAGAGTTCTCTTTCCTTCTGAAGCCTATCAAGAAAACAAATTGGTGTCTGGAGTGCTTTTAGACCCTCAGAAATCTACTAACTGCAATTTTAGAGTGGCAAAGAAAATGAATGTGTGTAAGGCAGGTTGCAGGCAGGTTGTAGGAAAAGTCCTTTATAGTTATCCTCTTCTGGGCTGAAGGTGACCTCCTTAATCAAACTCAACACAGCACTCAGGTTCACTGCTCTGAAGGCTCTGGAAATTTAGCAATGGCACACTCTCGAAAGGTTCAAATATGTGTAATAAACCAATCTTCTGATGACAAATGGACTCTGGCATAAGCACTCATGTATGCTAATAAAAATAATTGTATTTATAAATGCATAACCTTGAGGTTTGCTTTCAAAAAGAAACCATTAGTAGCAGTGCTATTTTCGGCATAGCTGAATTAAAAGTGTAGCCTATTGTTCAAATGTTGGAGTCTAAACCATTAGAAACTGTAATGCAGAAATCATTAATGACATTTACATGACATTTCATAAAAATGGTGAGCATTTTTTACAACTTTTCACTGGGGCCAGTTTGTTCATTTGTGGTTGAGAGAACCAAATGTTTCTAATTAAAGGTTATTGCTCCATCTTGTCAAATGTCCTTTCTGTTCCCTCAGACTTTAACAGCTAATATTGGCTGTTGAATGTTTGTGCAGCCATTCTGTTTTGGGAGATGGCAGATGGCAGGATATATTCCAGTTACATGCCTAAAAGCTTTCAGCTTACTATTTAACAAATTGAGTTTACAGTGTGAGATGTACAGAAGCACAGAATGTCTGAGACAGAAAAACATTTGGATGTAAATCCCAAGTGCACACTCAATAAAATGTACCTTCTGGATGTTTGTGGCAATAAAAAGTGACACATACAGTACATTTTGGATAAATGCAGTGTATTGATTACTGACACTAAACTACTGACTGTGTGCTTGTACCTAATATGAAAAATGGTTCTGTACGCAATTCATTTATTTATTAAACGGTACACTGTGTTGCCTGCATAGAAAGGGGAATTGCATTGTCATTTCTATTTTGTGTTTATTGATTTGTCTGAAGCACTTGCTGCAGTAGTATTCTCTCTTCTTTGAGACTGCTGCAGACCAGCACATACAGTATATGCTAATACAATATGTAGCATATATATGTATATATATATATATATATATATATATATAAACATTATCTAATTTTACTTACACTAGCCAAAATGTTTCCAACATCTTTAAATGCACAAATATGTGTTTATAGTGAAGGTATCAGACTGTTTAATTCATCCTGGTTGCCTTATGATGTCATCAATCACTTTGCATCATCAACCTTTAAAATTTAATAAACTTTTAAATACTCTAAATGCTCCCCTGTACCTAATAACATGCCATGAGCATGATCAATACTGTTTATATATAGCATTATTATAAAGAGCATTTTACAAACTTTTTTCTCTCGTTTGTGTTAACATGAATGTCACAATATACCAATTACTTAGTGTCACCAACACAAATAACATGTTACTTAAAATGTGGAGATCCAGCAGGTAATAATAATAATACATTTATTTGTATAGAACTTTCAATCAAAGTGCTTTATAGAAAATAAATAAAAACAAAAAAAAGTGTGGGTGGGAAAGCAATGGTGAATGTGGAGTCACGGTATCGAGGAGCTGTTGATACACCCTTTTGACTGGTGACTTAAAATGATGGGGATGTAAGATATTCATTATTAATTATTCTTTTGTTTATAACTCTCTGTCAGTTTCAACTGTTTTGTATTTTTCTCACTCCAGTTTTTTGAAAACTCAATAAAAAACAATTTGAAATAAATAAATTATTCTTTTTTATGTTATGGTATGTTAGTTCAACTAACACTAGCGCGATTTTAGTCCGACTAACGTGTTTACGTGGAAGTCCTACTCAGATCGCAATTTTAACAAGCATGTAAACGCACTCGAAAACAATCTCTACGGGTATTAATGGAGCAATCTGTGTAACAACTTCACCTGAAATTTGACTTTACAAACCAAACTTTTTCAAAGTGTGGTTTGTACACCAAGTGAGACTGGGTTGAGCAACAGTGATTGTACAATAAATAAGCAACATTTAACATGTGATTCCTACAAAAAAACAAAAAACACCTAAGTTGCCTTTGCGTGTAACTGGTTAATGTACAGTACATCTGTACATCCTAGGCATGCCTGCACAGCAAAATACCATCAACTATAATGCAATGTTCTGTAATTTATGGCAATCAGCAATCCCCCCAGCAGGATCCATATAGTTTGGTCAAAATTGCATAGCTATTAAAAAATGGCAGCTACCATTGAGTAGAGTAGGGTCAGCAGTGACACCGGAAATGATTATTAAAATAATCCCTGTAGATGTACCATGAAGCATGCATGACCCATTTCTCGCAATATAAAACTTTCACTTGAGACTCCTGAAAGTAATATGTGCCCTGAATGCAGTAGATGATGTAGGACTTCCATCTGTTTAACCTGCTTGGCTTAATTGGTTTGACTCAAGATGTGAAAATAACACCTAAAACCCTCAGCCAGTCCCTTGTTGTTATTCAGGGTCAGCGCATTTTTCAAGCACAGGAATAAGCTATATTTATCATTCAAATTGATGCACCTGACAAACTATGTGTATAAAGAGCAAAATGACATGACAGAGAGCAGATACCAAAATGGATTATAAATGACCTTTGAAGAAGTGTGTCATCTTAAGCGATGTGCACATATGTATCTACTTGTATTGCAGCCAGAATCCATGACTAGTCATTCTGTCCAATATGCAGTGGTGGGCTGTCAGGGCCAGCAGGGCCTTCTCTGCTGGCCCTGACAATATCAAAAAAGTATATTTTATTATTATTATTATTATTATTATTATCATTATTATTATTTTAATAATCAAATTAATGTGTGTCTGAACGTGTCTGAATTCAATTACTTTTTCAGTATGTATTATTATATATTCCAGAAAGAATATGGTTATTTTTTTTGAAGCTGAGCTGGATTTTCCTGGATGTCATTAAACGCATCATAGCTCTGTGGACCTGCTCTAGTATCATTGCTGGCCTTTCGTTGAAGCTGCCATTTCTTATTTGGTTATAACTTTGACTGACGTGTGTCGTCAGCCAATCAAAATTTGATGCATAGTGACAGAACGCCCCAGGCCTAGCGATGTGTCTGGCGCGAGCCCCCACTGTTGTCATTAACGACGTTTGAACCTTTGGCGGCTTTTGAAGTAAGCTATGGCCACTGCATTAACACCACCGATCCATCATGTTTCTGATCTCCTTCGTGTGCACTTTTCACGGCGATCGTTTGGAGAAAAGAAGGAAATGATTTCAAGAGGAAGACCTACACCGAAGAGGTACATCATTTACGGTAGTTGGAGTGTTAATGATAAATTTATAACATTTTTTAGAAGTGGTGAGGACAAAACTGTTGATCATAAATAGTGCCGTGGACGTGTTCCCCGCGTAGCTGACGCCTATGCTTATGTGGAAGCTTGTTTTTGTGTCATATAGTGGCTTGTGAAACTGCGGTTGCTGAGTGACATAACGGAAGATGTGGTGGTAATGATGCAGTAGCCTATAGATGCGCAGTGGTGTGCGTGTGCACTATGGTTGTTGCAGATCAACTGTCTCAATACTGTCAATATAGTCGGTGAAGGCCCTGACTGAAACCCCCCCAGTACGCTACTGCAAATATGCTACCCTGCTATCTCAGGCTGAGCAGCAAGGGAATCATGTAATTGTGCTCAGTGGAACACAAGTGCAAGGGGCTTTATATTTAAATTTAGCTGTACAAAGATGGCAGATGTAATTAAGTGCTAATGAGCAGGGAACATAACTTGTAGATTTGTCTTTTCTCAGGCTTGATGGCACACATCTTGTTTATAAGATTTAATAAAAAGCAAATGCATCATAGTCTCAGGGAAAAACAGACCTGAAACTGGACCTGGTAGCTGGATCTCAATTTAGAAATGGAAGTAGTGCACTTAAAGAAGGGCAGGGTGCTCTAAATATTTAGGGTTCAACATCAGTGGCGATGTGTGTCGCTGTGTGTTATTTGCTCGGCGATATAGCCCATTTTTGTTTGTACATATACACAGTGAATAAATACACTATCATAACATTTCAGTTTCACATACTTATCACGTTTCTTTGTTCTAATGGTTCATTAGCAGACTTTATGTAAGAATTTATGTATAAAAAAAACTTTAATTAGCTTCCCCTGTTTCAAAGACCAGCAACTGTCACTGTTCAACATGTAGACAGCAGACACGGGTGATTTAAATTGGATATTTGTTCACAGATGAATTATGAAAGAAAACATAAAATAAACCCTGTTTGTATCTTGCTTTTTGCATTAAAATGTATTAATTATGTTTTTATGTCAGTTACATTTACATTTAAGCATTTAGCAGACGCTTTTTAGCCAAAGCAACAGCATTTAAGTAGGTGGGAGTAGACCCAGTTAAAGCTTATTCACATGGTGTAAGTGTCGTCATGTGCCACCAAGTGTTACTTGGAAATAGTAATTAGTAACTGATTACTGATTACTTCTCCAAGAAAGTAATCCAGGTACTTGTTTTAGTAACTGATTACTAGTTTACTGATTACTTATTTTCAAAAGTAATTAGTTACTTTCAAAGACATGATGCACAACCTGAATACGCTACAAGGCAATAGACCTTTCAGGCTAATTCTTTTCTTTCTGCATATTCTCAAATAAAATTTAATCAAATAAAACAAAACTTGTTTGATTAGTTTCATTCTTTTAAAGGTGACATCGAATGCTTGTATCACACATATATGTTAGTTATGGAGGTCTACTTATATTAACTTGTTTTCATGATTAAGAACCTTTGATCGGCTGCAAACGAGCCAATCAAAATATCTCCTCACTGACGCTCTCATTGACACCCCCAGAATGTGGACTGTGTTGTGATTGGCCAGCCAACGAGAGCTTTCCCACTGTCCTGTGATTGGTGAGGTACCTGGAAGTGACGTAATAGCTAGGCCAGCTCTCAGATACACAGCTCCCCCTCTGGCACGGTGGATGCTCTGCAGCTCAGCAGCTACAACGAGAGTAGTTCTTCTTCTTCTGCGGTTGAATGTACGCAACCGGAAATGCCCGGACTAGTGCCCGCACCAAGAGGTGCTACAGTGGTGAGTGGTGAGGATTTCTGATGACGACATCAAATTAAGGAAGTGCCGATCCGCTTCGCAGAGCCCAGGAAAAAAATAAAACCCTATTTTCTCAGCAGTGGCTGAACTGTTTGTTCTGAAACTTTAGGGTTTCATAAACGAGGTAATGACGCAGATACACACACAAACGCAGCGTTAATTGGAGCTTCCGTCCTATGTGGGCTTTAACTTTATGCGCATTGCATCAAGCAAAACATTTATTAAATGCAACAGTGTCTGATTTAAAGAAAATTGTTGAACATTTAAACCAATTTTCTGCACATTTCACCATGTTTAAATAAAATAAAGCAAGTCTTTCTTCTGTTAACTTATATTTTCTGCCTACAAAATAAAATAATTTTTGTCTTTATACTCCTTCATTTGAATAGATGTAAATTAAATACAGTAATAAAATGATTAAAATCAAAGTCTCTCCTGACTGTATTCTGACTAAGTTTATTTTCACCTGTTTAGCAGGAAAGGAGCCGTCGGAGGTTTGTTGTTTATCGCTGACGTTGTACCGCTCATACGTGTCTTACAAACAAAATCACGGTTTAGTAACGCAGCCTGCTTGCAGTAAAGTAAAAGTAATCTAATTACTGTTTTTTTCAATTGTAATCTCTTACCTCACTCGTTACTTGAACTAAGTAATCAGATTACAGTAACACATTACTTCTAGCGCGTTACTGCCAATCGTTGGTCACCAATGAGCTTGCATGCGTGCACACAAACACACACACATACACGTAGTGGGAAAACACTATTCTTTGCAAGCATTTGGGAGCAAAGTATGCATAATAAATGACTTGACCTGTAGACATTTCCCCCTAGATATGAGAACCAGAATTATTGGAAACTACTACTGCACTTACTGCACCTGCACTTGAAAATGAAAAGACAATACAATCCTATACATGATATTGATAATATGCTACTACTTATAAGTACAGAATCATTGAAATCCAACTAGGATTTTGATTGAAACCATCCACTGCCTCTCTATGTGTCAGATTAGGACCAGTGGGTGTGCAGGTGGGTGCAGAGGCATTTTATATTAAAACAGCATGGTTGGAAAAAGTTTCAGACTTTGGCTGCAGCATAATGAAAATTATGTCTCTTCAGAATATTCCTCATCATCATTCAGCAACTTAAGAGCCAAAGGGAGCTATCTGTCATGTCATTATAGTGTCATCTTTTCAGTTAACCTTATATAATGGATTGCTATATTGACTGTTCAATTTAGCCCTATAGACAGGAGGACAATTTTAAGCTCCAGCGTTGAAGACCATAGGCAGCAAGGAAATGACAGTCGTTTGACAAGCAGCGTTTGGTTTGATTTGGCCTGTGGGGATCATCTGTCAAAATATGTCTTTTGGCATCTTTCTGTGCCTTTCTTTTTTTCTTTCTTTGGGAGTGAATAAATGAAGAAGGCTGGACATGGCATTCGTATCTTCATTGTAGATCTAAGATAGAGAAAGTGTCTCCAGCAAAACCACCGATGCACCGCAAAATGGTCACTGTATTTCTTAAGTTCTTAAGATCTAAAAGTGTTCAACTAAACTACAATAGTTTTTAGTTTTTTTTCATTTAGAATGTGCTGATGTTAACACAATTAATAATATGCGTTATAACAATAAAAATAAAACAATAGTGAAATGATATTGCAGCATTTTAATAAACTATGCTAAATGCTGGGGGAGGTAAACATTTTTGAGATTCTGTGATGTAATGTTTTACTGCTGGCAGAAAAAAACAGACTGTTACCATGGAGTCTGTCTTCTACTGAATGAGCACTGCAGATAAAATGTCATCCTAATGTGACTACAGCATATTTTTTGCTTCATTGTTGCCTGGTTGCAGGTAATCTAGCCAGCGAAGTGATGGCATACAGTATGTTTGAAAGTGTATTGTATACATTCAGTGATCTAAATGTGCATATTGTCATCTGTAAATGACTTTTTGAAGATAACAAGGCTTGACAGTGATTAACAATTGACATGTAGTTAAATTATACGTAAATGTAAATGTAACAAAAATGTATTTCATCTGAGCCACCATCAATTCAATTTCCACCTGGCTTCCATCTAAAGAGGCTTGATTTTCTTTCTGTTTTTTCCTTCTCCCTCCCTCCCCCTCTCTTTGCCTGTGAGACTTTATGCACAAAGTGGCTGTAAACCCTCAGTCCCACAACAGGCTTTTGCTCTGCTGTCATCTGCTCTAAATGCCTTTCACAGGTATAGCGTGGGGGCTCTCTGATCTGAGTGCTGCCTGGATCATTAAGGGACTCTGTGGCTGATGCCTCTGTCAGCGATCATCTCCAATTAGGTCCCCATTTTGCACCACACATACCTCAGAATCTATGGGGGACAATGTTAAATCACTGAGGTGGAGAGTGAGATTGGGATGAGCCTTCACAGGGTAACATTGTTGCCCTGAGAGAAATATACGTATTTCTGAGGTTATAGTCTCAGATTGATGAATTAAAATGAGCCTTCGGGACTGGGTCTCTTGTTGATTTTGTGAGAGTCAAAGCTGGAACATCACTGTGTGAGTCTAAATTACTCATCTAGTCGTAATTACCTCTCAAGGTAAAACCATTTTCAAAACCTATTAAAATAATTGAAGGTTAAAATATACTCATAAGTAATGTCCTTCCTGCAGTCAGTGGGTGACAAAAATGACCCGGAAATAGTGGTTGTGTACATACTCACTTAAACACCATTCTTTTACATGGCTACACATAACATTTTTAATTGTCTCTCTGTCCTCTACAACTGGTGATTAATCTTCAGAGTGTGTCATACAGGCCTGATGCCAGGATGAAGTGACGTGGGGGGTGTTGGAATTTTAAATTAAAATTATCTAATTGACCCTGGAATAGCTCCAGAAAGGATAAATAACAACTTTTGACTGCTTAAGTACACATTAATTTGAGCATTAACAAAATAACCTAAACGTAGCAAAGGCTAAATATGCTTTATACACAGTATTTGAAGGATTATTCATCAACATCAGGAAGGCGGAGGAGACATTGCTGTTAGTTCAAATCCCTTCCTCTCTCACTTTTCTTTCACTTTTCCGGGCATGAAAATTGCCAGAATGGCCAGAAATTTCACAACCATGAAAATGGAGCAGGAATCACCAGCCCGTTTTCATTACAAGAGCCTCATAGGGACGTGACAGAGCAGCAGTAGGCTATATGACGCTTTTGACTACTCTTTTTTTTTTTTTTTTTTAATACATATGCATAAAACTTTTACAGATGGGGCACTAACTGAACAAATCAGCAGCACAAATTAAATCTCAACATATCCTACTGTGGGACAGACCGGTACACTCAGCTGTTGAAGCATTCCTCCCTTTGCAGATGGTATTTAATTAAAGATAGACACTGGACACTAACCCCTCTAAAATCATACTGTGCTGTCTGGATGGTGAATATTCATCTCAGTGTCTGAAAACACTTTACATTACAGAACTGTAACAATGTAGAAATGGTATGGTATTACTGTCTACTGTCTGTGTGTGTGTGTGTGTGTGTATGTGTGTTATTCACATATCTCTCAAACCAATGGTCCAATTGATTTCAAACTTGACAGGTGTCTTGCTACAGGCTCAAAGTGCAGTGCCAAGTTTGACGTTGTTTGGATAAGTAATGCAAAATACTGTATATGATTAAATATATCTCTAAAAGGAGCACACATTGGCTTTTGCTGCTCTACTGTAGCCACTCCCTCTCTCACTCACACAGCACTGTGGGCTACCTGAGAGGATATGCAGGCCTTTTGGCAGAATTGAATCCGCAACAACATGCCAACAAACAGGTGTGCAGTGGTTATTCAAAACTGATGATGTACAATAAATTGACACATTGAATAGCCCAGCCTACTTTGGACAGTCTTTAGACTTTGAATAAACAAACAACAATTCTGACTGCAAGGTCCCAATTTTAAACGAATCCTGAATTTAAGGATGTTTCAGAATCCCACACATGCAAAGCACAACCAGCTACAGACAACAGAATAGCATCTTGTCACTCTAAAAAGTAACAATGAGCACTCAAACACACCTTTTTCACCTTTTTTTTAAGTACAATTTTGCATGCATTTTTTACAGCATACTAACAAGCATTGTGTTCTGCATCCTGAAAAAGACGCACCGAGTGGTGTGAGGACGAAGAGGAGCAAGGAACTGTGAAATACGCGTGAGTCACATAATAATTTCTTAAATGTCCTCATAGGTTGATCATTAAAATTGTTGTCAGTGTTGTTGACAGACTGCAGTGGTTTTCTTCTGGTCTGAATCCTTTTTATGTTGTATGTTTGTTATGAGTGGATAATTTCATTTGGAGATTGCTATTGGCCTTATTTTTGCGGCTCCAAGTTGATGGCTTCACTTTTTATTATGCTATTCAACTGTTTCATCAATAAAACCGTGTTGTAGTTGGTATGATTATTGTTATTACTGATTTTTAAAGGGTGATGTTTGTGAAATCAATCATTGTTCTACACTGTTGACCCTTTCTTGTTGTTTGATAAATCACACACAGCCAAAGCAGGATTTTGACATAGCAATTAAAATGAATCACTTAAGTAATCTCCTGGCATGGCTACACTATGAGATTAAAGTGGATTATATTGGATTATGTCCATTGACCTGATTTACTGACCACCAGCCGCTTGTTATCCAAATCAGTTTCATAAATCAGACCTTCAGCGTCTGGATTTAGAGCTTCAGAGGAACTATGACCAGCAGTGAGATGCAAGCACCTATTAGTTTCTAACATGCACAGGGGATTATTTATTTTAGTGTTTAAGAATCTCCATTTTGGATTAGACAAATACATAAATAGAAAAAGCAAAACATGTCTAAATCACATATAATCAGTAAAAACTAGGCCTGTTTCTTCTGCATACTAAGATTAATCAGCCCCTATCTTGCAAAGATCTAGGTCACTGTACTTACCAAAAAACACGAGTAGAAGTAAAAAAAATTGCTTTATCATTATTATTTTTATAAGTATAACAATATGACTTTGGGCTCATTTCTAATCCTGACAGCTTAAAATAAAAATAATTTGTTAGGGTGAGTAACAACATTCAGTTTTGGGAATAGAGATCTTATTTCAAAAAGGGAACCACTGTTATGGTTACAATAATTAACATTTAGTAACAGGTTCATTACCCCTGATTTTCTTACATTACTGCAAACGTATGCAATTTCAGACCATCTTGTCCATACAGATTGCACTTAACTTTCTTTTTCTTGTACCTCTGAGGCTCAGAAGCCTTTGACACCCCACTTTTTAATTGCTCAGCAGCTTTATCATATATGTAGAGGATGCAGTTACCAAGATGGCCAATTAATCCAGAATACTAATTAGGCAGCACAGAGAAAGCAATAACTGCGGGCTGATCCACAAACAATGACATGGCAGTAAAACTGACATTGTCCCAAATTAGCTGCATGATTTAAACAGGTTTGAGGCTACACTGTAGGAAATGATAGCGGCAGTATAATGTCAAGGACGTGCCCGTCAGTCAACCAGTTTAGCTCTTGACAATTCTTCTGCAGTTAATGAACTGTATCTCCTCTGAGCACCAAGCCCTCCAACTGAAACGTAACTGTGGGCATTTTGGTCAACCCCTGAATATGACCCATTGGTAAAAAAATGATTGTGTCAAAGTCTAACCCAGGTCAACCACAAAAGTACAATGAAAACCTCATCGAAGCTACTTGATGATGACACACCCAAGGTACTAGATTGCTGTCATTTATACTATTGCTACATACGCCTATTTAAAATAAATAGATAAAATAATTCCTGCATATGACCCATAGTTATCTTTCGTTGAAGGAGGGTCTCCCTCTGAGAATTATCAACATTTGTGAGCTTCAGTAAATGCATATCTCTGAGTTTGCAAAGGTAAAACAACTGGATGGCTCCAGGCACTGTACATGGACTTTTCATAGTATCAATTTGAAAGATGCCATTCCAATGAATCAAATAGCGTCCATGAATTATCAGAAAGCTCACAACATCAAACAACGTTGCTGTGGGAAAAGTGTGTGCTTTGTATTAAAATAAGTAATTGCAGTTTAAGGACATTGGTAATTAAATGCCAACATGTATTTCAGTTATACTGCTTTTAAATATTAGAAATGTACACAAAATAACAGAGATTTTTTCTCAGCTATCCCAAACCTATTCTTACACATTATGACTAAAGGTGGTCATATCATATTTTGGAAATAAAAACAAATTCATATTGAATTGAAATACATGTTTTAACACTATGGTCAATTAGTCTTGGTTGAAGCCAAACTGTGTAAAAGGCAATTATCTGTAAGCAACATCATAGGAGCACATTTATCTAGAAAGAGATCAGTGGGATTGCTGCCTTCTGCCCAAGCTGAAGCCAATCACACATGTTGCATTGAATTGGTATGAATGAGAATTTAGAATGATCCAACATCTTAGGGCTGTTGAGGTAATGAAAACATGAAATAAGACTATCACAGAGGAAGACACTGAGGAAGACACAAAACAAGTGCACACTTGTGCACTTGTTTTGTTTAATTCATCACAACCCTCACTGTCTAGTGACACTCACTAGCTCACTGTGTTACACATTCACACAGTTGTAGCACTTAGCTAAGCAGCAATAGCTGCTCTCCTGGTCCGTCTTCCTTTTTTGAGAATAAGAGAAATGTTGGCTTCCCTAAGGGATTGAGGCAGGATCCCTTTTTCAAAAGAGTGATTAAGCATTGACAACAGAGGGTCTAAAAGAATGCCACTAAACTCCTTATAAAACTCACATCCAAATCCATCAGGCCCTGGAGCCTTACCGGACGGCATAGATTTCAAAGCAAATAGCACTTCCCCTCTAGTAATTGGGGCATTTAGTTGTAATTTTTGATCATCTGTAGCTTTGGGGAGTCTCAAGTCTGCAAAAAATTGACGCATAAGGGCCAAGGCATCATCAGGCTGTTCAGTACTATATAAATTGGAATAAAATGATGCAAAGTGTCCATTAATGGTTCTATTATCGAACGATCTAACACCACTAGAGTCAGTAATAGAGACTATATTTTGAGAATCTGCTCTTTTCTTGACAAGACTAGCAAGATATCTCCCAGGCTTGTCCCCAAACTCATATAGTTTCTGCCTGGCAAATCGGAGGGACTGTTCAGAGTCCTGAATCAGAAAAGTATTCAATGCAGCACGAGCGTGTGACAGTTCCTTAAGCAAATCAGGACCTGGGTTAGATATGTGATTTTTCTCCAATTCAGCTAGTCGAGATTCAAGAAGTTTACGCTGTTCATTTTTCCCACGTCTTTTGGATGCAACAAAAGACATAATCAGTCCACGAGAGTATACTTTACATGTCTCCCAGAGGACAGAGGGACTATCCATGGATGGCAAGTTGATAGAATAAAAAATCTTAAATTCTGAAATAAAGTAGGAGATAAACTTGTTGTCTTTGAGAAGATATGGTTGAAATCTCCAGCGCCGTGACAATGCCCTGTCCTCAACAAGAGAATATACCAAATAAAGGGGAGCGTGGTCTGATAACACAATGTTGCTTATAGAACACGACAAAACAAGAGACACCTTTGAGGAGGGGATAAAAATATAATCAATCCTGGTATAAGTTTTATGTGGGGCGGAGAAAAAGGTGAACTCCAAATCAGAAGGGTGAAGCTACCTCCACACATCAGAATATTCAATATCATGACAAATATTAGCAGGCATCCTCGCCTGCTTAGAGGGGGGAGAAATGACAGATGGACGTTTATCAAGAGAGGGATTAAGGTGACAATTGAAATCTCCCCCCACAAAAGAGTCCCCAGAAGCCCGCTCCATAAAAGCTGCAAAAGCCTTGGATAGAAAATCTGGGGAATAGGCTGGGGGACAATATAGATTCATAAAAGTTCCCTCTTTTCCTGTGAGTATTCCTTTAACAATTATATACCGGCCCTGGCTATCTTTAACACAAGCAAGAGACCTAAATGCCAACTTTTTACTAATCAGAATGGCCACGCCCCTACTGAAAGAAGAATATGAAGTAGCAAAGACGTGCCCCACCCAGTCCCTTTGTAATTTAACATTATCCTTATCCTCCAGATGAGTCTCCTGGAGAAACGCAATGGAGACATTTTCCTTTTTCAAAAATGACAATACTGCCGTCCTCTTGGCAGGTTTTTGGAGGCCGCGGATGTTCCAAGAACATATTTTAATATTATTTAAACCAGACGCGGCCATAAGACACTATTAGCCACAAGGGCAGAATAAAGAAGTCAGAGCTGGTTACACCAACAGTCATCCCATACATCCTATGACCCACATTATCAAACACATAGGACAGTTACATTTAGCAGGAATATAAAATGACACACTGTTACCCCACACACATCTGAAACACATGTCATGTCCTGAGCTAAACACATGAACTACACTGAACAAGTAAAACAAATGCACAACAAATAAAAACAAACTGAGGGTCTTTCCCCAAATAAACGGGGACTGATCACCATATAGGCACCTTTCAGACTCATCAAGAGAGAACTGACAGCATATGATGAGTAGTGTGCCAAAAAAAACGAAAAAAGACCTCCCTGTGGGAGTGAACGAAATAGGGTAGAAACGCCACTCGCCACTCGGCTAATAAATGTTTAATATGCACAAAATGATTAGCATTAACAGGAGTAGGCGACGCCTAGAAAACGGAGCATGACCTACCAGCCTGAACGGGAAAACTACGGCTGTCCTCAAAGTCCTCACTCAGGCAGAGAGTCAATGAAAACGCGAACCTCCTCCGGAGTGGAAAACCTCTTCTTGGAGCCTCCGTGCATTACCTGTAGAGTGGCCGGAAACAGCATAGCATACGGCATTCCTCGCAGCCGCTGTTTCATCGCATCGTATGCCTTGCGTTTCTTCACCACCGTCAAGGAGAAATCGCTGTAAAAGGAGATTCTGGATCCGTTGTAGATTATGCCACCATCCTGGCTCGCCCGGCATGCCGCTTCCATCACCCTCTGCTTGTCTCTGAACGTGTGAAATCGTAGCAGCAGCGACCTGGGGCTCCTGTCTGGGTCTGGTTTTGGCGCGAGGGTGCGGTGGGCTCTCTCCAGCTTTATGCGGCCAGCCTTTGTGGTTAATGTAAGGACGCGGGGTATCCATGACTCGAAAAACTCCAACGGCTGCCCTGTCTCCGTATCCTCCACCAGGCCGACGACACGAATGTTTAGGCGCCTGTTATAGTTCTCAGCCATGTCCAAACTCTCCGTTAGGGCGCGGACCTTCTTCTCCAGCTCCACCAACCTCGGCTCCTGCACTTCGGCGGAGTTTTCAACTACCAGTAGCCTAGTCTCAGCTTCGTCTAGCCGCTTGCTAGCGGCCAGGAGCTCCGTAGCATGCTTGTGGATAGTCTCGGCCAGAGGGCTAAGTTTGTCATCGATAACTTTAATAATGTTGGAAGTCATTACGCTCAGAGCTTTAGCAAGGGCAGGGTCGAGGCCGTCTGCGGTATCCAATTCGGTCTGGCCACTATCTTGTATGTCGTCGCCGGGCTCAGGAGAGGCGTCTTTTTTGTCTTTATTTCCTCTGGTTCTTCCCATTTTGTCGAAGGACTGAGGCCAAAATGTTTCTAAGGACATATTCCTGTTATGTTCACAACAAAAATGTCATGTAACGCCAGAATGTTGTCAGAATAATAGTAAAATTAGTACTGAGTGGCGCGGAGCTCAGCCAAAAGCGCCTGCTCAGCTCACCGTCATCACGTGACCCCGAAGAAATGTTTTTTAAAGTTGAACAACCTCTCTCCACTCTAGGGGAGACGTGACCACTCCACACCAATGTAAAATTCTGGAAAAGGCTGAAGTTTAATTAAAGCCTCTACACTGTGGAACCTATAAGTAGTAGAAAGGCAGTGTGTCTGAGGTGCGTATCATTTGGATAAGAAGTTGTCTTTTAAAAATGTCTGTTTTTGAAGACATTTTCAATTAATTAATAGGGAAAAATGTGTGCTAAAATGTTGAATATTTCAGAAATTTTTCCAGTTAGAAAAATACAAGCAAAAATTTTCTAATTGAGGTGATTAGTTTTGAACTTTGAACAAAGTTTGAATGAAGTTTGTATAAAGTAAATGGAAAAAGTAAATGGGTAAATAAATGGGTAAATATCAGCAGATTAAGAAGAAGCGTGGGTCAAAATATCAATTCAATTCAATTCAAGTTTAGCGCCAAATCATAACATACATTATCTCAAGGCACTGTACATAGACAACATCAAGGAGAGCAGAGAAACCCAACAGTTCACACAATGAGCAAGCACTAGTCATCAGTGGAGAAAAAAAACTCCCTCTTAACAGGAAGAAATCTCTGACAGTACCAGACTCAGAGATGTGCAGCCATCTGCCTCAACCGATTGGGGTGAAAGGAAAATGGGGGATAGAGGAGGTCAGAAAGGGGGGAGAGAAAGGAGCAGATACACAACAACTGTATCAAGTTACAAGTTTATACAGTCAATGATTACATGTTTATAGCAATACAATGTAATTTATATAAGCAGCAGCAGAGAGTGTTGATACAAATTATACTTATATCGACTTTTAATTATAGCACAATAATCATGGTGATGTTATGTATGATATGGATAGCCTCGAAAACTGGATCTTGATCCTGCAACCTGCAAGATGAGGATACAGAGAGAGAGGACGGGATATCACTTTGGTGACATCCCAGTTACACCAGGGCAAATATCAATATTTTAAGTAACAAATGAAGGTGCTCTAAAGTAAACAGTCACTGCCAGTTTAATTTGCAGAGTGTCGCTACTTGATGGTTTCCCACTGTGGTGTTTCTTAAATGAATAAGGGAAACTTGGGCGGAAGTTACCTGGTCGAAGAAGAGGGACTTTACAGTGGAATAATGTTAGACAGATATTGTGACGTATTGCTATGTTTGTCTTGCAGTATATTGTCACAGAATTGTTGTATTATCGATATTATTGGTACCATGGACCATGGTATCGTATTGTGAGGTACCCTGTGATTCCCACGCATAGAAGAAGAACATATTGTGGAATCGTTTGCAACAATCCCACTAAATCATTGATAATCATATTTAATTAAAATCGTAATTGAACAACCAAATGAAACCACCTATCGTCAGTGAAAGCTTAAATATAAATAAACAATGATCTTCTTTGAGCAAAGCTGTGTTCTCTCCCTCATGTAGCTCTCCAGATGGTTGTAACCTACTGAGAAAGAAAAACACTCTATATTGGAAAGTTGTAGCAGGATTACAATTGGCAGCTCAGAGATGCTCTCTGCTCTATTCACTGCAAAAGTCTGACACTGTAGTAATAAAAAAGCCATTCAAATCAAGAATGCAGACTAATACTGTCTCTGTTAATCAATTGATGTTTTTTCCCCCATTTCCTTCTGATTTTGAACATCCAATTCTCGCTGTACTGTCAGTTGTCATTATTTACTGTAGTCTTGGCTTGACGAGAGCTGCAGCCAGACATCCTGTGCATCTCTCTGATACATGTGGTGCTGCAAGCTGCTTTGTTTCATTTGCCAGCAAGAAGCTTTACTAGTAGAGTGTAACATTGCCCTGCCAGTTTCCCAAACATAAATATTTGTCTGTATTTAAAATGCATGACTATCCAGTCCACCCTCATCAACTGCAGGTAAAAACCAAGTGAGTGCCACCAGTTCACAACTAATTATACTATACTATATTATGCTATAATTGTGTTGTAATAATATAAACAATTATTTCATAGTCACCTTTTGTTTGTACAATACCGTTATGTTAAACCTTCCCACATGAAATAATTCAGAAAGTAATCACACTTGCTATGAATATTAAATAGAATATTCGACCCAGTGAAATGCAACATGAAATGCAGGTTGCTTTTTTAATAGAGCAAACAGAGATTCATGATTAATTCACAAATGCAGAGCCTCGTCTAAGACTCATCTGTTAATGAAGAGTTGGAAACCTTTCCAGCTCGGTCTGTAGTTTCATGGGAATTACACGACTCAAGTCATTTAGACGTTTCTTTTATTTCAGTTTGCTCACATGTATTAATGCAGGTTCAGATTTGCTCTTTGTGGATGGTGATTAGCATAATCATGCTCACCATTATGAATGCAAGATTCCAACATATTCTTTGACAAACATTGTGCATTTTGTTTAAGTATAATTTGTAAACAGGCTTGTGGCCTGTGCACTAAATGTTAAAGTTTTCATAGAGACATGTTTTTTATTCATATTTAAATAGCTCATACATATTTGTACACTCTCTGTGCTTGACTTAATTCTCATGATGTCATGAGATGTTTGCTTTTATTCCACAAGTTGAGAGTAAGCACATTGTTTTATGGAATAGTACATTTTATATTTAGTTGGAAGGTTTGACTAACAGCAAACCAGGGATGCAATAACATAATTTTAATTACACAGCACAGGTGGTGTATCATATTTTTCATAAACTGTGGTCAGTTTGGTGCATGTATTTTGCTCATCATTTTGCTTTCTTTTTAAACAGATGATTCAATCAAGCCTCAATACAGAAATGTCTGTATCAGTGGATACACAGTACGATGGAGTATTAAGGCCACATTGAGAAAAAAATTAAACAGAGTTTGAGGATAAAGTCCTAATTTACGAGATTAAAGTCATACATTTATGTGAATAAAGTCGTATTATTCTAACCTGTTATTTTGGAAGAGGAGAGCAAGAAAACGCATCTTTTCCGCAGAAAGTACCAGGCGGACTTAAAGGAAATTGCTGCTTTTGTGGAAGGGGAAATAGCTGGAACTGGTCCACTATGGACATTATTCTTGTAAATTAAGACTTTAAACTCGTAAATTCACGACTTTATTCTCAAATTCTTAAATTCCTTTTAATTTGCCAGGTAATCGGAAAAAAATATTGGAAACTGATATTAAAGCAAACCTAGTTTGCACCAAATATCTTCTCAAAGTTAACGTAACATTTAAAGAAGAGAGGGTGTCTTCATGAGTAATGGGACAGAGCAAAGTTTTGTCAAGCTTATGACTGGTGCAGTAATATTTTATTGAAAGCACAGAAGGAAGGTTGTGATTTTCAGTGAGACCAAGGACAGATTTTGATATTACAAAGTGTTTCTTCCCGCCTCTACATTTTATTCCGGTCCCAATTTTAGTGTTTTTCACACAATGGATGGTATTTGTCTCTAAAACTAATTAAAGTCATTATTTTTAATGGCAAACAGTCTGTACCTCATCCATTTTGGACTGCAATTGTGACTCTGCATGCTGTTGTTGCAGCACATTTTCCTTTTCTAAGCTAAGGTGGAAAGAAAAAGGAGAGATGCATCATTCAAACAAATTGGAGGATGCTCCTTCAGTGTGAATCAACATCCTGCTATAGGAAATTGAGAAAGACAGGAGATGGGAAGCGCCATGTCCACTCCTCCCACCACCACAGCATCTGTCTCTGAACAGCCCACTGCCAGTTCACATGGAGCATGTGTGAAGCTTTATCTGTTTGGCTCTGATAGGCTGCCAAAGCTCTAAGGGGACAGCAAGGCAGCCGTGCATCACTTCCCTGCCTCACACAGCCATCCTTCTTCACTAAAACCACTAGCCGACCACTCAAATGAGCAACAATTTTCTGTCTGGATACCCTTTCTAACACACATACACAGACAACACACACCCCTATACTCACACAACCGCAATAACTACGATATATATACGACACATATATACATATATATATGTATATATATATATATATATATATATATATATATGTATGTATGTATATGTGTGTGTGTGCATATTTATTTTTTTTTTTTTCATATCTCCAAACCCTGACTGAAGCCTGTCTGTCCCTGCAGCAACATTTTACAGATGAGGCAGAGGATTTCCCAGGCTGAGTCAGTCTGCTCAACCAGCTCTGCCAGATTACAGAACAAACACAGCACCCTGATAGTTTCTCCATGCTCAACATGCACCTGGCTCCCTCTTCTCTATCAGTGAAATCTTACCTGTTATTCCCAGCCTCCCTCTTTTTATGGTACTCTTCCGTCCCAGTCTTATCACTATTATCCCTTGCTCAATTTACAACACAGGGTCAGGAGAAAATGGCTGTGGGTGGTGTTGTCTACTGTGGAGGGAAGGTGTAGTTTCGCTACTGTACCTGCTGCAAAGTGGAAGACACATCTGAGCCCACCATAGGTTGTCTAAGCAGATAGGCAGTACTTATCATATAAGGTGTCTCTGTGTTCATTGTCTCTCTGCCTTTCCCGTCTCAAATAGTCATGGGCAGGACAAAATCCTTTGGCTGGTGTCTGAAACCAGCTCACTGGGTCGTGAACTGCCCGAGGAGTCCGGGGTGAACATTGGGCTGCTCCACTACTAAAATTGTTCCGGTTCATTGAATGTTCATCGGCACAGTAAAAACCAGTGGACCGCTCTCCTCACATAAATAAACACTTTCATTTTCATGCAGTAAGAAATAAATAAAAATATATTTTTAAAATATTTTTCTTTTTAATGAAGAGAAATGCAGAATATATAATACAAATAAAATGATCATATCATTCAACAATGTGTCAATCCTTCATGCTTGTTGCATTAAAAAAAGTTTGACATCATGACATCATATAGTTCATTTAAATTGATGAAGACAAACAGGTGCATGGAAATGAAGAAAAAAAAAGAAAAACTTTTCAAACTTACAAAGCATTTGTGTAAGTTGTCATGGTCAACTCACTTTGAAATGTGGTTTTACATCCACAGTTTAGTTCACAGTTTGTCTGCTTGTCCCAGATGCTGATCTAAATCCATCCTCCCACTCTGTTACTGTTCATTGACTCTTAGTGTCAGCAGGGACACGTGCTCTCTGATTTAGAAGCATTATGTGTGAAGGAATGCTCAGTGTCAGCGGTGTAGAACTAACAATCCTTGTGGACACAGTGCTGAACACACATAAGTGCAGTGACACAAAATGCCAAGTAGACAAGGTGACAAACAGATGGCCTGTTTTTGTTTGGACAGACACAGAGTTGGTAAGGAGCATGTAGATATTTGGGACAGGAAGTATAATAACTCATCCTCAGATGACAGTGGCCTAAAATAGGAATAAAAGGTGATATGTATGTAGGTCAAAAAGGAACTTGTGAACAGCATGGTGAATGTACTTCATATACCTAATATTATTATGAACCGTCATTTGTGTTATAATAAACTAATTTATAATAAATAAATAATGAAAATGAACATTTTAAGGATGGAGTAAAATATTTTTGAGCACTATAGCGGTAATAAGACAAACTCACAGAAACACAGACATTATTTAACATGAGACATGTGACTTTCAACCACAGTTAAAATGTAAACAAATAAAAACAAATATTCATAAGGAATAGAAGGCACAAAATTTATTTTTAATAGTATGTTTAGAATTAGGTGGCATGCAATGTACATTTGTATAATTTGAAATTGCATGGATATAATGTGCCTCGATTATGATAGAAAAATAATAAAGTAAAAGATTTGTAGAATTCTAATTGAACTTATTTCAGTAAGGGTGTATAATTGCTGTCCGTCTCTCTGTCTCTGTGGTTGGTAATGTTGTTGTTTCTGACCATTGTCACCCTTTTATATTTTCTAGAGGTATTTTATTGTTTGTTTTTTAGGTCTTATGTTTCTATATATTATCTATCACTGATTTACAGCCCTTTGTTTCAGTGCTGTATAAATAAAGTTGAATTGGATTGGATTATTTATAATGACCAATAAGAACAACAAAAAAAATATATATATATAGCATGGTTGCTAAGTAACTAATGGCGATGGCAGGTATGATTTCAAGCTAATGGAATGATACTGAAATAACAGTGTCAGAGATCTTTGATATTACAGACAATTTCAGATATGAGGAGACGCATGGTTAGATAAATTTGGATTCAATAGCAAAGTTGCAGCCTAAACATGAGATGCAGTGAGAGCTCACCCTGCAGTGAGATAAAAACACTGCAGCTTTGGATAGAGATGTAAAATGGCGTGTACATATAATTGCATTTGAGATCACTGTACAGTACAACCACAGAAACTTCTTTATATCTCTCAGACTCCGCAAATCAAAGGAGCTGTTCCTGGCTGGTAGACACAATGTGTCTGTCTTCATGAGCCACTCCAAATAACTGTATTTTTTTTGAGTTTGGTGCATATATATGTGTGCAAATCATTTGCTGCTAAATTTGCAGCAAGTGTTCCAATCAGCCTGTGGCTTTGCAGCATGTTCAGACAGATGACTTGAGACATTTTATAGAGCTCCCCAGGGAAACTCCTTTCTGACTTTAATTCTGGTCAAGGCTTTGGTTTTTAAAGTCATTCTTGCCTCTCGATGTTCGGCCTGTTTAAATTCTGTAGTTCCACTAAGGAGAGGGGACAGCTTGCCTGTAAAATTGACTCACCACTTGGTTACCTGAGAGCATTTTACTGTGCATTAATTGCTCCTCTTAAGAACAGACTTGTGTTTTATATTTAACGAAGCATTAATAGAAAATTGGTGCTCATAAAAGCTTAATTATATGTGTCTCTGTGCCATGTTTATGTCACTTACAAACAATACTCACTCAGTCAAGAATTGTTGGAGACTATCTGTTATTACTGCAATGTGGTGCTAATTGCAGACTAATCAAGTATACAAAACCTTTTTTACAAAACTAGGAACCAGGAAAAAAATTGGGCAACAAACTTGCAAATGCCCCTGTGATTCTGAGAGCTGTGTTGTCTGGAGCCTAGTGCTCCTGGTAGGGTCTCCCTAGGCAAATTGGTCTCAGGGGAGGGGCCTGACGAAGAATGGTTCAAAGACCTCATGAAAAAACAACAGAGGAAGAGAGTGACCCTGCCCGGAGGAAGCCCGGGGCCCCCGCCTGGAGCCAGGCCCAGACGGAGGGCCCGTGAGCGAACGCCTGGTGGCCGGGTCTACCACGGGGCCCGGCCGGGCACAGCCCAAACAAGTCCCATGGCCTCTTCATCGTCCTCCTGTGGACCCACCACCTGCAGGGAGATCGACTGGGGTCGGGTGCGCTGCCACATGGGTGGCAGTGAAGTTCGGGGATCTCGACGTACTGGACCTGGGCGGCAGAAGCTGGTTCTGGTGACATGGAACGTCACCTCGCTGTGGGGGAAAGAGCCGGAGCTTGTGCGGGAGATGGAGCGCTACCAATTAGATCTGGTGGGGCTTACCTCCACGCACAGCCTTGGCTCTGGAACCACACTCCTGGATAGGGGTTGGAAGTTATTCTTCTCTGGAGTTGCCCAGGGTGTAAGGCACCGGGCGGGTGTGGGGATACTCACAAGCCCCCGGCTGAGCGCCGCTGTGTTGGAGTTTACCCCGGTGGACGAGAGGGTCGCCTCCCTGCGCCTTAGGGTTGCAGGGGGGAAAGCTCTGACTGCTGTTTGTGCTTATGCACCGAACAGCAGCTCGGAGTACCCGGCCTTCTTGGAGGCCCTAGATGGAGTCCTGCAAGGGGCTCCGTCGGGGGACTCCATAGTTCTGCTGGGAGATTTCAACGCGCACGTGGGCAGCGATGGGGAAACCTGGAGAGGCGTGATTGGGAAGAACGGCCTACCTGATCTAAATCAGAGTGGTCGTTTGTTATTGGATTTCTGTGCAAGTCATGGACTATCCATAACAAACACCATGTTCGAGCATAAGGACACTCATAAGTGTACTTGGTACCAGAGTGTCCTTGGCCGAAGATCGACGATCGATTTTGTGATCGCTTCATCTGATCTAAGGCCGCATGTTCTGGACACTCGGGTGAAGAGAGGGGCAGAGCTGTCAACTGATCACCATCTGGTGGTGAGTTGGGTCAGAGGATGGGGGAGGACTCTGGATAGACCTGGTAAACCCAAACGTGTAGTGCGGATGAACTGGGAACGTCTGGAGGATGCCCCTGTCCGAGAGGCCTTCAACTCTCACCTCCGGCGGAGCCTCTGCTGTGGCAGACGCAAAGCAGCGGGTATGGGAGAAGTTCGGAGAGGACATGGAGAAGGACTATCGGTCGGCACCAAGGCGTTTCTGGAAAACCATTCGGGGCCTCAGGAGGGGAAAGCGGGGGACCATCCAAGCTGTGTACAGTAAGGATGGGACACTGTTGACCTCGACTGAGGAGGTAACCGGACGGTGGAAGGAACACTTTGAGGAACTCCTGAATCCGACATCTGCACCCTCTGTGGTGGAGGCAGAGAGGGAGGCTGATGGGGGATCATCGTCAATCTCCCTGAGGGAGGTCACTGAGGTGGTTAAACAACTCCGCAGTGGCAAGGCCCCAGGGGTTGATGAGATCCGCCCAGAAATGCTGAAGGCTCTGGGTGTGGAGGGGCTGTCTTGGATGACACGTCTCTTCAACATTGCGTGGAGGTCGGGGTCAGTGCCAAAGGAGTGGCAAACTGGGGTGGTGGCCCCCCTTTTCAAAAAGGGGGACCTGAGAGTGTGTGCCAATTACCGGGGCATCACACTTCTCAGCCTCCCTGGTAAGGTTTACTCCAAGGTACTGGAAAGGAGGATTTGACCGGTTGTCGAACCTCGGATTCAAGAGGAACAATGCGGATTCCGTCCTGGTCGTGGAACAACGGACCAGCTCTTTACTCTTGCAGGGATCCTGGAGGGGGCCTGGGAGTACGCCCATCCGGTCTACATGTGTTTTGTGGACCTGGAGAAGGCGTATGATCGGGTTCCCAGGGAGATACTGTGGGAGGTGCTGCGGGAGTATGGGGTGGGGGGGGCACTACTTAGGGCCATCCAATCCCTATACGCCCAAAGTATGAGCTGTGTCAGGGTTCTCGGCACTAAATCAGGCCTGTTTCCTGTGGGTGTTGGCCTTCGCCAGGGCTGCGCTTTATCACCAATCCTGTTTGTGATTTTCATGGACAGGATATCGAGGCGTAGTCGTGGGGGAGAGGGGTTGTGGTTTGGCGGGCTTGAGATCACGTCGCTGCTTTTTGCAGATGATGTGGTCCTCATGGCTTCGTCAGCCTGCGACCTTCAGCACTCACTGGATCGGTTCGTGGCCGAGTGTGAAGCGGTCGGGATGAGGATCAGCACCTCTAGGTCTGAGGCCATGGCTCTTAGCAGGAAACCGGTGGATTGCCTTCTCCGGGTCGGGAATGACTCCTTGCCCCAGGTGAAGGAGTTCAAGTATCTCGGGGTCTTGTTCACGAGTGAGGGGACGAGGGAGCCGGAGATGGGCCGGAGAATCGAAGCGGCTGGTGCGGTACTGCATTCGCTTTACCGCACGGTTGTGACGAAAAGGGAGCTGAGCCGGAAGGCAAAGCTCTCGATCTACCGGTCAGTCTTCGTTCCTATCCTCACCTATGGTCATGAAGGTTGGGTCATGACCGAAAGAACGAGATCGCGGATACAAGCGGCCGAAATGGGATTCCTCAGGAGAGTGGCTGGCTTTTCCCTTAGAGATAGGGTGAGAAGCTCGGTCATCCGGGGGGAGCTCGGAGTAGAACCGCTGCTCCTTCACATTGAAAGGAGCCAGTTGAGGTGGTTCGGGCATCTGGTGAGGATGCCTCCTGGGCGCCTCCCGAGGGAGGTATATCAGGCACGTCCAGCTGGGAGGAGGCCTCGGGGTAGACCTAGGACAAGGTGGAGAGATTACATCTCCACTCTGGCCTGGGAACGCCTCGGGATCCCTCAGTCGGAGCTGGTCGATGCGGCTCAGGAAAAGGAAGTTTGGGGTCCCTTGCTGAAACTGCTGCCCCCGCGACCCGGCCCCGGATAAGCGGAGGATGATGATGATGATGATGACTTGCAAATGCAGCAGAAAAGGGACATAACTTTTTAATAATAAATGTACAGTCATATTTTACTAAAGGGAAAACATAACTGATTATACATGCAACTGATTTCCCAACTTTGAAGTCCTATGTCAAACACACATTCTATTATGCAAGGGAATGTCATACGTTTTACTTTAGGTCTGCGCTTATTTATTTAGTTATACATTCAATTAATTTTACTTTGCCCTTCATGTGTCACTCAACATAAAATGAGAAGGCAGAGCTGAGGTCACAGACGGTTGATATTGTCTATTGTAGCTTTGAGCTGTGATTGCAAGCAAGCTGTTATATTGAGAAGGTATTTAATGCTTTACATGCAGTTATATAAGCATCTCTTCTGCAAAGCTGATGGGGTCTCGCTGGCATCCATCCACTACAGTAAACTGTTTGTCAGCATACAATTATTATCCATAAGGGTTTTGGCCAGAGAATACCAGAATATGAGTCATTATTTAGTTATTCCAAACCAATCAAACGAAACACTGCTGAAATTGGCACTCGAATATATCCAGTTTTTAAACAACTGAAAGGAATGTTCATGCATATTAAGATACGTATATGTATATATATATATATGTGTATATATATATATATATATATATATATATGTACTGTATGTCAAACCATCATACATGCAATGATGAAGTGGTGACATTATGTGTGTGTGACAAAGGTGACAGCAACACCTCTAACTGTATTACTCTCCCCACTCTCCCAAAGGAAGCTGACCCAGACCATCTATAATAAAATCCTGCAGCAGTTAAAACTCGCACAGAAATGTCAGTGCACTGAGACGTACATACACAATTCTTGCAAACAAACATCTCTTGAAACGTACAGTAAGTGAAGTTTATTAAAAGGAAAATAAAAGGATGTGCCAACACAAGATGCAACACATGATACTGATTCAAAATTTTCTAAAGAAACTATTCAAATTTTTTCCCTGGATTAGGTTGTTGTTATGTAAAGCTGAATTTATTGATGAACAAATAAACAGAAATAAACATTGGTTTCCCTTTAAAATGAATGTCTGGAATAAACAATGCCAACACTGTACCTTATTTTTTTCTTTTTACACTACATAAAAAGCATCTGTAACATGCTGCTGTGACATCTGTTCACTACAAAAGCTCATGTTAAAAGAAAAGAAAAGAAAAGAAAAGAGAAGAAAACAAGAAAGAGCCCTGGTGACAGCTGTTACAGCACTATCATGGGCTGAGTTTAAGCATAGTCTACAGAGAGTGGGCTCAACACAGTATTTAACAGTAATAGTGGAAATGTCAAGATTAGCTCTATGTTTTTTATGGCATGTTGTGTGTCTGAAATTATTTTCCCACACTAGCAGAAAGGCACACTGACTTATACTTTAGGGAAATAATAATAGAATAGAATAAAATGTGCACCACATTTAGATGTAAATGTGGTATTTCTTTTGACAGTATGAATATTTTTGTAAAGTTGCCTGGGAAGACATTTTAAAGCATCCTGGATTAAAGCAACCAACAACATCCAATGACATGTTGGCGCTTTCAGCAATAAAGCTTGATGTGGGCTCATCATGCAGGGTATCAAGGTCTGCCCCCATTTTCCAGCATCCCACTGAATTCTATTATCATGCTAATCAGAGAGAATACAGTGGTTGTTTGGAATTTGCCTAAAAGCCGTTCTTGTGTCAGGAAGTCTGAGCTACCTTTCCAAGGCTGCTCTTTCTATTGCTCAAGGATAAGTCCTGTTTTAATGAGACCAACTGCTTACCTCAGCAGTCACCATGACGATCCAATAAAAAGAAAAATAATAAAATGTTATGAGAGCTGTTATGTGAGTTCAGTAAAACCAGTGAACCAAGTCTTGCATTCAAAAGGAACTCAGCTTAGCCCTCTCCTCTCTTTAAATGCTAATCAACAGAAATAAATCACACCAACTCTGCTGTGACTTCCACGATAGTTTGTTTCGATGAGCAGTGGCTGCTAAACAAATATGTGTCGAATATAGGGTAATCTGAATGACAAGAGAAAAACATTTTTCAGTCTGGAGGTGAAGGAGCAGCAGAGCCATTCTGTAAAAATGTCCCATGTTTGGTGTAATATTAAAGAAAAGGGGAAGGCAGAGCTTTTCATTCATTAGTGTGGGAGAAGTGGGAGTATCAAGAGGAGAAAGGTTTTTGTAGCAGTCCTAGCCCGCCTTCTCTCTGCAGTTAAACCAGAGGAGTTAAAAGCTTCACAAAGCTTAGGATGGAGATTCTCACTGCTTTATGCCCTGCAGAACTATCCCTCACAATAAGTCAGCCATTTACAGTATTAAGTCTGCACAGTTATTTCAAAAATGGTCTAAAAACAAAGAAAAAAATGAAAAGGATGATTTAACCGAGGACCACAGAGCGGTGTAGTGGCCAGCACTGTTGCCTTGCAGTAGAAAGACCTGCTATCAGCAACCCAGAGCCTTTCTGCGTGGAGTTTACATGTTCTCTCTGTGTGTGTCTGGGTTTTCTCTTTGTTCTCCGGTTTCCTCCCACAGTTCAAAAACATCAAGAGGTTAACTGGACATTCTAAACTGACCGTAGGTGAGAATGTGAGAGTTTAACTGCACAATACACTGATCCCAGCTAAAGGAACACTTGCAGGATGAGGGGAAACAAATGTTCCACCTTTCAATGGAATTTCACCCTGGGTCTTACTTTTACTTTGTCTATATTAAGAGACCAGAATTCATGAGAGAAATATTGAGTTTGTATGCAGACTACAACAAAACGGGTCCCAGAATGATTAAATCTCAAAACACCACCATTGGTTTTTGTGTACAATACTATACATTTGGAAAGAAAAAAAAAAAGTGTTGAGTTAGTGATACAGTAACTGAGTTGCTGTTTTGTAAAAGCAACTAGTTACAAAAAGCAAAAGTTATCAAATATGTCAAAGAATTTGGATCCCCCATGAAAACCTTAAATTAAACTGTATGTTCAATTATTAATAATAAAACTGAATACTGAATATGTTGAATATGAATGAAATGGACGAATACCTTGAAAATCACTGGGCTCGCCATCACTGCTTGTGTTTCTTTGTGCGACTGTGCGTGTGTGTTTGTGCCTGAATGCCTGCCCAACTCTACCTCTGATTGGCTTGACAGGGAATTTTAGCCTACCTTAGCCAATCATCATTACTTATGCAGTTGTCCCACCCCTCTCACCAAAGAACTTTGCAGCTCCTGCATGGCTGAGAGAGCCTGGTCAAATGATAATACCTTAAATGAGCTTAATTATCCTAACGCACCAGATTTTATACTGCTAAAATAAATAACGCCATTAGTAACACCATTTATTTTAAGACCATCAATGGTCGCTATCATCGTCATCTTCTTGTGTTTGGAGATTCTTTAGTCTATTCACTTTATAATAGCATTTATTTGATTTTGTTTTATTTGCTCTGTCTTGGTTCCTTCTGTCTCTTTGATTGTATACATTGAAATGTATATTTAAAAAAGCTTTATTCAAAAATGTTTGTACACAGCGTGCCTGCTTTCTGTGCATGCTAAATGTCTGCTGCTCTGTTTCATGGAGTATTTCTGTGACAGTGTTACAGCGCCACAAACAGACCTGTTTTTTTTTTTGAGTTTGTGTGGATGAAGACATTTCTGGAGAAGATGACATGTTTATCAAATCAAATCAAATCAAATCACTTTTATTGTCTAAGCTGTACGTACAACAAGTAGTGCAACAAAAAGAGAGAGTGTTTCACAGGGATCTAAAAATTAAATATTTAAATACACAACCTTTTATGGAAACCTTTTTAAAAAACAATTAAAGCAAGATTGAAATATGAAAAGCCCTTAGTCCTTTTCACCATCTCTGCCTTTGTGGCTTATGAGAACCAAGGCTGTCTCAACATGCCTTTGCAGTTTTTTCCATGTAATAGCCGCCTATTTTCTGGCTATGGGAGTTCAAAGATGTCACAATTAAAAAGGCGCAAAATTCCAAAAAAAGAGATTTTGTTGTCATGGATATTTTTTTTTTTTTTATTATTAACACAAAATTGTACCTGTTAAATCACGTACAGAGTCCTATTTTTGTATTACAAAAAGTGTAATTTTATTCTACTTTAATGCTTCAATCTGCACAATGACACCATGTGTCTGGTTAGGCAAGAAAAAAAGAACATTGCAGTTTGACTGAAATTAACCTGTGACCCTAACAAAGGCCTTTTGTTGTGCACAAGAGATTCAGGATGCAACCTTTGGTCTGTTATTAGAAAAGTCTTGTGCTTTGTATCATCTACCAAATCCTTCCACAACCGTGGAAGTTCCACAGTTAAAAAAACCTTCTTTTCAAAGCCTCACAAAATATTGCCTTACAACATAACTAATTCTGGCAACAACAATTTTTCACAAGTAAATACTTAAAAGTGTATCAAGTTAAATCCAACATTCAAAGGGAAGTTTTAAAATTGTTTAAAACCTTTATGTGAAACATCTGCACATATTAAATCAGTACTATAATTAAATCAGTATAAGAACTGTTAGGAGGTCTCTGAAATGACAGTGACAGAGTGCTTGGCTTTTGGGTAAGAACAATTTACATCTTTCCCCTACTTTTTTTCCATACCCCTGAATGCAATTTGAGTCTCCTCTCTCCAGTTGCCTGATGATAGCATTTGAATCATACAGTTCTTTTCATGATTGGTTTGGAGACAATCCCTTCATGGCTCACTCACAATCTCCTCCCTCCACCCCCTGTCACTGACTGCTGTCCTTTCTCTCTCTCTGTATACTGCCACATTAACACTGACCAGCATTGTGTAACTCTTTATATCAAATGACATCGCAAGGTAATGTGTGCAGATTGAACAAGAGTAAGATTTCACTCTCAGAATAGGAGGGTTTTTGTGCTATTCCTTAATCTTTCACTGCAAGTCGTGCCCTAGCCTTCTTGGCTTACTTCATTAGTCATGCAGACGCATGGTGGAGGAGATTGGTGGAGCCTTTCATTGACTTCCATCCCCCAGACCAACAAACAGAGGTCAAATGAGTGTGAGGGAACCATAAAAAACCTGCATCCTGTACCAACGTGTTCTTTATTCCTGTTTGCTGTGTGGTGATGACTTCCTGTCTATCAGTGAAGTAACAAGAACACCATGGCAACAACCTCTACAACATACTCCATTGGGGAATATCCTTAGCTGAAAACGTGTATGTTTCTATCAGCTCTTTCAAAGATAAAATCAACTTCTCGACAGAAAAAGATATTCTGTCTTTACTTCCTGTGCCAAGAAAGTTGAAGCCACCTGAGGGGATGAAAAAAAACCTCCCACAACCACCTTTCTCTGACACTAAACTGTGTTTTATTTCTCTTGAACTATGCCGTCTCCCATTGAACATAAATTCTAATTTTACCCGAGTGTGCACAGAAACACTTTTGGGACTGGTGATGCTGTAACACAATTCCAGGCCCTACAGTCACAGATACCAACCTTATCTTTTTGACTTGGTATTGATTGACTTTACTTGAGATAAAAATTAGCAAGTTTTAAATATCCTTTGATTTGGCTAAAAAGGCACGGCCTGGTTTGCTCTTTTCAGTCCTTTCAGTATTGCTGTTATGTTTTAAAGATTTGGGTGTTAATTTTTAATGAACGATTCCTCTAACTACTGCTTGTGTTAACATTGAATACATAGTGTGCATTAGTTTGTACCCTCAGATTTGTGTGCAGCCTAGCATCAATGGCCAGGAGTGACCAGAGTGACATTTTCAGTCCTATTCTAACCTTTAACTCTCTTGTGGATAAAGAGCACACATACGGTCCAACTGACACAATTAGATTCAAAGGAAGGAAACATTACCTACTACATTCAAAGAGGTAGATAGAGTTGATATATGTCACTGCTATCCATTAGATATAAGGATCCTCAGTGAAACCATTATAACCCGTTCCGATAGTCAGTCTGTATTCCAGGACAGACTAAGACTGAATCTACACTGTGAGATTACTTGCTGCAAGCTGCATTACTAGGTTTACTAATTTGGTCACTGGTACTGTACTTTCACAGTCGGTTTGATTTTTTTACTATACTGACAGCTGTTAACTGAAACTTTCACCATTATCTTACTGTAAATTATGTTGCTGTATCTTCACAGTAATTACAGCATACAGTGTATAACTGATTTAGAAATATTTTTGCTGAATAGTCTTTTGACTCTGACTTCACAGTTATGATGTATTAATGTGATTTTTTAAAGTATTTTCTTAACATACATTTTGGAATAAAAAAAAAATTAACCTTAGAGGAATTACATGTAATAACTACAAGTATAATCATTTCATAATAATAATAGTAATAATAATAAAAACAATCAAGGCCTGTGCAATGATACCAATGTAATATATGGTTAAATCCACAATTAAAGTCTGTGAAATGCTGGAAATATTAAGTCTTGAACCAAGCAGACAGAAAGACAATCGACAGGTGCAGGTTATCCACAGGTTTTCATGTCAGCTTATTTTGATGATGTGATGCATAGAAAGCATTTTACAACCCTTAGGACAACCCTGTGACTACATGAACTACAGGCAAAGAATGGTTCCTCCCTGCTAGACAAAGCATCCTGTATGTTGGATGACCTAATTGGTTTTGGATCACTCAGTTCCCCGAGAGTTGTTACACTATTTAGGAAAAGAAACAGTGATATCCTTTTTGGCAGTATTATAGCATTGTTGCTTGAGAAGCAGAAAGTTCTGGGTTTCATCTTGCTCTGCTGGACATTGCACTGCTGTGAGAACTTACTAGGACGTGAAGAAAGTGTAGAAGTGTGTGAATACAAATGCCATTGATACTGGGGAAACTTATCAGGGATTCACCAATGTTCCACTTATCACATGTTCAATGCCATGTGACATACAAAAACTATACATTAAATGTATTGAAATAGTTGTTAATTGAAGAATATTTAACATAAAAGCATAACCCTAACCCTGCACCTGTATATGTACCCATGCAAGACTCCAGGAGTCAATGCAATCAGGGCAATCAGCTGGTGCAGTGAGGTGAGCAGTGCCGTACCTGAGCAGGGGGTGGGGGGATATGTCAACACATCATGTATTTATTTTCTGGTTGAAAGACATTTCATTCAGTTAGAGTTCAGTTAGAGAAAGTTTGTGACCCTGCATAGAGTTTGCATGTTCTCCCTGTGGGTGCATGTCCAAAAACAGTAGGTTAATTGAATATTTGTGAATGTGAGAGTGAATGGTTGTTTGTCTCTTGTTGGTCCTGTGATGGACTGGCAACCTGTCCAGGGTGTACCTATGTCAGCTGGGATTGGCATCAGCAGCTCCACAATCCTTATGTGGAGGATAGAGCGGTACACAATGAGTGAGTGAGAGAGTTGTGGCTATACATTCACACACACACAGCTCTGATAAATGAACACCAGATTACAGATTCATGATGAGATGTGGGGATGCATGGGCCCAGAGTGGCCAGACATAAACTTCAAACATATTTCCTTTTTAAAAATCAATGACTATACGTTTATTTGATCTTTTATGCTTCATCCCTTGAGCTAAACAAGTTAATATATCAAAAGTGACTTTCTTTTTTCCCATAGCAACAAATTAAACTTGAAAGAGTCTCATTTTATACAATTACAAATTGAATCAGCTACATGGATAATCAATTTATAACAAAGAAAACATTAGGAATTTGAAAATACCCAACAGAGCACAGGGTTATTTCTCCACCCAGGACGATTTTTTTCTAGTTGTAAACGCACATTCCAAACCTCATGGATTTAGCTCCGAATCCAACTCTTGGAGGGACAGAAATCACATTTTGGTGAAATGTGCTATTACATATATGCGCACAACATATTTGTTCTGTTTGGCTGATGCATAATTACTTTTACATTTCCACATGTCTTTTTTCATAAGCTTGACCTCCACTTACATGCCATACCCAAATTATTTACAAACCGTTCAACCTGAGCTGTCAGTCAAATATGCTCATTTCAAATCCTGTCCATCCTGGTTACTCCCAACGAAAATCTCAGCACCTTCAGCTCTGCTCCCTCCAGCTCCACCTCCTGTCTTTTAGACAATGCCACTGTCTCTAAGCCATAAATCATAGCAAGTCTCACTACCATCTTGTGGACCATCTCATCTCCACGCACTCCACTCTGCCTGTTCTATCTTCTTAACCTCTCATGTGCACTGTGTATTGCTTTGGATGGTTGACCCCAGGTATTTAAATTCATCCACTTTTGCTACCTCTACTCCTTCACCATACCATCTGTCTCACTGAGGGAAGGGTAGCAGGAGGCATTCATTTTGTGTCAAGGCAGGGAAGGTCCATTGCAAACAATAAGAGCTAATCCCTGATGTAATCCCACCTCCACCATGAACCCATCCGTCACTCCAACTGCACATCTCACCACTGTCTCACTGTCCTCATACGTGTCCTGCACCACCCTCACATACTCACCACCAAGTGTCCTTGTCTTCTTTCCTGTGTCCAGAAAATACACTTAACACCTTTGTGGCTGTAGTCCTCACTTTTAGCTGTACTTTCCCTCTCATTTGGTAACTCCTCACTTTCCCCCTCATTTGGTAACTCCTCACTATCTCTCACAACCTGTCACAACTCTTCCCTGACCTCTGCACAACATTCTTCTCTTTTCAGCTTCCACCATTTAATCCTTGGCTCTGCCTTCACTTTCTTCTTGGTTTTCAAAGTTATCCTACAGGCTATTCAACCCTGCCTAGCCACATTCTACCCTGGCATCACCTTGCAGTCGTCTATCTCCATTAGATTGTGTCTTCTGCATAGAATATAGTCTGCCTGTGAGCATCAGCCTATGCGCCTCCCTCTTCCTGAAATATGTAATTACTACAGCCATTTTTCCATCCATTGCCATCTGTTCTTCCACTTTCCTCTCCTTAACCCCAAATCTACCCTTCACCTCATCACCTCTGTTCCATTCACCACTCTCTGTCCTCTGGGAACACTCTTGATGACTTCATCCAGCTTACTCCAGAACTTCTCTTTCTCTCCTGACAACCAACCTGTTGTTTTCGGTGTACTGAATCATTAGAATCAGCTAATGTAAATACTTGAGTGCAGACTCCGTCTGACACAGTCACTGAATTATAATATGGCTGAAGGGGTTGTGATGTGTCCTTCTTTATGTCTCGCTGCCTCCTAACATACCTTCTGCCTTCTCCCTCTCTTCCTTTGTCTTCGGCCAGCAGTAGCACAGTTTCCATCAGCACCCTGTTGGTCAATAGCCCTGACAGTGGTTGTTGTTGTTGTTAACCCAGGCCTCGACTGATCCAGTAGAGCAGAATAGTTTTCAGTGATCTGCATATAAGTTATATGGTTATGGTTATGGTTATATAGGTTATATGCCAGATGACCTTCCCACAACCCTCCCCATTTATCTGGGCTTGAGACCGACACTAGGAGTACACTGGATGTAAATAAATATTGCATTTAAACTTAATATGTCCTTGTGCTTGTACACAATGCTCTACAATACACACAATGAGCTGATAGTTCAAGGCCGTATAACAACATTAGCGAGCATAGGGTTCATACACAGACACAAATGAGGCAACACTGGCCAAATGACAGTCTTACAAATACCTCCACAGACTCAGCAAGCGCATGCAACCATCTCGCCAAACCAAGACAACCGTGCTAGCAACCATGGTGATTATTTTCATGTAGAATATTTATGCTAAGCCCATATTTACATAGTTGTATTTCTTCTTATTTTTGCTTGCATATATCAGGTTTTAAAAGCACTGCTGGATGATAAAAGATGAGGTTCTTAAGCCATGACCTTACATGTGTGTCTTGCAGATACACATGTGTAATTCCAGCGTGACCCTCATTAAAGTACATGTCTCAATATATGTTGGTGTTTATGTGGTGTGCTGATAGTAACGATTGTTGGCATGTTGATGAAAGATACGCTGTCTGTAAATACTGTACATCACTTTAGCAGGTTGTGCTGCCACCTGAGTCCTCCCAACACAATAAAGACGGAGTTGGCTGATTACAACACAAGTAAACTTTAACAATAAATTATTGTCACTCTTCCTCTTGTGTGCAGCAGTCCGTCCTCTCCTAGGTCCAACATGCTACTGCATAAAAAGGGTGTTGATTTATCTCTCCATTTTCAATCATGAGATGATTTATTTCACTTAAATGCTGTGGCTTAATTAATGGGCAGTTTCCCCACTTGAAAGAGATCGACTCTTCTACCTGAGATTAAAGCTGGAGTCCACTCAATGACCAAAACAGTTTGCAGTTGCTTGATAAGTAAAGGTAGCATTGGTAGTAGTTATCAGCAGCAGCTGGAAAACCTTTGACCAAACTAAATATACACACAGTTGCAATTGAACAATTGAATAATTGAAGAAAGCATTTCATATTTCACATGCAAACTGTAACACGGTGTAACTTATATAGTATGTACCAATGTTAATTTTCTTAATTTATGCCATACTTTATCACGCAAAAATTCAAACTGAAATTAGTCTTAGCTCAATACATGTCATATTACCTTTACTGCATTTTAAATGAAGTCATTTTGAATATTTTAATGAAAGTTTTGTGTTTTTATAAATGTTCCTATTTGTTTCAATAAAGTGCAAAAATCTTAGGTGCATCAGGTTATTTATACAGTGCAATTCATAGTTCTCAAAAACAAAAATAATATTAAAAGCATTACCAACTAGCAAGCCTCATCCCACATGTATATCAACCAAAGTAGTTATTTGCTCTAAACCCAGTTAATCACCACCCAAGTGATGCCAAAAGCTAATGCTTAGAGAACCCACAGTAGCGGGCATCAGCAAGTAACAATCTCTTTCAGTTCATTTTCAAGTCTCCTTTACCAACTACTTCTCAGAGCTTGTAGACAAAAACAGTCCTGCACAGATCTCATCAGTAACTTGAAACTCTGTCTCTCATCAGAATTGTTTGCAGCGTGGGAATCTCCGGCGCGGTGTTCGTCGCTCTTTAATGCTTTGACACCAATCCTGCCAGTTCCGGCCTGCTGACCCTTACTTCCCGCCCGGCATTTTTGTGTTCTTTGAGGTTATTTCTCCAGTTCAATTTAAAGGCAACATAGAGCGGAAGCTCCAATTAACGCTGCGTTTGTGTGTGTATCTGCGTCATTACCTTGTTTATGAAACCCTGAAGTTTCAGAACAAACAGTTCAGCCACTGCTGAGAAAATAGGGTTTATTGTTTTCTTGGGCTCTGCAAAGCTTCTGTTTGCTGATGATGTCATCAGTAAACCTCACCACTCCTCTCACCACTGTAGCTCCTCCTGGTGTGGGCACTAGTCCGGGCACATCCGGTTGAGTACATTCAACCACAGGAGCAGAAGAACTACTCCCGTTGTAGCTGCTGAGCTGCAGAGCATCCATCGTGCCAGAGGGGGAGCTGCGTATCTGAGAGCTGACCTACCAATTACGTCACTTTCAGGTACCTGGCCAATCACAGGACAGTGTGAAAGTTGTTGGCTGGCCAAGCACAACACAGTCTGCGTTCTGGGGGTGTGATTTTGGTCTGAAACAGCACAGCTGACGAGAGCGTCAGTGAGGAGATATTTCAATCTGCAGTGACTAGGAGGATTTTGACCATGAAAACAAGTTAATATATCTAAGTAGACCTCCATAACTAACATGTGTGCGATACGAGCATTCAATGTCACCTTTAACAAATGGCGATTGCATGATTACAAAGTTGCACCAGCTGTACCAATTAGCTCACCCGTTACTGTGACTTCATGAGCGATCTTCACACCTCCACTCCCTCATGCAGCTGAGGGAAAAGGGCTATAAACACAAAATTAGATTTAAAACAAACAATACATTAGAAACACTAGACTGGTATGGTATGGTGACATTCAGTTCCCAGCACATTGGACTTAATTAGATACTCACACCTGTTAAGCACACATATTAATACTTCTTTAAATTTACTGAAGAAAAATGTTTCACACATTTAATTTAATTTAATTTAATTTAATTTAATTTAATTTAATTTAATTTAATTTAATTTAATTTAATTTAATTTAATTACATTTGAAGTTATTTTGAATTCAGCAGCTAGGGCCTGTTGAACAAAAGTAGAATTAAGATATCCAGGATTTCTGAGAAAGTGAGTCTTAACATAAGTTACCATTGCCATGGTAACTTATTTTCGTTGCTTTCGTCCAACCAATTTGAGGCTAAATTTAGCCAGGATAAGTATCATAGCCCGGCATAATCCCTTATCCTAGTTTCGTGCAACAAGCCCCTGGTGGAGGGCTGGCCATTTTCTTTATCAGTCTCTGACTAATCGATGGACATCACATGTAAACATTATTTACTCAGCTCAACATCACCCATAACAACCAGGTTGACGTTTGCAAGTTTCTGTGTTTACATACAGAGCACCAGATGATCAAAATCTGAACAGTATTTGATGGCTACTAATGGATAATCTAATCTATTAACGCATAATAAATCAAGGAGTATTTTAATGGCACACTCACTTAAAATATTTAATATATTTAGTTTTGTGTGTTTGTTTTTACTAATTTCATCATGTTTTCACTTTTCTCACCTCTAGTTTGTGGCAGACTTGCAACCACATTATCAGCAAGCATGAGCAGTTCTTAGATTGGATCCAATGAATATGACTATTCATGCTCACTGGATCTTTCTAGGACACATCTGTGTTCATCCGCCTGTTTTGGCTGAGACTGTTCAATGACACAATCTAATGCTTGTCAGAGGAACATCTCTGTCATGGATAAATGCTCAGTTGTGCTCACCTCACAACAGATCTTGAGAGATGTGTGTTTGAAAATGACATTTGGCCCTTGTATTTCGGATGACATTAGACAATGACATTTGCTGGGAATACTCTTCAATGATTTGCAGTGCTACACAGTCTTCACTCTTTATTAACGTACTGCTGAGTGGGGGTGAGAGAAGTGGGAGGCTGTCATGTTCACTGTTGCATGCCGTTTGTTAAACAGTACTATTTCTGGAGTCTGTAGAGGAACAAACAGCACATTTTATCATCAAAATGTAACAATAAAACAGAGTTTCCTAAATGTAGCAGCACTATATACTGTATATTTACCATATATTACAAAATAATATCTGAATGAAGAATTTTATACACTGTATACTTTTGCTTTTCAAGAAACACAATGCCAAAATGCTGTCCATATAATAAATAATTACACAAATATCAATAACAATAAATCAAAGAACACATTGTTTTTAGTACAAGCAGAATATAGAATTAGAAGTGAAAACATCAAACTACAAATAAAAAGAGATATAAATTACATATTGTGCACATTCACCAATTCACAGTAAAGAGAACATAGAAAACGTCAATTGTGCCGATGGCTAAATAAATCTCAGAGAAAAAAAACACCAGCAATGTCATGGCTTTAGCTGTCAGATTAAATATAAATCAAGAAAAAATAATCTGCTTCGAAACAGATCTGTCTCCCACTGAAACACAATGCATACACTCTTGAACTCTTGTTTAGACTACATCGTTATATATACAGTTGTTGTACTTTGTGCTTCAAACTGATTGTTTGGTGGTCAAACTGTCAGTGCATTAGCTGAGTGCTGCCTACCATTTTTTAATGAAGTTGTCGAATGGCCATTGCTACTTCTGCCCTATAGACTACCAGTGTCCAGCCAACTGTGTGTAAATGTCGCCCTCAATACTCTTTATTGATGTGGGCAGACTAAGGATGGCAAGTAAAGAAATTATGCTAACACTAAACATGACATTAAGTTACCAGAGGGGTATTTGGACAAGCATCAAGGCACTTGGGCTGACATTTTGGAATGATGGGCAAATCCTTCATTAATCCTATCAGAAAAAACTTAGAAGTATTTCTTCTCATTTGCTGAAAATATTTTCAGCAAAGACAATTCTAAATGAAAGTTATTATGTCTTATAAATTCAAATACATTCTTACAGTATTGTGAATGGGATGAATTACATTGATTTCCAAATATTTTGCAAAATGTAATGGCCATTGTTGTTGTTGTTGTTGTTAACATTATACATGTATTTCTGTAATCTGCATTCAAAGTGCAATGTATACAGATTAGAAACTTGGAAAAGTCGCTTTTGAATAGTAATATTTGTAAGATTCAAACTATCTTGATTTGTAATATATCAAGAGCGACATGCTAGTAAAGTAGATGATCGCAAACAGTCAGGTCTGACAATAGTGCTTTACAAAGCCCATCTTCAGATATAGGCTGCAGCTTACAAATAATGTTACATCATTTCTGTTCATTTGTACCCAACAGAGGTAGAGGTAGGTAAAAATTAAATCACCAAAAGTTACACATTGCAGCTTCATGTTTGAATAAAAAAGTAAATTATAAAGTTTTTATGACTTTCTTAAGCAATATGTCCATCAATTGAACATATCATATATTTAGGTAGGGTTTGTATGCAGTGTCTATTCACTGCCTAAGCTTTATTCACCTCCAAACAATCATTTGCATATGTTCTTTTATCTTTTTTTTCTTTTGTTATTGGCATTGAACTGCTCCTTAAATCAGTTTACCTTTGCATGTAGACCAGTATTCAAGTGTTAGGTTAGTAAGGTTAAAGTAATTCCAAGCTGAGTCAAAGCTTTATTCATGCATTCATCATTCTCATTAATTAATGAAAAGGAGAACAGAGAGAGGGAAATGGCTGAGAGAAAGTGAGATGATGGACGGCCTAGACAAGACTTATGATTCTTCTTACACAGCTCTGCTGGAAATTAACAGGAGAAAAAGAAGTAAATATGAAGAGAAAATGACACACTTGAAGGGAAAGAAAGGTAAGAGGTTTCAGGGAGAGACTAAAAGGCAAGAGGATGAATGCCTTTGAGAATGAATAGTGCATGGAAGCATAGCCTAGAGGGTTTCTCTGAATTAGTACTGTATACTGCAAGAAAAATGTAGAAACAAAAAAGGAAGAAGAGGCAGGAAACCTTTGAACCATTCAGGCTTGGAAGGCATTGATCCCTTCAAATCAATGTTTTCAATACTATATGTTATTTTGGTTTTACATTTTCATGGAATTTTCATGCCGTATATCACTGCTTCCATTGATGAGAGCATATTACCGGTCACGTAATTAAAATAAATATCAGGACACCAAAGAAAGGAAACTATCTAAAAATACACCCATATTAGTCCATTGAGGTCTGTGTATTAGTCATGGAGATGAGTGTTAAAGTCTCAGACGATTGAGATAATTGCCTCATTCTGACTGTGGCAGAGCTAATTTGCAAGCAAATTTGAAGAGGGCAGAATGAATTGCATTTACTCTCCCAGGTCAATAGTTCACTGGGTTAATGATGGTGATGATTGTGACCTTGTGAGGACAATAGAAAAAATGTAGCAAGAACTATAAACTGATAATTATACCTTATGGCATATTTCCTCCGGGTCTACTCGCCTCGGCTCCGCGCGGCACGACACAACACAACACGGCACGGTTTAGGTTGCATCTCCACTACAAACGTAGGCGGAGTCATCACTGCACGGCTGCGTAAAACTGACTTTGTTTTATACACGACACACACACGTACACACACAAAAACAAATGTGACTAGTGACTTTACACCAGACTCCTGGTAGTTGTTGGAGATTAACCCACGTTTTTATGATTGTTAACTAGTTTTAACTGATCCACAGTTCGGCACTGTTCGGCTTGATTTCTGTGTGGGACGTCTCTTCCTTCCGGCCCAGTCAGTGGCCGGCAGTCTGACCAATCATCGCATAGTACCTACTCAGTACACTTGTGGAACCTCGCCGGAGCAGGTACTATGCTAGTGGAAATGTTACTTAAACCGTGGTGTGGTGTGGTGTGGTGTGGCGCGGCACAGCGAGTAGAGCCGGTGGAAAATCTTTTTTCAAAAACACAAATAAAAAGATATTTGTATTAGGACCTTAACCAACAACGACTTTTAAGTAACAACAGGATCCTGTCGTTGTAAAAAAAACAAAAAAAAAAAACACTCACTAGGACACACCGGGGCATACAGCAAGGTAGGGCAGGGTAATGGTTGTTGATGCTGATGCCTATCACACATGCAGACACATACACACACAGCACAAATACTGCAAACAAATCACAGCAAATAGTGAGATGCACGTTACCATACACTGGGTGCAGTGTGTGGAGAAAAGGATTCCGGTCTGGTGGAATGTCCTGCACACAGCTGTGTCACTATTACTCTGAAAAACAGAGGGAACAAGGGGCCTTAGTGCCACAGTGGAGAGGGCTGAAACTTTGGATAATAATTCAGAGACACAGGCCATTCCAAAATACCAAATTTGAATAAACAAAAGGAAAAAAATGTAATAAAGAGGACAAAAGCTAAAAGTTAATGTTTCATAGTGCGGGCTATTACAAAAGGCAAAGCAACAGGGCAAATTGTCACGAAGACAAAAACCAGTTAAAATCCATTATACACGGTCAATACACAAGTAGCAAGCACCAATTGCCACACATTGTGCATGTACATTAAAAATTGTTCTATTTTACCTCTATGCATCTTAGACTCAACATGAATTTATTTTAAGCTGTTTTATCTAATTTTGAACCTTTTATTTATTATGCCTTTTATTTATTCTGTACAGCACTTTGGTCCATTGTGGTTTGTTTAAAGTGCTTAACAAATAAAGTTGGATTGGATTCGATTGGATGTAATCGAATCCCTGTTGTCATAAACCTACATGAGAACATTTTATTTGCACAGGCATATTTTACTGACGGCAAATGTCATACATTTCAATCATAGCAAGACAAAGTTAAATAACATACGATACATGAGAGTGACTCATCATCAGTCACGTTAGTTCAGTTACCATACAGATATATCAGTTATACTGAGCTTACTCAGGTACACATTACTCTCCCTTGACGGAACATGAAAATTTACCTTGTTTGTATGTCTCCTTGTTGACCAAAATGCTACACCAAAAACAGAGAAGAAGACATTGTACGCATTACAATCACAGAAACGGAGATAGAATGAACAAAGCCAGGGGAAAGAAAGGGAAATAAAAGAAAGAAAATAAAAGTTATCAAAGCAAACAGTCTGACTCTGTGATTGTCACTATAATTAGCAACTCCTCCCCTTATTTTACGATTTTGTTTTAACTGTTCAACACTTATTTTTTCTTTACTCTTGTGGACATGGCATGTTCTAGTGATATTTATCAACGCTGCCAAACAATCTCCAAACACAAGAGAAGGATGACGAAAACTGCGATGAAGATAGGGACAGTGAATGCCAGCACAAGGGCGGTGGTATTGTGATCATCATTGTTTTCTCAAAGTATAAGTTGTCTAAAACGGAAGGGCAGTTAATTCCACGTGGAAGAAAGCTCAATGCGATAAAAAAAACCAAAAAAAACTATGCAGTTTCAGCTACACTTGTTTCCGTGTGGACAGGCCCTCTGTTAGTTCCTTTAATACGTCAGCAAACCAAGAGGCCGCTGAATCCACAAAAGCACGATGAACATACTTAAAGAACTGGAGTGGACTTAATGTGGTTTGAAGCATTTCTTCATCAGATATCATAGACTATGTTAAATAGCTGCTGTACCATTATGCTACATTAAAAAGTGACCTTTCATAGTGTGGGCTATTTAATATTTAATTTAACTTGAGAAAATTAATTAGCTAGCTCACTAAAATTAATTCCATCTATCATGTGTCAATGCAATAAAATGTGATTATGAAAGTAATAAGACAATATAATGTCTCTTACTAATCAGCTTGTGAAAAGGGATGAAATACATTTTAAACAATAGTTAGCCATATGTATTTAACATTATGATCTGTATTTAATTATCATAGACCCTGTGTTTATTTTCCTTATACTGGCACAGATGAAAATAAAAAGGCTGCATCAATCAAAGCTGAGCTATCGGAAGGGAATAAATACAAAATACATGTACAAGAATGAGGACAGATGAGGGACTCAGAGAAAAGTGGATGGAGAGGAATGCCACGTCATGGTTAGCATTATGTCGTGTCCTGTTCAAAACTTGACATCAGATTTAAACAATATAGGCTCACTACTGTACACCAAACAGTCACAACATTCAAACAAGTATCTGGTTTTAATCTTTATCCACCACTGTGAAAAAATCCAGTTCAGCCATTTGTTTGGTGTGCAGAACTTATCAAGAACAAATCCATTAGAGTGTAATAAATTGCCTCTTGTAACCTTGAGAAACTGCTGTGGAAATTTGTAGACATAACGCAATAAAAAAGGTACTTTGGTCTCATTTGATTGAGCCAGCTCAGAGTTCCAGTAAAGGGTGTACATTTAAATTAAAATTTGCTGGTGTGGGAAATTGGGGCACAATGCATATTCAGATGCTAATTCTAGGCATTTGTCTGCAAAGCAGTGGCCCATATAATTTGACTTTAAGTGCGACTGTCCTGAGATTCAGCACACTTTAAAGATAGAGAAATGGACTGTTCATATAAATGATGCATACAGAGAGAAACAAAAAAATATATTGATTCACAGTAACAAAAATATTTAGTTTTTAAATTATCATTCAATAATTTGTTCATTTGCATTATACCCAATTTTGTGATTTTATAAATTGCTCCACAAAGATGCTTTGCTTGAAAATAACATGAAATGTACAGCATAAAATCTCATAACAAGACATCCAAAGTAATGAATATGAGTATGCTTAATGTTAGTAACATTAGTTCTAGAGCATCCAATTTGCATTTGACATTACAAGCAAATACTAGAAAACACATTATTATATTGCAATATTTAACACCAACCTATGGCCACACGGTTGGTGTAGTGGTTAGCACTCTTGCCTTTGCAGCAAGAAGTGTGTGCGTGGGTTTTATCCGGGTAGTCCGGCTTCCTCCCACATTCCAAAAACATGCAATATGGGGATTAGGTAAATTGTTCACTCTAAATTGACCATAGGTGTGAATGTGAGAGTTAATGGTTGTTTGTCTCTATGTGTGGCCCTGTGATGGACTGGCAAACTGTCCCTGCCTATCGCCCTATTTCAGCCTGGCACAACACCCCCGCGACCCTCCGATGGAGGACAAATCGGTAGATAATTAATGGATGGATGGAAACACCAACCTTCTCTTAACCAGTTATAATCAGCCATTTAAGAGCTTGTTGATTGACCACAGCACCATCATATTACTAGAATTTAAATTCAACTCTTTGGTAAAAGTTTAAGATTATTCAGCAGCATCTGATATTCTCCTTTCTTTGGGGTTGGCTCCAAAATGTATTGTTTTATCAAGGGGATTGTTTAAAGCACACAGAATGAGTGAATGTTAACAATCTGCAATCTCCAACCTGAGTTACATATTTATATGGTAATTACGCATTAAATATATGGATACTTCACAAAGGCATGTGTTACACTTGTTTGTGTGCTGCTTGTTTTGTGTTTAGGGGCATTTATTTGTGTGTTTCTGCACCAGTGGTGGCTGCCTGATAAATAGGCCTCCAGATGTGTGTGAAGCCTGTCTCTAGCAGTGAGGAATATTGGCTCTCCCAGCTACTTTATCATGGAAAGGCAGCTCTGACAGAGACCCTGACACAGAAAGCCTCGCCTAGAAGGGAAGTGGGGACAGCTTGGGCATAATTAGAATTAATGCAGAGATGTGAAATAAGGAAATGAGCCATCACAATACAGATCAGTTCTTCATTTCAATGTTATGCTTCACTCGTTGAATTTCATGGGTAATAATGGATAGGCAATGCTGACGATCATTATTGCTGGTGATGACAGATATGTGTAAGTATGCACTGTTTCTTTATGCTCCTGTACACAGAACAATGGGGGTAGATGGATGTAGAACATCCGAGGGAGCTAAACAGAGAGTAATATGGAGTACAGAGGGAATGGTAATGTTTAATTTATTGTTTAACAATTGTCTGCAAACTTCCCCTTTATCTGTAAGGCAATCGTTTATAATAAGTCAATATAATAAACACTGTAATTCACTTGCTTAAAATTAACTCTACGTTGGTCCTGCAAATACAAGATTGTACCTTTCTCATCTGATCACCATCATAATTGCTGTACCTGTGTTTGTGGATGGGAGAGCTACCAAGGAGGCTGGCCAGGTTTGAACAAAGATTTCAACAATATGGAACACATTCATACACATCTGTAATCACGTAAAAATATGGTAACAACTGCATATCACAGACATGGTAAAACACATTTAATGCAGTTTATGCCAGGCCTGACACCAAATCATTTTCAAACAATTTCATAGTGGCAGACATATGAGTCATGTTTGCTGTCAATTTGGGTTGGGCTTGGTTAATACTCTCTCAGACTCTTGTCCAGACTTGAACTCCTGTTGGTTGTTCTCTACTCATATGTTTGGTTTGGTGGTTATATGGTGGTTTGACCTAGAGCGTCTCACTGACCAGATGCTACATACGGTTTTCCCATGTTCATGCTGCACCTAGTATTGGCATCCATGTACTTGTTACATACACACAACTTTCTTTGTCTTGTGCCCATACAAAACACCATTCTCCACATTAAGAACAAAGCTATCACGAGGCCTTTTAGCACCTAAAGAATGAGCAATGCATACAGGACTTCACAGGATTCACCACATACTCCTTTAGATTGTATTTTCTAAATTACTGTGAATTGTGCAGCACACATGCAGTTAAATATCATCATCATAGTTAGTCCCTTATCTCTCTGCTGACAACGACTGTGGGTTTTGAAACTCACAGTACATTAATGGGTATTAGATCAATGTTCATACTAGAGACCAGGTTGTCAAAGAGACACACTATCATCACAGGATCATTAAATACATTGGCACACCACCCATTGGTCTTCAGTTCATGACATTATGCTCTCTGGAGTGTAAAGGTGAATAAACACACAAGTACAGTGTCCCTGTACTGACATTACATATTTCCTTTAAGAGGGAGATGAGTAATGGATTTTTTTTTTTTTTTTTTTAAGTTTTCTCATTGCTGATACATTTTGTATAATTGCAAGGTCCCTGAAGACCTAACTGTGACATGTTTTATTTTCATTTCACATTTAAACATGAGTGACATCAAAACAGACAAATGAATAATCCCTGTTGATGTATGGATTTGACAGTATCATCAAAACACATATTAGCATTTTGCAGTTGCCAGTTGTGAAAATTGTGATTTTTCTGTCTTCAGAATAAAGCAATGTGTCCACATGTCACTCACCGTTCACTAACTAAAAGCATAGAGCACTCTCTGTTGCTGTCTGATAGAATTCAGCTGACACATTGTCCAATGACAGTTGCCTTAGCAACCAAGGTCATGGGACAACCCTACACATGAGGGAGATTATATGATAAAATAGACACAGTTGATATAAGTGTTTCATTTTCAGTAAGTAAACCAGTACATGGAGAGGTTCTACAATATTGTTGGAAAATAATGATCTACACAAATTTAATCTTTATTTTTTTTCCCACATAAAGATTAGAAGATATAACATACCATACAGTCTAAATGAAGCCACACACAGTTAAAAAAACTCTCCTTTTTATAAGCTGACAACATTTTAATCACACTAACAAACAATAAATGTTTAATAGCGATGACCATTTTCTAAACTAATTTCTGTCAACTTTCCTTCCTCATCTCGCAAATGTCACATTTTGCAGTTTCGCTGTATTCCTAATGCAGCAGTAGTGAAGACAGAACTGGGAGCTCTGACAGTCACAGATGACACAATCATTTAATTTTCTGTTTTCAATTGCAGCACAGTGAATATTATTAATCTAAATGGAGTGACCGGTGTTCACTCCAGGGAGGAATGAAAAGTCTTCAGAATGATTTGAATAAAGGCTTTAGGTACTGCACTGAGATAATGCACATCTGCAAGTATTATATCTGCTTCAGTAGTGTGGACGCTTATATGCATGTGTAGGCTTTTATATAAGTTACATATGTCCATAAAGATAAAAGATAAAAGATGGGTTGATTCTTATCAACCCAATCAATAAAACGTACATATAAGTGTTATTATACTTCTTACAAATTCACAATTATCACAATGATCAGATGTGCTCAAATGCACATAATGGAAAAGACACTGATACCTTTATCTTATATATCATATCTTACAGTATATCAACACCATTGCCAACCTAGACTGTGATTCAATTGTATAACCCTTTAAATGGTATACAACCTTTTTTAGAACTGTATGGTGTGTTCTATAGATTACCCTCAAACACATGTGTAACTAAGAAAATTAATAATGGTGGAAATACTATTTTCCCAATTTCAGGACCCCTTTGATTGCATCCCAGCTGGTTGGAGTAGATACATCGTAAATGTTCGCCACACTTGAGCTTCTTCTGAGTAAGAAGGGCCTGTTAGGGTGGAGACATTTGTGTCTTTAACATTCTCAGCATCACAGAGCTGGACAAACTTGTGTTAATTCCCAGCACTCTTAAGTCCTGTCCAACTTTCACCTGAGCGAGTCCAACTTTCACCTGAGCAAAGGCTTGATCCAGCAGAATAGCTGAAAGCACCCGTGTGGATATTCTGGGCCTTTAAATAGAAAGATGGGATACTCTTCAACATTATTCATAACCAGTTAATGCTTAACCCTTACCTTAATTTAACCATTATACACTTCAGCTGATGAGCACTTAAATGCTCCCTTTGATGATTGATATGATTCTTGGGAGATGAAAGAGGTAAATTGAAGTTGTTATTTTTTTAATCTGTTTTGGGAACCGGCCTGCTACATACTTACAGTACAGTTTTCAAACCACATCCTTGCCATAGAAGTAGGACCTATTTTGGGCATACAAGCTTGTTTTCCTCCTAACTTCCATAATTGTTTGTGTTGCCTTCATGTAAGGTCTTGGTCGCATCTGTGTTTTTTTATATTATTACTGTTGCTTGTTTGATGTACAAAACAGTAAATAACTGAGTAAGTCCTTATCACCAATGAGCTGTTTCCACGCTAGCAGATCACACAGTGGTGGAGTCCTTTAGCAAATCTACTCATGGCGAAATATGTGCAACTTAAAAAAGTGAAACATATCATGTACACAGTGTAAAATAAAGGGACCAATTATATATCTGGTGTATGCAATTTTCAATGAGTGTAAAAACTGTATATCCACAATATCAATGTTACCATCATTTACGTTTGCATTTTTATACTTTTTTAGATTTTTATTTTTATTTTATCTTTATTTTTAGCTTATTTTATTCTATTCTATATTTTATGGTGTTCGGTACCTGGGGTGTTTCTCTTTCCAGTCTCCTGTAAAGTGTGACTCTAATCTTAACAGTGCTGTGTGTTGATGTTGGAGCTGTTAATTTCCCCGAGGGAACCTCCCAAAGGATCAATAAAGTCGTCTGTCTGTCTGTCTGTCTACCTCTTACAACACCATGATCCACTTCATATCAGGCTCCTATGTAATTTGTATACCATTTTTACTGTTGATTTGCTACAGTCTTCTCTTCCATTCACACTCTCACTGCTGCTGCTGCTGCTGCTGCTGACACAGCCCTTACCACCTGCTTTGAACCCAATACATGAATTCCTAATTCACATTGTGCTGTTACACAGTCTACGGCACAAATCCTCAACATCCATCTTCCACAGGGCACAGACTAAAGGTTTCCAACCGCTGCGTCTGTTCAGGGACTAAGGGTTAGTAACCATTTTTCAGTGACATGCTTCATCTCTTACAGCCTCCCCTGGCAGTTAGCTCCACACAATCCATGATCTGCAGTGCCTTTGACCACAAGTGCATTTAACAGATTTAATTTTATCTTTCATTGCAATATCAATACAACATTCAACTACTGTTATTCTTATTCTTATTGTTATTCTTATTATTGTTATTATTATTATGATACTGATGCTGATGCTTATGCTGATACTGATACTGATAATAACAATAATAATAATAATAACAATAATAACAATAATATCAATGTTATAAATCTGTGTGTGATGAGACATAAAGAACACAGAGTGGGCAAGGTGAGAATTGGCAACATTCCAATTTAGGAGTGAGAGAAAAAAATTAACAGAGCATTTATGTTTCTAGTCAGTATATTATTGTTTTCTGATGTTTTTTGTCTATATTATCTGTTAAAGTAAAAAATATCTATAATCTATTCAGTTATAGAGCATTAATCTACTTTGCTCAACTTAACAATAGACAAGACAGATGACTGTACAGCATCAGTAACCTTAAGCCTGACGGTAACCTCACTCTGGATGTAACCTCTGCACAAGCCATTAATGCAAGTCATCTAGTAGTTAATCCCAAATTAAGCCTCTAGTCTAAACCGAGCATGAGTAGATCCGGTTAGAAGAGTGAGGCAGTAGGGTTAAATGAACTGAAAATACACAATAATGTTAATATGCCCTTAGGTATTTCCATCAATATTGATATATTTTTTTGCATTAATTTGAAAATGTGAGGGGACAAAAGAAGACATTTAAAATATTGACCAAAAAGCAACATGCACTTCATACCTAGGATGTGCATCCCACCATTAATCTGTTTTGTTGAGGATCAGAGGGTGAAGCTCAACAGTGAGTAGAATGGATTATAGCCTGTTGATAGAAAAGGGCAAGGTGAAAAGTTCCCCTCAGTAGATTTCCAAGTCAGTTTTCATATCCTAAAAATCCCCAGAGCAAGTCCAGTATGTGTTATCTAACACTGCATATCTTGACAGATTAGTCCCTGTAATTTATGTTGGAATACAAAGAATAGGAAAAACGTGGCTGAAAACACTGAATGAGTTATGGATGAGCATGAGGCAAAAAAGAAGTACATACTAATGAACTGCAAACACAAATAGACTAACAAACATGGCATAATGACATTCAAATAAGTACAGCTGTGACGGCCCTGGGTGGCTAAATTACCTCGACAAATGAAGCTACTTAAATAAAGCAGCAGGAGTGCAGTGACGGAGGTGTACAAGTGACAAGTGGACTCATACAACACACAGGCACACGCACACACACACACACACACACACACACACACACACACACACACACACACCAGGGAGCGAATCTACATGCACTTAAAATAAACATATATGAATACACATCTTGTTTAAAACATTGGAGGATGGGTAGATTTATTTCCTTTCCTTGCTCCATTATGTTTAAGGTGATTAGTATAATCAGGCTATTGACATGTTCATTAGGACACCAGGGAACTATTTTAATGGGGGAAATAGGGTATAATATGTCCACTTTAAGTATAACATTTTTAGGTTGTGAAAAACAGTCTACAGGATTAGCACATGTTTTTTTTTTTTCATTTTACACTTTAATAGGACTCAAGATGCAAGCAATGATAGATACTATAATTTGGGTTCATTCAAAAAAAATAATTCTCATCAGACTGTCAAATGTAATTACATTACATTACATTACATGTAATTTAGCAGACGCTTATTAGATAATTATAATCATTTTTAAACCAAAACTATGTTAATCCTACAATTGATTATTTTATTAAAACTGACCACTTAATCCTTCAATTTGTAAAGTAAATAATGTAATATATGAGAGTAAAGTGTTTAATATGCACTCTACCCTGTATGTGCTTGTTTTCTGTCTGCACACACTCACACACTGCTTACTGATACACATAATCACCAACCACCATCTGCAAGCAGTAAAGGCAGCAGATTCTTTAGTATTCCAAACATGGGGGTGGTGACTGGTCTTATTAACAATGAAGCCCACAGGGCTTACGCTAGCAGATTTCTGCAGCACAAGTCCTTTATCACCTGTTGAGAGCCTGAGTGTGGGCACTATGAAATAAACCCAAGTATATGCCTACCTGCTGCTAAGCCACGGTGGCCATCATCTTCCAAACAGAATAAGACATCACCACAGCCATCTGAGAGTGTAGGGTGTGCAGGACCTTCAGAGACCAAAAGCAGTTTAGGATTATTTTCCAAATTTATTTAAAACATTGCAGCATATACATATAATCCCCTCATGGGACTTATACTCATCTATTTATTTGTATCCCTTTTCAATATAATATTGAAACAAATAAATTCTAATTCACACTTATCACATGATGGCCACAGTAGGGATGTAACATCAAAATCTTATTAAGATGATAAAAGTGCAACATTTATTACAACACTGAAAAAATGTATGATATTTTTCACAGTGATAAATCATTGAGTTGCTCATGACATCCACCCATAATATTATGTAATGAATGAGAGACAGTCTTATTGCTGTGGAATTACAGCTTTTGTTTCCTGGCAGAGAGTTGGTAATAGCATTGCTGGATCAACATAGCCAGCAACTATTACCAGTTAAGACTGGAACTAACCAACAACCAACCTCCAGCTAGCAACAGAGCAACCAACAGGTTGAATTAAATGACAAACGCCTATTTTTAGAACTAGGTAATTTAACTCACTCTCTACCAAGCTCCATCCTTCTTTGCTCAGTGTCACTTGTTTGCATGAGCACACCTGAGTACATACAACAACATTAGTTAACAAGCATCTTAATTGGGCCAAATTTAGCTGAGAGAGGAAGTATGAATATGTGCAGTAATTATGAGCCGAGAACTGCCATGAGTCAGCCTTCATTTTGCTGATTGTGCAGCACAAAGAGGTGAAAACTTAGCAAGTGAACGTGTAGATCAGGTATCTCCTGTAATAACATACACTGAAGACAGGAAACTCCCGTGCTAAGAGGAAGAATGCCTGAAAAACAAGCTGAGTAAATCTAGATGCAAGGCTTCAACACTATGATAACAAAAACAGAAATGTGTTCTGTCACTGTAGGTCAGATTACTGGGTTTCTTCCCAGTCAGACAATTTTCATTCTGTATTTTGTGTTTGGGGCTGATTCTGACTCGGGCTGGGTGGATGCAATTAAGCACTTGCTGGAGTAGAAACCAGAAGTGCCTTGGACCACGAGTTCCACACCATGTGTTTACTACACTTGTTTTCAACAGAGTTGAATTTTGGATCACAAAGACCCAACATAAAAACATATTTGGTGGATAGATGAGCAAGATGATCTGTGTTACTGCTTAACCACTGATTATAACTAAAAAATGAAAAGTTTAATTTATGTGATTTTGTGGCATCTGAAAATTGCACATCACATCAAAGTTAATACTTAATACATGTTAGAATACCTAGGGAGGCTTTCAGATGATGTGAGAAAAAAAGTGCAAGAGGCGAGAGTTTTGTCTGTTTTAACACAACATGGCAGTTCATCGTGGCAGACTGAGTGATAAAGATGTCATTGATATGAAGATAAAAAGCAAATGTCTGCATTTTGATAGAGCCCATTTTAAATTAGCTGATTTGCAGTACCCACGTTTTAACATGAGATTACAATTCTGCATAAGTATTCCCCTGAATCCCACTTTATTGAGGAAAAAATATTTGTTTTTTAACACAACTGTCATTGGTGCTACTGCATTCAATAAAAAACTTTTATGGCTTCAAAGCGAGCTGGGCAAAATCTGAAAATCTGAAAGAGGGATGTCAATGGAGGCCACACATTTCAAAATGACAAGATCTTATGAGTGTGGCTTTGGCATATGTGAAGCCTCCACTCCCCTAACTCGGAGGCCGACTAGCTCCTACTTGCATTAAACACTCAAATATTTGGGCACATAATGAAGGCACCAGGATAAAGAAAGACAATGGAATACAATAGAGACGTCTCTTGTTGATATTCACTGGGTAGCACTTAAATGAAAGGCCTGGTTTGAATTTTGAAAGTGAGGCTTAATGTTTACATTTAGATCTCTCTCACTCACACACAGGCAGCTTTCAGGTTGGTTTTCAGATGCTGCATTGCCGTACATGTGGAGCTTACTATTTCTCAGGTCATCATGACTGAGGCAGAAATCTATAGCAAAGCCATTTTGTCGCAATGGGTTTAGCTTTTACAGCAGTAATAAAACTGTTGCCATTACAAAGCATTATGTCCAGCTCTGGCACAGTTGGAACTAAATGGCATTGGAATTGTGTGAGCTGCCCAGTGCAAACACCATGAAATTCAGCGTAATGAAAGCAGTAGTGGATTGCTCAAAGGAGATTTGAACCACCAGTCAGACATTCACAGACTGTGCTAATCAGAGGTCTTGGCTGCCTTTAGCTGCATTTGTTTCCCTGCCAATACCAATGAGTCAACCTCACAGTGCCCTTTATCCAAAATAATTAACTTCATTGTCAGGGAGGTTGCTATTGTCACACAGCTTGTCTTAGAGCATGTTGGTTCAGATAGTGGCATGAATGATGACATTTTATTGGATTTGTCCATAGCTAATATTGCAGCTCTTCAATATATCACAATACACCCTCTGTTGTGATATGGGTTTAGTTGCAGCATGAATTATTATTTGACTCCCTGAACAAATAATATACTGCTATAATATACAGGTTGTTGTCTCCATAAAGATTGTTATGTCCAACACAGTTCTATAACATACACACCTTACTAGCTTGTCACAATTGAAAAAAAAAAAAATCTGCCCATTATGGTGTGCCTCATCTATATTACTTCATACTCATTTGACATGAAACCACATTGAGGAGAACTCAATTAAACTAGCTTTCATTAATTACCATTTCACAAGAGTGGGTTCATAAGTTGAGTTCATTTCTGCTTAAGAGGATTTTTGAAGTACACTGTAATTAAAATGCACTCTGCCTCATTCTTTATGAATGGTTTGAATGGTGCATACAAAGTGGCAAGATGTGTGGCATTTTACCAGTAGTGGCTCCTCAGTAGGGGGTGCTACCTGTTTCATACAAAGAAGAATCACTATCACTTTTATCGTTTTCTTAAAGATATACACGGTTATTGAGTAAAATAATCTGCAATGAAAATGTAGCATTACAATGCCCTATACTGTCTGAAGTGGCTGCGAGGTGATATACTTCCTGTCTGGGGTGTACATGCGCAGTTCGCTCCTCTCAATACAACACACAGAAAAAGAAACATAAACATTGTTAGGGGCGCAGAAAGTGTTTATATTTCGGGTTAGGAAGAAGGGAGAGGGAGAAAACAACTCACTTAAGTCTCTACAAACGCAACCAGCCAGATATTAAACATCTGCTATTTCCACCTTCTTCTTAAATTGTTGTATATATATATGTATATGACAGATAATGAGATATAATGATATAATGTTTTGCCACAGACATAATATCTGTCCACAGGCATAATATCTGTCTGTTGACAATGTTTGTTTTTTTTGTTTTTATTGTCATTCAGTCATTCCCAAAGACTGGGTCAGGACCCACAGATGAGTCATAAATTAACTGAACTAGTTTTAAGCATTTTACTCATTTAATAACACATGCATAGCAAACAACATTTCTTTATTTATCAAACATATATCTCTTGAAAATATCGGGTTTACCTTTATTGAGTTTACAGTCTTATTTTCTGCAACAGCTGTCTGTATGTATGGACATGTTAATGATTAAAAGCCATAGTGAGCCGTCTTATATGTTAAAGAGCCCAGGTATTGAACCCAGCTTTTGCATGTGATCACTTTCTACTCATATGTAAACATATTTGTTGACCCCCTCGGATATTTTGTATTGAATTGTAGTATTTATCAAGAAACAAGATTTTCCTGATAGTCCTCCAAACTAATATATTCTTCCTAAACAAGGTATATACTGTTTATTCCAGCATATATTGCAGGAGTAACACAAATAAATAAACAGAAAGTCCTGTTATTTGAGACACATATGATGCACTTGTGTACATGATTGCACAGACACACACCGGCACTATGATTAGATTGATACAAAATACTGACCTTAAAAAAGTAGCAAGTATGCATGCAACACATGCATATGTTTAACCACACCATAGCAACATGAGTTTGCCTGAGGCTAATAGCACAGTAGCCCATTTAGCAGCTTCAAAAGCACAGTAGCCCATTTAGCAGCTTTAATAGCACAGTAGCTCATTTAGCAGCTAACAAAGGTAATACTGTAACACGAGCCACCACTGGCAGTAATGTATAAACACTATGTCACTATAGTAATTTCTGTCATACTCATTACACTCACCTGTTACAGTTACTTCACTCCTCATTCCTCTTTACTGTCTCCTAGCCTGTCAGCCACACCCACCTCATTAGTTGATTCTAATCACCTGGTTCACTCAGCTGCTCTGTATCTCTAATCAAGCTTCACACACTTTCTGCCAGATAGTTTTTGGGTTTTTCCCCCAGTTTCTTTGTAAGACCTCCCAACTCTCTGTTCTGGGTTGATTTACTGTTACTGACTCTACTGAATTATCTGCTTTGTCTGTATCCTGAAAATCACTTCAGCCTTCTTTCCCAGACTTTAGCCCTGTGTGATTGTGGTAGTACTATTTTTAGTTTTTAGATGAGCCTTAAACCACTGGCTCAAAACCATTATGTATATGACTTAGTGACAATGACATATATATTTAATGAATGCAAACAAATACAGTATGTGATAAGATGTAAAAACAAACAGTGAAACTAGCACACTTTTGCACATCAGGATACATTTAATCTGCTCAGATCATCAGATCTGGAGAGTTTATGCTGAAAGTGGGCTTTACATCACAACATGAATCCTGTCTGACTCTTCTGTCAGTTCTCTCTTGCATTCTGTTCAGTGAGCCAGTGTGTCAGAAAGGATTGCATCACAAATGCTCTAAGAGGAACACACTGACACACATACACACAATGCAATTACAATTAGTAGTTATAGCATTCCTTCACCAAATTCATTAATGTTTACCATACCTAATAAACTACTCTGTGCACACAGAAACTCATCTGATCCCTAAAATCACTACTTTCATTACAGACAGTCCTTTATTGTTTAATGGATTCTTTTTATTGACCACAATAAAAATGAAGACCCAACTGATTTAAAATGTATAGAGAATTTGACTGTGTGACAAAAGCAAACACAAATGGCTAAGATGACACATTTCCTTGAATCCTTAACAACAGTAATATACAGTACTGACCCGTATGTGCTTTAATTGCTGTATCAGTATTGTCTCCTTTTATTTCCAGTCTCCTTCTGTCACATTGCTCATGTCTTCGTGCTCATGTAAGTGTCTCTTTCTTTGTTCATTGTTGGTAGCTAAATTGTACCAACTGAACATTTAATGGCAGCTATTCACATGTCTTGGGGTTAGCCTTCCCATAACCTCCTTTGTACTCCCTGTACATGGGTCAAAGCAAATGTGCACCATTAGTGTCCAAAAAAACAAAACAATGACAAAGGCATATACAGAAACAATATCTTAAATCATGGCAGAAACATTTTTTAATTTTAGTGTCACTGTGTTTGAGTATATATGTTTTTATGTTTGAAAATGTACACTTAATAAGGTGTATTTCAAAGTCTGCTTTATAGTACATTTATCTGATATCTTAACATTATTTGCCAAGGTGAAGGCCTACCTTCCCTTGGACTGGACTACTGTAACTCCCTCTGTGTTGGTCTTGATCAGTCGTCTTGGTTGATTTTCTGGCATCTTTACATTGGCTCCCTGTCTATTTTAGGATTCATTTCAAGATCCTATCACTATACTTTTAATGTCTCAGTGGCCTGGCACCAGCGTACCTGACAGAGGTATTGACGCCACACACTCCAGGGAGAGCTCTGAGGTCAGCTGAAAGCTAAAAAGCAGTGGAGATAAAGCCTTTTCTGTGGCAGCACCAATGCTGTGGAATGGCCTTCCTTTACATGTGAGAGCTGCCCAAATCCTTGAGTAATTTAAAAAAACGTATCCAGCTGCACATCTTTGAGTCTGGTTCTGTAAGAGTTTTATTCCTGTTAAAAGGGAGTTTTTTTCCTCTCCACTGTTATCTATGCTTGTATAGTGTGTGAATTGTTGGGCTTTCTTTCCCTCTCCTTACCAGGCAAGATGCCTTGTAATATTTGATTAAGCTTGATTGGTCTGTTCAGCACTTGATAGGAAAAGTGCTATACAAATAATGTTTTATTATTATTATTGTTATTATTATTATTACTCACTAAGAAGTACAGTATTTTTGCTTATTTACCACAGCTGTTACACATTGTTTGTACAACTTAATCTGCATTAGCTGCAAAATAGATACCCCCTTACCTGATGCTGGTTGCACACATGGTTGTAAAAACACAGGAAAGAAAGGTTTAAGTAGGCCATCTTACTATTGCAGCTGACTGCATCCACTCTGCAGATATTCAGCTTGCAGGCATTTCCTGTCAATTCAGTCTATTGCAACAGTGATTGTGCGCCTTGGAGAAGCTTCATTGAAATCCAACACATCAAACATGCCTGGAAGGCTTTTCTTCACCTTTTCCAAGAGCCTGGTCCTGTTCACCCTGGACAGATGAGCATTTTTTCCCTGCAAATATTGCATAGGTGTGCAATAATAGAACACTAATGAACATCATTTTTTGACCAAGCTCCATTATTCACTCACCTTTAAACACTTTTCTCTCATTTATTGCTTTACATTAAATAAATGACATGGTCTACAGGCTTTGACACACAAAGTATCCAAAAGGAAAGACAAAAGGACACAAGCAGCAGCAGCAGCAGTATCTAAAAAGAAGGTTCCCTTTCACTATTTGTCTATGTGTTGTATTTGAAGTTGAGTGCAGACAGAAAGAAACAAAGAGAATGCAAATGTTCTTGTTAGCCAACAACCACGTGTTCAAATTCAATTGATTTCTTTCACAATGATCATCACTCAATCTCAAATTATTGACAAATTTGAGGAGAAGCTAATCCATATGTTTCATGGTTAAAGGCTAAACACTTTTTATCCCTGATGAGAGCAAGAAAATATCTCTAAAAATTAATCCGTTCAGGTTAGTATTTACGTGAGTTTTAAGTTTTTTTATTAAATTACAAAATGTCAACAACACTGGGCAAATCCATAATCAGGTTCATAATGTACTATTGAATTGTTACATAACTCAAATCAATGTTTTTGCTTCATGTATAATAATATGACATTATTATACATGACCTATTATTTTATTTTTGGTTTAAGTGATTGCTGTGCATGACAATTCCTTTTAGTCAATCAATGCTGTGAAGTCTTACAATTAAAATAAACATTTGATTTCAACAGGACACTTCATTCTCTTTTTTTAAAGCAATTTGTTTACTGGTTTTTATATGGTAAGTACATGAAAACCAATTTGAGGGTTTTTACAAAAGCGCTGATGTCTTTCAAAAAATAAATTACACGCTAAAGCTTAAAACCCAAACTGATTAGCCACAGTTGTAATGTGAGAGCTTGTGAGAGCTAGTGAGATGTCATTTGTGCTGCCCGACATGAGCTAGTTAATCTTGAAAGTGCTGAATAAGCAGTTATAGCATGTTCAGCATCTGAACTGGACATAATAATGGTCTTTGACAGCATTCATTCCTGAGCTATTGTCTAACCAGCTAGCTGTGACCCAATTTCATCACTATTCAGATGGATTAATAATAGGCAAACAGAGGATGGTGAACACGTCTATCATGACAATAAAACAGAGGTGGAAAGCTTTATCATGTATGCCTCTCCTCTGTGAACTGCTCAAGAAGGACACTGTTAAATTAAATGTTAAAAGTGTATATGTATATATATATATATATATATATATATATATATATATATATATATATACATATGTATATGACAGATAGTGAGATATAATGATATAATGTTTTGCCAGAGACATAATATCTGTCCACAGGCATAATATATGTCTGTAATTTTAAGTAATGAACAATTATAAAGAGATCAATTTAATATAGACAAATGTTCTGTTAGGATTTAATTTAAATGGGGGACTTTTGTGTGTGCTACATGTCCACTGCTTTCCACTTGTGTATCTCACTCGTTTCCTCATGCACTTATAGGCAGGTGAGTGAGTCAAGTGTTTCCATTGTGGACAACAGCAGAGCCTGCTCTTATAACGAGTAGGAAAATGTGAAGTTTCTTAAGTTAATGAAGTACAGGAGTGTGGATGTATTTGTCCAGACTGCAACCAAATGCAGCAGTAAACCAGGAAGTAGAGCAGAGACAGAAACAGGTTAACAAAAAACTTTGGAAAACTTTCAGAAACATGGACGAGAGATGGTGGCCTCGTTTAAGCAAGGCCCTTGCCTAAAGTATATAACGCAGTGTTTCATCATGATACAGTTTGGTGTGGTACAGTACGATATGATTTGGACTGAGAACAGTACCTTTACTTGGTAGGCGTAGTGTGTGCGGTGAACAGAGATGTGGCGTTACATTGTACCAGTGGACCGTCAACAAACAAAGAGAACAACGCAATGGACAATAACGGAGGACATCCAGCAGCTAATTTTTTTGTGCTCGGTTTGTGGCTGTTTGTATCAACAAGACATCAAGCTTGTATGAGAATAGACTGCAGGCATTGAAGAAATAGCAAGGAAGAGGCGCACAATCAGCTGACTATCATGGGTCTAGCTCAACTCATACTATACCATTACTCTGGTGCCCCAAAGGACAGGTAAAGAAAAATGGAACAGTTGGTTATTTTGGTACTATTACTAATGGAAATGCAAAAAATTCTTAGTATACTAAACCAAACCGTTCCACTCTGTGGAAACACGCCATAAAAGGTTAATTCTGTGTGAAGTGATTATACACTTGTGCAAACAAACTTATAGGTATGATATTCAGTTGAAATATCAAAATAAATAAATTAACTATTTATTATTTTTATTTTATTTTATGAGACTAAGCAGTTTGCTCTATTACATCTGTTGAATGTTTTCAGGCATGAGTGAAACTATTCCCAGTGCAATTGTTGAAAAACAGGCTCAGTAATTTGCACAGCTCTGAAGGTTTTTGTGAAAACTCAATGTCAGCATTCTTCCTTACCTTTCAATGTATTTCTCAGAGCACCTGTCAAAAATTGCTTTGGAGTATGAGCTATGCATCAATCGATATCTACTCTGAGTTGTTCTTAATCTGTTGCTATTACCACTTTGCTGACCTTTAAGACTCCATGGATTGATCCAGTTTTTAAAAGTCTATATTTGCTGTTGTGAAATGCTTAAATTAGAGGAGGCAAACAAGACACGGAAAAAACATTGAATGACAGATCACACATTTCAAAATGTGTAAAAATATAGATAAAAAATAAATGTCTTTTATGCCATGACCTTTGTGCTTGATTTATAATAATGCAATGAGACAAAAGTTGTAAATCCCCAGCTTTGATACCCACTGATAAATATGTTGGTACTCAAGCTTCACCCATGGACAAACACGAGTGTTCAGAATGCGTCCTAGCTGTCGCTGGTCGAGCTAGAAAGCCACAAGCTTTATACGCTAGAACCACTGGCAGCTTTATAACTCTAAATGCCCAACAAAGTTAGAAGCACTGCAGGCAGAGTTACTCTGCCCACATGAGAGGCCATTTTAGCTGATTACATACACTACAAAAACAGTGTGGGCATTAAAAGACTGTGCTTTGTTGACTTTAAATTGAACTTATGAATTTGTGATGGTGATGTGAGTAAGTTCTTTGCATGGTATACTGAGCATTCAAGTGGTAAGACATGAAGACACAGCTGCTGGGCAGCAGCGCCATGGACACTAATATTACCATTACTGTCAATGTGTAGAGACAAAGGATTTAGCAAGTAATATCAGACATGTAACAATGCAGGGGATTTAACGGCCTATTAAAAAGGAAAGGATGTAGGCCACTGAGAATTACTTGCCTAAGGTGTACAAAATCTTTCGGAAAATTCAGATGTATGAGTTTCGGAGCACCACAAGGGGCTTAGCGTTTATGGACTATTCTCGTGAACATCTGACCCCATTTGAAGACATCTTTCTCACTTTTTCTTTCAGCATTACTAATGCAAGCGTGAAAGTCTCATTGGTCCTCTTCTTTTTAATCCATGTGTTCAGGGGAGGACAATAACATAATGAACACACAAGCTATCACATGTGTGCTGTGTGAATCACCTTTAGTCACACATAGACACAAGGATGATGTTAAACAGTGGCACAGGGCGGTTATATAAGAGTGATGTAGGTGACAATGTGACCTGTGTGAGTCAATATTTATAACATTTGTATGTAAAGCATTTTGCATGTACCATGATGCAGTGAAGTAAATCATGAATAAATAAATAATAGAGAGACTGGAGAGACAGAGAGATTCAGAGATTGGTCTAATAAAACCTTGGTTATGATTTGTGTCACGATCTGTCACCTCTGTTAAGTATCTTGTTTTGTTTCTCCCTTCATGTTCCATGTCTTGTCTTCCTGTTTTATTTTGGAAATCACTCACCCTTGTCTCTGTTTTAGGTTCCTGTCTACCCCGCCCCCTTCCTTGTTGGCGTGCACCTGATCCCTGACTGTGTCTACCACACCTGCATCCTATCACTAATCAAGCACTGCTCATATTCCCCTCTGTGTCTTGTCTCGTCGCCAGTTCGTTGTAGTTCATAGCTCACGTCCCAGCACTCTCTTTCACAGCCATAGTCTTGTCTTCTCGTGTTTTTGAACCTTGCCTGCCTTTTTTTGACCTTGCCTTTTTGCCTGACGTTTTTGTACCTCTGCCTGATCTCTTGTTGACCTCCCGTGTACCGAACCTCTGACTGGAATTAAACTCTGTTACTGACTGATTCGTGTTCTGAGTCCTGCATTTGAGTCCCTTGATCTGCTCAGCCATAGTTCACGACACACACAGCAATGTCAGTTTTGCATCATGTCAGATAACACATTATATATCTGGTGAATTAGGAAACTGTAAATATAAAATATGTGCCATATCTTTCACGTGCCTTGAAACCCCAACACAAGCGGGAGCCTGAGCAACACACTGAATAACATTTGAAATGTTTGAGCCTTTCTGATATAGAAAGGTGGAGGCTACGCTAGTGACACCAAAGCTTCACACGAAGCAGTGGTGTGAGGCATTATTGATGTAGCAAGAAATGAATGAGGGATGAGTGTAATTTAAAATTGAAATACATTTTAATTATTAATAAAGGAACGTGGACTAGTAAAACCATCTCAGTGTGTCTCTGCAACAAGTTTGTCAACTTTGCTGAAAAACCTAATCTTGTTGACGGGGTGGAGTGGCTCAGTGGTTAAGACTGGTAACCTGTGTGCCAAAGACTTCATGGTTGCAAGTTCAACTCCACCCCCTGGCAGGTTGTAATCAATTCCCTTGTAAGTCGCTTTGGATAAAAGTATCTGCTAAATGACATCTAATGTTGATACATGTTTCTCTGCTTGACTGAGATGACAGTTAAATTCACATTATTCATCGAGATTTGATCAAGAGTTTTTAAAACCCCAATTGGGAATGACGTTTTGATAAATATAGTAATGCAATGCAGTACACGGTTAGAAAATAGGCGCATATATTTAAAACTCTTTAACTAAAAAAGAAAACAAAATTTAAACATGTACACACGGCCAATCCAATTCAACTTTTTTTATAAAGCACTGAAACAACTGCTCAACAGCAGCTGAAATAAAGTGCTGTACATCAGTGGCGGCTTTTTTTTTGGGGGGGGGGCACAATCCGCAAGTCAGTTTTTCACATGGGCTGTTGTTATGTATATATATACATATATATATATACATATATATAATACTCATCAGACACCTCCACATCCATCCCCTCATCTTCGGGCTGCGGAGAAGGCATCGTACTCGGAGGAGGAGGGACCCTCGGGACCGATGTCATCAGCATCGGATGGGCGGAGCGGAGGAGCCCGTGGTTGACCGGTACTGGCCGGCTGATCCGGGTGGCGTTGATGGAACTCTCTGATGAGGGTGTGGTCCAATACATGCCTCGCAGGGACCCAGGACCTCTCCTCCAGACCATAATCCTCCCAGTCAACCAGGTATTGGATCCCTCTACCACGCCGCTGGGACCGCAGGAAACGACGAACGGTGTAAGTGGGCCCCCCATCAATGAAGTGAGAAGGTGGAGCAACAGGAACCAGAGCACTCTCTTGTACTGGTTTAATCTTAGAGACATGGAAGGTGGGATGGACCCACATGGACCTGGGGAGCTTGAGCCTCACTGCCACTGGGCTGATGATCTTCTGAACCTCAAACGGCCCGACAAAAAAGCCAGCTTCTTGGACTCCACCCTCAGAGGAAGATTACGGCCTGGGAGCGGTGGCGGTTGGCAGTGGCTGTGTAGCAGCCGGCGGCTAGAAGAAGGGCGGCTCAGGCTCGGATCCAGGTCCTGCGGCAGCGACCGATAAAAGCCAGGACAGGTGGGCAAGCACTCTCGCACTGCAGAGCTGGGAACAGCGGCGTCTGGAAGCCATAGGCACATTGGAAGGAAGAGAGGCCTGTTGCAGAGCTGGTTAAGGTGTTGTGGGTGTACTCGACCCATAGGAGGTGTTTGGACCAGGATGACGGGTGTTGGGATGTCATGCAGCGGAGGGCCGTCTCAATCTCCTGATTCTTGCGTTCAGTCTGACCATTGGACTGGGGATGAAAACCCGAGGACAGGCTGACGATGGCCCCCATGAGCGAACTGAACTCCCTCCAGAAGACAGAAGCGAACTGGGGACACCGGTCAGAGACCACATCAACCAGAATGCAATGGAGACAGACGGTGTGGTTCAGCAGTAGCTCGGCAGTTCCCTTGGCAGAAAGAAGCTTCGGTAGTGGCATGAAGTGTGCCATCTTGCCGAACCGGTCCACCACCGTCAGAATGGTAGTGTTGCCGCTGGACGGTGGTAGACCAGTGACAAAATCCACGAAGATGTGGGACCAGGGGCGATGAGGGACCGGAGGGGGAGCAGAAGACCGGCGCTGAACAACCTTCCTGGTCTGTTGGATCCCTGAGTGGCAGGTGAGTCTGGAACTGTGAGCCCACTGGAATACCTCGGAACGGAGATTAGGGGGGAAGAACAGCTGAAGTGCTGGGTCCGGCCTGGTCCTGGACAGCAGCCCTGACTCTCTCTTCGACCTCCCAGGTGAGTGTCGCAACCAGACGAGAAGACGGCAGAATGGTATCAGGGTGGCAGTTTTCCCCTCCTCCTACAGGAACTGATGGGACAAGGCATCGGGCTTGACGTTGCGGGATCCTGGCTGATATGAGAGGCATAAGTTGAAACAAGTCAGGAAGAGCGCCCACCACACCTGAGGGGAGTTGAGCCTCCTGGCAGACTGAATGCACTCGAGGTTCTTATGCTGATATCATTCAACCCCCTATAGTTGATGCAGGGGCAGTGTCTTGTCCTTCTTTCCCACGAAGAAGAAGCCTGCATCTGCCGGAGATGAGGAGAGGCAAATGATCCCTGCCGCCAGAGAGTTATTTATTTAAGTGTCCATAGCTTCTCGCTCAGGGATACAGGGAGTACAGGCGACCTCTGGGCGGGGTGGAGCCGGCTGGAGGTCGATGTCGCAGTTGTAGTACCTGTGCGGGGGAAGGGAAGTCGCTTTGGCCTTGCTGAAGTCCTCCCGAAAGTCCATGTACTCGGGAGGGACCCCCACCACGTCTTGTGCTGGGCTAGAGCTGGTGGGTGATTCAGGAGTGGAGGCTTGCTTCAGGCATGATGAGCTCCAACCCAGTATAGCCGTCGGAGCCAGGGTAAGCCCAGAAGAAGAGGATGACGAGGAGATTGCAGGATGTGGTTTTGTGACGGTTGCTGTTGACAGAGTAGACGCAGCGACGTGACTGACTTCCAACACACAGCTACAGCTGCGCTCATTGAAGGTCACCAATCACAGCACAGGTACACACCCACATTAATAATCACAGGGGTCAGAGTTCAATAAAGAAAACAAAAAACAAAAACAGCAGTATCGAATTGTGTCCTTAACTAAACAAAAACATAATACACATTGAGAGCATGCATTTAACAGTTGCTGGATAGCAGTATATGGATGAGCACTGTCTGATGCATGACTGTCCCCAGGGGGCGACCATCCAGGGCGTTGGTGGGCACCGGATCAGGCAGGAGAACTCGACCAACACCTAGCTAACGTGCTAGATCATCATCGATGATGTTAATGTCCGAACCAGAGTCTAGGAGGATGGCTAGGGTCACAGTTCCGGGACCCCCACTCGAGGCTCTGGACCGTTCCAGGAAGGACCAGTGCTGGTGGCGGCAGAGGCGGACAAGCAGGTCGAGCGATCGACTGAGTGAGAGCTGTGGTGAGCTGCTGCACCTGGGAGGTAAGCGTAGCAAGCGCTTGCTGCTGACGAGCTACTGCTTGTCTGACATCTGTCGCGGTGGAAGCAAGAATAGCCTTGTGGTGCTGGAGCTGGGCCTTGTGTGCGGGGTCCATGTATGTATGTGATGTACTGTACTGTAACGGGTCAGGGAAGGACCCAAATGCAGTACACGGAGGCAGACACCTGGTAATGACATTTATTTAACACAATGTTCAGTGATAGTTCAATGAAAACCCTCAAGGGGGAAGCTGGGTTCACTGGAGATCTCTGGTTGTCTGAGGAAGACGGAGCGTGTCTGCCGTAGATGGACGGGAAAGCAGACTGGTGTGTGATGCACAGGCACACACACAATAGTTCATAGGCTGAGCTCCGTACTTTGAAATGCAGAGGGAACTTGAGCCCAAGACGAGAAGCCCACTAAAGGGAGATGACAGGTCCATGCAGGGCTGTCAGGCAGAAGTCAGGCAGGGAGCAGGCAGAATACGTTATCGGGGGCAGAAGGCAGATTAGATCACGGGGGCAGAGACAGAGCAGGCAGGTTCAGTATCAGGGAATCAATCCGAAAAATGCTGGAGAGACTAGTACTGGCGACATAGAACAGTATGGCATTGAGTGAACTGAGAGGTGAGTTTTTATACTGGGTCATTGGTGATCAGAGGTAGTTGAGTGTGTGGCAAGTTGAAGTGACCCGCATTCTTCACGGGTGCACTCACCGGACAGAATCAGTCATTGCGTAATTGCGGGCCAGTGCCGCCCACTGTTATATATATTGGCAGTTGACTGGTCTTTAGTTGCTGTGGTTGGAAAGTGAGCCGTGCGCTCCCTCTCTCTCTTGCTCTCCCTCTCCTCACGAGTTGGAAGCGCTGCGCTGCTATTCCCTGGTAGGTACTGTATATGCAGGCTGATCCTGGTGTGTTTTTAAATTGTTACACCATGTTAAGATTGAGTATTTTTGCTCTTTGCTCGCTTGGCAGGTAATTGGGCCAGCCTGTGAATCGCGGTGCCGCGGCCCTGTAGCAACCTCAGCCTCCAAGCCGTGGCCGACTGCTGTTCTGTCTCCCTCTCTTCTTTTATTGTTTCAGTTCATGTTGTCCCTACAACTACTACTACTACTACCACTACTTTCGTGACAACTACAATTTTGTGATAGTTTAAATTATAGTTATGAATATTATTTCAGCTTGTTAGTTGCTTTATTTTTGTTTGGTTGTTTGTGTGTGTTTATTTTTGACTAAGTTGTTTGATTTGAATTACTGCATGTTTTCTCGTTTCGATTAATTTGATTTGATTATTTTGGTTTGTTCTTTAAAGTGCCTTGAATTATTAGATTGTGTTTGTGCATGTTATTGTTTTATTTCTTTGTATCCTGTTTATTTGTATGTTCATTTTGATTTATTCTATTCCATTTTGTATTAGTTGGGTTTGTGTGTGTGTGTGTGTGTGTGTGTGTGAAGTTGTGAGCTGCTGGCATTCACTCTGCTGATCATTTTTGTGTTTTGTTGCAGGGCAGGAGTTGTGGGGCAGATAGCGGCTGGTCCCCTGGTGGTGGTGTCCGTCATTGGTCCCTCGACTGTACAGCACTTGGGTGTCATCCGGATAGTGTACGGTACTCACTGTGGTGTAGACTAAGACCCCTTTTCCTTCTCAGATTTCCTCCAGCTGCATCAGGCCCCCAGCCCTGGCCCAGCCTTGTGTTTTTTTATTAAGCTGAGCTTTGCGTGCAAATAGTCTACATTGTCCCCAACTAAGACTAAGACAGTGTTTGACTCCTTTTATCAATGGTATTTTTAAGGATTGTTAATAAAATATTCACTTATTGTTGGAATCACGTCTCATCTCAAGTGCTTTTTGAACCTGTGCCCTTAGTCTAGGTGGAGACTTAACGTGGGCTATATTAGTAATTTTATTTAGTTATTTCCTCGGGGTGAAATTCCCTGAGGTGGCGTTGTCGGTTTGTCCTCACCTCCTACCATTTTGCCACAAGTGCAACAAGTGGAGAGAGTTGGACTAATGAGCAGGGAGTGGCTGGCAGGCAGGTGAGGAGTAGGAGGGGCTGATAAGCTGAGGTGAATGAGATGACTGAGAATGAAGTTCATGACAGAAACGGTTTATTTTGCAGCGAGAGAGATGTTTGGTGCTTCTTTTTTCATGATGAAACCAGCAATGAAACCGACAACTTAGTGAGCGGAGGCATTTCCGTGACAACTGACAACTAATGAAAATCCCAAATTCAGTATCTCAGAAAATTAGAATATTACTTAAGACCAATACAAAAAAAGGTTTTTTAGAAATGTTGGCGAACTGAAAAGTATGAACATGGAAAGTATGAGCATGTACACTCAATACTTAGTTGGGGCTAAATTTGCCTGAATTACTGCAGCAATGCTGCGTGGCATAGAGTCGAACAGTCTGTGGCACTGCTCAGGTGTTATGAGAGCCCTGGCTGTTCTGATAGTGGCCTCCAGCTCTTCTGCATTGTTGGGTCTGGCGTATCACATCTTCCTCTTTACAGTACCCCATAGATTTCAGGTCAGGCGAGTTTGCTGGCCAATTAAGAACAGGGATACCATAGTCCTTAAACCACATACTGGTAGCTTTGGCACTGTGTGCAGGAGCCAAGTCCTGTTGGAAAATGAAATCTGCATCTCCATAAAGTTGGTCAGCAGCAGGAAGCATGAAGTGCTCTAAAACTTTCTCCTAGGCGGCTGCGTTGACCCGGACCTCGGAAAACACAGTGGACCAACACCAGCAGATGACATGGCACCCCAAACCATCACTGACTGGGAAAACTTTACACTGGACTTCAAGCAACGTGGATTCTGTGCCTCTCCTCTCTTCCTCCAGACTCTGGGACCTTGATTTCCAAAGGAAATGCAAAATTTACTTTCATCAGAGAACATAACTTTGGACCACTCAGCAGCAGTCCAGTCCTTTTTGTCCTTAGCCCAGGCGAGACGCTTCTGACGCTGTCTCTTGTTCAAGAGTGGCTTGACACAAGGAATGCGACAGCTGAAACCCATGTCTTCATTAGTTGTCAGTTATAATCATCAAAATGAAAAGCAATAAACACTTTAAATATATCAATCTGTGTGGAATGAATGTATACATTATACAAGTTTCACTTTTTGAATGGAATTACTGACATAAATCAACTTTTTGATGATATTCTAATTATATGACCAGCACCTGTAAAGTGCATTGGAGTAATCCAAGTGAGACATAATAAAGGCATTGATTACTTTCTCAAAGTGCTGTTTTGAAAGTATTTGTTTTACCTTTGTTAAATGTTTTAAATGAAAAAAAAGCTGGATTTCACTACTACACCAATTTGACGGTCCAATTTAAAATCACTGTCCATCTTAAAACCAAGATTTGTTAATGAGGGCTTCATATGCAGGGCCAAGGCCCCTTCAATCTGATTAGAATCTACCTGTTGCTACTTCAATTGGTTGGATTATTAGGAATGAAGCATAAAGGAGCAAGCAGCCTGATAATCAGTTTTGTTTTTTTGCTCCGGGTGGAAGCTTTGTCAGAGGGAAGATTTGTCCATGTGTGCAGGCAACACAGGATGGCAAGCCAGACCCAGTGACATAATTTCTCATCACCATCATCTTCATCATCATGTATTGATCTACTGCGTACCGTTGGATTGTTGATAACTCACTACCAGGACAGTAGGAGTATTGGGATTTCTCTTGAATTTATTTGGTTTACATAAAAGGCACTGAAATTATTGTGTTTTCACTGTAACTGATTTTGAAACAGTGAATCTGTTCTCTTACCTGTGAAAGGGTGAAAAGGAAAAGCATTAACTCATTGTAGTGAACACTAAATAAATTAGCTCAATAAAATCAAACACAAACTATCTGGATTAAACTATTTCTAGTTAAACTATAACACCTTTACCTTTCTACAATACTTACCTCTTTATTAGAACCTGCAGCAGTATATGTTTTGTGTGTGTGTTTTGTGTACTGTGTATTATATGTTCATTGCATACTTGCATTGTAATGCTATTGCTATGCTATTTGGTCACAAAGACTGAACGTAGAATTATGGAAACTCTGGATAACTCTAAAAACTTGTTACCACTGAGGATTTTGGGGAAACGCTCCGAACTAAAGTCGATTTGGTTTTACAAATTGAAAAAAAAAACACCGTTATAAAGTGTGCGATAAATGAGTGTCTTTGTTTTTCTTTTTCGGGAAACTATTTTGCTGAAATAGTGTGTATTATGTGTTCATTACATACTTGCATCGTAAATTGTCATTTACATAAATGTTGGAACATTTTGTTTGAAACAGTTTGTAGCTAAGATGCCCGCTGAACTGAACTTATTTTTACAGTCCTATGACTCCAGTGCAAAGTTTCTATTGTTGATCCTATGAGAATGATTTATATAAGAAACAAAACCAAGTCATCAAACTATAAGGTGGGTCTTTTAAATGGTTTATATCCACCATTTAATGCCTGTCATGGACTGAATAAGTTTATGATCATGAAAAATCAAGTAATCTTCTCTATCACATTATGTGGGGAAAAACAACAATACCACTTTATATGACAAAGGGACCTAATTTACAATCAGGATTATCAGAAAAGCCTCTGCATATGACGATGATATACAGTAACAGCAGCTGCAGGCTTGGAGGTCTCCTGGATCTGAATGCAGGCTCAATCTCAGTTCCCTTTGAATCACCTCAGTAATTGGTTTCAGTGTGATCTACAGTAGCTGTTAAAGCTATTCATAAAGGAAAGCTGACATCGCCGCAGGGAGACCTGGCTATGCTGCAAACTGTACTCAACAGCCCAGCAATATGATGCACTCACTTAGAAATAATAAAGAGAGGAAGCCTTGGTGCTTAAACTTAAAACTGTTTAATTCAATGGACTCTGCTGCATAAACCAGCCAGTTGGACACTGAACCATTAGCAGAAATGCATCAGATTTATCCATACTCCCACAGAATCATCATTTCACATGAAAAGTTTAATTAAAATACACTAATCCCCTCCCCCCGCTTTTTTTTATTTACCAAAAATACAGTGTGCAGAAAATGCTGCATGTATCAGCATAAATCATTTAGTTGCTCACTTGCTTTGTTCAGGCTGTGGATTTTATTCTGGCAGAAACAGTTTAAAATGCCATCACGGAAATTGTGTACAGCTGACTTATATTTTCATTAGTGGCTCTCTTTTAACACTGGAAACCTAGTATGATATTTAAAATATAGGAAAGTTGATTTGTAGCATTAAAATATTTTATCATTATCAGCTTAAGTAAGTGGCTCAATAAAAATCACAGTGTTCACCACATTTGGAATGCAAACTTACACCACCTGCATGTCGAACAACTGAGCTCTTCACTGTGTAATTAAATAAAAATAATAACTTTATGCAGTGATTACATTTTCCCAAGATTGTCAGAAACAAAGATTTGCCAAGTAAAATACATTTTAATTTTTTATATCATATATTTGACTTGTGATGGTCTTTTATTATTTTTCACAAAAATTAGACAGGGCACCCTCCTATTTCACTGCATGTTTTACTCTGTATCTCTGCACATGTGACAATAAAGAAAAAAATCCTTTAACCCTTGAGGGGACAAGCATAATTTACTAAATAGAAAAATACTAAAGGTTATTTGGCTTGACACAGTTACAAGGTCAGCTTTGTGTTCATTAGATTATCTTTCAACACCATCTGATGCCTGGAAGCTCTCATAAACACAAATACAGGATTTCAAGACATGCAAATTGCCATTCTCACTTGCTTTATTTTCACTTGGGAGGCTTTCACTTTCATGTAAACAGTTCCACAGAACATACCGAGTGAGCCAATTATACACTTTGCCATTTATGAATTTATAATAAAACTGCAGATCAGTTATCATTCTTCAACAATTAGCATCACTGAAATCATTGCTACCTTCAGGCAATAATTTCATCACAGGATGAAAGTGATCTTTTGCAGCCATTTTTCTTCCAATCAGAATCATTAAATATAAACTAGAACAAAGTGAAAGAACGTTGTTTTACTCTTTTCGAGTTTCCACTGTTTTGTCCGTACACTGAATTTCTCCCTTTGGTAAGTTCACAAGCTCATGGGTTGTCACAATACTCTGTTCAAGACAGGGACTCAGACAAAACTCAATGAATGAAGAGTCACAGAGTTGCAGTGCAGTAATGAGAGGATGATGTCAGAAAAGGGAGAGGCTAGTCCTGATGAGCTGTCACAGAAGATATTCTCAAGGCCTGATCAGCCCCCTCCCTGCAGGCAAGATGCCATAACAGTCACACAAAGACACTCACACACATTCAAGCCAAATAACATCCACGAGGCACACTGGGCTGTGTGCAAAACAAGGACATGCATACCACTGCTGACCAAGTAGCAACTTGAGCGAAGAGAATCCTGGGGGCCTGGCATGTCACTGTGGTTCATCACGCTTCAGTCCCTGCTGCTGCTGACAAGGTCACAACCTTCACAGCATCTTCTTAGCTTATGCCAAACTCTTTGAAAGGAACAACAGTCTCATCTAATTAACCCTTTGCAACTGTATTCGATTGACAACCACAAATGCTAAACATTGTCAAGCTGCCACTTCATCCAACATCCAACCTCAGGTACAGAATCGACATCTCCAGAGAATTACTTTGGGGTTTTGTGAAAAAACTGAAGTAAGAAAAATGGCAATGGTTCAGAATTGTGTCCAGTATGACTGTATACAGGGACTTTTCCATTTGCTGAAAAGTTTTCACTTTTATAAAGTAAAACATTCAATTTCTGACTGTGAGTGTGTGCATGTTTGAACTGCACTTTGGTGAGATTGAGTGTTATTATCATCTTCATTTTCAGGCTGGTTTATTTACAAAACAGGTATGAGCTGATATCAAATGCTTAGCCACTGACATAACTGTTGTGAGTCATTTTCCACCATTGTCTTCTGCGGTGCATTTTAGTGTGTATAATTTATTAATTGCAGATAATGATGGATGTGTGAGTACAATTGATTACATGAACTGTCAAAGTAATTATTATATTCACAATTGCAATTCCTCATTGCAATAATGTCCAAAGTCCAGCCCGTGGGTCAATCACGGCCCTCTGTGAGATTTTGTACGGCCCGCAGTTTTGGTTTCATAATGTATTATTCATGGCCAGGTAGGGACTTGGACGAAAAATTGGCCGTTTTTATGTGTCACCCCATTAGCTTAGCTGGTAAGGAGTTGCACTTCGAAACCAGGTTTGAAACCCACCTGTGACAGACAACTATATCCACTTGTTTTTTTCACTCCTGCGTGGCTTGGATTTGGTTACATTTCCATTTAAAGAGGCCACAGCCCGGAAGTGCCAATTAACACTGCGTTTGGGTTTGTATCTGCGTCATTACCTCGTCTATGAAGCCCTAAAAGTCCATAACAATCAGTTCAACCACTGCTGAGAGCGCAGGGTTTTATTGTTTTCATCCGGTGACGTACTTTCGACCGTAGGAGAAGAAGAACTACTCTCGTTGTAGCTGCTGAGCATATCGCTTGAGAACATCTCGAAAAAAGGTTCAGCGAGTGTTTGCTCTGTTCTGGGTTGTGATAAACAATACCAGATGCTCCACAAGCTCCCCGCCAATGAGCAAAGAAAAGCTCAGTGGATATCTTTCATATTTGATGGGAATATCCCTGCTACATTTCCCAAATACCTTCATGTATTTATATTCATGTATAGGGCAACCACTTCACGGAGGATTGTTACACAAACTTCGGGCAATATAAAGCAGGACACAACACCAAACTTCACCTAAAGAAAGGAGCACTGCCAACAATATGTATATTACAATATTTACAAACCGTAAAACGGTCTTTGTGTGCTTGTTCTGTCGTTTAGCATTAGTGATAGTCGGCTACAGGCTAAGCTACATACGTTCGCTAGTGTTTCATTTGCATGTATGTGTGTTTATTATCTCCGTAACCACGACGTTATCCAAGCTACAGGCGTCCTGCAGCAGTCTTTGTGATAGAGGTGGTTCACTTGTCACAGTGTCTTCTGACTCTGGGTCAGACTCTGGATCAAATGTGTAAGGGATTATGGTGAGGGGTCGTGACGACGGCATTACTCAATGTTTTGATCATTGTTAGCGGTGCGTCCGCCCCTCCGCCAGAGGGGGAGCTGCGGGTCTGTGAGTTGACGTGCCAATTATCTCACTTCCAGGTAACTGGCCAATCACAAGACAGTGGGAAAGCTCTCGTCGGCTGGCCAATCACAAGACAGTCCGTGTTCTGCGGGTGTGGTTTTGGTCTGAAACAGCACGGCTGACGAGAGCATCAGTGATGAGACATTTACATTGGCTTGTTTGCAGCAACTAGGAGGTTTTTGACCATAAAAACAACTTCATGTTTGTAAGTACACCTCCATATCTCACATATAAGTGAGATAGGACCATGCTATGGCCTCTTTAAAAATGATAATTGTGACAATGAAAATGTAACTTTTATAAAACAGTGCATTTGTATGTAAATGTTATGTAATTTATCTGTCTATCTGTCTGTCTGTCTGTCTGTCCAGTTGAATTAAGTAACAACAGTAACAAATTAACTTGGAACTTTAGCTGACCTTTACAACCAGTTGCCACACAGTTTTATTCCCATTTATCCACTCTGTCAATCATGCATCCATTTCTAAATCATGGGGATCTCGAGCCTACCCCATTGTACCATGTCCATGAACATCTCTGCTCATCCAATGGTCTTAAAAGATATTGTCTTTCAAGTCATGTCTGCAGCAGCTACCATATTCACCTTTCACAGAACGTGAACACATAACTTTTTTTCACATAAAAAGAGGGGAAATAAATTATATCCTGTTCCTTATCACAGAAAGTCAAAAAGAGACACAATACCTTATTCTCAAGTGAAGATGTCTATCAACAGGTGCGCTCAGGAAGAATTGTGTGGCTGGCTGCTTTTTCAAGGCTCTCTATATTCCTCTAGCAGAAATGCCCTCAAGCCTTTTGTGACCCCTGAGTCCATATCTGACAGCACAGCTTTTATAGATGTGGTGGTCATGATGAAGAGTATGGGAGAGACAGCATATGTGCAGAGCTAGGCACCAAGAAATTAGTTTTACAAGGTAACCAACTAACTAACTAACTAGCCAGCCAGCCAGAACTCACTCACTCACACCTTTAGACAACCATAAAAGCAGGCAAAGGTGATAAATGTTTGCCTCACATCACTGTAAATTACTTTGTACTAAACCTTTTGTATTGTGTCTCTTGAATTGAATCTGTATGCAGTGTACATAGTGACTTTTTACTTATTTATTGCTACTTTGCACTGAACAAGGAATGCACTTAATTTTGTTGTACCTGTTACAATGACAAATAAATATATTCTATTCTATATTCTATTCTATTCTATTGTAACCAGGTTTGAATAGTTTGCATATTGATGAATGTTTAGATGTATCACCTGCAAGGTAGAACTGCTAACTGTAAAAGTAGTAGTGGAATAAGAAATAAATGAATAAACAACTGATTAATAGAATAGCAGTTATATCAGTTCTGTTTTTGTCACGGTGGTTGATGATTGGAGGATGAAGAGTGATGAATCTAATGATAAAGTGAAGACTAGGCTGTAATATAAACTTGGAGGGCTTGTGTTGCAAGACTTGACTAAAGCAGGAAAGAAAGATATAAATACTGCACATTTGTACTGCACTTTTCTCGTCTTGATGACCATCTGTCTTGACAGAAACAACACTTGAACCTGTTTAGCCAAGTGGTGTATGAATCACTGATGGAGAGATCAACTTTGCCATGAACCAGACCGCTTATATTATGGCAAAAACAATCCTAAATTTAAGGTTAAAAAAGTGCCGTGGCGTGGCGAGGCGAGTAGAGCCGGTGGAAATACGCCAAATGATTACCTTTGATTTAAGTCTTATTTCCCTGAAGATGGTAATAGTTGCTTGTTGAAACAACTCCAAGTCATCAAATTGATCTTTGTTAAGGGAACAAAACCATAATCCGGCCTCAGAAAATTGCTTTCAAAAGTAGAGAGTTATTGTAGAACCTGTCACAAACCAAGGTTTTCAAAAACAGTCAAATCAACATTTTTTAAATGTATTTATTTATTTATTATTCCAACATAAATGTGTGAGTGTGGAAGGAGCACAAATTGTGTAGAATGAATCACAGTCACATTGTCGTGATGACATGAGGCTGAAATATTAATAGTTCAGATTATACATCATTTATGAGTTATAAACAACTAAATATATGTCATAAGTTGTAGTGTCAACATTACAGTGTGAAATAAGTCTTGGCTGTGGGTTATAATGTATTATCACTTAAAAAAAAATTTCAGATATGATACTTATACTTCCACTGCTTTCTCTGTTTGTGGCCTCCCCCACATTGTTCACACAAACTTTCACACAATTTCACTTTTAATTTTCAATTATGCACACATACAAAAAAGGCTAGTATTGAAAGTACCTGTAAAGTGGGGAAAGGGCAAAACTTTGCACCTACACCTCCAGATGTCTGGACCTTTGTGACCTCGATGATGTGTGCAGTAATCAATAACTGACAACACTGAATGAATCACATTTAATCACTTAAGGGTCTCTGGGCTTTCTCCACCTGGTTTGACATGCTTGTCCTGTGTGGCTGACCAGTTATTGCTTTCCTCTGTCAACACACCAGGGCGACTATATAAACAAACATGGAAAGGTTTAGTAGAGCAGAAATTGTGATCAATACAGACTAGTGATATGTGCTGTTGGTTCAGTGCCACCATCTCGTCAGAGGCCATTTCACTGGAATCAATTGCTGTGAGGCACACTTACTTACAACATGTACACAAGCACTAACAGGGAGACAAGGGAGATGAGCCACATGACATTAAGCTTTACCATTGTATACACAACAACCATTTACCAGCTCTAAAAGCCAAACAGTTATCTAAAAATTAATGTAGTCATTTAAGCTTGCAGGGAATTGTCCGAAATAATAAAAAATATGAACTGTAAATAAACCTTAATATATTTAAATTACAAGTTTATTTTAAAGACATGCATCCATGTGGCAGTGTTGAGTGAACCTGGAGAGTAAAATGTTGTCAGCAATTATAAATGCTTACTATGCTTATTTATAATCAAAGCACAAGCAGCGATTAAGTAGACTAATGTAGAAAAGTCAAGCTGCAATGGCAATTACACAGCCAGCCAGCAATTCAATTCAATACAGTTTTATTTGTATAGTGCCAGATCATAACATACATTATTTCAAGGCACTGTACATAGACAAAATCATGGAGAGCAGATAAACCCAACAATTCACACAATGAGCAAACACCAGGCATCAGTGGAGAGAAAAAACTCCCTTTTAACAGGAATAAATCTGTGACAGAACCAGACTCAAAGATGTGCAGCCATCTGCCTCGACCGGTTGGGGTGAAAGGGGAAATGGGGGACAGAGGAGAGGTGGGGGACACATAGGGGGGAGAGAAAGGACAAGAGGGAGATGAGGTAGAGACAGAATAAAGAGACCTGGAGCAGATACACAACAACAGTTCTGAATCAGTGATGACATGTTTATAGAACTACGATGTCATTTATACAAGCAGCTGCAGAGATGGTTGATAAAACATTATACTGATATTGACTTTTAATTATAGCATAATAATAATGGTGATGATATGTATGATAATAATCATAGCCTCAAAACTGGATCTGGATCCTGCAAAATATTACAAATTCTTCTGTAACCTGTTTACCCATAGTAAAAAATGGGGCCCAATGTGGAGGGTTTATTGACAGAAACTGAATATGTTACGCATAAGTATGTTTGAATAAATGTATTACTGCTTTAAAATAAAATCACTTAGTTTAGCCGTAGAATACGCCTCTTCTATGTATTTTATACAGGGCCTTGTTTCATGTGTCTTCAGTGAGATTTCCATTTTGATGAAGACCAGACATTATATTGTATGTCCACACAATATTTGTTTATCAATCTGGATAAATATAAAAGTTATACCGGATGTAACAAAAAAACGACAACTTTATAACTAACGGGATAATCTGGTCTCAGCAAAGTTCTCAACTGTTCCCAAAACAGTTCTAATCACAGCCAAATCTAATGATGTTGTTAGATTTCATCTTAGCACACCATGACGCTAAGATGATCATCTATTGTACCACAGGAGCTGAGAGAATAATTACTCTTTGATCTTCCCTTCACAGGAGGAGGCAGAGGTGGTCTAATGGCAGGTCATTAACCTTTCTCTCTTAAAGCTGAAAGTCAAGAAATTACCTTTCATAATAAAAACAACTCTTGCACAGATGTTCCATAAAATCCTTATTCATGTTGTCCTAATATACACAAGGATTACTTTTATTTGTAACATTAGGGATGATGTCTTTTAATTTAATTTAATCTTCACTTTACTCTACTGTAAAGTTTAATTACTGACGTATTATTATAACCAGATCTGGTGTTCAATATTAAGAGCCATAACTTACGATAAGACACAAACTAGGCACCTTTCTAGGTTCCCGCCCAAGATAAGGTGCCCGGCAGCTGGACCTAATACACTATCTCAAGGCTTATTAACCATATGTATCAGACCTGACACACTGCTCACCAGAATCTGCGATGATGCCTTACTGTTCAGATGTCAGGCATTGTCTCAGTTCTCCTCGGATCTGAGCTGCCTACAATAAAATCTTTCAACTTAACCCATCACTGACTCCAGAGGTTACATCATTGGTCATCTCACCTGATAATCAAAAATCTCTGTAACAAAAATTACTTTTTACAATGCATAGAGAACCGGTGTGAGAGTTTCATTCATACTCGAAAAGAGAGAGAAACAAAACAGAAATGAGAGGACAATAGGACAGCAAGTGTTTGAGAGGTGTCTTGCTTGAACTATTTGCCATCACAACCAATTAAAAAACTGTCAAATATGGTCATCTGTCATTTTGGCACAGGCACAAAAGCTTGAGTATTACAATGAAATGTTGAACATACCATTGATTGGCAGTGATATACAATGAGGTAAAAATTCCAGTGTATGACTGGGCCATGATTTATAGATGATTTGAAATCCACCTAGCTGTGAAGACAAACATGGACCACCACAAATGCAGCTGCTCTGCTGCAACTCATACCATCTGTGTACACTGTCAGTTTACTATTATATAATGATAGCATAATAACTGAGACATGAAGGTTAAAAAAAGAAATGTATTAGCAAGAAGTGACAATGTGAACTCAACCTGTGGCATATGTATATTAAACCTTTAAACTGTTTTGGAACATTCTTAATTTTCATTCAGCCATTATGAATTTTCTATTTTTGATTTTCTTTTTTCCCTATGTATTTACATGTTAAGTGCTAAAACATCACATTGTATTCAGCAGAATATATAAATCCAACAAAATAATCCATACTGTACATGGACTAGTATCTTTTTTTGTGCTGAGAAAGTCTACTACGTGAAAAGAATCACTACACTTATAAGCACACATCTTTTGTCCTGGAGAGGATGTAAATGGAACCATCCCCCTCTTCCTCTGTCCCTGTCTTCCTTTCCCTTCATTACACACTGTTATTTTTGCAGGTGCATCTGCAGTGATCTATTTTTCTCTTCACATCCTTTAATGATTCATGCTTTGGGGTTTCTCAGCCCCTCCTTTTGAAAGCTTAGTGAACAGAGAGACAGCGAGAGGGAATAAGCAGAAAAACTGATGAGAAGAATACATGAGCACATAGGATAGCCGATGAAAAATGTGTTGCATTGGAAACAAAGAATAAACAGGAGCTTATGTTTTATAGAGAGACTTGTGTATGGTGTAATGTCATCAAAGGTGAGGCATTTGAAGAAAAAGGATGCAAAGCAATGGAATATTTGCATGACGTGGCTGTGATCATTGAGCGGGGATACATTTTTAGCATCAACGACCCAATCATTACATTCATTCGTAATACCTATATCATGGCTTTGTAAATGTATAGGCCCCTTAAATGGAGCAGAGTCTATACGAAATATTGTACTGGTACTGGACCTTAGTCATCATGGTAACAAAAGGCACATAAAATACCAGCACATAACTGGCTATAACAAGCTGCTTGAACTGATAACCTGGTAGGAATGGATCATTGTGGAACTGTCATGGAGCCTTACACTGTGTTTTAATGTGGCTGCTTTTCATGTCCTTTCACAATGGCATCATATGTAAATACACACACACACATTCTTGTGCAGCTCATAATGCATTCCCTAATCCCTTGCCCTAACCTTAACAACTAACCCTAACCCTAAAACCAAGTCCTTAACTGATAAACAGCCCTTATGAGGTGTGATAAAATGTCTCACTTTCAGAAAAAGACCCAACTCATTGTGGTTTATAGGTTATTGTATTACGCTAAAATAATTTCCTGTTCGTATTTTTCCAAATTAATATACTGTACATAGTGAGGCAATGATCCACAATGAAATGCTTGACACACATGCTTCCCTCCTGTGGTATGACGCATCACTATTTCACCATGAGAGCTACATTCTGCTTCATTAAACATAATGTCTCATCTATTTTTTAAAAGTTAGATGACACACTCAGACAGAACAGAACACAAAGACAGACCAACAGACAGAAACACTCCTGCCTTTGGTCTCTTCTTCTTTTAGATGTCTCAGCTATAGATAGATTTGCTGAGTTACAAAATAGCTCAACTGAAGAATATGTAGCAGCAGTGATTCTGTAAGTAGCTGGTAAAATATTACAATATACCACAAATAAGAAAGAGCTCAAAGAAAGAAATACAGTCCACAACAGATGGTCAAGGGTAATGTGAAGACCTTACAGGAAAAAGTTCTGCTAAAATATAAGCAAGCTCCTTTACTCAGGGTCAGCTGTCTTAAGGGGAAACTTTTTAAGGAAACATTAGCGAATACAACTTCTGATATAAATGAAGCACAGCCTCTTGGGAACTTCTGCAGACACTAACTGTAGAACATATTTCCACCTTTCACTGAAAACTTACAGGAAATATTTGTGCTGGCTTATTGAAAGTAAATAGGCTATTACTGAAAAACTGCTGTAGACGATAGAATTCTTCATAAATAAATGAACCCTTTGGTAACACTTGAATGATTTAAATCATGAACACATACCACTGATGTGTTTTGAATGCTTTGTCCTTGTTTCTCCTTCTAATTTATACTTACTCCATATTTACACAGTTGTTTCATTTGATAGATGTTTTAAAATTCTAAATTCATTTTGTTAGACTACATTGTCCGTATGATTAAAGGTCATGCGTACTGTTACCCGAGCAAGGGACTAAAACTGATGGTGGGGCAATAAACTGGGTTCTACCCCAGAAAAATATAAAAATAAAAATAATATAACCACATATATGGCAGTTCCTGTAGGCTGGTGCCTTTAACATAAATATATATGGGAAAAAATCAGCTGATTACGGCCAGTGATCATACGTTCCTGTGTTCAGCAACAACAGCTGTTGTTCAGACATACAGGTAGTTGAAAGACACTGCTCAACTGATATTGAAAATGCAGACCCTTCTACCTGCCTAGGGAGTTCAGGGAGCCCTTGGCTGTTATGCCTTGCCCCAAGTGTCTGTCATCATGTTTTAAGTATGCAGAAGACTATGCAGAAGCCGTGTTCCAGCCCTTGCTCCTGATTGGTGCCTCTGGTTCCTGCCTGGTCTCCCTCCACCAATTCATCTGCCTGCCTCGATCTGCCTGCTCTCCTGCACTGTGATTGGGTCACCCTGCTCCAGTTTCACCTACCCAATAATGCCTCAGCTCATCCGGTTCTTTATGTTATTTCTCTTTCCCCAATCGGTAGGTAAATTTATAGAGAATTAAATACTGTGTGGGTAAAAATGGCGACTGAGACCAGATACAGTTTCAGTTTAGAAAGTTTTGTGGTCGATCCCTCTCTGGATCAAATTGATAAATGTCGTAAGTGTGATTTGGTGCAAATTGCGAATCATTATAACCTCGACCTCCCGAAATTGTTAAAAAGGAGCTTAAAGCTCAGGTAGTGGATCAACTGGTGAAGCTGGAAGTGATCCGCTTATTCGACAGCTCTGGTGCGTTACCGGTGTCAGCTGAGCTTCGTGATGGCGCCCAATCAGTCAATGTGGTTAGCCGCAAGGAAGTACCACCTACTCCTGAAGCCAGAGGAGGTGATGACGAAGGTACGCGGAGGGAAACTACGTTCACGCTTCCTCGTTTCGATGCTCTTACCCTGGATTTCCACTGGACGCGGAACGGACGCGGAACGGCCGCGGCGCAGTTCTGCTTCGTCCTCTCCCAAACGTCAATCCCCACCGGGCGCGTTACGGCAGCGGCGCGGAGCCTTGGGAGCCAGCGGTATTCACGGAAGATCGCGCGATAATCTCGAACGGACGCGAGATCCCGCGATAGACTGTGTGTATAAAGGAAACAACAACAACACAGCTTCTTTCATTTCTCCACTTCCATAATCAGTCTCTCGTCGTCCATTGTCTCCGAGACCCTTGGATCAAATGACTGTTGACCTGGGAGCACCGGTTATGACGTAACGTTGAGGTGAAGTTGTGACCTGCGTATTGTGTTTTATTTTGAAAGGGGGGCGGAAGTGTTTTACTTTGATACTGTGTCGGACTTCCTGTCTTGTGCGATCTGCTTCGTTGAAATTTACGAGGTTCAGCAGCGGCAACGGAAAAAATAGAACTGATTCCTATCGATAGCGCTGCGGCGCGGCGAGCCGCTTCTGGGCCGCTGCTGATCCGCGCCGCAGCGCGGCCGGTGGGAATGCTCACATTGATTAGAATGGAAGCGATTTGCAACGGCTGCCGTTCCGCGGCCGTTCCGCGGCCGTTCCGCGTCCAGTGGAAATCCAGGGTTACCCTCAGCTCTCACGATGTGGCGCAGCTCAAGGTACGCCTTGCCCGCCTACAATTCGAAGCCCAGGAAAGAAAGGAAGCTCAAGACAGACAGCTGGAAATTAGAAAGCTAGAGATTGAAGCCGACAAAGCCATACGGTTGTGTCAGCTAGAGTTACAATCTTAGGCTCAGGTCGCACCTGTTAGTCGTGTAGCAGCGCCTCCATCTCCCCCGTCGTCCACTGATAGTTTTGACATCACAAAGCATGTGTCCTTGGTGCCAACATTTCGGGAGAGTGAGGTTTATTCATACTTTGCAGCTTTTGAACATATTGCTAAGGTGTTACGGTGGCCGCCTGAAGTTTGGACTCTGTTAATTCAATGTAGACTGCAGGGAAAAGCTCAATAGATTGTGGCTGCACTTCCCCTTGAACAGAGTCTAAATTATGAAAATGGAAAACTTGCCATTTTGCAAGCCTATGAGCTGGTTCCCGTGGTTTACCGCCAAAGGTTTAGACAAAAAAGGAAAATAGTCTCCCAGATTTATGTTGAGTTTGCTCGGGAGAAATCTACTTTATTAGATAAGTGGTGGACGGCCTGTAAAGCAGATACACTTGATTCGTTACGTGAGCTCCTTCTGTTGGAAGAGTTTAAAACCTGTCTACCTGAACGCATTGTGGTGTATCTAAACGAACAAAAAGTCACATCACTCACCTCAGCAGTGGTTCTAGCTGATGAATATGTGTTAATCCACAAAACATCTTCCACTGCAGCCAGTGAGAGACCCAAAGCTGTATCAACTGAGCCTCGGTTTACTGTTAAAAATTTCGGTCCCCAGAAGGAAAGTAGAGTGTTTTCATTGTCACCGCCCTGGACATGTCATTGCTGACTGTTTGACCCCAAAGTGTAAGAACCAGGAAAGTTCTGCCCCACTTAAAGGGAGTGGTGTAATCCAGGCAGAGACCCATTGCCATGTCCTCACTCCCTGCGCTGTTGAAAAACCCGATCTGTGCTTCAAACCTTTCATTTTTAAAGGGAAAGAATTTCCCTGACAGGATAGTCCACTGACAAGAGCCAAATATCCATCTTGCGTGACACTGGTGCTTCACAGTCGGTGATTTTGGCCAGTGCATTGCCGTTCTCAGAGCAATCCTTGAGTGGATACACTATTGCATTGCGTGGCATAGAAATGGGTTATATCCCTAGGCCAATGCATCGTATATATATAGAGTCACCTTTGATAACAGGTACCTTTCCTGTTGCTGTGTGTCCTGCTTTGCCCATAAAAGGCATTGTCATGTTAATGGTAAATGATGTGGCTGGTGGTAAAGTGACACCTGCCTTGGAGGTGCTGGATATCCCTGACCTAGTTGAGCAGCCAACTTCATCCTCTGGTCTGTATCCCGCTTGTGTAGTCACTCGTGCACAATCGCAAAAATGTCCTGGAATTTCTCTGAATGACACTGTGATGATGTCCGCTTTTTCAGATGACACCCAGATGACTCAACGGGTGAATGTTGACGCACCTCGCGCTCTGCAGAAGGAAGCGTTAAAGCCCCCTGCTCCTCAAAAAACAGTACCATTAGCGGGGGACGCTAATGGTACTGTTTTTCCTGATCGGTTGTGTGCTGCGCAGAAGACTGACCCAACATCGCAGAAGTGTTTTGCTAGTGTGGTAAGTACGGAGCAGGTTAACAGGGATGAAGTAGCTTATTTTGTGGATCAAGGCATACTAATGCGTAAGCGGTAACCTTCCAGTGATGATACCTCAGACTGGAACGCCATAAACCAAATCGTCATTCCAGTTTGTTACCGACAGCAAGTCTTGTCATTAGCACATGAGAGCCAGTGGTCCGGACACCTTGGCGTTACAAAAACCTATCGGCTCCTGTTACAACATTTCTTCTGGCCAGGATTAAAACAGGATATCTCTCGCTTCTGTCGTAGTTGTCACATCTGTCAAGTCCACGGAAAACCTAATCAGACTACCATATTTTCCACACTATAAGGCGCACTGGATTATAAGGCACACTGTCAATGAATGGTCTATTTTCGAACTTTTTTTACTTGCACACCGGACTATAAGGCGCATAAAGCAAAACAAAACAGTCAGATAAGTCAGTCAGTCAAACTTTATGAAACGCGTTCACAATAACTCTCAACATTGTTCAAACGTTAATGAGCGTATTCACAATAACTCTCAACATTGTTCAGTTGTAACACCTAAAAAAAAAAAAACAGTCTAAAATACAACCCAATACACTCACTTTTTCAGTTCATTCCTCTTCCACAAATCCCTCAAATTCTTCATCTTCAGTGTTTAACAGTTCGGTGATTACTGCATCCATAAAACGGTGGCGCAGTATGTCAGTCATTTCCGTGAACTTTGTTTCGAGCTAATGCTGTTGCCAAACAATGTCTGACTCGTTCTCAAGCGGGCATGTTCAGACCGCCACAAAGCGAGTGTGCATCTGTAAAAAATGACCGTGAAATTTACATAAAACCTATGTGAAATCCCTACAGAAAAGTATTGTAAACCCGAAAACATATATTTTTTGTGAAAATCACAGCAAAATTTTATAAACTATAAAACAGAATGTTTTGTAGTTTACAAACATGTGATTATAATCAAATTTATTTGTGAAAACTAAAAATATTGGTAACAAAAGCTGAGACATACTGTAATAATAATAACAAAACTATTTTGTTAATTTGACGTGCACATGGGGCCACACGGTAGTGTAGTGGTTAGCACTCTCGCCTTGCAGCGAGAAGACCCGGGTTCGAGCCCCGGTTGGAACAAGGGTGTGCATGGGTTCTCTCCGGGTTCTCCGGCTTCCTCCCACAGTCCAAAAACATGGAATGTGGGGATTAGGTAAAGTGGACACTCTAAAATGACCATAGGAGTGAGTGTGAGAGTGAATGGTTGTTTGTCTCTATCTATGTGAGTGTGGCCCTGCGCTGGACTGGCGAACTGTCCAGGGTGTACCCCGCCTATCGCCCGATGTAGCTGAGATTGGCACAGCACCCCCCGCGACCCTCTGGCAGAGGATAAAGCGGTATATGATGACTGACTGACTGACATGCACGTGTTGTTTTTATAATTACAACAAAAATACGTAAGACAAGACAAGTTCAACGATTTATGCTGTACTGATGAAACAATGGAATTTGAAAAAAATGTTGTCACAAAATAAATCATTGCGAACCTGAGAGTTTGCCTATATGCCAATTCATATATAAATATATATATAGGCTACATTTATAATAACATTTGTGCCCAGCCATAGCAAAACCAGCAACAAGTGTGTCGAGGGACATTTTCAGTTATTTACAGATTCTGAAAGTGTGATGTCTAAGCTTTCCATAAATGTCTAACACATCTGACACATCTGATTATATTTGAAAATGATGTGGCCAGAGTAACAGAGTGTCCAAACTTTTTTCAGACCTATTTTTGTAATAGTAACTTTTAATACAAATGCTGTGGCGGGCACTCAGAGGTGTGTTCTCTCACCCAGTGGGTTTCTGGGTAAGGGGTGTTTTCTGTGATATATATATCTGCTGTATGGGGCACATGTGCTCGCTGTTTACCTGATACAGAATAAACCTGTGAAACTCACCTACGTCTCAGCCTTTCCTTATCCTGCCACATTGGTGACCCTGTTTTGAACATGTTCGACGAAGCAGAGGAGTGTGATTCCTCTTCGGCAAACAGTGGACGTGCTTCCTCTTCAGCCATGGCCCAACTCCCGCCGGCCGGCTTTACCGGGCCGGTGAAGCTTCCGGAGTTTTGGCAGAGTGACCCTGCTCCATGGTTTGAGCACATCGAGGCGCTTTTCCACCTGCGAGGAATAACGGCTGAAGACTCCAGGTATTATTTGGTGGTCGCGGCACTGGATCAGCAGTCCACTCGCCGCGTGATGCAGCTCCTGTGGCGCCCCGCCGCGGCACGGAAAGTACGCCGCGCTCAAGCAGTTTCTCCTCCGGCGCTACAGCCTGTCTCCCGCGGAAAGAGCGGATAAGCTGCTTTCGCTTCCCGGTTTGGGCGATGGTTCGGCGGTGGACCTGATGGATGGTATGCTGTCGTTACTGGGCACAGAGGACGGTGGTTTCCTTTTCCCGCATATTTTCCTGCGCCAACTCCCGCTGCCGGTGCGCACAGCCCTGGCGAACTCCCCGTGCCTGGCCGCTGGCAACTTCCGCGGTTTGGCTGAGGAAGCGGATCGGATCCTGCTGACTTCCAGACGTGTTTCCGTACAGAGTGTGGCGTCGGATTACCTGCAGCCCACGGTGGAGGGCGCGGATTCGGCGATGACGGCTGGAGTCTCCACCAGAAGGCGGCGAGGAGACCTGTGTTTCTTCCACCAGCGTTTTGGCGGCAAGGCTCGGCGCTGCGTTCCTCCGTGCGCGTTCGAGGCACCGGGAAACGGCGGAGCCGGCGCTCTGTAGCAGCTGTGGGCGCCGGTGATCGAGAGGAGCTGCTTTTTGTTAAAGACACACTGTCAGGTGGATGGTTTCTGGTGGACTCCGGCTCCCAGAAGAGTCTTCTTCCCCCCGCACCAGCGGACCTGTCGGCCCGTGGCAGCGGCCCACGGTTGAGTGCAGCCAACGGCTCCTCTATCGAGACATTTGGTACCAGGTCTGTGACTGTTTGTTTCAATGGACGCAAATTTCAGTTTGACTTTGTGTTAGCCTCCATTACAGTTCCCATTATCGGGGCAGATTTTCTCTGTACTAATGGTTTGCTAGTGGATGTAGCTAATCGCCGTTTGATTGATGCTGTGTCTTTTGCTACCTTTCCATGTCAGACAGGGGGCTCCGGGCCGTTAACACACGCTAACTTTTCGGCATCGGGTGATGTTTTTCAGCGTTTACTGGCAGATTTTCCGTCTTTAACGACCCCCGCGTTTTCTACAGCGGTTACTAAGCACGGCGTAGAACACTTCATTCCGACAACAGGTCCGCCGGTTTTCGCACACGCGCGACGCCTCGACACTGTTAAATTAGCTACGGCTAAGGAGGAGTTCGCTACCATGGAGCGTTTAGGGATCGTGAGGCGTTCGAACAGCCCGTGGGCCTCGCCGCTCCATATGGTGCCCAAGGCGGATGGGTCTTGGCGGCCGTGGTGACTTTCGCCGCCTGAATAACATTACTGCACATGATCGTTATCCCATTCTGCACATTCAGGATTTTTCGGTCCGCCTGGCGGGAATGACGATTTTCTCTAAGGTGGATCTGGTGCGTGGTTATCATCAGGTTCCCGTGCGCGCGGAGGACGTGGCCAAAACCGCGGTTATTACGCCATTCGGGCTTTTCGAGTTCCTGCGCATGCCGTTTGGCCTCAAGGGCGCGGCACAAACATTTCAGAGGCTGATGGACTCGGTGTTGCGTGACCTCACGTTCGTTTTCGTCTATCTGGACGACATTTTGGTGGCCAGCCCGTCGGCTGATGAGCACCTGTCGCACCTTAAGCAAGTTTTCCGGCGCCTCGATGAACATGGCTTGATTGTCAACACAGCAAAATGTCAGTTTGGACTGCCAGTGATTGATTTCTTGGGCCATCGCATTTCGTCGCAGGGTGCGGTTCCTTTGCCTTCTAAGGTGCTAGTGGTGGCGGATTTTCCCCGTCCGGTCTCGGTCAAGTCCTTGCAGGAGTTTTTGGGCATGGTGAACTTCTATAACCGTTTCCTACCTCGTGCTGCCCACCTCCTGTTGCCTCTATATGGGGCCCTGAGGCTGAAGAAGGCCAACGACCAGGTCGACTGGACCCCTGAACGCATTCAGGCCTTTGATGGGGATAAGTCTGCCCTGGCAAACGCGGCGCTCCTAGCGCATCCTGCGTCTCGGGCGTCCATTGCTCTCACAACCGATGCGTCGGACGTGGCTGTGGGGGCGCTGGTCGAGCAGCATGTGGCTGGTGCATGGCAGCCTCTCGCGTTTTTTAGCCGTAGTTTGCGAGACAACGAGCGCAAATACAGCGTTTTTTGACCGGGAACTGTTAGCGCTTTACCTGGCTACCCGCCATTTCCGTTTCCTGCTGGAGGGCCGCTCTTTCACGGCTTATGTCGACCACAAACCGTTAACGTTTGCTATGGCGAAGGTGACTGAGCCGTGGTCTGCTCGCCAGCAGCGCCACTTGGCAGCCATCTCCGAGTTCACGACGGACATTCAGCATGTGGCGGGTAAAGCGAACCCTGTTGCGGATTGCCTGTCGCGGTTGCTGGTGTGTCCTGTGCATCTTGGGGTTGATTTTTCCGCTATGGCTGCCGATCAGCCTGGTGATCCCGATATCCTTGCGCTTAGGTCCACCAGTACCGGTCTCACATTGGAGGAGGCGGTGGTGCAAGACGGTGGTCCCGCCCTCCTTTGCGATGTCTCAACTGGCCGTCCCCGCCCGGTCGTGCCAGTCAGTTGGCGCCGTCGAGTTTTCGATATGGTTCATTCACTCTCTCATCCAGGAGTCCGGGCGTCGGTGCGGTTGGTGGCGTCTAAGTTTGTCTGGCCTGGCCTGCGCAAAGAGGTCAAGGAGTGGGCAGCCGCGTGTGTGGCTTGTCAGCGTGCTAAAGTTCACCAACACACTAGGGCGCCCCTCGAGCCGTTTTCGATTCCAGCCAGGCGTTTTGACCATGTGCATGTTGACCTGGTGGGACCTCTACCTCCCTCCCAGGGTTTCACGCACCTGCTCACAATGATGGATCGGACCACCAGGTGGCCAGAGGCGGTACCTCTGTCCTCTACGACATCCGCGGACGTAGCACGCGTGTTTCGGTTCCCCGTCGGACATCACCTCTGACAGGGGCTCTCAATTCGTTTCGGACCTCTGGTCTGCATTGGCAAAGTCTCTGGGGACGCAGGTTCACCGTACTACCGCGTACCATCCTCAGGCTAACGGCTTGTGTGAACGCTTTCACCGGTCGCTTAAGGCGTCGTTGCGTGCTGCACTCTCTGATGCTAACTGGGTGGATCGTTTGCCTTGGGTGATGCTTGGGTTGCGCTCAGCTCCTAAGGAGGACCTGGATGCTTCACCCGCAGAGTTGGTCCTCGGACAGCCGCTCCGTGTTCCAGGGGAGTTTTTGCCTGCGAGCTCGGCCCCCTGTTCCTTTCCTGTTGCGTGTCCTCCTTCTGATGCCGCTTTTGCTCCGATGCCGGTTCACCACTTTTCTCCTCGGTCATTTGTGCCTGCTGAGCTCGGGACGGCCCGTTTTGTTTTTGTGCGGCATGACGCTCACCGGTCGCCCCTCCAGCCTCCTTACGATGGCCCGTTTAGGGTGCTGGAGGCGGGCTCTAAAAGTTTTGTGCTGGATATGGGCGGGCGTCGAGAGCGTGTTTCGTTGGATAGACTCAAGCCGGCTCATTTCGTGGCCGGTGAAGAAGTGTTACCGGCCCGGGTTCCCCGTCGGGGTCGCCCCCCTTCAAAGGCCCCTGTTGTGTCTTCTCCGGCTGTGTGTCCTACGTTGGACCCTGTCGTGGTTGATATCTCTCCTGCCTGTCGCCCCCCTGTGGTTTCGGACGTGGGGCGGCGTACCCGTTATGGCAGACTGGTTAAGCCTCCTGTGAGGTACTGATTCTTACCCTGGGGTTTCCCTCTGGATGTTCGGGGGGGGGGGGGGGGGCTGTGTGGCGGGCACTCAGAGGTGTGTTCTCTCACCCAGTGGGTTTCTGGGTAAGGGGTGTTTTCTGTGATATATATATCTGCTGTATGGGGCACATGTGCTCGCTGTTTACCTGATACAGAATAAACCTGTGAAACTCACCTACGTCTCAGCCTTTCCTCATCCTGCCACAATGCACTGTTTTAATAAAAAATAAAATTTCATTGTCACAATTATCATTTTTTTAATTGCAATGTAACCACATCTAAGGCACGCTGGAGTGAAGAAAAGAAAAAGAATAAAACTGTTTACCACGGGAGGATATCAAATATGGAAGCACAATTCTTTACCAGCTGAGCTAGGAAATTTCAGGGGGAAATCACATGAACCTACGGAGCCCCGGACATGACATTAATTGTGCCCACAAATTAGCTATAACGTGCACACGAAATACTACTTTATGGCCACTAAATAAGTATAACGTGCGCACGGAATACTACTTTGTGGCCATGAAATAAGTATAATGTGCGCACGGAATACTACTTTGTGGCCATGAAATAAGTATAACGTGCGCACATTATACTTATTTTGTGGCCACAAAGTAGGTATAATGTGCGCACGTAATACAAATTAATAATATTATCATTCCTGGACACCTGGGTAAGCAAATTGAGCGGTGTCATGTTGTTATTGTCGTACCTGCGCCGGTAAATAAACCTGACTCTCAATATTCTGCTCAAATGCCTCTCGGTAATAATTGTTCCCTTCAATGACAGGCTTTTCAGAATGTTTTTGTAGCTCAGTATTAATATTTTGTGTGCACATTAAACCTACTTTGTTGCCACAAAACAAGTATAACATGCGCACGTTCTACTTATTTAATGGCCACAAAATAGTATTTTGTGCGCACATTATACTTATTTCGTGGTCACAAAATAGTATTTTGTACACACGTTATAGCTATTTCGTGGGTACAATTCATTTTATTTTTTTTACCATGTCATGTCCGGAGCTCTGTATGAACCTGAATTTCTTAGTGTAAAAAAAAAAAAAAATCTATTTTCTTTCTTATTTACTCGGTTTGCGTTGGACCGTCTTGTTGCTACTTCTGCCATGGCACATTTGTTTGCAAGATTTTTGTTTACCTCCTCACCTTACAGCCCAGAGCAACGCCCCTTTCTCTCCCCATTCATTCATCCAATGAGTCGCCTAAATTTGAATTTCAAAGTGCGCAGCTGACGTGTGGGCGGGAGGAGCGGGAGAAGCGCGTTCAGCTGACGTCATTAACAGCCAGCCAGAGCAGCACTTTCTGGAGACAACACCAAAACAGAGCAAAAGTCTACTGAGAGTCCATCATTTTCGTCATTTAACACAAGTTTGTGGAGGGTCCACTGCTGCACGGTAAGCTTCACATTTAACCTACTTTTTTCGAGACCAAACGAAAATGTATGCTGAAAGCACATGGTGTTAGCTAGCACCACTTGATATTTAAGACAAGTAGCTATCTATATATATATATGTGTGATAACTTAGTTTAGCTGAAAAGCACAGGCAAACACTTGAAATCCTAAAAATGATCACCTGCCTCTTATGTAAAAAGAAATCGGATACATCAAGGGGTTATGTACTACATTGCAGAGTGCATAGGAATGAGCCCGTTGTATATTTAAATGTGTTGGCGCCAACAAACATTTACCACTTACTCAGCTTTCAAGGGCCATTTTTATCTTGTGTACAATGTACCTGCACTGCAAGCTGCTACAGCTGTTGTTGCAGATTTAAAATGTGCAATTTCATTATGTGCCTGCTATTTTCACACGGTCAAAGAGCTAGTGTCTCAATTAAATGATCATATTGGAGAGGGCAGGTCTGTGTGGTGTCCAGTAAGTGGTTGTAAGCACATGTTTACAAAAAAGTCATAATTTACTTCTCACATGTGTAGGAAGCATAAAGCATGCTCCCCTGAAAGTATTGATGACATGTACAAGGAAACTCGTCCTCAGTCCCCACATGTCATTGCCAGTACAGATGATTCAGAAAACACACATGAAGCCATGCCAACAGCGAGTGCAGCCAGTGATATGCCAGAGAGTGATAGTCAGTCTTATCTCAGAAACATGTTTCTCTTTTACCTTAAACTGCAAGTACAGCTGCTTATTCATGGTTAATGGCTTATTTATTCACACACATGGAGTGTGAACACTTCGCACCTGGTGAAGAAGGCCCAACAAAGGCTCTTCTTCCTCAGGAAGCTGAAGCGGACTGGACTCTCTCCTCAGCTGCTCACAAACTTTTACAGAGCCACGATAGAGAGCATCCTGTCTCAGTGTGACGGTGTGGTACGGCAGCTGCACGTCACAAAACAGGAAGGACTTAGTGGTGAGAACTGCACAGGGGATTGTGGGCCGCCGTCTACCTGATCTGGATTCTGTTTACACCACACGACTCCAGAGGAGGGCCAGGCGGATAGCAACAGACCCCACCCACCCGGGCAACGCTCTTTTTGCACCACTTCCATCAGGAAAACGGTACAGGATCATCAGATCCTCCACCAAAAGACTCAGGGACAGCTTCTTCCCCAGAGCTGTGAAATCAATAACCCCCCGTCCCCCCCCCCCTCCCCTCTGTAGTGGACGACACAGGTCTTGCACTAAGCTGCACTTTATATTTATAGTTATCATACAACTGCCCCTTTTTCCCCCTGTACATACATTTCCCTGCACTGTTCACTTGCAATTTACCTACTTCACCTACAATAACCTTTCTTGTTTTCTGTTTTGTTCATTTCTATTTCAATGTGTGCTGAGAGTCTCGGGAGGAAATTTTGTTATGCTTGCATAAAAACAATAAATAATCTTGAATCTTGAATCTTGAATCTTATTCCTGCCTCTACTATACATACTATTGTTGAGGAAATGCAAAATGTGCATGAGTTAGGTCAAGCCTACACAATAACTAAAGTAAGTAATTTATTAAAAAATGATATGAACCTATCAAATGAAGCAGTCGCTAAAATCTTTGACTGTATTAAAGAGTCAGATTTGTTTTCTGCCTGTCATCAGGGACAATTAAGAACAACATACTCCAGAAATTAGACATTCACAAAAAGGACAAGAACAGTCTTGGGTTACAGTGTATCAACATTAATGATTTCAAGAAGAATTTCTATCCTTTGGTATCATACATTCTTGATGGATACTGATTCATTCCACTGAAACACAGTATTGTGGCAAAATAAAGGCCAATAAAATCCGGATTGTTGTGAGTGAGATGATGGAAAAATGCCCTCATGTAGGTAAAAAGCATTCAACTGATGTTGCAAAAAAAATGGTGGCAAAATATCCCAAATCTCTGCAAGATGTAATAGAGGATGATATTGTTGGAACAGGCTACCATTCCCTTGTCAAACAGTTGCAAAACAGAATTGAAAATGTGAGGCACACTTCAACACCGAAAACAACAGACTGACTCAGACCACACAGACGAGAGCCCATTAGAAGAGAGAACAACAATGCAGGACACTTACGGATGCATTCAATGGAATTTGAAAGTTCTGCCCCTTGAAGAAACTCAACAGAGCCAGCAGCAAAAGATGGAAAAACTCAAGGTGATGTTCCAACATTCTGATGCCAATCCAGAGGAGGTAAAACGTCGGATGTCCACTTTTTACACACAGCGTCAACATGTCAACCAGGGGAAAAGTGTCAAAAGTCTTAGAGAGGAGTGGCCATTTTGGTTTGATGAACTTGGCATGCCAGTCCACTTCAGGGAACTCGCAGGGATTGACCTCAAAGAGACATTCACACGAAATTTGGATTTGAAGGGAAAAAGGCTCCTCGACTACATGACCACAGTTTGTGGCAAGAGCAATAAGTTCCTTCAGAATTATGCAAGGCTTCAGAGAATGCGGGGACCGCAGAGTGGCTGCTCAGATGATGTAGTAGAGATGATCCTGCTTCTGCTCAGCTACTTCGATGAGAAGGAGGAGTCCATGTTCTTCCATGTCGAAGATACATGTCTGGCAAAAGAGGTCCAACTGGAGCAAGTGCCTCTGACACCCACTTTGATTGTCTGTGGTAAGTCAGTTTCATATCTCTCATTTTTTGTTGCACGGTTTATAGAATTTGTCATGTGAGTGCAGTTCTTATTAATATAATCTGTATAATTTGTTAATAGGACAGTCCTTCTATTTCTCAACGAGGTACATGCTGAGTCTGGATCGGAACCGTACCAACACAAACATCTCCTCCTTCATTTCTGCATTGTGCCTCATGTTCAGGAGCTACTACTGTTTTAATATCCACTATCCATCTGAGCTGGCTTCAACTCTGGAGTTTCTTCAGGGGTGAGTAAAAATGGCTCACTCATTTCTCGGACCTGGGACTCTGGTACCTGGAGTCTGACTCTGATGTCCTGCTCGTAACCCTTTGGTGCAGGTCTGTTAAAATATCGTTCCTCCAGGAACAAAGGTGTTGTAGTTATGAAACTTCACTGAATTAAATATGCCTTTTACATTAATTACTAAAACCTATCCAATCAAAATCCAAAGTCTGGAAAAATGTTGTATGCGATTGGTTGTTTTTATCAATATTACTGAGTATTGCCCACCTCAACTTTTCACCTTTTGACCTTCATGACGTTGCACAGCTGACACGAGCATACATGCAGAGCAAGCATATTTTAGCTATCAAAGTAATAACGGAAGGAGTACTAACAGTGAGACAAACAAGGAATTACAAGAAGAAAATGTTTAATATGCTTTAATTGTACAGGTGTTTTTTCTCGATAAACCCAGAAAAAGGAACCAAAGTAGAGAATAAAAACTCCAAGCGTCGTCTCAACGTGAACCTACGAGTCCTCACCCTGATACAGGAACTCTCCGATCACGAGTGGCGTTAAGCCTAAATATGGACTCTTTCTGTGGACTCTCGCTGTTTGTTTGAGAAGAAGTAGTGTTTTCACTTTGTAATGATGTTGTGTAATGTTTTCACAATGTGTATTATGGCAATTAAGGCACAATATATTATTTTTGTTTTAAAGTCTTAATGGTGCACTTTGTAACTTTTTCTGGTAGAGGGTCCGCCACCTGCTTGTTTCATGACGATGTTCGTTCTTTGCAGGAATGTTCCACAGTATGGTAGATGCTATACTATTTTGCATTTATTCAATTAGAACTGTTTTTATTGCAAACAAATACTGTAACAAACTTTCTTACATTGAGAGGGGCTCACCTCTCGACAGATCTGACCTTTAACTTGGCCTGTTGGCATGACCTGAATGTTTGGGGGGGGGGGGGACAACCAATTGTTTGGCTGTTAAATAATTGTCCCAAAAGTGATATTTCCCTCTCTTGTCTTTTCTTGAGATGTATTTTTGCATGTTTTGGTGTAGGCGTAGTAGAAATAATTATGCAGGTTTAAGTAAATTTTACACAATAACTCGTTTATTAAAACATAAAAATACAGCATATTTTGTATAGATTGTATGTATAATATACAGAACAGTTCCATTTAAAATGCAAAGTTTTACTGTTCTACCACTTAAAATTAGTTTTTTGTATTATATTTCCCTGGTAATTTTATCATTTATTTGTGCACAATAAGCAATTATTACGTGTAAAAATTACAGCAAATGGTCTCTTTATATACAACACTGTTATGCGAAACTAACACCGTTTTTTTATGTAATTCAGACCTAATTTTCTTCAATGTAAATCAATTTACATATTTCGTCAGTAAAGTTATTTACTGTGCTACTGTATTTTTTACAGGAATTCTCTGGTAACCACAGCTGCCATGGTTTTCCTGTAAAAACAACAGTTTTTTTCTAACAGTGTGAGTGGAGAGGGAGAGGAAAGACAGAAGCTGCAAGCAGCTGCACATAACAGCATACACTCACACACTGTAATTGTATTTTGTTTTTGTCAGGACTCTTATAGACATAATGCATTTTCCAATCCTTTACCAGCCTTAACCATTGCAGCTAAATGTTTAATGTTATCATTTACCCAGACCAAATTATAATTCCGACCCTAAAACCAAGTCTTAACACTCAAACAGCTAAAATGCTACACACAATATATATATATATATATATATATATATATATATATATATATATATCCTTTCTCCTTTAAACTTATTATGAACCCCATGTACTGCATAACAACAAAATTATGTGGCCCACCTATTCATGAAAACTACATCAGTGTTTAAATGCAATAAAATCAAAATGCCAATGTGTATAAATGATTTCATGTGGAAAAAAACCAGACACGTTAAAGCTCTGTGTTGTTATTTGTTTCTGTAACACTTCATTACTGTGTCTCATGTGCTCTGAGAGCCAAAACAGTGATGTGGTGAAAGTAAGGAAAAATCTGTTGTAGTTGGTAAAGTGGTGTGGAAAAGCTTTCAGTTGCTGGCTGCAAAATCCCCTGACACCACACTTTTGTAAAAGCATTTTGCCCAACAACTTCTACAAGCCAAATGGAGGAGAGAACAGTATGAGGACAGCTTTGTACATCATGTCTGAATCACACAAAAGAAAACAATATAAATACTATCTTTACTGATTGACACTTTATTGATTAGTGGCTATCAAGATGTGAAGAGGATTTCAACAAATAAGATAAATATTTTATTCTACACATTTATAAAATCAGGTCAAGGGCAATGGCTAAAAAGGCAACACATACTTCCAGCATCCACTAATACTGGAAAGCCTGTGTCCTACTTCAGGCAGTCATCTTGGGCTGCATCGCATACATATGACACGCCTCACTTACCATATCAATCACACTCTACCAATTTGGTGCTCTATTTTAACTGCAACACTTCCCATCCATGTCTCTCTGCCTGTACTTCCATTTGCCTTTTCGTTCCACCGCTGCAGCCCACCTCCACCTCAAACATCAACCTGTAAGCACCCATAGGGGGTTTGAGATATTGACTCAACATTCTTCATATCTAATTTTGGGTATTCTGTGAGGAGTGATGGGATCAGAGTAGTCAAACTCAAACTCAAACTAAATGTGACTTGTCTGACCTCTTATAATGTCATAGTAATATTAAGGAAATGACAGTTTTTGCACCATGGTATGTCACACTGAGGCTTGGTCTTTTTCTGTTCCAACCCAGAGTGCAAAGCAAACAGCCTGAGTAGGGATGACAGGAAAAGTTTCTAATTATTTATTGGCAAATTCCATATTGGAATCTTTACATGCTCCTATTTTATTGATCATTCCATTTTTCTTTGCTGGATGCTAATGGCACTGGCTATCATCATTATAATTTTAGGGTTACTTTATGTAATATCAAATGTATTCTCTCTTCACAGGAGTAATACAAAAATGTAGGTAGACAAGGTAACGTTCGAAAGGCTACAGTCAAAAACTACATATTTAGGTGAAAAATTCTTATTTTAGAATTCTGATTGGATTTCTGCATTACTATGTTAATGGAAATGTACTTGGATGTGGAAATTAGAAGGGGTTCTCCATGTAATGCAAAAAGTATGACCTGTATCTTACTGTTACCAAGCCATTGACAACAATATGCGAGTGTTTTGACACTACAATTTTGTCAAGGTCATATAAGACTGAGTGAAATGGCAATGAAGATGTGTGCCGCAATCTAAAACAATTCAGGAACAAATAAGAAACAAAGTATTTGACATCTATCGGTCTGGAAAAGGTTACAAAGACCTTCCTAAAGCATTATTCACAAATGGAGAAAACATGGAACAGTGGGCAACCTTCCTATGAGTGGCCAGCCGACAAGAATTACCCCAATAGCGCAGCGACGACTCATCTAAGAGGTCACAAAAGAACCCAGATCAACATCTAAAGAACTGCAGGCCTCACTTGCCTCAGTTAGTAAGTAAGTAAGTCAGTGTTCATGAGTCCACCATAAGAAAGAGACTGGGCAATAATGGCCTGCATGGCAGAGTTCCAAGACGAAAACCACTGTTGGGCAAAAAGAACATTAAGGCTCGTCTCAATTTTGCCAAAAAACATCTTGATGATCCCCAAGACATTTGGGAAAATACAAAAGTTGAACTGTTTGGAAGGTGTGTGTCCCATTACATCTGGCGTAAAAGTAACACCAAAGAACATCATACCAACAGCCAAATATGGTGGTGGTAGTGTGATGGTGTGGGGCTGTTTTGCTGCTTCAGGACGTGGAAGACTTGTTGTGTTAAATGGAACCATGAATTCTTCGTGACCTCAGGATAAAGCCAACTTGGGTTATGCAGCAGGACAATGATCCGAAGCACACCAGCAAGTCCACTTCTCAATGGCTAAAGAAAAAGAAAATGAAGACTTTGGAGTGGCCTAGTCAAGGTCCTGACCTAATTCCTATTGAGATGCTGTGGCATGACCTTAAAAAGTCGGTTCATCCCCAAAAACCCTCTAATGTGGCTGAATTACAACAATTCTGCAAAGATGAGTGGGCCAAGATTCCTCCACAGCGCTGTAAAAGACTCATTGCAAGTTATCGCAAAGGCTTGATTGCAGTTGTTGCTGCAAACGGCGGCCCAACCTAAATTAGATTTAGGGGGCAAACACTTTTTCACACAGGGCCATGTAGCTTTAGTTTATTTTTGCCTCCCTTAATAATAAAAACCTTCATTTAAAAAACGCATTGTGTTTACGTGTCTTTGACTAACACTTTTGCACACAACTGTATATGATATACAGCATGTATGGTAATGTGATGACTATAGTTTATTAATATAAAACCATGATGATCTCAAATATCCTGTAACACAGAATATAGTGGAAAAAAAAAATTAATTATTAATCAACATGAACATTTTCTGTACAGTACGTCATTATACAGTTGTGTCCTCTTCACCTATGCAATAAAATCAAGGAGAAGGGAGCTGCTTTAAGTTTGTATGGTACCAGCAAAGGAAATGGCTTGCAGAGCTGAGCAACGCCCCCAAGCACAAATTTTGAATGTGTTTTTGAAAACATTGGGAGTCTGTGTACAATGATTTCAGGGAGTTAAAGGTTATAACTGCCTTGTAAAAACAGGTTGCTAAGTTGCTCTCCCTCACAGGCCCATGTTCAGGACATTAACACTGTATAGAGTAATAATAGAGTAATAGACCATATACATTGGAATCAGCTAAGCATAGCTTAACACATCTTCATATAGTATACAGACTCACATTCTGTACAGCTGAGAAATGCAGGCCCAACTCCGCTCAACCAGAGTCAGACTGCACATTTGACTATCCACAAATGATATTACAGATAACAACATAATTTCAACTAGCTATATTTTATAACATCATTCTGACTTGTTAATAAATATCTTTAATTTTGTTTGGACAATTCAAACTTTTACCATATGCAATTACATTTTCAAAAGAAAAAATAAATCTAATTCTTGACAAACACTCTTTACAAATACTAATAATCCATCTATAGTTTAATTATTTCATTCAAATACATGATATATATATATATATATATTTATACATATATATATATACACCTCATTTTGACTATTTGACTGGTTCAGATTTAAGGTATAGGTCTTTCATAAAGTGAGATGAATTACAGCTAAACTGAAACTGAATTGTGATTGGTCATAATTAACTGTAGATGTCCTCATGAAGTTATAGATATGTAAATATATATCTAAAAATAAAATATAATATGGAAAAGTGGTCATTTTCTTCAATATTATTAGAAAAATTAAGAGTCTCCCCTCAACATTCAGCCCCAGAGAACACAACACCTGCATCGTTACATACCATATGGAGATTTGCACATCAACTGGCATTTATGTTAGGTTTATTTTTCAGTATTTGTGAATATGTGAGGCTTTTTCGATGCATATTTCAGCCTGCGGTTTTACATGTTTGACATAATTTGACCCTTTGGGATAAAACTAAATACAAACTGTAGCCAATGAAGCTGCCTGGATAAAATGCTGCAGGAGGCCTGAAGGTTGAGAGAGTTGTGTTAAGGATGGTAAATGAGAGTGAGACAGTGATTTAGTCTGCAGATAACCACTGAATTAGAATCTCTAGCTCTGAGGAAGTCTCATCAGGCACAGCACCCATAAGGCCAGAGGATGAGATTAATATTAACTCTGTGAACTGGTGGCAACTAAAACACACAGGAATAAATAAATCAATGTGCATGAGCACACAAACACGGTAAATCACTTGCACCTTCCATCACACAGCAGGTCTTCCTACAGCAACAAGACAAATTATCTTATTTGTCCTTGTATTATCTAAACACAGGGTTGGGCATGGACATATTACCCAACTCAACTGTGTAATCTTGAGTAGTTTAAATGAGAACAAAAAAAAAAACGTAGTGATCCTAGCAATGTTCCATTACCTTAATAATTGTGGGGATTAGTCATTATAGCTGGAGTTTTTTAGAATTTGATGTCCTTTTTTTTTTTTTCTTAAACTAAAAACACTAAAAAACTAAAGTTTAGCAGGCGTAACTTTTGGTCTTGCAGTGACCAGGACTCATTTTAGTGATGTACCACAACAAAATCTACACTGGTGACAAATTTTGGATAATGGAGAAGTTTCTGACAGGGGCAAAAAGAAAACAGTTTACAGAAGGTGATTAAAATTATAAATAACAGTTACATTTAAAGGATGTCGTCTCTAGTGCTCTCAGCCTGGATTTAAAAGCGTTTAGAGAAATCAGTTATTTTCCGGTCTTTTTGTAGAAGGAGCAGAGTATACAAAAGCTCTTTTTCCCAGTTCCGTGCGAATGGAACGGACAGCAACAACTGATCATTTGAACGCAAACCATAAACACTTCTCCGTGAGATTAGATTGCAGATATAGGGTGGCAGTAGTCCAAGCATGGCCTTGTAAATGAAAGTGCACAAGTGTCCCAGCCTCCTGGTGGACAACGAGGGCCATCCCACTCGAGAATACAAGTCACAATGATGGGTCCGAGCACTACAGTTAGTAATAAACCTCAGTGAAGCATGATAAACAGTGTCAATCTTACTTTGACATTGAGCAGAGGCGTTCAAATACATCAGATCCCCATAATCTAAAATGGATAAAAAAGTTGCAGTGACAAGACGTTTTTTCACCTCAAAAGAGAAACTAAATTTATTTCGAAAGAAGAAACCCAATTTAAGTTTGAGTTTCTTCAGGTTGTCAATATGGGGCTTGAAGGTGAGGGAGTCGTCAAGCAAGAAACCAAGATATTTGTACACATGAACAACCTCTATTTCATTTCCCTCAAGAGTGGAAACTGTGGGGATAATTTGAGGTACTTTCTTAGTGTTTGAGAACAACATTAGTTGAGTCTTGTCAGTGTTAAGGACTAGTTTTAACTGCAGGAGAGTGTGCTGGACCACATCAAAAGCTTTCTGCAGAGATTCAACAGCTTTAGCAGGTGTTGATCCAAAAGAGTAAATAATTGTGTCATTGGCATAAAAATTTTACACATTTTCTCTTAAATTATTAATGTACAAAATAAACAGAAGGGGTCCTAATATCGAACCCTGTGGCACACCCTTGTGGACACTCACAAATTCAGAACACAGACCATCATGTTTAACACATTGTGTCCTGTCACTCAAATAATTTGTGAACCAGGAAATACATCATCTGACAAACCCAAGCAAAAAGCCTATGTTTTAAAACAGCGTGGTCCACAGTGGCAAACGCTTTTGACAGATCAATAAAAAGTGAAGCATAGTACAGCTTTTTATCAAGAGCAACAAGTATATCATTGATAACTTTTGTAGCCGCTGTGATGGTACTGTGCTTTTTCCTGAAACCTGATTGCAGTTTTGAGAGAAGATCATTTGAGTTTAGAAACTCTTTTAGTTGCTCACACACAACAGATTACAGAATTTTTGACAGGACACATACATTGGATATTGGCCTGTAGTTAGTTTTGATTGAGAAATTAAAGAGGATGCTATAAAACGCTACAAAATCAGCTGCTATCTTCAAAAAGTAGGGCTCTATCAAGTCCGGACCAGGGGGTTTTCTGTGATCTAATGTTTTGAGGGCTTTATTCACTTGCTGCAAAGTAAAAGGTACAACATTAAAGGGTTCTCCTGTGAACCTTGGGTGGTCTGTGCAGGGAGTCACTGGGGCAGCTCCTGTAGCGTCAAACAGAGAACCAGATGATACAAAATGCTTGTAGAAGCAATTTAGGACCTCAGTTCTATCATAGATGGGGATTGAGTATTTTAGAACAAATGTCAGAAGAGCCTGAGGTCTTTTAATTACAAATAGAGACTTAATCACTTTCCAAAGTTTTTGTGGGTTATTGAGGTTCTCAGTAGTAACAGATAAGTAATATTCTGATTTAGCCTTTTTGATAAGAGAAGTGCATTTGTTCCTTAGTTGCCTGAAAATAGACCAGTCAGAGGTGGAATCACTTTTTCTGGCTTTGGCCCATGCCACGTTTCATTGATGAATGTCATCTGACAACTCTGGTGAAAACCAGGGGTTCTCTCGTTCCTTCACCCTGTATTTCCTGATATGTGCATGTTTATTTACAATTTTCAAAAAAAAAATTCTCAACAATAGCTCAACGTCCGGCAGCAGACCTATATGCCCCCAGTCAACCAGAGACAAATCATGATGATAAAGCTTACATTTTTTTAAATTCCTCTTGAAAATAATGCGGGGTTCATATTTGGGAATTTTAGTGTCCCTGCAAGTGGCAACAATGCAATGATCGCTCAAATCATTGCAGAAAACTCCCAAAGATGAAAATGTATGGGGAACATTTGTGAGAATTAGATAAATTAAAGTTGACTTATCAGAACCTTTAAGATTTGGTCTTGTAGGTAGGTTGACCAATTGGCTAAGATTAATAGAGTCAAGAAAGGATTTAAAATCTTGAGACACTGCATGTAGCCAGTCCCAATTCAGATCTCCAGCCATTAAAGGTTCATTATAATTTAATTTGGACAAAAGATGCTTCAAGGATGACAATGCCTCATAGTTTGCAGACGGAGGCCTATAGCACCCGACAACAGTCATAGAGAGGGACTCAGCTAATTCCACCTTCAATGCCAAAAATTTGCTTACAGATGGACTCAGACAGAACAATTGAAGCATCAAATCTTGATTTGACATAAATGGCTACACTACCACCTTTCTTGGGCCTGTCGGTACGATAAACATTGTATCCGAGTATGCTAATGTCTTTGTTTGTAATAGATTTTGACAGCTAACTTTCTGAAATTAACACAATATCTGCATCTGTTGATCTAATCCAAGTTCTGACCATGGCTAGCTTGGGTAATAAACTGCGCGCGATAAGATGAACAAATTAGAGACCAGCCATTGATTTAAAATCAGCGGGAGTCTGGATATATTGCAGCTCAGGACCAGGGTTTGATTGCACATCTCGGGACAACAGTAAGAGGAGGATAATCATCAGTCCTCTTACACATTACATTTTGTCGCAGTCTTTTCATATGATGAGGCCAGACAATGCTTTTCCTTAAGCGAAAGAGTAAGATTATATAGAGCAAGGAGGCTTTGTAATTTAGGCAAGTCCCTAGGTGGGTCCAATCACAAGTTTAAGGCCCAAACAGGTACTCACCAAGGGACAATTGCTGGGTCTCAAGTCCCAGACGGCCAACAAACATATTAAAGATAAGAAAAATGCCATTGTCTTTATCTTACAGTGCAACGGTAGAGACAGTTTATAGTTTTAGAGCTGCTAAGAGTTAGCTTTGAGTTTGAGAGTTAGCTAAGATGACCCCAGCACGTTGGCCCAGGCTCCAGGAAGATATAGCAGGCTCAGGCTAGTTAGCTCAGGCTTCAAGAGGATGTAACAGGCTTGGGCTACTTGGCCCAGGCTCCAGGAGGATGCAGCAGGATGCAGCAGGCCCAGACTAGTTGACCCAGGATCCAGGAGGATGAAGCAGGCCAAATCTAGTTGGCCCAGCATCCAGAAGGATCGGCAGGCCCAGGCTAGTTGGTCCAGGATACAGAAGGATGAAGCAGGCCCAGGCTAGTTGGCCCATGATCCAGGAGGATGAAGCATGCCCTGGCTAGTTGGCCAGGATCCAGAAGAATGTAGCAGGCCCAGGCTAGTTGGCTCAGGTTCCAGAAGAATGCAGCAGGCCAAGGCTAGTTGGCCCAGGATCCAGAAGAATGAAGCAGGCCCAGGCTCCAGGAGAATGAAGCAGGCCCAGGCTAGTTGGCCCAGGATCCTGGAGGATGAAACAGGCTCAGGCTAGTTAGCTTGGGATCCAGGAAGATGTAGCAGGCACAGGCCTGATTAGCCCAGTTTAGAGCTGATGTGGTGGAGTCTCATTAAACTCATTCAAAGTCCACAATTCTTTAAAAGCTTGTGAGGATATCTCAATAAAAACAGCAACTCAAACTTTTACAATGACAAATCCATTTAAAAAACAACTTACGAACAACTTATGGTCCTGTGTTGCAGTGCATCCTTAATTCATTTTATCTGTCAAACTCGCCCATTAAAGTCAGTGGGCAGATTTCTAACACCTGATACTGTTACCCTGCACATCAAGTCAAGGCAAATCGATTCCAGATAATGGATTGATGCAGAGCTAGTGAACACATTCCTATACACTGGGTGGCGCTATTCACCTCTATGTTAGTTTAGTACGGCAGCGTACTTCCTTGTACAAAATAAAAACATACACCATAAAATGTACACAATAACAGAATGAAAAATTATAACAGTAAAAATAAAATGTATACAGTGCTAGAGAAATCTCATACACAGTAAAAGCAGTGATCCTAAAGCAGTATAACAATTTAAAAACAGGAAGTGGGAAGATAAAAACTACTAATTAACACTGATACACAGTAGTGAACAAATGTGTCTTCAGCTTTGATTTAAAAACCTCAACACTGCCTGACCCCAAGAGGAATACTGTTCAAGAGCATAGGAGCTCGAAAAGAGAAAGCTTGTTCACCTGTTGAACTGTTTTCTTGTTCACAATTGAGACAACCATGTGGCTTTGTCCTGTGATCTCAGTGACCATGTGGGCACATAAACATATATTAAGTCTGATAACTAAGAAGGTGCAAGACTGCTTAAGATTTTGTAAGTGAGGAGTAACACCTTGAAATCAGCCCTGACCTGGACTGGGAGTCAGTGGAGAGAAGCCAATACAGGACTGATGGTCTCACATCTATTTGTTCTCGCCAAAATGCGAGCCGCTGCATTTTGAACCATCTGCAGACCTCTGAAACTCTTCTTTGGCAACCCTGACAATAATGCATTACAATAATCCAGCATGGATGTCAGAAATGCATGGATGAGTGTCTCAACATCTTTTAATGAGAGGATTTGTCTATTTTTTGTTATTTCTTAAATGGAAAAATATTATACTTGTGACCTCCTTAATTTGAAACTTTCTGGTCAAAAAGTACACCAAGATTCTTTACTTGCAGTGAATAACACAATCATCAAGCAATATTGTAAAATTGCCAAACTGATGGCTCAGTTTTACTGGTCTAACTACTATCAACTCAGTCTTAGCTGAGTTGAGTAACAGGAAGTTTGCTGATAGCAAGGGCCTGACAGCAGTCAAACAGGCTGTGAGTCTATCCATAGCAGGCCTATTTCCTGCATCAACAGGCATGTATATCTGTACATCATCAGCGTATAAATGGGAATTAACCACAAAAGAATGTATAATTTGACCCAATGGTGCTAGGTAAAATGAAAACAATAGTGGACCCAGTACAGAACCTTGTGGAACACCATGCCTTACAAGACAAGTCTCAGAAAAAAAGAAAAAAACATTTACAATTAAAAGTGTTTGCCCCCTTCCTGATTTCTTATTTTTTAGCATGTTTGTCACACTTAAATGTTTCAGATCATCAAATAAATTTAAATATTAGTCAAAGACAACACAAGTAAACACAATGCAGTTTTAATTAAATGAAGGTTTTTATTATTAAAGCAGGGAAAAAAACCTACATGGCCCTGTGTGAAAATGACAAGCTGGTTCAGAGAGGACTCAGACGCAGAGGCCTTTTAATAGTCTTTATTAGCACTCTTTAGCAAAACACAAGACAATGATCCTCTTACTGAGGGAAAACAAAAGCGAGGCTATGAAAGACTATAACAAATGCGGAACGCAGCACTCTTCAAAAGGAACACTGCGGAACTATGAACAGGAAACAAAAAATCACTCCGAAGAGGAAACTAACTCAGACTATGGTTAACACCGAAAACTCAAAGCAGAAAACTCTCCAAACGGAGGAAAACAAAGCTCTAAACACTTCAAAACGGAAACTAACTCAAAAGCACAATCCTATTGATTGGCAATCTTTAACTAACCGAGAACATGGTCGAAAACAAAACGCAATCTAAATGATTGGATCTAATCAATCTATCAAATAAAAAATAAATCACAATCCTAGTAATTAGAATTCCTAAAATGGCTGTGAAACTGCTATTGATGATCCCCAAATGTCTTGGGGATCATCAATATGTTTTTTGGCAAAATTGAGACGAGCCTTAATGTTCTTTTTGCCCAACAGTGGTTTTCGTCTTGGAACTCTGCCATGCAGGCCAGATTAAACATTTTCCAAAAAATGTGACTAACCACAGTGACCTGATGATTTTACAAGGGGGCACTGACTTTTTCACATGGGGCCATGTAGGTTTGGATATTTTTTTCCCCATAATAAATAAAATCATCACTTAAAAACTGCATTTTGTCTTTACTTGGGTTATCTTTGTCTATTTTTTAAATTTGTTTGATAATCTGAAACATTTAAGTGTGACAAACATGCAAAATAAAAAGAAATCAGGAAGGGGGCAAACACTTTTTCACACCACTTTATATTTGTTTTCTCTGCAGCCGTTTTCTGGCTAAATGCATTCTGGGATACATGGCTTTCTCGCCCTCCCTGAAAAAGGCAAAAGCCTTCTGAAGGGAGGGGGCAGTGGACATGGGAAACCCGCTGCTCAGTAACAGTTTGTTTAATTTTTGCTTTTTTATAAGCTGTTCCCTTGGCCTTTGGCCTGGCTGTGACAGCGAAACATTTATTTTCCTACATCTGAAAACTTCCGCACTGTCCCTTTTCCTCCAGACACGTCCTGGTGCGGTCCGTGGCGGCTTGAGGCTGGGGTTCTGGAGGGCCCTGGGCAACACATTTGGAAGCCAAACAAAGTAGGGCTGGCAAATGGCGGAACAGCCAGCGACTGAAAGAGGGGCTGTCAGGCTGCCCTCTTCTTTTTCCTGACCTGGGGACTGGCAGCAGGCTTGGTCTGGACCGGTGGAGCTGCAGCTGGGACAGGGCTTTTCCTCTGTGGCCTGGACCGTGGAGCGCTGGACACAAAGGCAAAGATAAAAAATTATCCGTATTTCTTCCAGGGAAACTGGGTCACGTGTACTCACGTACTCGTCACATATCTCCGCTTGGTAAGCAGTGAGAAGCCAAAGTACATTGAGCTGCCTTATGTCTTCTCTGTCAGTGCTGACTGAAACCGGTCAGACTAAGATGGCTGTGTGGGGCTCCGGGATGACACTGTGGGCAGCCCGGGGTGCAGGTGTGCCGCTACCAGTTGCTCCATTGGAGGCATGCATAGGAGACCCAGGCTCCCCATTGCCTCGCCGTCAAGGGATGCGGCACCGGGTATTGGTTTCCTATCGTTATATGGATGGTCTTTCCACAGGCGTGCCATCTCAATTAGCAGCTCTGGGAAGACGGGGAGAAACTGCATTCTCACCTTCTTGGCTGGAGGCAGACCCTTGCCTTCATTACAGGATCTGGTATTCTTAGTAACAACAGCAGGCCAGGGGATGTCCGTGGGGAGAGGAGAAGCTGGTGTGCGTCTCTCACCTTCATCCCCGTAAGCGACACAGACCGCAGGTAATAAATCCTCACTAACGTCCTCTGATAAGAGGATATCCGAGGTTTCATCTTTGTCCTCCCCATAGTCCAGTTCCAGAACGTCTTCCTCGGGAGGGAGAGCCAGAGCTAGCTCGGACTGGGAGCCTCAGTCAGTGCTAGCCACTGGTGCCGCCTCCAACAAGTTCACTTCCATCTCCACGCGGGCTTTACCACTTGGTCGCCGTTAGGGAGATAGGGATCACTGTCGGACAGGCTGGCTTGGTGTGCCAGTCACTTGCGGAGAAATGTGACAGTGCCTGCCTGATAGCCTGCCGGGCATGTTCCAGCCCTAAGCAGCTCGAGCAGACCTGGTGTGGGTCTCTGCTCGATATCTTATTCCCACAACGGAAGGGACAGGGTCTGAAGTCTCCATAACCTCTGGTGTGAGATGTTAGCTTCCATTCCCCACAGTTAGTGTACAGTGGAATGGATAGCTAAGTTAGCTGGTGTACTATCAGTAGCCGAGAAGGTAGCTGTGTTAATGCTCGACAATACCTGGACGTAGGAAGCCGAGGTGCAAATAAACAATTTCCAAACTGAGGTGGGGTGAGGATAAAAGACAGAAAAGCAGAAGACTTTAGCTAACGTCAGCTAGCACCGATGATGGAAGCTAGTTTAAGATCTGTCTATGAGCAGTTAAGCTAACCAATGTTAAAACTGATGAGATATATGCTCTGGGTGAGAAGAGATTTTTGAATGAGGTTGTGTCCTCTGCACAAGCTATTTGTAGTAGGTGGCACTACGTGTGGACACATTCACCAGCCCATCAGGATTAGTGTAATGGGATAAGTGCCTCTGAGGTTGCAGCGGGGCTTCCCATTGTGAGACATCAAAACAAATATTATGAAAAATAACCCACTTTTATTCCTTTGTTTTATTGTTTAAACATTGGTATTGTTTTATTGTTTTTATATTGTTTTATGTCTTACGTTCTATTCTTATTTATGTACAGCACTTTGTTCCAGCGGGCCACACAGTGGTGTAGTGGTTAGCACTCTCGCCTTGCAGCGAGAAGACCCGCGTTCGAGCCCCGGTTGGAACAAGGGCCTTTCTGCATGGAGTTTGCATGTTCTCCCCGTGTGTGCGTGGGTTCTCTCCGGGTTCTCCGGCTTCCTCCCACAGTCCAAAAACATGCAATGTGGGGAATAGGTAAATTGGACACCCTAAATTGACCATAGGAGTGAGTGTGAGAGTGAAAGGTTGTTTGTCTCTATCTGTGTGTGGCCCTGCGATGGACTGGCGAATTGTCCAGGGTGTACCCCGCCTATCGCCCGATGTAGCTGAGATTGGCACAGCACCCCCTGCGACCCTCTGGCGGAGGATAAAGCGGTAGATGATGACTGACTGACTGACTTTGTTCCAGCTGTGGCTGTTTTTTAAAGTGCTTTATAAATAAAGTTGGAGTTGAATTGAGAGCTCATTCACTCATCTTGTACTGCTTTATCCTCCAGACGAGGGTCACTAGTGCCATTCCCAGCCAACATAGGGCAATAGGCTGGGTACACCCTGGACAGGTCGCCAGTCCATCACAAAGCCACATAGAGCCAATAACCATTTACTCTCAGACTCACACTTATGGTCAATTTAGATTGTTTAAAATCCCCAAATCTGCATGTTTTTGGACTGTGGGAAGAAATTGGAGAACCTGGAGAAAACCCACGCACACACGGGGAGTACAAACTTCATGCAGAAAAGCCCTTGTTCTGACTGTCTGACTCAAATGTGTATTGTTAAACCGTGGCGACTCAAGGACGGAGATTACCAATCCTGACAAGTTTTTGGCTTTCCATCAACAAATTGAGAAATTACAAATAAAGATCATCTGCAGAATATCCAACGGTCTAAATGAAAACAATTTGGTTCATATCACGATTTTCAACCCATGGTTTGATTAAATTAATTTGTTTCTAAAACGCTTAATAAATATCACAAACAATGTAAGCAAAATAAATACATGGCTAGAGCTTCCACATTCTGTAAGAAAATAAATTACATAAATTATTATTAAAAATAATCTCCTCCTAATACCAGAAATCAGAAATTGATTATTATTATTATTATTATAGTTATTATTATTATTATTATTATTATTATTATTATTATTATTATTATTAATAATAATAATAATAATAATAACAATAACAATAATAATAATAATAATAATAATAATACTATTTCTCTTATCAATAAATAAAATAACTGAACTCCATTATGAAGATGATTTAAGCTTAGGAAACACATTCTCTGTATGTGTCATAAACCACAAATATGTGAACGTAGACCACATAAACCACAAAATAAGTAACATAATAAACAGCTTTTTTCTTAAGAGAACCAAACTTGTTGCATTGCAGAAATGGTTCAAGGAAGATGAAAATTCTTCTACAGAAACACCATCATGTCCACATTGTCTAGTAAGAGGTTTGCACTCTGTGATGTGACAATGTCCCCTGTCCCCAATGTCCCCTGCAGTGGAAAAACCCTCTCACTGGGAACAGATGTGGCTGCTGGGGCTGGAGCACAATGAACATACTTGGACCCCTCGTTCTCGACCACCACTAATAGGTGCAGTGGCATAAAAAAAAAAAAAATATTAACTCATAGGGCTGCATCTGGATTGGAAGGAATTTTGGTTTTGATATGCATAACGTTACAGGCTTAGTTATCATAATAATAATTTTCTTACCTGGTCTTTGTTTCAGACCATAAACACTTCAGTTCACTTAAAGATTGTCTGTGATTTGTATGTGTAAAATATGCAGTATTCAGTTATGGCCTCAATGATTTTGTTCTGTTTGTAAGTCATAAGGGACTGTTGTCAAAAATAGCCTTGCTGCACTTACTGCTAGACTATTTTTACAGTCAGTTTGTGATGCTCTTGTTCCCAACAAACAGCACCAGTGAGGAGAGAACAGAGAGTAGATGTAGTCATAGAGTATGTACCCAATCACTTTTTCCTGCTGAGTTAAGTGTAGGTGGCAGCAGGAGGACCTCTTTTTTGTTGGTGGTCAATCCGTAAAATAATGATTAATGTAGCGGGACCTTCACTGTTTTCTAGTGGTACTTAAAGAGGATAAAGAAGGCATTTTTTTGTCACTCAGGGATGCATTTCCATTGCTCTTTGGGAAAGTTTCTTCAAAGGAGGAGCATTTTAAACATTTAATGCAGTATATCAAATAAATGTCAGGTTTTGGTGTCAGCCCAACAGACCATCCTCTTACTGCTCTCCAGAAAAGCCATTTCTACCCTCCCTCAAAAAGTCATAAAGTCAGAAATCCACTTTAGAAGAGAGAAAGAGAGAGGGAGAGAGAGAGATGCCGGTGACTTCACTAACAGTTACCCCGAAAGACCAGACTGCAATGCAGCCACAACAAGAAATGTTTTCATTACAGGTGTGACTGTTCCTCTTTCTGAGGGGGAGACTCTCTCTGACCACTTTTATCTTTGCCTCTGTTGCTGTCCCCACCTACACATTTAACACCGTTCCAACGCTAAATGGATCGGGTTTCACAATGTGAAATTGTGAAGTGCGTTAATTTTAATTACAGACCTGTCAACTTCTGGGCGAAATTTAACATTAATGACGTGACCGTTTTAATGTCACAGCTCAAGAAATGTAACGCTAAAAAGATCATCCCTTAGTAGTCCCGCAGTGAGGAAACTTACAGTAAAGCTACAAAGTAGCGAGAGCTGCTGCAACAGTCTGCCACACGGGAGACTCTGATTGTTAACAGTATGGTGTGTGTGTGCAGTTAATAAACATGACATCTGATAAGCATACTGACAGGGAGAGAGAGGGCAGCAAAACAGAAGAGAATATGTGCTCCTCAGAAGTATGTAAATGTAAATGTACTGTATGTTTAAGGGACATAACATGACCTTTGTGATTTTCAGTGATTTATGATGTCAATGTCTGTTTAAGAGACAGTTTTCAGTTATTTCTGTCATGTTAAAGTCCTGTTGGAAGGACATAACATGTTAATTTGTGATTTTCAGTTAGCTTATGTCAAATTATATTAAAACCTTCTTTTGAAGTGAATTGTGGGGAAGTGATGAAGTAAGCATGTGAGAGATACATATTAATTATGTGTGATCAGCCAAAATGACAAACCAAAAGGTCATCGATAATGGGATCATTTTTTGGGTGCGTGTGCGAGGCACCAATGTTCAAGGTTGACAGGTCTGCAAACATCATAGGCCATTGCAACAAATACTACATTACTACATTACTTATTAAGAAAAAATAAATAAAAATAAAAACAGCATATGCTGCTCTTTTATCAAAAATGTTCTAGACAATCAATATAAACTAGATGTGCTATGTTAAAGCAAAGGCATGTATGAGAATACTGCGCTGCAAACAGGCAGAAATTCACTCCTGACAAACTGTGTAGAGGATTAGTCTCACATCGTCACACCGATTTCCACAATGCTGTGTCAGCGGTGAAGAATGATATAGCTGCACCCGTTATTAATCTCCTATATGGGAAGCGCTACTCTTGTTTGTTTGTATTTCTTTGAACCAGTCGAAATTGTCCTGGGCAGCAATAAGCTGAGAATGCAGCAATGGTGCACTTTGATGGTGTCGCGGGGAGGCTTGTTGTGATAGATGTGGAGAGGTGATCGCTGTCATAACAATGGCCGATTCTCCACAAAGAAAATGTGACACAAAAACAGTAAAATGCTGTATATGCTGGTGGTGTGAGTCCTTTCTTTATAATTAAATAAAGCAAGAGTAATGGTGAATTTCTCTGTGAGATGAATAAAGTATCTATCTATCTAGACTTACTGTATACCTGCAACCTTGATTAGGTAATAGAGGATTAAGTTGTTGATCAGCTGCAGACCAGGAAAATACTGTGTGCTTTTATATTTATCTTCTTATCCCTGTGGAAATGTGACACATCTGCAAATAGGCTAATTCATCTAGATGTTTGAATATTTTTGGGGGTGTATAGGCAAAAAACTATTTTGTTTAGTCTCCCACTGCTCGCTAACAATCAGTCCAAATAAGCAAAAACATTTTGCTTCACAAACCTAACTGACTCACTCCCTGAAACAAGTGAACTATAACACACTTAGAGTGAGTTATTTGAGTCATTTGTTCATGAGATACATTTGAATGCCAGCCATCTTCTCTCTGAGCTAATGGCTGAAGTAGCAAACATAGACTGCTTCGTCACCAGAGCCTCAAAATTAGAACTACAAATATCTGTGTTCTGTAGTTAAAGAAATAATTCATATATGTTTAATATCACAGATGTCAGACTGCACAGCAACAAAATACTCTTTTTTTCCCCGGAATTTTAAAGTATAATAAATTCTGGCTCACATTTCACCAAACCATAAGAGGTTTTATTGCAAAGCAGTGTGGCCATGTGTAACAAAACACATCAGTCTACCATGTGTCTCCAGCCTCAGCTGCTGTTATGATAATTAATCCAAATTGTAGAATTGTGACTCTGTTCGCCAGCTGCGGTAGCCAACTAGATGCTAAGTCACCACTTGGAAGATGGTAAGATTTCAGGAAATGATATTTGTAAGCATTGTCAGTTTATTGAGACTTATTTCTGTGTATATGAGGCAACAAAAGATATGGCAGAAAAATCACATTATTTTTGGCGGCGCTGATTATATGTTCAGAAAACAGCTGTCTATAGCTCATTTCTATGCTCGCAGTCACAGCCACAAGTGAACATTTTGGGCTCCGTCCAAAATGGAGACTGCAGTGTTTTGGACATGGACAAGTTGCACACTGAAAAGGTAACTAAACCAACACTCTAGTCTTCTCTAGGCTTTTTTTTGCTTTCTATGTTTTGTTGGGTTTCTGCCGGAGTCCATGTTTTGCCAGAAGCTGGTCATTGGTTATAATTAGCAGACTCCATTCCTACACACACAACACCAGCTCACTTGCTACTCACAACTCACTGCTTTGCTAATGGTGGGTGGAAGTCAGCCACCGATGTTTACCTGAGGCATACGGAGCAGGCATAACATAGATTTTTGCAGAACATCTGACCTGACTTATCAGTCATTCCACAGGCCATTGTAGGCAACTGAGGAGGTTATGGAAAATCTGTTATGATCTGGTTATTCATGGCATTACAAAACTGATTAATGCATGAATAATCTTACATATAGCCCCTTAAAGGTAGGGTGGTAGATCATTTTCTGGAGCATTATTTACTGTATTGCTTAAAATCGTCTTTACACCCCAATTGTAACCTATTAATTAATGCACAATGGTCACAAAAATGAAAATTGTCAGTCACCTCTGAAACGGACAGGCCTGTTAAAACAACACCCAATCATACTGAATGGCCCGAATGAAATAATTGAATCATGATGCATCATTGAAATTGCCATGTGCCCCTCCTCCCCCTATATGTGTTCCCCTCTTTGTGCATTAATCATGCATGCTGAGAAGACAACGCCAGACCTTATGCTAGCTTGCTAAACATTCAACAAGACAGTTGCAGCAACTTTATGGCAAAAAGGCCAAGAAAAAGGCTGATGCAGAGCGATCCAAGACCAGAGTGAACATCGGTGCTGCGTTTGAACGGTGGCAACAACTGAAAGCCCAGAAAGGGCTGCCAAGTGATGCCATGGTGGCCCTGTTTCTACTGGACATGTAGGTTAACTTTATGTGTTTGTGATCTTTTGAGACTATTGTTGTTTGTTGTATCCGCTCTGGAGGTGTGTCTGTATCAGAGGGAACTCTAACAAAAGGGGCTTGGACTTTTGAATTCAAAATGTAGCCTGCTCGAATAGTTTTTCGAGGATCTCCAACCCTCCCCTTAACATGAGGTCTTGTCTTGTTCATCACAAGACTCTAAAGTGTATGAACTTAGAAGAACACATTAACACAGCTAATGTTTTATTCTGAAACATATTAAGTATGGACATTAACAAGTACACATGAGACAAGGGGGTATTCTGGACACATGACAGTCAGACCACACACTTTGCAATATGCATCCTGTATATGACAGGAAGCTTGAGGATCTGTTCCGGACATGGTGTGTTAAGGAAGTATAGATGTCTCTTGTTTGACTAAATGGTGATATTGTCCAAACTTGTTGCATCCAATTTATAGATCATGAGACAGTATGGTATAGCCGGACCCAACTTGTTTTTTAAGTACACGTTGCCCCATAGAAACAGGAGAGCAGTGCGTGTCGGAACATGTGATGCCTACAATGATAATGCTAGATAATCTATATAAGGTTAGTTTTGCTCTTCTGGGGCAGAATTGTTCGGAGATTCAGCAGGAACACATTCTCCCGAGCTGCTGCAGAGCTTGGTCTGATGCCTGACTTGTAACCAAATAAAATCCCTTTGTTCGGTACGAGTCCTGTCCTTCTTTCTACACCTTCAACTCATCACCAATTGTTCGCAAGAAGAAGGAAGCCTGACCAAAACGACAACTCCTTTTCTAAAAACACCGCAGTAAGAGCTCTTTCTAGATACCCACCATGGGTCAGCAGGTGGGCCACTATAAGCTCCCTAATATCTGTGCTACAACAAGTCACCTCTATGCTCTTGCTATAAATAACATCAGAGGAAGGCAAAAGCAAGTGGAGGGAGAGGAGAGGTTTAAGTGGGTAGGCATTAATCATCTGTGGTGAGAACTGTGAGCCAGGAAAAAGGAATATTGTCAGGAACAAAAAGAAATAAAGAAATATTTCACAGGGGCAGAAAGTTCAACATGAACATTAGTATAAGGACAACCCAATATTAAACTAAATATATAATAGTTTCAAGACTCTGGCCATCTGTTTTTTGCCATCCAAGCTTTTAACTAGACCACTGTGAATGAGATTTTGAGTTGAGGGTGGATGATGATGATAAACTGTAATAAATGACTGTATTTATTCCTGTGCAGGTCAGTCAAACATTTTCACACAAACTCTGAAATCTACTCCTTTATAAACTATTGTCTAATGGAAATTAATTTGGGCCATAACAACTTGGCTTCGTGAGGGGAAAATGCAGATATATCACATTTATAATCAAATTAGACAGAAACATGTCAGTGTGGCTGTCTGAGAGCTGAAGCATAGTGATGCTGCACCACAATGAAACTAGACATTGAAATAAATCTACAGAATGACTTGCAATAAAGACAATTTGGAGAAGCCCAAGCAGAGACAAAACCCTTGCTTTTGTTGCAGTGGAGGCAACGAAGCATGGACCGTGTCATGCATTGTGGTGTCTGTTTGTCAACAATAGTTACATCATGATATGGCTTTACAATTTTCAAGGGTATTTTCATGAATGATATGGTACAAGTCCAGTTCTTGCCATCGGATGTCAGTGAGCAAGTTGAAGCCAATATTTTGTGTATGTAATTTTCCCATCATTAATCAAGTAAAGCATTTGACTTCTCCCAACACTACATGTAGTATGCACACATGTCATATAGTGTAGTTTGTTGAAGCAAACAAATGACACCATATGATACTGCTCCTCTTCTTCAATGTTTCCATTACATTAGAGGACTTGCATAGGTTTAGGTTCATGCATACTTTTAATTATTACACTATTACATCATCCACCCACTAAAACATGTGACTACAGTTATTAATGTACACTCACTCATTCACTCACTCACTCACTCACTCACTCACTTTTGCTCCATAAACTCGAACAATCCCTTTCCTGAGGACCATCTCTCCTTGTGGAGCATATGCAACGCATTGATGCAACACTAATTTCACTGCCTCTGCTCTCTATAATCCAATCTGCTCCAGTGGAGAAACAGAGTAATGGGTAGAAAGAGGAGAGCCCCCCCCCCCCAAAATAAAAAAAACAAAAAACAACTCATCTTTCCAAAAGCTGCATGACTAAAAATTTCCTTTCACGCACGTTCCTTTGAAATTAATTTCACCTAAAATATATGTGAGGTTGAGCACAGTGCAATCACATTAATTTGCAAAAAATCTGTTAGAATTTGTTCCAATCAGATGCTATTCTTAGATAAACATAATTACTTATTTTAACTGCTCTTCATTTGCACGAGTATGATCATTTTAAAATGCAGGCTGCTCAACTTCCGACTGAAGAACATGAATATTTCACTCTCTTCAAATGAGGCCTCGTTGTTGAATCTCATGATGGCAGTGATTATAACACTGTAATTAGTGAGATGGTTACATGATGACAGTTGTCATCATTACACTGACTCTTAAGGTTGTCAGTCAAAGCTAATGTGAAGGAAATAAGCACAATGGCATAAACAGTTAGTTCCTATGTAAGGACTGTGCTTATCTTTAAGTGAAGGCATTGCTTTGTTGATATGGGGAACACAACACATGAAAGACATGCAATTATTTAAGCAAATTATTTATTATTTAAGCAAATTATAATCTGAGTAAATTATGAATTATAGGAGATAGAGTGAGGGCAGATTTTACACCATGCATTCTGCTTTTCTAATAGTTCCATTAAGCTTTCCTCTGCAGACTCCCACATCTCTCTGTTCTGCTGCTTCCCTTGAAAAATTTAAGTCATGTGCCAAGCAGATTCCTGAAATCCAGGGGGTGGCAGGGGAGAAATACCTCCAAGGATTAGTTACTAATCCAGGCTTTGGTCTGGGAGGCTCTGGCCTCTTCCTCCTGTCCCTCAAAACACTGAGAGCTCTGTTGGCAGGGTCACCACTAATGGGTGGGGGCTTTAGGGGTTTACAAGGAAGGAGTGATGGGGTGCTCGTTAGCAGGCCAAGGGAGTATTAGCTGCTCATGTTACTTGGTGAGGATTGGCTATTGTGAGACTGGATATATGAAGAATAATAGTAAATAGTTAATGTCATAGTTAACTCACAATGTCCCTTTATTTCTTTGTGTCCCATTATTTTTTCTAATTTTAATGCTCTTATCCACATTTCTTATTGAGACAATATCTCTGTCACCCTGCATATTTTGATGTATTCCTCTTATTGTGAGAGGCGCACAATAATAAGAGAGGCTGTGTATCACCCTGCAGTGCTGTGAATAAAGTACCGATCTTCAACGCAGAAGGAGACCCGTGGTTTAATGTGTCGTTACCGTAATGAGCTAATCCAAGATAAAGGAGCTACCGGTCATCGGTGGTCTCCTTACTACGGTTCGGGATCTGCCAGCTTGGTTGGTACCACTCGTACATCATTACTTGGATGTGGGGAGTGCGTCAAGAAATAATTCAGGCTGCGTTGGATACGGAGAGCCCGCTTGGAGACAGAGAAGCGCACAGCGTACGCCATCCACTCAAAACATAACGTTAGCCTACTACTCTCTGGCCGGCTCGCAGCATTTCTGTTGTTTTGGTTCCGGTCTAGCTCGATCCGGTGTGGTGTTATAGTTTTTCTAATGTTACTAGTTGTTGCAACAGCATGTCAAAAAACAACAAAGTTTGATAGGCCAAAAAGAACGTTAATCTTGTGAAAATTGACGGGTTGATGGGTTTGCGTTAACGTCGTTAATAACACATTTAACTGACAGCACTAATATAAATATATACATATATATATAAATATATACATATATAAATATATATATATATATATATATATAAATAAACAATTGACAACATTGTTATTTTGCCACATTTACCAGAAAATATCTGTAGGAGATGTAATTGGCAAAAAGGACCTGATTTTCAAGGAATATTTTGGCAGACAAATCTCCCATTCTTGGCCTGTTCTCTGTGATAATAACAGCTACACTTACACTTAAATTAGCTGTCGGCACATATGATTGTGAAGAAGACTCACCAAGCTGTTGCAGTATTTGTCTGATCCCCAGTCAGTTAGATACTACATGATCTGAATGAAAAATGTGTGAACAAGAGCTGCTTCTTTGACAACACTAGTTCAATTGTAAATGTTCTAATGGAAGTGCTAAAGGTATTGTATTTACCAAACAGCTTCAGATGAGCACAGTTTCAAAACCACCTATCAACATGAACTAAGAAGACTGTTTATTTTTTTATTTTTTTATTTATTTAAATACAAAGTGAAGCCAAAATAAATACAGACTAATCAGGTTATTTATTTGTATACCAATGTGTCTATTAAATGGATTTTATGTGGATATGAGATGAGCACTAATGTGGCCAAATAGACAGTGGCTCTCGAAAATAATATTAACACTTGTTTGCTTTCTTTACTTTTGTGTCACTGCTGTCCATGGTGCTGAATTTAGAGCTATCAGTGGTTGTCAGTTGTTTTGATTAGTCAACTGAATTTACCTTCATCACTGGGTCCACATTCTGGTCACTAAGTCTTAGAAGCTCAAACTCCTGTCAGTTTTTTACTAATCATTATCTGTTTTAGTTTAATGTAGTCTCTATAGCCAAGTCAGACTTGTTTGAATGTGGTATTAACGCACAAGTCCACATTCACATTAATACCACATTCAAACAAAAATCAAACTAAGATCTTGTTATGTATTTTAGTTCATTTTCACATTTCGGCAACAGATTGTGAGTGAAAGCGAGTCACAGCAACAGAGAAGTATCACACGATGAGAGGAGATGTCAGTGTGAAAACAACATATCGTAAACATATACTGTATTAAACATCCACCTATAATATATATGTCTTCTCTGCTTTTAGTGGTTTACATTTTAATACACCTCCACTGCAAGCAAGGTTGCCTTACAGCAAAAAGACCCAGGTTGTGACCCGGAACAACTGTGGGCCTTAAAATTGAATTTTGTTTACCTCCTGTGCATGTGGGTTTTCTCTAGGTGCTCCTGCTACAGTTGAGAACACATGCAGAGTTTAATTGGACACTCTAGATTGCCCGTAGGTGTGAATATGAGAATGAGCAGTTGTTTGTCTGTGTGTTGGCCCTGCAATGGACTGGTGACCTGTCCAGGGTGTACTCTGCCGTTTGCCCTGTGTCAGCTGGCACTGGCTCCAACTCCCTGCAACCCTCATATGGAGGGAAGAGAATAAAGCGGTAGACAATGAGACAATGAATGGGTGAGACTTTTTAGTGAGGTAGCGAGGTCTTTTAGTGTTGATAATGTTCAGCATTTCCCTCACATACTCTTGTTGGCAACCTGAGTGTTATTGGGTGGCAGCAGGTGGTGCACCAGGCTAAAACACCAAACCAAAACACAAACATAATTTGTAAGACACAAATTAAAATCTAAAAGGACCATGCCATACCATGGTCATTTGTTGTCATATTACAATATGTTCTTATATGATGTGCCTTTATGTGTCAGCACACCTCTGAAATAAATTCAATAGGCTGAAGCAGGAGACCAAAACACCAGACTCACTTGTACTCATTGGATTGTGCAGGTACACTCTACTAATTTGACAGTGGGGTTAAAGTGGAGCAGAGTTTCCTTGAGCTCAGCCCTGGGACACAGAATCCCTAATTTTATTCATGACTGCATACAGTTACTTTTATAGTTCATTATATCTATTAGGGCTGGGCAATATAGACAAAAAATAATGCCCTAGTATATTTTGACATAATATACCTTATATGGAGGTGTGAGAGTGCAGCTCTGCTCTCCTCTGAAGAGATGTAAAAGCGAGTATGGCTTCACAGTGACAGTGTCTAATTCTACGTTTGGAAATATTGAAGCTTAAAGTGTTGGGTATACATCTAATATAAGGCAAATGCATTCCAAAGTGCCACAAATAATATTATAAGCAGAGCCTCAGGTAACAAGTTTATATTCTGTAGTGACAAACACATCATAATCAAGCACCACCTGAGAGTTGTCATTATCCTCCTGTGGTTATACTGAATTGGGAATTTATCCCCAGGTGTAGGAGAGACAGTGTTGTCTATAGTAAGTTTAGTCCAAAAAATATGAATAAACATGGTTCAAAACATCATGTTGCATTCTAAAATTAGAATTTAACAACCAGTTTCTGTATAGAACCAAGCAATCCCAAAACAATAAAAGATAGCGTGCACCAATGGATAACATTAAAAGAAAAACGGTATCCAGGTGGAAATTCTACCTAAACTTAATAAGAGGTTTCTTTTCTGTTCCTATCTTGTCTTAGTTTAACAATGACAGTGATACGAGGGCGCAATTAGCCCCATGCAGCTGTCAAAACACTTAAAAGACTCAGAAATCAACTGCCACACTCCCTCTTTCATTAAAGCAAGCCAGAGCAGGACAAAAATCAACCTTGGCATTTTAACTCAGTACACCCATCATCATGCTCCTTTGAATATGCATACCAACTATGCCACTCTCAAAACAAATAATGAAATGACCAAGAGGCAATTAAGAAATAATACATACCGTCAAAATTGTTGCTGCAAATGATGAACGCTTTGATCACTGCAATGAGACTACAAAGCCCACTGAGGTAAACGGTGATTTGGGATAATATAAATACAATGTAATTGAAGTGATTTGATTGGAATGACTATGTGTGTATATTGTCCAGTGATATAACAAAAGATGGGTACCAAACATGTTTACCCTGGTCCCAAAGAGCACTCCGGTTATGGCCGAGCAGAGGGAGCCGAATCCTAAAAAGGAGCCAGTTATTACATCTCTAGTGGGTTGCGTTTTTTGGGGGCATGTAGTTGCGTATTTGGGCTTGTTCCCAGCTCCATGAATTTGATAGATGGCTGCTTGCTGGATCCATCCACCCCTCCCTTTCCCCATATACACAGGTGACAGCAGCGTTTCCCTGCCTGCACCCTGCTTCTGATTGGCTGTGACTGTGATGGCAATGAGTATTAGCCGATCATAGGTAGAGTAGTAGATTTATTATTTTTTTCTGGTTAGGAACTTGGGAAAACTTGAGTGATAGTCTGATGGAGGAGAGTGGGTCCCTGCAATCCAGGTCATACCGTTTCCGACACTTGTCTGTATGTCCTGGCTTAAGTCAGTTTATACTGTCTTTCTTTTTTGGGGAGAGATATTTAAATTGAAAGAGGGAAAATCTGAGTTGGATTCTATTTTATGACATATTGGTTTGAAGTCCTGGAACTAAAAGAAAAAACGAAGATGAGCACATAAAAAGCAATAATGTGCTAAATAATGATTTATGTTTGTGCAGTTTAATTATCAGTTTAATTATCAGAAGTTTTCTGAATGTACTTGGTATAACAGTCTAAAATTGATTTGCGAATGTTCATATCCTATATGTTTTATTGTTATTTTGTATTTCTTTTGGGGGGGGGGGGGGTCATTGTACTTATATAGCTTTCTGTGTATGTGTGGAGGTATTGTTTCTGTCCATCACTGACCTGTGTAATCACCTGCACATTTAGTCTTTCACAAGAGCACTGAAGGGAGTTGGCGGGTGAAGCTTTTCAAAATACTCTTGCAGTGCTCTTGCTAGTTTTTCGTGAATTATAGAAGGCACTTTCTGACTGACTGACTGCTAATGCTGATGAATGATGTTTAACGCTGTGACAATTATCTTCCATTAAGGCAACATTTATTTCATAGCCACATATTTTTATCACACATGTGAAAGCATAAGAGAGCTAGTTTCTCTGCAAATGTTTAATTGTTTTTCCATGCATGCAACATTTCATCTACGATGTTACTGTGTGGAAAGATTGTTCAAGTAAATTGAACCATGGTTTTCATGTTGCTGCATTTTGGAAAGCCGAAAATGACTGACATGGCTAATGATATGTAATAAAGTGTTAACAAAAGTGTCTTAAAACATATTTGAATTTTCATCTAGATATTAGAGACTTTGAATTGGTGTAAATGATACATTAGACACAGCCAAACATTGCTATATGGAGAGCATTTATAAGTTATTAGAGTAGACTATGGCTAACATTGAAAAGACACCTCAAAGCAGTTGCTTTAATTCCTTAAATTAATGAAACAACAAACAATAGTTTGCATTTATACTGTACCATTGTCGTAGCAAGGTTTTTTTTTTTTTTTTTGACACACTATAAGTCCCTGAACCATTTTTGTTGCTATTAGCAAGTTATACCAAGATGGCAAAAAAACAAACTGAGAGATATTTAATGTGCTGAAAGCTGTAATTGCCATGTCTCTAGTTGTCTGCCTGAAATAGCTTTGCAGGCTTTGCTCCATTACTCTATTGTATAAGATGTGTGTAGGACGTAATGTGAGTTCTCTGAGGAAGAGAGGCCATCATAAACCCCTGCTGACATGCCAAGCTATTTTTATTTCCCTCTCGAATTGCACTGCTGTTCAACACAGCATGGGCTTGCTATCCACATTCTGAAAAATGTAGGAAAAAAGACAGACAACAGAATTCTGAAATTGAAACAAGAAGAGAGGATACTGGATGATTTGGAAAGAGTATGCATGATGAGATTGTCAGTTGCAATCAACTAATCAAGTGTAAATGAATTTGGAAAATAAAGAGAATGAGAAAATATATTTACAAATCAGAAGCAGTAAAATAACAGCCACATTCTGTCCAAACCAATGTATAACATATATTGCTGTTGGAATATGTACTCCACTTCTCTAAGGAAAATGAAAACACTTTTGGTTGACATCAAAGCAAAAGTCACAGGCGGCATTTGTGCCCAGCAGGGATAGCTGTCCCCAGGTAGACCTCGTCCTTTTGGATAGAAGTGGAGGGCGGTGGTGGGCAACAGAGATCTCCAGCTGGTAGAGACATGGGTGATGTCAGAAAGGCACAGTCAAGCTATTCGCACCACAGTCAATAGAGGACCCCTTTTTGTCAGCTATGACAAGACACCGGAGAAACATTTGACATTGAAATAAATAATAACTGTTTGTCAGTCTCATGCTCAAAGAAGGAAACAACTTTCAATTTCTTAGCTGTCAATTCACTTCACTGTGCACTGGAATTAAATAAAGGAATTAAACCCGTGGAGCACTTAAATTTAGTCTGGCAAAGTCGTAAGTCTCTTGAAGGCAGACATCAAGATGTGTTTCCAGGGTGGTTCTTTTAGTCAATCTTTCCTTAGTTCTAAACAGGGTTCATGTAATAATGTCCTTATTAATTTATTTATCATTGCTTTGTTTTTTAGCTTGTCACACCCAAACCAGCAAACCAGCTCTCATAGAGACAGTTTCACATTTTCAAGCTGAAGTGATACCCATCTGGTGCACCTGCGAGGTGTGGAATGATCCGTTAAGTCAATGTCGCAGTTTGTGCCTTGGGAGAGCAGCGGAAAAGACGCATAAAATACAACACAACACACACACACAGACACACACATCTTGGTGGTGAATCAAAACGACACCACTGGAAAGAAAAATTCAGATAAGATTACGATTTTTGCGAGAAAATTGAAGAAAAAAAAATTCCTTCAAAGTCTAATGCTGATGTGGATATGCTGCACAGAAATGTTTGCATGCAGGCATTGGCAGGGCAACTAGAAAGCTCCCCAAATGTGTCCACACACAATATACAACAACCATATGCATGGATCCACACAAATAATGCTTGTTATTGCCCAACATGATGGAAAGCACATATACTGTATGTCTCCTATGCTCTGACTGCTGCAAGTGGTAATTTTCAAGCTGGGAAACAAATGTTGCTGGGGTAAGTGACTCATGAAGGTCATGTGATGCATCTCTCAGTTCTGTCATTGTGAATCCATGGCAGTCTACTAGAGACACCCACCTGAAAAACTCCAGAACCAGGCTGTGTCACCGAATAGAAGAGTAACCAGGCTGCCTCTCTGTTGTCAAATTTCCCCGCCATCCACTACAGAGGACTGAAAAAAGAGAGGGAAGCTGAAAGGTAAAAACAAAATGTTATTTATAAAAATTACTATGTGCTTTTGCTGTATAATCCTAACCATGAAATCATTTGCAATAATAATAAGTGCCTCTTGGAAATTTCTGTAATTGTGTTACTTGATGCGTGATTATATAAAGATCATTTTTAACTGGGTGAACACAGAAATTGCAAAAGTCAGTCTTTTTAACTGCAAATACCCTGGACATAAATAATGATAACGACAATGGTAGAATCAATATTCACTCACTGTGTTTATTGATTGTACAAGGGCATCTGTTATCACGGCCTCAACTCTAACTTTGACCACACTAACTGCAGCTGTAACAGGGACTGTGTGCATTGAGAGAAGACAGTTTGATTATGTGCTGCATTTGGACACACGTCAGATAGGAAACTTCAATAAAAGAAGCCAGAGGGAAACCTTTCAGGCTCTGTTGGATCAGATCATCAGACCACAAAGTTCCACAAAAACACACAAATACACTGTTGTGATGAATGTTGAATTCAGTATCATCCAAATCTGCGGATCTTTGTTTTGGTTGTACAATATATGCCCAATGACCCTTTAATGTCTGCATATATTAGGCCATTGCTTGTCAGTCATAACTAATCCAGATGTCAGTTTTGTGACATGATTTGTTCAATTGCAACTGGTCCAAAAAAGGAGAAAGAAAACAAGTAGGTATTTTGAGGAATATCAAACTTTATATGCTGACAGGATGAAATTGTGACAAGGAACAATGCATCACAACACTCCTGTGCTTTTTCCTGCTTAATGACAGTCAAACCAATGCTTAAAAATATACTGGAAGAGTTGAATGTTTGACTACAGAAAAACACAATTAGCAAGTTATTTTCGGCTATATGCTGGAAACCTATTGCTCTATATAACTTAATCCCAAAACCAAAAAAAATCTTGTTTTTTAACGACTGGATTAAAAACACCCCGGCAATCAATCATCATGTGCAAGACAGAAGCTCGGATGAAATGCAACTGTTAGTGGAATGGGTCTGCAAAACATGGTGTCTATTCCTGTCTATTCTCTTCTTTAACTGCATTTTGATTAAACACTTAGCCTCACAGTCAGAGAGTCATTTAGCGCCCAGGGGTGTGAGGTAAGATCATCATCCAAAATATGGAAATCAACGTCCACTCATATGCCATGGTCTATGTTTTACCCCAAAAGTGAGGAAGTAGAATCAAATGTCATTATTATCCCCAATAAATCTACTAATTTGCTTGCTGGGAAACCTAACAGCAATTGCTGCATGTTTATGTCAGTAGTGGTATGCGGGTGGGATGGATCTGTCTGTCCCTGTGTTTTGTCTAACCTAAACTCAACAAAAAAAATTCAAAATAATGCATTATATCAGCACATTATAACTGTACCACTCTTGTGTTTCAGTTTGTCGAGGTCGGGCTCATTGTTTAGGGTGATTCAATGTTTTAAAAAAACACTGCACAACATGAATGAACAATCTGTAAGGAAGTCAACTATAGTTGAATGGAGAGTAAAGGTACACCAGAGAAAAGCAGAAATACATCCAAGTGCTCCTGAATCTTGAATCTGAACATATTTAGCAGGATTAGTCATGAGCCAGTGGTTTACAGATCAGGATCATTTTCACTAATTAGTGGTAGATCCAATGATGTTGAAAGCCCACAGTTTTTAGCTACAAGGCTGATAATGATCTCGGTTTTCCCCATTTTAAATTTTTCCTTCAACATCAGGTTGTTGGACACATAATGTATTTTCCATTTTGTTTTCACTCTTCAGTGCTACTGACATCAGCAGAGAAGCATACGTCTTGTCTCATGTTTCTAAATATATCACACTCTACAGCTGTTGAAGTCAATGACCTGGAACCTGCCAAAAGGGAGGTTTTACACATGTCATATGTAACAGTCTTGCACTGCCAAATCCTGAAAGATTATGTCTTTGCCAATAAAGCACCCAAGACAAATTGATCTCAGAATGAGAAAGTCCTTAATTCCTCCACTGCCTAGTGACATTTGAGTGTGTGATCAGTGATTTCAGAGCAGACTTATTCTTGCCATTTTATTAAGCATGTCATGAGAAAAAGTGATTTTTTTTGTGTCGTGTAATTGGCAATTTCTAATGAACAAATTAGTGCACAACTTTAAAAAATTTCAAATGCGGGGAAATTATCTGTAATCATAGGACAATAACACCACCTTTGACTAATTATGACACATACTAAATATTTAAATTACAATAAAATTAGCTTGCATTCACAAAGTGTGCTGAGTGGCCTTTGTCACAACTGTGTCTACAAAAAATATAGCTCTGCCTTATCCAAGGGTTAGGGTTAGACATGTATGTTATAACATGTATGATGCATTACATCCTTGAATTCATCCATAAAATGTCAAAAATCATCCGGGAAATTATCAAAAAAGAAAGAAGCTAAAATAATCTAAGAAATACAAATTGACGAAGAATCCAAAAACAGAAACAGTAGATGGGGAGGATCAGAGAAAAAGAGAGATAAAAAGAATTACAAAATTAAATGTTTCAAGTATTTATTCCTCTGATTGTTACTGATGGCGAATGTCAGTAGTAACATGTGTCCACCAGTGAAGGAAGAGTTGCGTGTCAGAAAGCTTCCTAACAGGAAAGAAGCCTGTGACAAAAGAGGACAGGCAACATGACAAGCTTGGACATGCTGGTAGATGTAGAGGCAGTGATACATCTAACACAGATAGGTGAGATAATAATTCTGCTAACATCAACAGAGCTAGAGCAACTGCATTCAACCCAGGGGGGGATTCATGATCTGCAGCCTGCCATTTATTATTCTGTGCACCCAAACTCAAATGAGCTTGTTGTCTTCCTTAAAATACAATTCAAACTGGAACACTAAACTATGGACATGCTAAATTTGCACCACAGTGGAAACATTGTGCAAAGGGGACATCATGTGTCTTTTAAATGTCTTTCAACAACTGTGTCAACAGCACTGTCCATGGTTCTGAAACAACCACACTTCATACCTATTAGTTAGCCTATAGTATAAATACCAGTCCAGATGTATATTATTGGGGACGGATCTTGTTCTGAATGTAAATCTCTAAGGTATTAAAGCAACCTTTTTGTAAAATGTGTCTCTAATTATATAATTATGTGTTGGACAGCTGTCAGCCACGTTATACATATCATATGCAGAGATGGGGAAAAAAAGCATGAAAACATCCCTAACCCTTAAGCTGTGTTTGTGTGTGTATTGGACATGCTGGTGTATTACTACATCGTGCTACAGTTGTGCATGTAGCTCTTGCACACACTTCCAGCAGGCATTCACAATTCTTGCAATTCATTGACTCAACACCTCTGTTTTCTAGGGTTGAGTCACTGCTTCACTCTGACAAGACATCCAGGACAGAGAGGGGGAAGAGAGTGTGTTTTGAGTACTAAATAATGCAGCATTACATTTTGTTTGTTTTGCCAGCTGGGAGCCCTCAAAGTACAGATGGCAAAGGTGAAAAAGGGTAAGTGGAGGACACTTTATTTCACATTAAGCAGATGAATCCTTGTTATTTACTGTAGCGTGCATGTATTTAATGATAAGCTGATATCATGAACATTTTAATATTGAAAATGGACCACATGTTGTCATATGTGTATATATATATATATACAGTACTGTGCAAAAGATTTGATTAGATTTGTTGTTTTAGCAATGCTATAACGACAGTAGAGGACAATTATTTCTATTTCACTTTACTGGAACACAGAATATATGTATGCAAAATATATGTATGCAGTTTTTTGTTGTTTAAAAATAATAATAATAATAATAATAATAATACTGGAGTGGAACCTTTATTAATGTTACTGGTAAATCCTGTGTTTGTCCTACTATTTTATTTCAAGAATTATCTGCTGTAAAAAACGTCTATTACGGCATTACATACACATGTTGGATGAGTTAAACTCATTGACAGGTCGCTAATATATAAGACCAGCTTTTTTCCAATGATCACAGAATTTGACAGACAGAAAAAAACAACAGAGCTGGTGGTGCCTAAAACTTTTACACAATACTGTATATATACAGTATATACATTCATATATATAATACAACTTTCCTGTTTTGCTGCAGCCTTACTCGTCTTATGAGTGTAATTTTCAGACACAGCAGGCATCTATCTTGTGTTAGACAGCTCAAAAAAAGCTGCTAATGTTAAGCACTAATCAACTGATTGGAGAAATTAGTGTCTTGCTGCTATATGTGCACCTGATATTCTCTTACTTTTGATCAGAGGTTAATGGAGAAAGAGGACTATAAGGACTATAAATATTGCACATTTATCTGGTGGGTACAAGATAAATAAACAGTAATGTTGCTGGTAGGGATGGGAATGGAGAACTGGTTCTTCTTCAGAACCGGTGCGCAGTCAATTGATTCCTCGGAACCGTTAGTATGTCTGCTAAATGATTCCGTTTATCTGTTTCGCTCGTTGCAAATGACGTCACACACGCACTGTGTTGTTTTGCATGGCGTCAAACATGGCGCCAAGGCAGAAGCATTCTAAAGTGTGATGATATTTCTCATGAAATCCATTCGTCTGGACCAATTAATGTGAAAATCAGATAGTAAAGACAGTTAATACAAACAAACAAATTTGTACTTATTCCCTTACCCAATTAAAAATCGATAAGGAATTGGATCGATAAGCAATATTGATAATGGAATCAGAATTGCTAAATTCTTATCAATTCCCATCCCTAGTTGCTGGTTGTTTAAGGGTTTGCGATCCATTTAAATCTAACATTAAAATCAGGTGGCATGATGGTTGTGCAGCCTTTGGTATTTATTGAGTAAACACTTACATTCACGTTGAATGTGTCATGTTTAGGCAGGATTCGGCTCCCTTGGGCTATGTCTTTCCACTGTTTATTTTTGTTCATGTGTGTGCGTCTGCTCACCGAGATCCAGACTTTCCTCTTTAGCTCTCACCTGTGGCTCATCTCTTCATCAACATTTGGTTACCTCATCTCATTTCTGTTCCCATGGATCTTGTAATACTGTAATAAAGTCCACCCATGCTCCAGGTTTCAAGTTCCTCCATCTTGGTTCAGTAAATATAATTCCTGTTTGGTGACCAACTCCCTTTCAGGCAAACTGTCAGCACTATTAATTGCAAGTGTCAAAATCATCTTGTTATCAAGTCAGCTTGGCAAGTTTTGGAACAAAAGTTCTCCATCATACAAGAACAACATGCAATAGTCTGTGCTAGCCAGGGTCACCTTTGCTAAGCAGCAAGGGGAACAACACTTATGACATCATCATTACTAGTCATGTCAGGAATGATCCAAAAGACGATTTAAAACTGGAACTGTGACGAATCTGAAGAAATCTGATTTGAATAACATTTCAAACCACCTCCAAATGTGGTTTGAATCAGGTTTGACAAAATCAAATGGCTGACCAGAATTTCAAAACTAGTCTGGAGCTTCTTTTTTTTTTTCCTGTGTCCATGTAAATATCCAAGTTTTCTTTTTTCAGCATGGATGAAGAAATTTAAATATTTGGGCTTTAAGAGTTGTCAAATGTTAATCACACATGATGCTGTATTCAGTATGTGTTACTTTTAGGGCTGTCAAAGTTTACGTGTTAATCATTGCCATTAATACAGCCAAGCGATACAATAATTTAACACAGTTAACACAAGTTTGTTTACTGCTGGTGTGCGCTGACCTCTGACATAAAAGCCTGAAATGATCCAGGCAAAACAGTCACTTGCCTGCAGGCAGTCAGATAGGAGAGACTGAGATATGGTAGGAGCTTAAGATGGAGAGAGGTGAGGGATTGTTGGGCGGAAGCTGAGAGACGGATAAAACAATGGTTTTATGCAATATGACTACTACCTGCGTGTCAATGGCACAATTTATTGACATCGACGTGAAGTTATGTTCCTTTGCCTTGACTGTCAAAAAACGATGAATGATTGCTCAGACGAACTCCTTGACATCGCTAACGAGTGACTAACTAACCACTGTAATATGCTGGCAACTGCCTGGCGACTTCCATTTGAACACCTACCCTGTGTGACTGACTGTGCTCCCTCTCTCTCTCTCTCTCTCTCTCGCACTTCACTGGTTGACACTTAGGCCTGAGTTCATAGGCCTGAGTCTCTCTCTCTGAAATGCATACTGTCTGATTACTCATTAATTTAGACATTAGAAGAAAAGCAAACTTTTAATCGTGACTAATCATTGACAAATTTCAGAATGTGAGATTAATTAGTTTTTGTTTTGTTTTGTTTTTTTTAATCTATTGGCCCTAGTTACTTTCTATCAAGGTTAAATTAAGCTTTTCTCTCTGGTTTATTTACAGTGCCTTTTATTTGCTAACAACACATCGGCACAGAGCACCAGTTTCCTTATGAAAAAAACTTCAGTGACAGAAAGGAAATATTGTGTGTCATCACCAAAATCACTGTGTCTTAGAGAGTGTTGCCTTTGAGGATGAGTGGGAATTAAAAAATAAGATAACAACAGTTTCAGCACCTTAAAAAAGCAGACAAAATACCTCCACCCAGATTGTGCATAAACAATACAGGTATGTTATCTAGCTGCTATTAACAGTACAAGCCACTAGTTGTCAAGGAATGAAGGACTGCAGCTACTCTTTATGTTCTGGATCTATCAGGAACCATTAAGAAAAAGTGTGGGCAACAAACTAAATGGACTCATGTTAATTGCTGACATTGCAAATACACAAATTGGGACAAGAAACACAACAGCAAGATAATCAGATGGATTTCTTTTGTATAAACTCCCCATTACTGTTGGTTTGTTTACATTTTATCCGACAGCTTTCTCTTGACCTGATGGACACATTTGCAGGCACATTTAGGCATTCATTCATTCCCTTTTGTGTTAGCTCTGTGCTGCTCATCATATAGGAACTGTTTTATAGTAGCTACAGCCAATCCCAGTTGTGGGTCAGCTGCCATAGGATACACTCTATAGACAAGCCTATTAACGACCCTAGATCTATAGTCCAAATAATATAAGTGAGTTTAAAATATTGGAGGAGGCAGGAGTAGCCTGTTAAAATCCCACATATATAGCGAGAAGACCCTGATGTTAGCCAGCTCATGACATGAGAACAGACAGAAATGATGAACAATCTTACAAAATAGTTTGGTCTGATGTCCCCTCTCCCTTTTAAGTGGTGCCACATAAACACAACATAATGCCTGAGTTTACAGGATGTCTGATGACTATTTTTTGAGAATAATACAGTGCAGGCTGCGTGGTTTGTTGTACCATTTGTGATGAATGTATTGGCTTTGCTCTGTATTTTTTTTTAATGTATCAGCTTTCACAGATCAGGGAAATTTGCTTGTGGCTAAATTTGGTACAAATCAACTTTTCACTTAGTTTGACATAATTCTGATTATGCATTTACACCATTTCTGAACTACTGTAATCATGTTTTGCATTTAATTCAGTTCGAGAATAAACAATCAAATGAAGGTAAATGGAAACAAGGGACAAGTAAGCATCACTACATTGTAATGTATTTGTGTATTGTTTTTTGTTTGTTTGTTGATTTTCTGTCTTCACTCTGTATTAAGATTGTTTTGTTGTGCTTGTTTTTTGGTCACTTATCTCCCCTGTCCCTGTCTCTCTCTCTATCACATGCTTCCCTTGTGTGTTCAATCCCCCAATCCTTAACCTAATAATCTTGCATGTGTGTTCATGTAATAAAAGCATCTTTGAGATCCTTGATTTGACTTTGGCTTTGGAAATGTATTACTAAAATTAATGTATAGGAAGTGTGTTTAGAGACTCCCTTAAGGATGTAAATGTTGTGTTGTTTTAAAAAAAAAAAACATTTTTTACACAAATTCACTTAGGAGAGACCATAACAGCTGAGGATGATGCACTATACATATTAAATCAGTAAACAAGTAGAAAATGCTCAACACAATTTGTTGAAGTCAGAACCAGTGTAGCTATTTGTCAAATAGTGAGCATAACATCATTTTTCTATCATGTCATATTTAGGAACTAAAAAGAGAAATAAACACAACAACTTCCAGAAACTGTTTGTTTCAATAGTTTCCAATTAAAGGGATATATGGACGCTGCTAAAGGTTTGTTATACTTTCTTTTCTATATCAAATGTTTTGAAAAACCCTCAAGGATTTCAATCTTCATTCTAAAATGAAGCCCTGTGTACACAAGATATTGAATGTAAATCAAACTCAAAAAGTCATTACTTCAGGTCCTCTGTATATAAAGAAAGTGATGTTTGCCAAAACACTGATGCAAAATCAAGATCAACATCTCCAGAATGTCAGGGTGCACATAAACTCCCTCTATGAGTGCTTGTCACAGATATGTCTCATTTCTCCATGTAGATAAAAAAAAACAATTTTAAGACATAGATCAAGTGGAAGACATCCGTTCCGTAACAACTTTGTGCCTGAAAAAATATTTGTTAAGCCTACATTGCTGTTGTCATTCATGAACTTCAGCCGGTCACATTGAACACAATTTACTGAATAAAGTCACTGTTTAGCGAACACACATACAATACGCCCCTTGGTCACGTGTTGACAATATAACACCAGGTATATTAAAAGTCTCATATCTCTAAATGTTCCAGTTTCAGAACAATGTTCCGTGTAATCCAAAAACACTTTTGTTAGCTTGTATGTTAATGTCATGTCATTCACTCTTGTAAGTTAAAGTTAGAATTTGACCACAGTGCCATGAGCAGTGGTTTAGCTGTGAGTGCATGCACATATAGCCCACACACACTCACGTGTCTACATTTCCCCAGGAAAAATATTAATTTATTGGTCCTCAGTGTGAATGTGCACGTATGTAAGGCTGTGTGAGCAAGCAAGAGCAAGCAATGCCTGCCAGCTGCAGCTGCGGCCCCCGGCATTTAAGGGGCAGCCTGCCATTTCCAGTTCTCCCCTTAAAATAACTTCATACAAAAAAGGTTAAATGTAAAATATGTGAACAGGTAATTTATTTTACCATCATATATTTACTTCAGGCTTAAAAACTTTTTAATGTTAGGCAACAACGCAAGTACAAAATGTCAAATGACAAATGTCCTGTAAAATTCTATTACCCAGAAGGATAACTGTTCTAGATTGCATAAAAAACAGGATATTTTAGTTTCAAAACAAATACATTTCAAAGCTGCTTTGTCCATTAAGCCTATCATGGTGCTCTGGATCTCTGACTACGTAATGACCTGGTTGCTACACTGACCTGCTGACAGCTTCAATTAAGCTGCTCATCATACTTCAAAACCTGGCTCATCCACCCCCCACATTTTCAGCAGCAATCAGATTTAGAACAACCTGCGCAGAAGAGTCTAACAAAAGGATTTCATGATTTTCACATGAATACTGTTGATTACAAGCCTCAACACTCATTCACAGCTCCGTGCTGTAAAGCATGTCAGCAATCATCTATGCACCAGCTGACTAAATCATGCAGGCTCCTCAGATGCAGAGTCAAATTTCAGGGAAAAAAAATGGCAACAGAAGACTGTGGTGACACTGAAATGTTCACAGTTCATTTACTGTACACTCTTTACTCCAGAAATAGTGACACTGAAATGGTAAAGTGCAATGATTCATAGGATTGGTTCAATTCAGTTGGTCCAATGAGCTTTCCCCACCAACAATGAACAGCAAAACTTACACTCACTGACTCACTCATGTACTGTATACAAAGGCAAAAGTGAGACGTGTGAATTTCTGACAGCAGATTTCAATCTCAGACTTCAGTTCAGCTCAGTTAACCGAGGGCACAGGGAAGGAATATCTTTCTGCTCTGCATGCAGTCACACAAGGACAGAGGATTAAGGTCACATTATGAGGGTATAAGAAAAAAAAGAGAGAGTAAGAGAGAAAGAGGGTGGCAGACAGGGCAAGGGAGGGATTTGCTGTTCTTTCTTCCAGGGGCTTGTGAACCATATGTTCAGTCCTGCACATGAGGGGGCAGCAAGTGCCCAAAGACACAGCATCACATAGATACATAAAGAGCAGGCTGCAAACTGTGGGTGGGGGTCACGCAAGGAAGGTGGTGGAGGAAATGTGTCTTTAACACTAGAGTCCAGCATTAGAAGCAGGGTTCAAAGATGAGTAAAATGTGCATGTTCAGCTGGAATCTCTCGCTGCAGTGATGTAAGTTCTCATTATTAGTACATGAGATATAAATTAGATATAAATGAGTCTCTGGTTTACTTTTCAGTGGCAGATACATTCTTGAATCCATTTAAGGCAGTAGAATTATTTGCACAATAATCACGTATAACAACTATAATCAGTCCTATGATCATAATATGTGGTTTGCTTGTTTAAAAATCTTACAAAAATCAGAGCTGCAACCCAGCTTGCTGATTAGCTGATCAAAATACACAAGCCAAAGAGCTGCAGGCTTGTCAAAACACTGCATGGCATATGAAGTAAATCATATGCATGTACACAAGCCCAACCTTAAAGCATTTTTTAAGTTTTAAAAGTATGCCAAGCACATCCATAAAATTCAGAGGTAAAGTAAAAAACAGAGAGTGAGCACTGAAACAAAGGAACAATCCCCTGAGATATCTGTAAAAAGAAAGGTGGATGATGGAGAAAGCAGCAGAAGAGAGGGATTGGAGTGGAGTTGTGGCTGTGGTGAGAGAGAGTTTGCCTCCAGCCTCAGCACAGAGGAGGATCAAAGGTTTGTGCTCAGCATCTCAATGGACATCCAGTCGCCAATACTGATGAGCCAGGGCAAGTGATGCTCCATTCACAGAGTTTATATGTTATGGGTAAATAAGTGGTCGCGGCATGGACATCAATGAGCATCTTCAACCTATTTTGTAAAATTATAGTACTGTTTTATAGCAATCTTTAAGTCCAAGATCCATTTATTTGTATTTTTAGGTTAAAAACATTGTTCATAACAATGTAATGCAAATAATTAATCTGTACTTAAATATCTTTATCTGCTTCACTTGTGTATGTCACATTTGACTAAAGCCTTAAATGCAATAAATTCAGCATTCACCAATATCCCACAGTAAATCTGTTTACTCTGCAGTTTATGGCAGCGGGTGATTTTGTACACATATTTGTGACAATATCTGTGCAACACAGTGCAAACTGACTTTGAATTTAAGTTGATGCTGTCGCAGAGAGACTGAGAAATACAGAGCAGAGCATGTGATGATCACTGTATTCTGCACACTGTCCAAAAGACAATTCTGACAAACTAGCTGCTGCATAAAGTGGTTGATATGCTCTGACATATAAACCAACTGTGAGAATGTTTACCTAAACAGTGTATATGCTGGTTTGTGTCAAATCGAACTTTCCATGAATGGACATAATTATTTGCTGTTTAATTAATCACATTTAATTTGATTAATTAAACAGCAAATACGTATGGCAATTATTGAAATACATTTGTTGATTTGAAAATTTGAAGGCAATTTTTTTTTTATTATTATTCAATATTTTTTTTAAATACTAGAAACTGTCCAGTGTGTTGAGGAGAAACAAAAGAGGCATGGACCTTCTACCCTTGAACATTGCTCTGCTGAAACATGCATGCAAATATGCCAGTTTTTCTCTATCAGAGGAAATACAAACTGGGTGCTGCTCCACTGTTAAATTAGCATTTTAACTATAGACATAAATGGCAGTTTAAGTTTCACACTGTTTGATTTAGAGTAAATGGATTCAACTGACTGGAACTTATACATACGAACTGAATAAAAAACAAAAATAAACTTAGACTTAGATTAGTACTACTTAGTACTTAGATTAGTACCTTGTACCAAGTACCGTAATCATCTTGAGAAAAAAAATGAAAAAGGTTTATTTCCTGTGCACCTGCAGTTGTAATCATAGCATTAGCTCTCATTAGAGTGTGTTTGTCTATCACAGATGGTACTATATCCTGTGGTGATACACTCATGACCTCCAGTGGGATTCTGTCCCTTTAACTTGAGAGCTTATTAATTGTCAGCAATTATCCTTTGCAAGTGTGACATCTGTCAGAAGTATATTCTACTCCCATGTTGATAGAAATGCCACAGTGGTAAAGGTTGACTGTAACATTCACTATTTATTGCACAGTAGGGCATGTACAGTCCAAATTTGCCATGACAGGTATCACAAAAAAAAAAAAATAAATAAAATATCCTCTACTGGCGGTCACACGGTGGTGTAGTGTTGGAACAAGGGCCTTTCTGCATGGAGTTTGCATGTTCTCCCCGTGTGTGCATGGGTTTTCTCCGGGTTCTCCGGCTTCCTCCCACAGTCCAAAAACATGCAATGTGGGGATTAGGTAAATTGGACACTCTAAATTGACCATAGGAGTGAGTGTGAGAGTGAATGGTTGTTTGTCTCTATCTGTGTGTGGCCCTGCGATGGACTGGCGAACTGTCCAGGGTGTACCCCACCTATCGCCCGATGTAGCTGAGATTGGCACAGCACCCCCGCGACCCTCTGGTGGAGGATGAAGCGGTAGATGATGACTGACTGACTGACTGATGATCCTCTACCGGCCCCCATCCCATGTTTTGAAGGGGAACATTTTAGTTGTGTTAAAACAACAGCAACCATACATGAATGACAGTGCTTTACCTTGATTATATGGATGGAAAAAAATTAACATGAAATAATAAGACATAGTTAAATTAGCTCATGTAATTACTTTGTGTTTTAAGTGTGCTGATCTGTAACATTGGGGAATAATTCATTGTTCCCTTGGTGCATTCAGAGTCTTTAAAGTTTAGTGCAAATTTGAAGAAACACAATTACAGGAACAAAATCAACAAACTAAGGAACCCATAAGGCAACATTTATCAATGTATCAAAAATAGTCATTAGAGAACTATCCTTGTTACGAAAAAGGTACAAAAGCTTTGTCCTGTACCAGTGAGAGCGACATATTTTTCAGTTCCTCCACTGATTTCACAGCTTTATATCCCAGCTGCTGAAGTACTTTGTGACATACAGTCTGTGTGTACTCTACCATGTCATATGACAGTTTTAAACGCCAACTCTCCGCATTGGCTGCTGAATCTCTTACTGTCCCAAACTTGTGTTTTGCTGAGGGCTCATTGCTGCCCCGAGTGTTTACATGAATCCAGTCTTCCACATTTTTATCCATGGGCAGCCCCAGATAATCATAGATCTCCTTTGTCTTGAGAAGTGGATTTCGAGCCAAATCCTCGTAGCGAACCAACATGTACTTCCCTTTCAGCCAGTAAGGGTGGCTGAGACCGGTTGAAACAGAATTGAGAAAGTCTTCGCAGACAACAGTGAGCTGACTCATGTCTAGATTATAGGGCCTTCTCCCCGTGGCCCTCCAAATACGCCACAGGCGATACGTATCCCTGAATGTCTCAATCCGTGATGATAAGATACCACGTGGGTCCCTGACCAATTGAATGACTTTAATATTAAGCCGCGGGTCTTCCACTAAAGCGCGTAGATCTCCAATCTCCGGCACTCGAACAATCTTGATGGCCACATGCCGCTTCTCACGGCATCCTTCTGTTGCTAACGTCATGTTTAGAGCTGCACATTTCTTAATGCAGTCACCTTCCTCCACATTGACATCAGCAGGGCCAAAGGCATCACACACAGGCTGCTGGCACAATGCTCGACTGGCACCACGACGAAACAGTTTATCCGTGGTGTGGTTTGTGGGTGTTGGTTTGATGTAGCTCTCCAGAAAATAGAGGTCACAACCATACAGACTACGCAGGAGGTCTCGACTGGCACCCAGTGTAACACGTCGGTCTGCAGGGTTGCGGCTGTGGGACAGACGTGGAATCAGTGTAGTCTGAACATGATACAGAGGCTCAAACAGGTAGAAAATCTCCTGGTGCTGGTTGAGCAGCTGACCCACAAAGGAGGAGCCACTGCGAGTGGTGGCCAGGACCAGGATATGAGTTTTTCGTGTGGCATTGATGGAAAAGTATGGGTAGTCATCGCAGCCTCCACTGCCTGGTGCTCCCCGTTCAAAGGGAGGTTCTGTGTCTTGGCCACCCAGACCACAGTTCTGGGGGCTGGGCAATGGACACAGCTGGAAAGGCTTGGAGGTGAGAGTCCTGATGGCTGTGTACTGGATGGCAATGGAGGCCAAGGCCAGCAGAATCACTGCCTTCCAGGAACATTGCATGGCTGAACCACTTCATTTAGACACAGCGGTCCATGCCAGGTCCTCCCTGTGAAAACATTTTTTTTAATACTTTTATTTATTTCAGAAATGTGTGTGATCTAACACTTTTGTAAATACAACAGATAATTACACTAAATACTGCAGGGTCGATCATATACTGAAGTAAATGGAAATTTATATTAAAATTAATATTTTCTAAAATCAAGTTTTATACAATTCATTTTATCATTCACCCTACTGCCATTGAACAACTTATTGTTTTTAAATAAAAATCACAATTTGAAACAATAGCATATGACAAAGCTCCAGTTTAGTTCTTATATTTCTAATGTTTTATCAAAGGCAAATTTTAAAAAGGTAACATAGTTCATAGTAAAAAAATCACAAATCACATCGTAATTTTAATAACTCCGAAAAATCACAATTAGATTTTTTCCTAAATCGTTCAGCCACTCATCCAAATTCTCTGGGCATGAGTCATCTGTAGGTTGAATACAAGGTGCAATTGCAAGTATTACTTTATTTCTGGGGTGAAATTACAACATTACATTACAACAGTCTCTTTATAGCTAAATATTTAATAATCAAGTATATTATATATTGGGGAAAAAATGTGGTCTAAGTTACTATGTAAAATAATTCATCAAAAACTCATGTGTCTTGCTAGTTTTTGAATAATAAAATGGTGACAGTGACATACAAGTATACATCAGGTTGTATAGAGAATCTATAGATTGAAAAATGCGAATAACTGTTTTATTATGTTTTAAAATGTATGTTGCACTGATATTCTGACCATTCTGGTTCCATCTGTGTGTCTTTATGTATGAGTTAAAAATTCACCATAAGTGACCTTATAATTTTATTTTGGTATTTTCCAAATAAGCTCTACATTCTATGCACACTTTACTCTGTCTTCTCCAGTGCAACTGCATCTAATCCAAGGACCTGGTTAGGCCTACAGTCATTGGTGAATTGTGATGTATTTCACTTGTTAATCACGAAAAAATAAAAAAAGTACAAGCCAGTAGGGACAGAAAAACAGTAGTTTAAAACTACAGTGCCAATGTCATGTCAAGGATAAATGATGCTGCCAGCCAATAATTATGTAATCATATAATCAATAAAGACCAGTCAGGTTTGTGTTTGTTTTTTAAATACACAGGATCATACTAAAATGCAATGGCCTTGATAAAGGCAGCTGTTTTGGTGATAGGGGAGAAGGCTGCACTTTAGTAGAAAAAAGAAAGTGGTGCATTAGAATATCTATTCCAAATACAGAGAATGTAAAAACATTGAAATAAGACTAGGGATAAAATAATAGTGCTACCACAAAAGCACAGATCGCACTGCATAGAGAGACTTCAGCTGACAATGTTTTGCTTTTTCCGAGTCTAAAAACAATACTGACTGCTGTGAACGTCATGTGCTCATAGACAACATCACACCTTATCTTAATACTAATACTAATAATGATGACATGATAAGAATAAACATAATAACCGAGGATGCTGCAGCGGGAACAGGCTTCTGGTCAGAGATTTTCCGCGATGCAGACATTTCACACTAATGCTGCGATAAGAAAACACGGAACAAATGAAATGAGCATCCCACCCAGCCAAGCTAGTGTTGTAAACAGTCTGTGTCAGTCCAGAATGGAGGAAAAAGCGTAGAATGCAGTAACATTAAGGAGCAAATATCCGTTATACCTTGTTGGCAGTTGTAGTATTCTCATGATGCGCTCTACATCCATGAGTCGCGGCTGGTTTCCCTCCGTCTTCTAACGCTGTCCACCGTGCGTTTGCTCTCGGATCAGGGGCAGAGGAAACAATGCGTCTGCCCCAACAGCGTTTTACATATAATGGTCGCTTTGAACAGAACGTTTAGCATCAGAGACGCCGGACACCAGAGGAGGTACAGTGGTGGAGGGAGGCTGTTCTCCAGCGGACAGGCGGTGAGACTGACCGGCAACAGCGTCAGCGAGGCTTCCCTTCTATGATGCGCGGAGGCTGTGAGTGTGTGAGGTACACAAGGACTGACTGTCTGGACCAGCCCAGACCCCTCCCTCTTTCCACCTCTCTCTCTCTCCCTCTCTCTCTCTCTCTCTCTCTCTCTCTCTCTCCCTCTCTCTCCCTTGTTAAAAAATGCATCGAATTCCTTATATTTGAACAGCCTAATCAAATCCTTACCCCATCCGTAACAGTATATAACGTTTTCTTTCGAAACATTGTAAAATATACTTTTAAATACTCATTAATACTTATCTAAATGCCATTCACAGTAAAAATCTGTTGAAAGAAATTAATGAAATCAGATAACTGGACCAGTGGAGTGCTTTTACTTTGAAAAATGATCAAGACTTCCATTCACACCTATTTCTTTTCTTCATAGTGACCTTACAGTTAAAAAAAAAGGCAACACATGATTTGGCTTTGTTTGTCCCACCCCTTGAGTTATCCAGGCACTTTTTGCTGGAAATTTATTCTGATTTTTGTTGATCTGTTTTCTTTACCTTGGGCTTTTAGTTCAGTTTGTGGTTTCATTGTTTTCGTTTGTTTGTTTGTTTTTTGGACTTCCTCCTAGTATGTGTACCTTGTTAATTTGACTTCCTGTTCTGTCTTTCTTGTTGATTGTCTGCCCCACCCTAATGTGTCCTATGTGTCTCACCTGTGCTCGAGTGTCTACATTGGTTCATTTTGTTTGTTTTAGTTACTTTGTTCAGATTCTTATGTTTGCATGTATTTCCTGCTTGTGTTCCCTGTGTTTCTGCTCATTGTGTTATGAAGTTACTTTTTCAGTTTGTTTTAGTAAAGACTCATGTTAATTTTTAAACATGCAGGCCCATAGCACAAGGGATTAAGGGATTAAGCTAAAATAGTTCATGCTCAGTGCCTTGGGTTACTGGTAAATTGTAATTATTGTACTATCATGTTTGCTGCACCATAGGTAATTGACTGCCTCTCTATTTGTAAAAATATACAAACTCATCTTTGTTCTTTCCTAAATGTGCTCTGAAGTTCCTTGGCCTTCACCTTGCAGATGAAGTACCCTCAAATATGTTTAGACCAGTCCCACTGGAAGGACAGTGAGGCAGAAACTATGCAGCTCTTATTCCATGTCTGTCCCAAGAGCACTGATGTCAATGAACCCAGCTCGTGGGAACCTTGTCAAGGGACGCAGTTCTACACTGAAGCGGAGCATCTGCTGCAGTGTGATATCCTTTCAGGGCTTTGTCATGCAAGAGTATTTTTTTTTTTACCATGCTATAACAGGATTTACAGATTCACAACATGCCAGGATACATTGTGTGTGTGTGTGTGTGATTGGGGGAGAGGGGGGTTTCTCTGGTTTCTTTGTCTGTTTCTTTCTCTCTGTCATCTTCATGTTAGTAGGTAGTAGGCTGTGTTTTTGAGACTTTCACTTTTCATTTTATTATATTTAATATAATGTTTAATTCACAACTTGGATCAGTGTGCATGCAAGGATTTCAAGAAATTGTGCTTTTCTTATTCATGATGTAGGGACTGACAGGACACAGGGAAAAAAATGTCTGTGTTGCAAATCTGTGTGTAACGAGACATGTGTGAAGAAACATTGGCCACATTTATTTTGGTGTAGAAAGTTTACAGTAGTTAATATAATATCAATTCAGTTCAATTGTATTTGTGCCAAATCATAACATACATTAACTCAAAGCACTTCACATAGACAACATCATGGAGAGCAGAGAAACCCAACAATTCACAAAATGAGCAAACCCTAGGCATCAGTGGAGAGAAAAAACTCCCTTTTAACAGGAATAAATCTCTGACAGAACCATCAAAGATGTGCAGCCATCTGCATCGACTGGTTGGGGTGAAAGGAAAAATGGGGGACAGAGGAGAGGTGGGGGACAGAAAGGAGAGGGAGATGAGGTAGAGACGGAAGTAAGAGACCAGGAGCAGATGGAGTTGTATGGAGTTATAAGTTTATACAGTTCTGAGTCAATGATGAACTACAATGTCATTTATATAAGCAGCAGCAGAGATTGTTGAAAAAATTATACTGATTATACTGAGAGTTTCTGCCTCCCAAACTGTCATTGGGAGCTGGTTCCACAGGAGAGGAGCCTGGTAACTGAAGGCTCTGCCTCCCATTCTACTCTTACAGACTCTGGGAACCACAAGTAAACCTGTATTTTGGGACCTAAGTGATCTTTTGTGCGAACAAAAAATGTTCAGGTATGAAGGGACCTGATCGAATTAAGTGTTTTTTTACGTGAGGAGGAGGATTTTAAATTGATTTTAAATTGAATTCTAAACTGTATGAGGAGCCAGTGTAGAGAAGCTAACACTTGAGTTATGTGGTCTCTCTTTCTAGTTCCTGTCAGAACTCGTGCTGCAGCATTATGAATTAACTGAAGGGTTCTAACAGACTTGTTGGAACACCCTGATAATAAGGAGTTACAGTAATCTAGTGTAGATGTAACAAAAGCATGAACTAGTTTTTCAGTGTTCTTTAAGGACAGAATGCTTTTTAATTTTCATAATGTTCCGCAGGTGGAAGAAGGCTGTTCTGGAAATTATTTTGTGTGAATCAAATGACATTTCCTGGTCAAAAAATAAATCCAAGGTTCCTCACAGTGGAACTGGAAGCCATGGTGATGTCATCTAAAGTGCCAATGTGGTTGGAAAGTTGTTTTTTCTGAGTTTAAAAGTATAAAGTTACAGGTCATCCAGGACTTAATGTCTCTGAGACATTCCTGTAGTTGACAACAACCTCATTTATTTCATCCAGCCTCATTAATAAATACAACTGTGTTTCATCTGCATAACAATGAAAGTGTGTGTTGTGCTTTCTAATAATGTTCCCTTAAGGAAGCATGTATAAGGTAAAAAGTATAGGCCCAACTACTGAGCCCTGTGGAACTCCACAATTTACTTTTGTTTGTAATGAGGCATTATCATTAACATTAACAAACTGGAGACTATCAGATAAGTATGATTTAAACCAGGGCAGTACCTGTGATCCCAAGAGTCTGCTACAGTCTCTGCAAAAGAATATCATGATCAATGGTGTCAAATGCAGCACTAAGATCTAACAGGACAAGTAAAGAAACTACACCATTATCTGAGGCCAAGAGAAGTCTTTTCTAAGATTTTAGAAACAAAGGGAAGATTTGATATAGGTCGGTAATTAGCTAAAATCGGATGAAGTAATTCTACATTTTGGAGACGCAATGTTTCCTGGACAGTATAATAATCATGTAAGGAAGGCAACCCCCAAGAGGCCATAGAATAGTGATCTTTACATGCTACTTATATGGCTATTACTACTACTTATTGTTATCATCTACGGAAATTAACATTATTGGCTATTCAGAAAATGCTAAGATTAGAGTCACACATTTTCTTTGACACTAATAATGTCTTAATATTCTAAAAAAAATAATAATATAAGATAATACCACTTTTTCATAGTGCAACAGTGACAAACCTGTACTTTATTTATATTCTCAGGGCTGACTACAGCTGTCACGGTCACACATGTACCAAGTGAATGAAGCTTTCAGTGAGCGCCACAAGAGTGCAAGAGATAGAATCCACTGAGTGGTTACAACATTGTAGGGTTAAGTGTTCAAGGTCAGTTGTCTCTTATGAGATTAAATCCTATACTTTATTTTAACTACTAAAATGTGATGTGATGACAACCTGTCCTCCAACTGAAACGTAACTATGATAATAATTCCTGCATACGACATATATGTACGTTTCATTGGAGGACAGGTTCTGTGATGACAATCTTTGAATGTGCAGATAGTAGATGTCCAAGCCTCTTGTGCACAACTTCACTGAGGGTTTTACTCTAACCTCTTTGCTCTCTATGAATCAACTACAGTATCAACTTGGAAAAACTTATTTGAATGATAAAAACATCATTTAAATTTGGTAAAATTATGAGATCATTAGTTTATGCACTGAATGTTTCTCATTATTACCACTAGTTTGATAAACTTTGTTACTTTCAATCTTTTTTTATGTGCTGTTTCGGGGTAAAAAATAGTTTCCTGTTTGTAATTGTGGTTTCCAATAAACTCCCAGCAAATTATATGGCTGTTTTGTGAGAACTGATGCAATTACTTGGAAACCATGACAAAATGTTCCAATTGCTAAGAAAAGGGAGGGTTTTCTTTAATTATTCATTTAGTTTAAAGCAATTGCAATATACTATATGTGTCTGCTTTGCAATATAGGTATTTGGTAAATATCAATAATATACCAAATAATACAGTAATATTACATATTTTACAGTAATATGCAAAAATCTTAGACCACATTAGATTTGTTGTTTAAGCAATGCCATAATGTCCATACAGTATAATTATTTTTCAGTCACATTATTGGGACACTTCCAGAAAATATGAGACACACATATGCAGTTTTAAAAAATACATTTGCTTCTATGAGTTTAAATGTCCATTATTTAGTGTGATGTAACTAAGATATAAGACCAACTTTGCCAATGATCAAAGAATTTGATCGCCATAAAAACAACAAAGCTGGTGGTGCCCTAAAACTATTGCTTTTAGGGCACCATTGCTTGGTATTCACCACAAAAAAAAAAAACTGGCCAATCTGCATCGCTCCACTACATAAGTGACCCAAAAATATCCCATTTTATCAGTTCTTGCAATTGCACTACTGTATGCTCACAAGGCTGCTTGAAATTCCAACTCATTGCTGGTCCCTGAGGATGGACTTTATACAGTGTAAACCCACAGAGCTCCAGCTGTCATTCTGCCATCCCGGTTCCTTTGTCAAAGGTCCCCTTAATAAAATAGACAGCATGTATCCCATCTCTCCATGCATTCATATGTATGAAGTCCCAGATTTGATAAATGACTTTATAGTTTTGGCAAAAATAACAATCTGACATCTGAAACATACACAATGTGGTTGCACACACAAAGGGAAAGCAACACATGAACCACACTCAGTTTGTATAGAAATATTGAGCCAGTTTTTCATTGGAGCCCATCTGACAGCCTTTATCTCATGTTACTCTCTCATCCACTGTGAGCAAAATACATTTATTAATGTGAAAAATTTCTGATTTTGATTTTGAGCTTGGCATGAAATTCAGCTGCTTTTGTGATAGCATCAATGACTTATAGGATAACAATGATGATTGTTTTAGTCTATTACTGCTATCCTTTACCATTTTACATCACTAGGGTTTGATGGTCATACTTGCTTTCCTACAGAGCCCCAGACATGACATGAGCGATATTTGTAGCCACAAAATATTAATTTGTGCGTACAAATTTCAGTTTTTTTCCCCCATGTCATGTCTGGGGGTTGTACTTTCCTGAAAAAGGTCAAATCAATTAAAATTTGGAGTGATTTTTGTTTTAATGTGTATACTGTATTTGTATCATGAGTATTTGTATCATCAACAGCCTTGCAGATCTTTAACCAAATCACATTGTGGCAACTCCAATTTAAATGTAGGGACTTGAATGTTGCATCAAAAATAAACATGTATTTTATTATGTTTAGGTTAACACAGTCAAAATGCCTTCAAAAGCTATGAAACTGATGCTACTCAGTGCTGCTAGTAGAACGTGTGTTGAGCAAATATCTCTTGTGGTATTGTGGAAGCATCTCTATGAAATGTTGGCCTAGATTTTACAGTAATATGGAAGAGAGAACAAATACTTTGCTCCTTATGATCTGAAATGTATCAAACTGTAGAAATAATCTCAAAGTCAAATTACATACAGTACAGGATTTTTAAATTACAACAAAGAAGAAATTGGAGATTAAATAAATGACAAATTATCACAACCTGCTATAAATTCACAAACATGAGGTGCTGACTATGACTGTATTTAAAAACAACACTCTGTCATATTTGGATATCTTGGGGGGAAATTTAAACTATCATATTTAAACTATACAGCCCAGAAGTGCATCAGACCATCTGAAGTATGTACCACGTGGTCCAGCAGAGGGCCTGCTGTCCTCAGACCCACGTTGAATGTCCTCTTGGCCTATCAGGAAAAAGGACAGTGTTATGTTGTTTTGCTGTAAAAATGGAGGGAACACGCAAGCTAAACTTTCCGGAACAGAAAAACACAACACGACAAAACCTACCTTTGGTGATAAAATGTTAATATAACAGGAAACATTGGAGCATTAAAGGAAACCTTTTCATCACAATAAAAACAAGTTATCACTCTGTCATGGATCCACAACAGCTCTATAAATCCTTCTGCTTATCTGACTGACATGCAATGCTCAAAGAAAGTTTTATTTTTGTGTGACAGACATAAATGCTAGATTGAGGAATTGTGCTTTATCCACATAATCTAAAAGGGAATAAAAAGCCTCCTGGTAAAATCATTCTGTCCCTGTAGGAAAACAACCAAACCCCCTTATTTTTATCTTACAGTATATACTGACAGATTGGGAGATTATGTGCAATTATGGAGATAAGAGAAATTAAATCACTCTGTCCTTATTGACCTGCAATGAACTATAATCTGGGTCCCTGAGTCACAGATGTGTATTACCATAAGATCATTTAAATGGCTTTTGTGTTCTTTCTAGCCATGACTGAACTCTAAGTAACTGAAATGAGAAATAGGCCAAATGTGGCATCTGAAATATGAACTGTGTTTATGAAAGCTGTGAAAACAGTTGTTCATGCAATGACTGAACTCATTGGGTCAGGTTTAATACTTCATATATTTTTATGTCATGTCTATACATATTTTTATACATTTAATACATTTTTATGTATATATTATACATCACATGTCTATAAACAAGGGAAAAAAATAAAAAGCATCACCATGTGTGAGTTAATAAATCGCTCTCTGACATCTGATGACTCTGATGATTTCCAATGTGAGACAGGTCGGATCAACCATTGATTAACAGTTGTCTAATTGCTAATTGATGCACTGTGCTATAATACTGTATAATCAATGTAATGTTTTATTATACAGCATATAAACACTATATATCATTGACCTTAAAAAGGAAACGTGTGTATCAAATGGAACTGACAAAACCAAGATCAAAGTTCTTAAAATAATTAGTAAGTAATTAAAAAACAAACAAGAACAAAAGAGCTGTGTCTCCTGGGTATGTAGAATCAGGCCTCATCATTATAAATGTTGTTTCCCTTTTGAGGTGAAAAAGAAGCTTGTCACTGCAACTTTTTTACCCATTTTAGATTTTGGAGACCTAATGTATATGAACGTCTCCGCTCAATATCTAAGTAAGATTGACACTGATTATCATGCTTCTCTGAGGTTTATTACTAACTGTAGAGTCCTGATCCATCATTGTGAATTGTATTCTCAAGTGGGATGGCCTTCTTTGTCCACCAGGAGGCTGGGACAGTGGTGCACTTTTATTTACAAGGCCATGCTTGGGCTACTGCCCTCCTACATCTGCAATCTAATCACAGAGAAGTGTTGATTCTTGGATCAGATCAGATCAGTTGTGGCTGTCTGTTCCATTTTCCCGCACATAACTGGAAAAAAGGGCTTTCGTCTACTCTGCTCCTTCTACATGGAACCTGCTACAAAAACACTGGAAAATAACTGATTTCTCTGAATGCTTTATTCCAGACTGAGAGCACTGAGAGACGACCTGTCAGTACGTTGTAACTGTGTAACCTTTGCTGCCTCTTGGCAAGGATTCCCTTGAAAAATAGTTTTTTAATCTCAATGGGACTTTCCTGGTAAAATAAAGGTAAAATTAAAAAAAATAAAAAATAGCAATGCTACAGTGACGACAACACCCTAGGATAAAACTCCAACAAACTTCAGTCCTGTTTATGTTGGGGACCACATACCAGTTCAGGTTAGTGCAAGGATTGTTAGGGTAAATAATGCAAGTGGTGTGCACAGACATTTCAGGCTGTAGGGAATCTCAGCAGCCTTCTCCCTCATAATAATTACCTTGGGGGAAATTACAATTGCACACAATCATTTTATTGTAAACAATAATATATCACAGTAATCATTTTAACACCACACTGACCATTTTATTCAGAACACCAGACACTGATCACTTTATTAGAAACACCAAATTCAGAGGTGGGGGACTCGGGTCACATGACTTGACTTTACTCTGACTTAAGCTGTGAAGTATCTGACTTAAATGAACACAGTAACACAGCTACATTATGTCTCAAAAATGTTTAAGATGTACACTTCATGGCATTGAGGAGCAGAAGGTTCCTCAGGATTGGATGGAGTCTGGATTCACATGTACGACATGTTTACATTGAAGAGTGGATGTACTGTATGCCTTGAGCAGCTGTCCTTGTATATACTGAGACGTGGCACCTGGACAATGGGAGACAGGGGGGGCATTTTTGGTCTTCTCTGTCAATCACTAGGTGGCTTCTAGACTGAAGATAGAATACCTAAAATGGGCAAATGTGAAGTATAGAATGATGATGTCATATAACCTAATATTTTGGGGGCAGAATTGTTCGGAGATTCGGCAGGAACACATTCTCCTGAGCTGCTGCGGCGCTGATGCCTGACTTGTAAGTTAACCAAATAAAATCCCTATGTTCGGTACGAGTCCTGTGTCAGAGGGGTTCCTTTCTACGCCATCAACTCATCACCTATCATTCGTAAGAAGAAGGAAACCTGACTAAAAAGACAGCCGCATATTTGAGGACTTGAAACTTGCTTGACTAACGTTGATAAAAGACTTGACTTCAGACTTGACTTAGACGATGTAAAATGACTTAGATGTAACTTTACTTATGGAATGTTTGCATTTTGCCATTACAATTTGTTTTTGTTTTTTGAAAAACATTGGTGTCTGCTTTGGCAGCCTTGCGGACAAACCTGGCAACACCAACATCACAACATGACTACCTCAAATCCCACAAAGGAAGGTGAGACAGGAAGTCAGTTGGTCAGTTTTAAGATAGTGCTAGTTAACATCTTGTTTGGTGAACCTTATATCAGTATTCTTTACATTTTAGCCTCTGTAGTTTTATTTTACTGATGTTAAATATCTTCCATATAGACTATGAAGCAGTCCTGACATTGTATCAGTAACAGAGTGTTACAGATAAAACTCTAGCAGTTCAAAATGACTGTCTTTTTTAGCACATTTAAATGTGGAATATCTGGGAAATCATTTAAAGCAGGGACTCGACTTGACTTGCTTGATTCTTGCAAGAATGACTTCGCACTTGCTTGAGACTTGAAGGTACAGACTTGAGACTTGTTGTGACTTGCATATGTTTGACTTCTGCCTTGACCGGGTGGGGTGAAAGGAAAAATGGGGAACAGAGGAGAGATGGGGGACTGAAAGGGGGAGAGAAAGGACAAGAGGGAGGTGAGGTAGAGATAGAAGAGAAAGACCAGGAGCAGATACACAACAATTGTATCAAGTTATAAGTTTAGGGAAGACAGTTCTGAATCAGTAATGACATGTTTATAGAAGTTCATAGAATATCATTTATACAAGCAGCAGCAGAGATTGTTGATAAAGAATTACACTGATATCAACTTTAATCATATCATAATAGTTATGATGATGATATGATAATATAATATCATCACCACTGTTATTGTTATTATTGTTAATATCATTCAGATTATGAATGATACTAATAAAAATAATACCCTCGAAACTGGATCTGGATCCTGCAGCCTGCAAGATGAGGACACAGCGAGAGACAGGAAAGTGAATTGTGAATTTACTTTTGTTTGCAATGAGGCATTATCATTTAAATGAACAAACTGGAATCTATCCAATTAGTATGATTAAACCAGCAGAGGGCAGTACCTGTGATCCCAATAGTCTGCTCCAGTCTCCGTAATAGAATATTATGATCAATGGTGTCAAATGCAGCACTAAGATCTAACAGGACAAGAAAAGAGACTAGATCATTATCTGAAGCCAAGATAAGTTATATACTTTAACTAGTGCTGTTTCTGTGCTGTGATGTAATCTAAAACCTGACTGGCAGGCCACTAATATGCAAGTATTAACATAATTGATTAGCAACTGCCTTTTTAAGATTTTAGAAAGGAAGGGAAGATATAGGTCGGTAGTTAGTTGGTCCAGGGTCGATTCTTTGAGAAGCAGTTTAAGAACTGTTACTTCAAAAATTTGCAGCACAAATACAGTTAATAAGGATAAAATAATTTGATTTAATATAGAGCTGTTTATTAAAGGAAAAACATCTTTAAACAGTTTGGTGGGGATAGGATCTAACTGACAGGTTGATGGTTTGGATGATGATACTAATGATGTTAACTCAGGGAAATCTATAGGGGACTGTCTAACTGTACACCTGGTGCTTCTAAAGCTTGTGTGCTAAAAAAATAATCAGTACCATATAGGAGGGAGGAAATAATCTTTTTTTTTCTCTCTAATTGATGTTATTCTATTCACAAAGAAGTTCATAAAGGCATCCACTGCTCAGTGTTAAAGGAATAGAAGGTTTAGTGGAGCAGTGACTCTGTGTCAGCCTGGCTACAGTGTTGAAATGAAACCTATGAATATTCTTATTTTCTTTAATTAAAGAAGAATAAAAGGCAGCTCTCACTTTATGTAGGGCTTTTTTTGTATGGTACAAAACCATCTTTCCAGGCTATATGAAATTCCTCTAGATTAGTGGAACGCCATTTTCTTTCTGATCTAATGACTTATTTTAATGTACACTATTGTTGCAAAAAGCTGGGATAAATTATAGATTGTGGTGAAACACAAAGATCAAGTAATTTTTTTTTCTTCTGTAATGTGGCTCTATTTTGACCCTCGGCTCTGTCTTCGATTGACAGCCAACTGCACACATCTGTGGCCTGTCTCTTGAGACAACTGCAGCTAATCATTGAGTGTTCATGCACTGGCTATGTTTATGTGATGAACAACAGCGTAAAGGAGTTGTTTCTAGCAGCAGATTAACTCAATGTAATGGGTGTTGCACAAGCCTGCTCAGACTATTATTGTTTATTATATTATTATTATTGTTTATTGTATTGTGCACATTCAGACTTAAAGGCGACATAGAATGCTTGTATCACACATATATGTTAGTTATGGAGGTCTACTTACATATATTAACTTGTTTTCATGATTAAAAACCTCCTAATCGCTGCAAACGAGCCGATCAAAATATCTCCTCACTGACGCTCTTGTCAGCCGCACTGTTTCAGACCAAACAGTTGCTGTTCCAGCCAACGAGAGCTTTCCTACTGTCCTGTGATTGGCCAGGTACCTGGAAGTGACGTAATAGATAGGCCAGCTCTCAGATACACAGCTCCCCCTCTGGCACGGCGGATGCTCTGCATCTCAGCAGCTACAACGAGACTAGTTCTTCTTCTTCTTCTGCGGTTGAATGTACGCAACCAGATGTGCCCGGACTAGTGCCCTCACCGGGAGGCGCTACGGTGGTGAGGATTTCTGATGACGACATCAAATTAAGGAAGTGTCGATCCGCTTCGCAGAGCCCAGGAAAACAATACAACACTATTTTCTCAGCAGTGGCTGAACTGTTTGTTCTGAAACTTTAGGGTTTCATAAACGAGGTAATGACGCAGATACACACACAAACGCAGCGTTAATTGGAGCTTCCGGTCTATGTCACCTTCAAACAGATGGTGTTTTCCAACCTGATGCTTTGCTTGGTTCTTTGGTTTAAGCATCATCTATTTTACTATACAATAAATACTACAGTTGCTAAAATTAGAGTTAGTTAACACATTCTGTCCTCTTGTCTCAGTGTAGTTCTGGATGGTCTTGGCAAGCATTTCATACATCCACATGCAAATGGAGACCAATAAGCATGTACGAAAAAATGCTGAGTGCAATCAAATGGTCAGCAATGCCACACAAATAATGCACCACATGAGACATAAACACTGTAGTGCTTTCCACACCACTCTCGCTTGTCCTCATCTGCCCAGTGCTGCCCTCTTGCCTGTAGTAGGCGTAAGAGAAAGCAATTTGTTTGAAGAAATTGAGGCATATGATGTCTGGCAAAATGTTTGGAGCATCCTCTGGCCCATCATAGCACTGCTTTCCTCAGTGGGTATGTCTACATTGTTGGTGATTGTGACTTGGTGATGTATTACAGCACTGTGAGCCAGTTTGACCTGGGAACACACACCTGCCGTGATGTGTCACCAATGTATTACTGGCAAAGCTATGTGAGCGTGACAGTGTTGAATGGATCCATGGGAGGCTATGATGACCACATTCGTTGCAGCAGTGCAGGGCACTACAGGCCCCAAACCCAACCAAGTGTGGTCTCATTGCACCCTTGACCTAGTGGAGGTGCCAAGCTAGCGCTACATTGAGTGAAGTGAGAGATATTACAAATAAAATTGAGAGGGAAGTATTATCTTTTGCAGTTATGTACACTTGAAAGTGGAATAGACGGGGGTGACAATTGTGTGTGTGTTGTATTACATGTATAATACAAAGTACAATAACCACAATTATAGTTAAATATTTCTGTATCATTTTATGTTGAAACAACCAGTTTTATTAGCCATCTGTCCTTTTCATTTTAGATTTATGGTGGTTATGATGGCGATGTGATCCTGTGGACAGCTGAATGTTACAACTCAGAGACTAACCAATAGATAGTGATTGCTCCCATGATTGAAGGGCAGTGTGGGGATTGAGTTGTTGTGCATGCAGGCTATCTCTACTGTATGTACCACGTACATGAAACACTGATGACACTCAAGTGATTTGGCACACAGTTGTTTTAAGCCGGTTAGACTGACATAGTGGCACATCAACATTGACGTTAGATTTACTGTATATCCTAAACTTTTATTGTCACAATCCTGTACCATAAACTTTGTTTTATTTCTTTGATTTATTTGGACTATGTGACTTTTTTACCTGCACTCACTTGTGAATTGTTGTCCTGCATTTGGGTCCAATATTACAACCTTGACATTACAATCTGAATAGTATGGACCCATCAGAGACTATACCCTTATGGACATTTTTTGTAAGCCTCATCTGGCCTCACTGCTGTCCAGCTCTCCGACTCCTGCCCCTTGTCTCTTGTTGGCAGTCTGGCTGACTGTTGGGACTATCATTTGTCTTATCGCTTGTCTTAGAGTTACTGATCTTTGGTTTCTCTCTGTAGATTTTGTGGATTTCCTATTTTGTTTTGACGCTTCCGGTTTGTTTGGATTCTCGCCCCTTGTCTTGTTTCATACCACTTCACCACTCTCTGGTACCTTATTACCTGCCCCACCTTAATAAGGTTCACCTGTGTTGTCTCTTCCCTCCTTGTGTGTATAAATACTCACACCTTTCCTTTGGTTCTTTGTTGTGTCAAGAATACACACTTTGTATGAGGATGAGAGATCACGGCAGAGGAACATGCTCGAGCAAGCAAAGGACATCGCTCTCACAGGAGACCACTGGACTTCTGTGAACAACGACAACTACGTGGGCGTCACAGCGCATTTTATTGATAAAGAGTGGACTCTGCAGTCATTTACACTAACTGAGTAAAACATCAGAGCAACACCATGCCGAGGAATGTGCTAACCATTTTCTGGATGTTGCAAACAAATGGAAAATCAAGGAAAAATGAACCACACTTGGCACTGAGAGTGCCCATAACATGGTTGTAGCCGCAAAGCTACTTCCATGTCCCCTGATAATGGAAACAAACTAGTCTGCCTCAGTAACTGGCTGAATGTAAAGAAGGACTAAGCTATTGTGGCATGACGTGGTGAGGTGTTGCGGCAACGCCACCTGCGGTAGTTTCACCCACAGGAAATTCTAAACTTTGAACGCTTGATGTTCATTAATAAGACACACAGGCTCAACAATACCACAGGGGCAAGAGATGGTCTCAATTTAAAGAAATATTTTATTAAACCAAAATCAGTAATTAAGAAAAGTTCCAACACACCAGTTACCCACAACAACAATAATAATAATAATAATAATAATAATCACATAAAATAAGCACCAAGCAAGAATAAAAATCAAGGGAAAGGGCTGGAGCTTACCAGATGGCAGGGACAAATCAAAAGTGGAAGGGTCCGTTACTTAAAACACCTGTGACACTGCACACACATCAAAAGCAAAAGGAAATCGTTAAGGGGACCACCACCAAGGATAGGACTGCCGCCTCTGGGCCACAGCACCTAACCAAAAACAAGAAACACATTCAAACCATGCCAATGGTGCTACACAGGACTGGTATGGAGGAAACCAAAATAATTAAGAATACCAAAAATACAAATAAACACAAAATAATACAAAGTAATAAACTACATATAGCACATTTAAACAATGTGTGTCCCTTAACACTGTCAGTCTCATCACCATTCACGTTAGCTCAGGGCGGGACATATCTATTAATAGATCACACGAGTTGGAGTCCCGACAGCGAGTCCTGACAGCATCCACAAATTAAACGGAGCCAAAACAGCAGCGCAGATCCAGGGAACAGTGGCTGAATACGGGCCAACAATGTATCACGGCCTCTGCGAGAACAGCACACATACTTTAGTGCTCAAATACATACAAATACCATCAACATCTTTAAACAATGAACTTATACATACCACTCTGCAATAACGCCCCAGAGAGACAAAGGAGTATTGATGCGTGCCAATCACCCAGCTACACCAAAACACATCAGAAATAATCAGCTGGGAACCGAGTGACAGAGCCGCTAAACCACAAACAATTGAGGACCTACCGAAAGAGAGCGGGAAAGCGCATCTAGGAAATGCTTCTGGCGGAGCGATGCGTCCCCCACGGCCCCAGCAGCCGATCGCGCTATAAAAACGGAGATCGCGTCACCAAACGCCCGCTTTATGCACACATGAACAATGGTAGACTGGCAAAGCGCGTTACCTGAACGGCAAGGATTGTGCGCCCACAACGGCCTCGCCAACACCCACACCGGTCACGCCGAACAGGTCACCGGAGGGAAACGGAAGAAAGAGAGGAGGGGCAGGTGTGTCTGCACCTATGTAAGGACGCATTCCACCGTCCCTCAATCAGTATGCCGTTTGCGTTGGCATAGTGCCATATAGTGGCAAGGAGGGAGACGACCTGTCACACCATGTTCTGAAATGTTTTATATTTGCACTTTGCACATGTGCAACTTTTTGAATGAACTGGCACAAAGATGGAACATACTGTATTTTTGTTGTTAACATTTATGTTACTAGTTCAAATGATCAATAATTTCCATTTCAGCTGATGTCTTATTTGATTGGCCTTGGTGGTTTTGATATGCAACCTGCACATTAACATGGACCTTGGTTCTGTTATTATTTCTATTCGAGAATATAAGAAAGATCTCTTTTTGTGTGCCAAATTTGTACTTCAAAGGAGGGGAAACTGTGTTTGAAGTTTAAAAAAAGCCATTGATTCTTCTTTCATTCCATGATTTTATATGAATAAATATATGTTATAAGGGTTATAGGTTTATTATATATTAGATTAATTACAGAATATTGTGCGATTTATTTGTAAATTTTTTTAATCGATTGACAACCCTAATAAATATATATAGCCAATTACAAAATGACTCAATCCGTTGCACTTATGCTATAGTAAAGGAGGTATGAAATAGCCAAATAGCACTGTTGTTTTTCTATTTTGCACTATTCCACAATGAAATCAGAATGTTTGAATCTGCCATGTGCCTTTCTATTTCTACTCAGATACATGTGTTTGATGAAAGACCCTATTAATCCAATCAATAAAAATATGATTTCACATTTCACTATCTTAGTATATATATATATATATATATATGTGTGTGTGTATATATATATATATATACACACGCACGCACACACAGACACACACACACACACAACGCGCTTACACAGGGTCCAACACACACTAAAATGTTATTTGTTGCTATTTTTACTGCTGCTGCTGCTGCTGCTGAGAGGAAGCTCAATGTGTGGATGAATGATGACTCAGATGATACAACTGATAAAAAAAAAGCAGATAAAAAAAGAGAGGACAGGGCCATGAACACTGATATACAAGCTACCAGTCGGAAGAAGCTCGACGAACATGGTGTCAGGTGAAGGTTACCCTGAAAAACAGGCCAAAGAAACTATCTATCTATCTATCTATCTATCTATCTATCTATCTATCTTGTACGTGTATATGTTCGCATTTTCCACATTCTCTGCAGTGCTGATCATTGTTGTGCCATCAGCTGTGAGAAAAGGCACCTTCATCAGTCCGTCTTCACATTTCTGTCGAAGAAAACCAATCAAAACAATTAATGTTATTATTCCTGCAGAAATAGGTTGTTTATTCTTACACAACAGTGATATGTAACATTCAAGCTTTGTGTTTGGTGCCAACAAGGTTCAGCATCAGCCTTCTCTCTATCATCAGACAATATCTGCCAATTCAACCAGTGGAGCAATAATGACAACAAACCATTACAAGAATACAAAAAAAGGGTAAACAACTGCTTATGAAGTTCATATCAGCAATTCACAAAGTATGATGATAGAGTTTCTGGGAACATTTGTATTGTTATCTGAATGTATAAGATAAGATAAAAAGCCTCAACAAAAGCTATGGGAAGGAACAGAATCTCTGTCATTCTTTAGCTAGTGTATCAGAAAGAAGAGCACTTAATAGTGTTTTCTGTAATGTAGAGAGTTTGTGAATAGCATCTCTGTGTACTTGCAATATCTCATGCAAACTGAATTTTGCTGTGGCCTGGTGCCAGTTGGAAAAATCCTCCTTTGACAAAATGCTCTTCCATCCGTCCATCTGAAGACACATTTTTTCCTTCACAGCCTGGAGGCACACAAAACAAAAATGCAGTCCATCTGTGCAATTGTGTGTGGTCTTCTCCCTTTACCAAACCAATGATGGTTGAAATGAACAGGAAACGTTTTTATCTCCATATCACTTCCCAAGAAAATTGTGGTTGCAATGCTGGCACAATGTGTTAAAATCTGTCCAAAAAAGTTCATACTGTCTTCTTTTTAATATCACTGAGCTTGAGTTTCATTCAGTCAGACAGAAAAATAAGGTTTTTGATTACCCTAACATGTTTTGACCACTTCCTGTGGTCTTCCTCAGAAGACATGTGATGTTACATGTGACATGTCTTGCTTCCTGTTTTATATGTTTCAGGGAGGCCATTGAGATCCGGAAGTCAGACAGCAGGGGGTGTCTAACAAAGCTGTACAAAACAGGAAGACACGTCACATGTAACATCACGTGACCCCTCTGAGGAAGACCACAGAAAGTGGTCAAAGCATGTCAAGGTCATCAAAAAATCTTATTTTTCTCTCTGACTGAATGAAACTCAAGCTCAATGTGTTCACATCTTGTGCCCACTTTGTCCCCTCCTCTCTGAACTGACACTCCCATGAAACTAGTCGACTTCTCCTCCTTGTGCTTGGGTTAAGCTAGTGCCCACTCCCTCATTATCTTGCACCTGCCCGGATATGCTGCTAGTTGCATTAGTTTCCTACAGAGCCGTGTGCTGTCCAGGGTGTAACCTGCCTATCGCAGCTGATGTCAGCTGAGATTGTGCAGCATCCTGCGAGCGGTAGATAATGGATGTTTTTTGACTCCAGATGTGAAAGAAAAATATTTTTTTTAGATTTGGTTACTTTGCCATTTAAAAATGATAATTGTGACAATGAAAACAGTTCATTTGTATGTAACATTTACTGTTAGAAAAAGGTCTGAGAGACCATTGGCCCCCGGAAATTTTCACATTATCAAATCTGGCCCTCGTTAAAAAAAGAACACAGGGTTACATGTCTTTTCCCCCTCGACCCCTCGACTACTCTGTTCATCAAGGATTGTCGTCTGGCAGTGCCAACACCCCGCACAAGACAATCCAGATTATTTTCACGTGTTGATATCACGCTGGTGGAATGACCTACCAAGCGCTACCAGAACAGAGGCGTCCCGAAATCTCCTTCTGCACTTTATCTTAGTGAGGTAAAGCACGAGGTAACACAAAATATTGCTAAGTAATTCAAAATGTTGCGAGGTAACCCAAAACTTATTTGCAAGGTAACTGAAAAATGATCCTTCCCCCAAAATAATCTCACCGTGTCCCATTAGGGGCTCTGTAGTTTCCTGCTCTATAAAAGTTTGTGAATTTTTAGCATTCACAATTTTTCCATATGTATCCTTGCGTCATAACAGTCTTGTGTAATTTACTGAATTGATCATTTCAAACAGATCCAGTCTGCATTAATACTGAAATAAAAATATAATTTGTCAATAGTATAACTGTTAAGTCCCAGATCATTAGGGGTGGAAGCGAAGCAACATAATTAGGGCAATCAGAGATGGCAGACTTCACCCCATTCACGCAATGTGTGTGTCTATCACAAATTCTAACAAGACTCTGTTGCTCATACTGCATACATACAAGTGCGGAATCACAGACAGACACCAAAAAACTATACTTCACTCCCACTACATGGGGGGAAGTAACAACCAAGATGTAATATGGTTTAACAAAGTAATTTATTTGACAAAGGAGTTGAAGGTAAGCTCACAAAATATTCTGGCAAACTACGAAAAATGGGCAGAGGATGCTGTTTAAACAAAACAAAAAGCAAATGAAAAAGGACTCTTCAAAGAGCTAAATAACTTATTAGTCAAATACAGGAATACAACCATACTTTAAATCAACTCTTCACTTTAAGGAAAACAAAAATTACAGGATGGAAAAGCATCACTAGTGTATCTAGACAAGAGAAATCAGTTTTTAGAAGCTAAGGACAAAGTACATGCCACTCAGCATTACTCAAATCAAAATCACAAACAAGATCACAAGCAAAATCAACTGCTACTCAGCATGAGGCGCTCTGACTCTCAGAGGTGACAGGTGAGGACTGGGAGACGGCTTCTTGTCTTGAGACAACTGGAGGTTCTGCTGCCGCACCAATCGCTGTCCAGTCGAGGGACCACACACATTAGTTTGCATACCTAACTCAAGGCTAAGTTAGGGAGGACGGTGCCCAGGGCCGTAACAATAACTACATTAATAATTACATTTAATTTTAAATTGTGGTATATCCCGCCTTTCGCCCTATATGTCAGCTGGGATTGGCACCACGAGCCCTGCGACCCTCATGGGGTTAGTGGCTGACAATGGATGGATGGAAAGAACAATTCTCTGGATTAAAGTACTATGTTGCTTAAATCTGTTCAGAACCAGCAAATTCAGAAAATCGGTTATGAAATCTGTTGCACGGCATCACTCACTGGTTTAGATGATGTCTTGAACATTAGTGTATTTTCCTCAGTATTAAAACTGACACTATCTCTTCTTAATAAAAAAGCACCCCAGCAGATATTAATAAAATATGTTACATCTAACCCTTTTTTTTGTTTTATTTCAGTAAAGCAACCTACTGTCAACAAGCATGCTTGTTTGCTATTTGCAGAAAAACTGAATAAAAAAAGCTACATTAAAATAATTAAACCATTAACATTGAAAACAATATATGTGGTTGCTAAATGCACTACAGTTATGCTCATAAAGTTGCAGACCAGATGTTGCGGGGTTTAGTAGGGATAGTGTGTGCGTGTGTGTGTGTGTGTGTGTGTGTGTGTACTTATGTGGGTGTTAAAAATGATTCAGGAGTGCAGTGGAAATATTCCAAACCTGCTCAGAAAAAAAGCTGAGGCAGGATGTTTACCCGTCAAAGCCAAGTACACACATTATGCTGACAATCAAGAGTTACTCTGCCAGGAGGAAGAAAACCTACTCAGTGCTCATCATTAAGTCAACTATGCTAATTAGCACTCGATTCATGTTTTTATCAGTTCTACTACCAGGGATGCAAAGGATAATGTGTTTGCCCAAGGCAAATAAACATGACTGGCAAATGCTGTATTTCATGCCCTAAGCACATCTAGGTTTGAACATGTACTGCACAGTGAAAATGCTAAGTTCTCAGAGGATTTGCACAGAAAACCAGAATTCCCTATATTCTTTAAAGGCTTTTGAAAATCAAAGAAAGACAACTGCTGGGTTTTTTTCATTTATTAACTAATAATACATAATTTTACCAGTTCCAAAAAGGCATTTAATGGTACAGCCATTAATTTCTGATGTGGACATGGAAAAAAAAAAAAAAATTCATTTTTCAACTTTTCATTTTTTTCAAACTTAATTAAATCTTCACTCATTTAAATATGAAATATTTGAAATTCGAGTTGTTGAATCTTGGTAAAGAAGAGAAGTGAAGATTAGCGAGGAGTTGTATGGTTTCATGCCAAGAAAGAGTACCACAGATGTACTTGCTTTGAGAGTGCTGATGTAGTATAAGTATAGAGAAGGAGTTGAACTGTGTCTTTGTGGATCTAGAGAAAGCTTATGATCTAGTGCCAAAAGAGGAACTGTGGTACAGTATAAGGAAGTCTGGAGTGGCAGAGAAGTATGTGAGCGTATGTGTGGTGAAGGACATGCATGAGGACAGTGAGACAGTGGTGAGGTGTGCAGCTGAAGTGATGGATGGGTTCAAGGTGAAGGTGGGATTACATCAGGGATCAGCTCTGAGCCCCTTCTTGTTTGCAATAGTGATGGATGACAGATGAAGTCAGCGAGGAGCCTCCATGGACGATGTTGTTTGCAGATGATATTGTAATCTGTAGTGAGAGTAGAGGAAAGGTGGAAAAGAGCCTGGAGAGATGGAGGTATGCACTGGAGAGAGGAGGAACGAAGATCAGTGAATGACAGAGAGACAAGTGGTACAGTGAAAATGCAAGAAGTAGAGTTAGTGAAAGTAGAGGAGTTTAAATACCCGGGATCAACCATTCAAAGTAATGGACAGTGTACATGAGAGGTGAGAGTGCAGGCAGGGTGGGGTGGGTGGGGAAGGGAAGGGCTACAAGACAGTAATTAGACCCACTATGAGATTTTTGTTGGGAGTGACCAGGATATGAGCATATTCGAAGCCCAGCTCAGGTTGAACGTTTTTGCGAATAAAGTAAGAGAGGCAAGGTTGAGATGGTTTGGTCACGTGCAGAGGAGAGATAGTGATTATACCGGACAAAGATGTCGGTTAGGAGGAAAAGAGGAAGACCACAGAAACATTTCATGAATGTTGTCAAGGAAGACATGAGGACCACTTTGGCGAATCCTAAAGGGATAAGCTGAAAAAAGAAACAGAAAGATCTGACACAATGTTATGAGGTGGTTTATTAAGGCATAAAAAAAATGGTAAAATCAAATCTTAAAAGATGTTGACAGTACAGCAGGGCAGTCAGGAGGCTGGATTTCCAACAATATTGACCTGTCAAACAGAGTTGAACACTCCAGTGTGTGTGTGTGTGTGTGTGTGTGCCACCAATACACAAAGGTAATATTAATATCAGGACATGACCTTCTGGCTGTGGTGCCTGATGAAACTTCTTCACAGTAAGTGATTCTTATTCAGTGCTTATTCATTTACCATCCTCAAACACAACTCTCTCAACACTGGTGAGGTGAGACTTGCTCTCCCTGCATTTAGTGGTTTATACTCTCTATATCTAAGGGGAGCCTCATCGGCACAGTTTCTGTCCAGCTTTAAATTTTTGGTTTGTAACTTTTTAAACCATTGTTTAATTGTTTAAGTCTACCAGCTCTGCATGACTCTCTCTATATTTCTCAGTAGTATAGTGTTTAGATCTCCTATACTTCGTACGCAATTGTCAAGCTCCATATCTCATTTCACATCACGTCTCTATGAATTCACATACGTCTGTATTGTTATCCTAAATCTTGGATGGTGTGGATAAACTGAAACTGAAACTGAAATTGAATTCTACTTCTCAAAAAAACCTGGTTGTTCAGCAGTTTCAGTTCAGATAAATGCTTCCAAAACAGAGGTGGCATATGCAGCACAGAAACAATCAAAACAGCAACAGAAAAAAAAGAAAAAGAAAAAAAACATTTTGGTGCAAAAGGTGATGATGAAGCTTTAAAATGGAGATGGTGACCACCAATCACCCTGTCTGACAAAATATGATGGTGTCAGCAATGTGAGAAATGGTGCAGGAAATGGGACGAAAGAGTCAAGCTGTATTTATTTTCTGTCAATTTATATCACTCCTCGTATTTAAAAGCATTTAACAGGAGTATAAATCAGGCCTAGGGTTGCCTAGGATTGCTGCTATACTTTGCTGTGTTAATGCATTGAGCCTGTGAGAGGGAGCAACTTAGTAACCTGTTTACAAAGCACAGTTAGAACCTTTAACTCTCTGAAGTCACTGTATATGGACTCCTGTTGTTTTCAAAACACATTAAAAATGAGTGCTTGGGGCACTATTCAGCTCTCGATGCAAGTCATTCTATTTGCTGGTACCATGAAAACCCAAAGCAGCTCTCTGTACATTTGATTCTATTGCATAGGTGAGGAGGAGACAGTTGTCTGATGATCTACTGTGAAAGTGTGCATGTTGATGAATAATTAAGCAATGTTCCTCGTGGATCTGCTTGAGGGCCGCTCACTATCAGCATGTTTATTTGTGCAGCTTTTATTTTTATTTACAGATGTGAAAAAATACATATTGTTTTGTGTTTTAAGTAAGGACATCTGCCTCATCTTGCTTTGTTTTTTAGTGGACACACTAACCATAGCCTTTCTGGTCCTAAATAAGAACCTTGCTATAATAAATGCCACTGCACTCTCTCCAAAAATTGATGTCCACAGAGGTGAGACTTGGCCACATTCTCTCCCACTTGTCTTAGGATCCTGGAAGCATAAAGGTCCTGGGCCAATAACTGATTGCAGCCTTTGCAGCAAGCATTAGCTTGCTCTCTCACAAATAAAGAGCTGTAAGGTTATATTTGATACACAACCACTGACTGAGCACTGTTGACAACACAAGGAGTTGTATTTGGCAGGTTGAAACTCAATTTAAGACCAGAAGACGGATGCTGTTGTCAAAACAATCACTGTTATAGTCAATGGATAAAGGAAAACATGTGGACACATGGATAGGACGTCAAACTGTTTTTGAAACTGTTCACTATGCCAAATTCCCCAGCTTCAAATTGAATGCCAGTTTAGAAAAAAATAAACCTGACTTCAGGTACTTGTACTGGCTGTGTCAGATATCTGTACTTGCCAGGGAATAATTTCCGGGCTCAAATTCCTGTCAAACAGTCATGTGCAGGCTTTGTCAGTGGTACTGGCCCATGTGAAGGGAGTATTAGCAACCTATTTCACCACCTTCAAAACTAGTTGTGAAACGTTACTCTCACCTGGAGACAGTTATGATATACCACCACTGAATTTGAATAATTTATATTTGAATATAAATTGCTACATAATTTGAATTTGTATTGTTTAATTTGAATCACTGCTTCGGAAAAATTCTATATATTTTCACATTCAGTTCTCACAATTCAAATTCAGTTCTCAAACATGCTCAAAAACGTGGTGCTGATTGGCCGAAGAGGAGACCTGTTTATCTGTGCTCGATTGCTTTTCCTTTACTAGTACCCGGATGTCTGTCACAGTAAATTGAAATTGAATTGAGTGAACTGAATTTGAATTGTGAGAACTGAATTTGAAATTTTTGAAATGACATAAAATCCAGCCACATTAAAATGCAGTATGAGTTTCCATGAGTGTTCCACAATGACTCAGCAGCTTGTTATGGCCTTTTATTGTGCTGATGTTTCATGTGCCTTTTTGTAACCATGTTGACTGAGGTCTAATAACATATTGTCTTGTGATTTAATAAGAAAACATTTCCTCCCAAACAGCTTTGCTATTGCAAATTAGTATTACATTTATCTTATTCCCAGGGGAATATGCATATGCATGTTGACAATGAAGTAGTTTGCACTTTGATTAATATAGTCGTATGATAACTGTTTTAATGACTGCCTTAATGGCAAGGTAATGCAAGGCAGTTTAAATACAGCATTTTCATTCACAAAGGCAGATTCATAGTGTTGTATAGAACATTAAAAAAACAGCACATTTACATTTGGCTGCCATTTGTAGTTATGAAACATTGTTATCATTCTTTAGTGAATATTGCATTGTTCAAAGAACAGTGTTCCATCTATAATCCTATTCACTTTCAAGCCCCAAACAAGTTTCCGAATCAATGCATGATGATACAGACAAAGAATGACTGTAGAGTGTCATTTGTGCTAATAATATATACATATATATGTATATATATATATATGTGTATATATATATATTATGTGAAGAAATATTCAATTGCTTAGCATCTATTTCCTTCAAAAACCTATATAAGTCTATTTTTAAATAACATTTTGATCATCTTTATTCTTCCAATTAAACACTTACTCATTTAGTCTTCTGATCAGTGTTTCGTCTAATTCTCTCTTGCAGTCCCTCTGTTCACTAAGTTTTTTTTGTTTTTGTTTTTAAACATACCAGAAATCCTTTAAACATGTGAAAAGAAAAATAAATCACTGCAGTTGCACCACAAATATCAGTGTGATGAAGGAAAGGGAAGAGGAGGGTTCAATTTTACCTTTCCTAATAAGACATAGTCATTGTGTTTATAGCTATAGCATAAGGTGCTATTGAACTTATACAAAATTGATAGTAAACTCTGACTCTGACAGGCACAACACAATGACACATGGTTGGATTTCAAATCATTGACAAATCCTTTCCCAGTCATGCATTGGAACATTGCATATTACTGTTCATGAATGTCAAACAGTAACATGTTATGAGAAACACTTCATTTTAATACTCAGTATTTTGTGTCAGTGCCATAATCACAGACTACTTTCCCGACATTGACTGTGTTTAAAGTGGTAATAACAGCAAGCAGTTAAAGCAGAACGACAAAGGCAGAACTTTATTGACACCTCTCAACATTGTCTTCTCATTTCTGTTTTTTCTCTCTCCAACTACAAATGGAACCTTTACACCAGTCCTCTGTAACTGTAATAGCCATTTTGAAAATAGACAGAAAAACTGAGGTTAAAGTCTATGAGAATGAGAGAGAAAAACCTGGATACACGGATAAACATAACATTTACAATGTTCCAAATTCATTTAATCCTTTTGTATATCAGGACTACATTAATATGGTTTAATGGTTTAATGGACCATCTGTGCAAAAGTGTTTTGTTTTGTGTTTTTGTGTTTTTCTTTCTTTTTTTCATTATTATTAATTTGAAGGCAATTTCTTGACTTTCACATTTCAGCTTTAAGGGAAAGAGGTTCAGTTACCTGCCATTAGACCACCTCTGCCTCTTACTGTGAAGGAAGAGTGATTATTCTCTCAGCTCCTGTGGCACAGTAGATGATAATGTTATAGCTTCATGTGGATGATGTGCCTCTGGGTACAATATCATTAGATTTGGCTATGAACAGTTGAACTGATTAGATCTTCACAGAGAAAAAAAGGTTTATGAAAACATGCTTTTCTCCCAGCAGTTTTTTTATAATCATCTAGATTGATTAACAGTGTGGACACTGAAAGAGTTACTTTTTTTTTCATTTTATATTGTTATTTCTTTTTATTTAATTTGCTCTGTTATTTATTTTTTGTTTTTCTAACCTGTCCTGCCCAGTACCTAGGACATGTGGTTGACGGCATGCCTTGTGGTGTCGGACAGATTTGCTGTGCACAGGGCGAGTCTGTGATATAGCACTCACAGAACAAACTCTGAACAAACATTCAGGTACAGTTTCTATAGCAATCGTTAACAACCACATTAAGAGAGGGTGTCCGGGCTTACAACAGCTATAGTTGAATTTATCTTAGTCTGTAGTGTGTGTGTGTGTGTGTGTGTGTGTGTGTGTGTGTGTGTGTGTGTGTGTGTGTGTGTGTCAGCGTGCATGTCAGTGTATGTGTGCACGGATTGTCATTAGATGTTGGTGGAATCTGGGTGGGGACTAGAGGGCAAGCATGTGCCATGTGCCCCTAATCCCGCCCACATCCCTGGCCAAGAAGGGGAGTGGCCTGTCCAGGCCAGGGACACGCTACAGCAAATTTGTGCTCTTAAATAATGTTGTATGCACCTTGTTGTATTCCCTGTACCTGTATGGTCATAACTTTGTTCTGTATCATTACCACAATCAGACTCCTCTGCTCACCCGTTCCCTTTCCAAGCATAAGAAAGCATGGCAGGGCAGCCTCCATAAAGTACATATAAATACCAAACAATTTTCATATTAAAGATATACTATTATACAAACATACTTATGTGTAGCATATTTATTTTCTGTCAACACATTTTCCACATTGTTACATGACCTTTAAAAGTATTGAGGGCTTTATTTTGTAAATGGCAAAATATTCTAACTATAACAGAAAAAAATATCTGAGCTACATACTTTTTCTTAAACATAAAACAGCAAAAACAAACCCTTTAGATAAGGATTCCCTAAAATTGGTCGTGGGATAATTGTGACTTACATATTTCCAGCTAAAAGGGACTTCAATTACATTTAAAACTTAAAAAATCAGAAATCTATAATGTCTGCTTGTATGTTGAACAAGTTATATGACATTGTTCCTCCTGACCTGGCAGAATGAAAAGGGCTGTGTTCATGCCAACTGACCTCCTACATGAAGTAAAACACAAACCAAAACACTTGTCGCATTGCAATTAAAAGTGGGAAAGCTTATATATGATCAAGCACTCAGTTTGAAGTTCTTTAACTCAAAAGAACCAAGCTTCTGTGAAACACCTAAGCTGATAAGATCAGCACAAATGTTGAAAAAAAAAAAAATTATACATATGCATTGAATATAATGAATACTGTACCACAAACTCTCCACTATTTCCTGTGAGTTTCATCAGATAAGGGGTCTGCTATTCTGCTGCATAATGTGTGTTAGCATCTTTTGAATTGTCTCTTTAGATTGCCTCTTTTGAATAAAGCAGACAACATTCTCTTATTTAGCTCTGGAGGGCTACAAACCACTGCTGGCTGGCTGTGTTATTGCCATTGCATCACCTTGACTTTCCCAAATTAGTCTATTTAATTGCTGCTCGTGCTTTGACTATGAATACGTGGAGTAAGCATTTATCATTGCTGCAACACTTCACTCTCCAGGTTCAGGAAACAGTGCCTCATCTATGCATGTTTTTAAGATTTAAATGTGATTTGTCTGCAATACATATTTTTTGTTTACCATCAGTTATTTTGGACAATACCCTACAAGTTTAAACGACTACAATTGTTTTGAAATAACTGTAAGTGGATGTGGCACATACCATTAAAATTATAATGTCATGTGGCTCATCTCAGTTATCGATTTACGTCAGATGGCCTTAGAATAGACGGACCAACAGCACATATTACTAGACTTTATTGATCACAATTTCTGCTCCACATAACTGTTCCATGTTTGCTTATACAGTCGCCCTGGTGTGTTTGACAGAGGAAAGCAATAACTGGGAAGCCACACAGGACAAGTATGTCAAACCAGGAGAGAGCCCAGAGAGCCATAAGTGATGAAATGGGATGCATTCAGTGTTGTCAGTTATTGATTACTGCACACATCATTGAGGTCACCAAAGTCCAGACCTCTGGGGGTGTTTATGACAGAAGTAATTTTGAATTATTAAAGGCGACATAGACCGGAAGCTCCAATTAACACTGCGTTTGTGTGTGTGTATCTGCGTCATTACCTCGTTTATGAAACCCTAAAGTTTCAGAACAACAGTTCAGCCACTGCTGAGAAAATAGTGTTGTATTGTTTTCCTGGGCTCTGCGAAGCGGATCGGCACTTCCCTATGCTGATGATGTCATCAGAAATCCTCACCACTCCTCTCACCACCGTAGCGCCTCCTGGTGTGGGCACTAGTCCGGGCACATCCGGTTGCGTACATTCAACCACAGAAGAAGAAGAACTACTCTCGTTGTAGCTGCTGAGATGCAGAGCATCCACCGTGCCAGAGGGGGAGCTGTGTATCTGAGAGCTGGCCTATCTATTACGTCACTTCCAGGTACCTGGCCAATCACAGGACAGCAGGAAAGCTCTCGTTGGCTGGCCAATCACAACACAGTCCACGTTCTGGGGGTGTGGTTTTGGTCTGAAACAGCGCGGCTGACGAGGAGATATTTTGATCGGCTTGATTAGGAGGATTTTAACCATGAAAACAAGTTAATATATGTAAGTAGACCTCCATAACTAACATATATGTGTGATACAAGCATTCGATGTCGCGTTTAAAACAATCTTGACTTAAAACGATGTCAACAAATGAAGTATAATATGTTACTAACGGACTGCTTGTTACGCTTTTAGACACGAGACTGGAGGACTCAAATGCATGATTCAAAGTCAATGTAACGTTTTAACAAAAGGTTCACTTAGTAAGAGTATAAACAAAAACACTCACAAGGAGGATCAAAAACATTAACAAATACGCTCATCAGGAGGATTAAACAAATCTCAACACGAATAAACTAAACAATGGAAACATGAATAACTTGCTATGAATAGAACTTGACGACGTAACTCATGAACTAAACAATACAAACTGTTGACATGACAGGGGAAGACTAGGAGCCTGATACAGAAAGCAGGTTCAACAAGCCATCATCAATGGAGCTCTGATACTACGATTTACCATGGCAACAGGTAAACAAAGAGCACAGCCTCCATTTTAATCCAGTTGAGCAGAAATATTAACACATGCCAATGACCATGACGTCTATCTTCAAAAACAGGAGTGAAGAGAGGAGTCAATAAATTAACACTATTACATTTTATATAGCGTAATCCACTCATTCATCATTTAACAGACTTTAATTTCATTAATGGGTGATAAAATGCTGCAGTCCTACCATTATGTTACATTTGATTTGATATTTATTTAGCTGTAACCTTACGAGACACAAACTGATCAAACTGACTCACCTTTTTAACTCTATTTTACATTAAAACATTTTGCTCAACACTATTTCATGACTATATTTCCACGTGTAAATATAAACACAGTCACTGAAATGCTGTCAAAGCACATTAAGATTTCATCTGCAGCTAGATTCGAAAGGTCACTTCTAAACTAAATTGATGTTAAAGTGTTTCCAGCTGCATCAGAAATATTCATATCAGCTATAATCTTCATCATGATGTGATCTATGATAGGAACATTTCACAACAATGTCTACAGTACCAGAGAGTGTCTACAGTGATGATTAGCCTACAGTCACAATCTGAGTCTTAATGTGAACACAGTCACAGTGTTGGTGTGAACTACGGGCTTAATGAGACAGGAGCTCGTTGGAAACATGATTCGTGAGATTTTGGGGACGTCTCTAAAATATTGACAAAATATTGTTTTTTGATTGATTTGATTAAGATTTGATGCATGTGTGGAGGTTGGATTTGATATGTGCTGATATGCACTGACTTAAGACAAGTAGACGTATAGGCTTGTAATAATGGATGTGTTGAGTTAAGTATGTACCTAAACCGCGTCGTGCCGGGATTAGAGTTGGTGGAAATACGCCTCAAGTCCTCACTCTGAGGCATGCACGAGGTTCCCCCCGAAACCCACGGTATAGTTCGCACACTGGAAGTAACATCTGATCGGGATTTTGATGTTTTGAAATACGTAAATTTCATTACTTGGCAGGTGAACGCGCTCTGATGCGTTACATTACATGTCATTTAGCAGACGCTTTTATGTTTTTTGCATACAGGGTACCGGTCTTAACCACTGAGACACTCCACCCCATACGTGTTTTGATATCGACTGTATGAATGAGACAGGAGAAGGAGACAGAGAGAAACTCACGGTTTGTTAAAAAAAAACAGCCAGCAAGCAGGTTAGGTTCACAGAGTATGTTGTCGGGGTAACTGACTCAGCGTTAAGCTGAACTGGCTTTGTGAAACCGAAAAACCAGAGTTTCCCTCATCTCAGGTTTTAGTGAGTTTTCACTAAACCTGCTTTCTGAAACAGGCCCAAGGGACTATTTATACAGGAATCAATCACAGTGGCGGGAAATTACACAAGGGTAGGAAGTCAGGCTCTGAAATGAGAGGGAAAGGTGAATACAAAATAAAACAGGAAGTTCATATAAAAACAAGACATGCTTGACGTGATATTACACTGCTCATAGTTTAATGTCTTTCATCAGCAGATTTGTTGGTACATTAAAGAGTGGTTATTTCAATGAGTTAGTTTGACTTGAGTAAATTAGAGAGCCAGCTATCAACCCAAAGGTAATCTATCATCTCTTATTTTATTCATTTTGCAAAAAGGGTTGAAATTGTTGTTGAAATGAGCATTTATTTTCATTTGATTATGGCATTTCTTCATCAATGAGTTGCTCACGCCAAGCCTTACATTCATTTACAAAGTCGTGCTCTTTCTTTTTCTTTTCAGGCATTTTAAATGAATATTTACAGTAGACAAATATTTAAGAACATTGAGATGGCTAATTTGTATTATCTCAAAGTGTTTGCTGTGAAATAGTTTGAAATTTAACAATGCCAGGAAAGAATGGGTTAGGGTTAGAATCCAGTGAAAGCTGTGCCACCTTCATTTTTTTTTCCAATAAATTAACAAAAGATTTAGTGTATATCATTTCTGAACATTGAGCTATTTTGCCCTACAATTTTGTTAGTGTTATTGATACAACACATTTTGTTTTGTTTCCATCTCATAAATGATGATATAACAGGGACTGTGTGATTCATTCTACACTCTCTCTGTGCTCCTATCACACACTAAATCCTCATGTCAAGACACGCCCCACCATCAGGTGCTTTTCCATGTTGTCACAAGGACTGTCAACTTTGGTGACATTCAATTAGTCCTTCAGCACCTTCTTTCACCAAAGTGCCTCACCTGGGGCATGGTGAGGTCACTCAATCTCCTCTCTGATTTTGCCCTGTGCTGTTTTGCAGCATGAAATTACATACTGAGGGCATGAGCCAGGAATCAAGCAGTAAGTCTTGCACATTCTATAATTCTCCATTTTTCAGTTACTGTAAAAGAAAATAAACTGCCTGTGTGGTACTGGGAATTCACGGTCACTAAAAAAAAGATCTAAGACTGATATGGGAGTAAACACATCTCTTATGCTTCCAGTGCTATACTGTTTCTCAGCTGTCAGACCTTTGTGTTAATTAAAGGCGACATAGAATGCTTGTATCACACATATATGTTAGTTATGGAGGTCTACTTACATATATTAACTTGTTTTCATGGTTAAAAACCTCCTAATCGCTGCAAACGAGCCGATCAAAATATCTCCTCACTGACGCTCTCGTCAGCCGCGCTGTTTCAGACCAAAACCACACCCCCAGAATGTGGACTGTGTTGTGATTGGCCAGCCAACGAGAGCTTTCCCACTGTCCTGTGATTGGACAGGTACCTGGAAGTGACGTAATAGATAGGCCAGCTCTCAGATACACAGCTCCCCCTCTGGCACGGTGAATGCTCTGCATCTCAGCAGCTACAACGAGAGTAGTTCTTCTTCTTCTGCGGTTAAATGTACGCAACCGGATGTGCCCGGACTAGTGCCCGCACCAGGAGGCGCTACGGTGGTGAGAGGAGTGGTGAGGATTTCTGATGACGACATCAAACTACGGAAGTGCCGATCCGCTTCGCAGAGCCCAGGAAAACAATACAACACTATTTTCTCAGCAGTGGCTGAACTGTTGTTCTGAAACTTTAGGGTTTCATAAACGAGGTAATGACGCAGATACACACACAAACGCAGCGTTAATTGGAGCTTCCGGTCTATGTGGGCTTTAACATAAATGAAGGCAATTATGTTTATAATGTTGATTCAAACATTCAGCTTGAGTGGGGTTAGGGCAGGTTCCTTTAGATTGTTACCATCAAGCCTGCTGCATGTACTTCACATAGTCAGATTTTACATGAGAAAAGATTTTGGTTTTGTCTCCTCAACAAAAACCAACTGAATAAAATGGGTCACTTAAATATCTGTTTGTGTCTTCATGGCATGGGATATTGGAAATCAATTGGGAAAATATTAACAAAATTAAAAGCAGTCTTAGGAAACGTAGGTGTCTTTCAGTTCAAAATTGCCTTATTAGTTGCCTGGTACATGGCAATGCTCGTCTATCTTTCAGTCCACCAATTTGACAATAAAACTACAATATCTCAGGAGCTAGAGTGAGTTTGTGTGTGTGTGTGCGCGCATTAACTGGTTATGGTAAAGGTTAGTGATAGTGATGTCGCAGTGCCCCTAAAAGAAAGATCCTGCACACTTACATGCTATTTTTTTATACAATGTATTGCACTGTTTCAGTATTAGACTCTTAAAACACTTTAAAGACATTAACCCCAGTTTCTGGCAGCTACGCCAACAGCATTTGGATGGTGTGATTGATTGGTGACAGAAAAACTCTGCATATGAATATACAGTATGTGTGACTGGGAGAATTACAAATATGTAGTGTAAGGTGCTTTGAATAGTCATTGAGACTAGAAAAATGCTATACAAATACAGAATATTTATTTGGTTGTTTTTCCTGCTTCAGCCCATTGCTTACATGGCAAAGAGTAGTAGTAGTAGTAGTAGTAGTAAATAGATCTTAGTTGTTGTAATTCTAGGAGTACACGCACACCTTACTTAGCTGACCACATGTTTGAAGTACAACAGCATTACTGGAGTCCGTGGAACTATGTTGAGTTCAAGTAGAGTCAAGGTTAGTTTAGCTCAGACACCATCAAATTTCTTGAGCTATCAGAATGACAGTGTGACAGCTGTCAGATTGTCTTCGTTTAATTGATGTCACTATATGAGATGCTCAAGTTGCTCATGAATGAATACTGGGGACCATCATTGCCAGTCACACCATGCTTGAATCTGACTCTAGCAATGTCGATTTATTTTTCATCAACCTCTAGCTTGACGAAAAAATGTGATGTTCACTCACAAATTTGATATCTGAACTCATTAGCTGTGACTGGATGTGCTGAGTCCATGTCACAAATTGTCTTTAGTCAAACCTGAAGTTACAGCTAATGTCACATGGCATGCAATGCTTGTCAGAACCTGTCACTGGGTCTTCAGCTTTTGACAAGTTAGCATGCAAAGCTGCTGTTGGTCACCTCAGGCATGCAGTTGTCATTCAACATTTTCTTCTCATCTGATTCCAAGTGCTGGGCTCAAATCAAATTATCCATTAGTGTTAAGCTGCCACTAGGTGTTAGTAGAACCCTGACTGCAGACACAAAAACTAATCAAAAGTAAAATCAAAATAAAAGGAGTCAGTCCAAAAAAAACAACAACAAAAAAACAACAGCAAGGCTGGGTAAACAACAACATCAAAAGAGGTGGGCTGGCTGGAGCAGGCAGGGACAAAAAGGGTAGGTGATCCTAGAAAAAATGAAAAGCAAAATAAGTAACCATGGCTGGGATCAAGAGCTGAGAAGCAAAGCATGAAGCCTGAGTTACTGGTAAGAAGACAAAACACTCATAGTATTAGTCCTGTATTAGTAAGCTGGTCCAGGCTTTTGAACAGGAGTGAGTGAGAGGTGGCAATCAGAGTAATCTGCAGCAGGTGAGTTGGTGGGAAACCAGGTAAAGGTTTCTGGCCAGTCTGCAGGTAAAAAGGAAAGCAGACACACCCACAAACACACCCACTCAAGCCATAACAGGAGGGGAAAAGGGAAGAGGAAACAGGAGGTGAGACATTTAATGCATATCCTAACAATGTGAGCATTAAAATCTTTTGCAGAATTTAACATCATAAAAAATGCCTAAATGTACCACCTCAAAGGACATCAAGCCTCACCACAATATAATGTCACTGACCTCATAAACTTGCCAGGTATTTTTATTTCAGTGATTCTCAAATGTTACTGCTTACCCCAAAGCACAGCAAATACTATACCTCCACCAGGAACTCAACCAATTCATTTTCAATAGAACCCTAAATAATGCTGAAGAAAAATATAGAAAAACTGCTGATGCATCTTTGTCAAAATTCACATGAATCAAGCAATTTCACCCTGGACCAAAGTGACAAAAACAACAAGATTGCATGTCTGGATATTGGGTTGGCAGAAGTTAACTTGCCTATCTATCTATCCTATCTGGAATATTGTATGCAAAGTCAGACTACACAATATTCGATGGTCATTATGTCACATTATAGGCAACCAGAGAGCCATATAGGTATATGCCATGACCGACATGACAGACCATGTGGTGGTACCAGATCTGGCCAATCATCATGACCAATGTGATAATGTTAATAGGAACATGGGCTTGACCATGAGACTGGGCTAAACAAAACCTGGTGAGAAGACTGCAAATATTACTTCAAAGAGAACTTAAGGTTACTTCATCACTCCTCTTTCCCGTCAATATTTTATTTGTTGTTTTTCTTCTTGGTCAACGTCACTGTCAATTGTATGTGATGGAACACACGAAGAAGGCAAAAGAAAAAAATCGAACATTTTAGACTTTCTGTTCAGAGGTCATGAGGCATCCAAGATCCATCCTATGATATATTACACAGTATGAAAGTTGTAAATAATCGTGTCTAAAATATTTAGTCTTGTATCTTGATATTATTAGAGACTGTGAAGCTTACATATTAAGCTGACACTTACCTGTGACTTTTGGTCCTTCTTCTCTAAATCACAAATGTGCATCGTGAGGTCTATTTTTGTACGTTTTTGATTTTTGTGAGTAAGGGCTTGACAGTGAATCTTTAACAGTATTTTAATTTGAACCTTCATTTCGAGATTCTGTTCATTTGTCTTCTCTAAGGTTAAAATATAAGTTAATTAATAGATATTATGTATGTACCTCTTATTTTATTTTTATCTCAGTATTAACTAGCAAGCTTACACGCTTGCTAACTTTTCCAGATAAGAAATACTTCAAAGATCCACTGAAACACCTGGAATGACAATCATTGGTTAACAGGATGGTGTTAGTGTAACTTTTAAAAAAAGTTAAAAGATATATATGGAAAAAAATAACCGTTAATATTTGTCTGTTTTTCTTCAAATACAATATACAGAAACAAATCCAAGTAGAAACATCTTTGTAATATGACCGCAACAACAAAACACAAATGGATTGTTGTGTTTTAATATGTTGAAAAAAACAACTGAAATGTCATATGAAACATTAACTACAATAGTCCATTATTAAACTAAGTGTACTTGAAACAATTGTTTCAGTTCCAGTTAAAATTCCACCCTGAACTACACTTTGTTTATGAGCAGCAGACTGCTAACATCCAGCTTCTCACCTGAAGTCATGGTGGGAAAAAAAATACAAGGTTGCTTCAAAGAAAATATTTTTTTTTAAAGTGCATTTGAAACTCCCTCCTTTTACGTCTTACCAAAGGGCATTAATGTATATGCAAACACCACTACTTATTCTTCTTCACATAACTACACAATTACCTATACAGTGACAACAAATATCCTTTTGCAATTGTACCTGAGGAGAACTATTGTCCTTATCCCAATTTGTACAATCGGCCTTCTCCCATATGACACTATAGGCTTTGTTTTGGATTTTGATCATTAAGAAAAGTTATGGGCAAATTCCTTTGTCTTCAAATGTGTTCCAACCCTCTGCTGTTTGAAGCAGAAGGGCAGATGTGGATGGACCATGTCAAATTAATGTTACATGGTTGTGTCTCCTTTGTGACAGTGGTCAATGTGAAGGAAACATAGGAGCTGTTTTTCAGGTTTTTCAGCTGATGTTGAGTCTATCCCAGTATGGAAAGTGAAGCAGAACACGCTGCAAGAGTTCCATGATATTTATCTGTAAAAACCCCTGTTTTGAAGAGTCTTCAAAAATGTGGAAAAGAAAAACTCAATGTGCTGCAACAAATAATAAACTTCCCTGTCTTACAGAAGTTTATGTTATGGTGCTATGGTAGCTCAGTGGTACAGCAAGTTGTCTTTCAACTCGAAGGTTGTGGATTCAATCCCCTGACAGCTGTATGAAAGATGTCCGATTGTATTATACAGCAGACTTGAGTGGTCATCAAGACTAGAAAAGTGTTATATAAATACAGACCATAGCATTTACATTTGAAAAAAACCTAGCTTACAGTGCATTGTTTAATGTTTCAAAGATGCTTTAAAGTTAGCAAACACTTGTGCATGGCTTTGAGAAATTCATTTGGGGTTATAATTAGAAACTCATGAAATATGGATGATCTTGATTGCAGATGAGAAACAAGTGACAACAGGTGCCATTGATTTGTTCTAAATAAACTATTAATAGTGATAATGATGGCTGCATGAAGTACTTCACTTGATTTTGTGCAGTATTCCTGCAGGTTACAAAGTAGGTGTCGGTATTATAAATACATACTTTTAGAAATGTTATTTGTTAAATAATCAGTAATTGGAAGCAACCTTTAAAGACTTCTTAGTTTGTATTAAAGTATTACACCTTTCTATCAGGCACTACAACAAATTATCACATGTTCTTCATCTTCTCTGCCCTGTGATTAAATTGTTTATAGAACTCATGTCAGTATGTATCAGCTGTCATTTCAGACAATCTCATTCTGTCTGGAGTTGTCAATAGTGTGTCATGTGATCCAACATTTGCCTACCATCTACCCCATTAGCACAGCTATACCTCCCCACTTATAAGTGTGTCTGTTGTGCACTCTGGTCATAGTGACCTAGTGCTTTATTTTGTGATTTGTACTTTATTTTCAGGTAATTTCTGTTTATTAATTTTTCACAGGCAGTCTGACCTTCACTTACCTTGCTGGTGTGAGCACACAGATTTAAGTATTTGAGTACAGACTCACTAATATGATGCCAGTAATGGAGTAATAATAACAATAATAATAATAATAACAATAATAATAATAATAATAATAATAAAAGCTTAATTATCCACCCAATATTTTAGGCACATGAAGCATTTTTATTTTTATTTATTTTTTAATCAGGGAGTGTTTTGTTTAGATTAAATTGATTTACCTGTGGGCTTTTACAGAAACAAGAAAAATAAATGTGGAGATGGAAAATACGAAACATTTACCAACAACAATAGGCACCAATCAGAATTAGAATCTGTAGCTGCTGCCTAATGTGTCTCTCTGGTACATGAACAAGTCCAGCAAGCCAAAACATAACCTGAAGCCTTTAAGCTTCAACTGTGAGCAAAAACAGCTACAGTAAGGAATATCAGTCACTATCGATACAACTACAAAGCAAGCTAATTTTTTCACACAGCCCTGAAGTGAGTCTGTTACATTATTTTAGTGTGTTATCTAATTTACTCATATGGAAACTGAATGAATAAAAATCTATTCTGTCAGTATCAGACTGGTATCAGAAAGTTATAATTTCCTGGTGCCAGCACATACCAGTGTCGACTGAATGCATCGCAAAGCCATAAGAATACCCTCTTAAGAGAAGTATGTTCATTCTGAATGACCATCAGTCGACAATAAAACTGCATACATGAGATTTGGTTGCTTTTAAAGAAAATGGTATGAGTGGGTCAACTCAAACATTCCCAAGTAAAACAAACAGTTCATATATTGCATTTGCATTTCTAGAGTTAGCTTGTGCAACGAGGATAATTGTGAGCCATGGCCAATATGTTCAATAAATCTATTGGTGACATTAAATGATATTTTTTGCAGACTAGTAAATGAATTCAGAATGTGTAACACATTTTTTCTGCTGACCTCAGTAACACCTGTGTGGACAAGTCCTCCCAGAATGGATTCTAAGAGAGCACTGAGTGCACAGCGCCATGGGGTTAGCCAAGTTTAAGAAGCATTCATGTGCATGTGCTCTATCTCAGGTTAGTGTTTTGGGATTTAAAAGCCAGAGTTTGACTCTGTCACAAAGTCAGCCAAAGTCAGATTGCTCTATTATAAATTTGCATTCATTCTCGTGTGTGTCTTTTTAGAATCTATAATCTATAATCAAATCTATACATCTTCTTGAAAAATCCCTAGACATCACTGATGCTGTAACTGCCACTTCTAGCTTGACACCTCACAATACACTCTTGTCACCATAATATAAACTAAGTAGTCCGATTGTCAGATGCATACAATTTCTCCTCTTTTTGTCATTGTCTGAGAGTTTGAAATGTGTTTTTGTGCTGTGGCCAGTCTTAGCATACACTATACAATGAGAGAGATAACTCTCTCAAAATCAAAGCCATTACAGCTTTGGCATATTGTTTTTCGGGGCTTCACAGGTAGCAGATGGCAAGATGGCAGAAAAAGAGAGTATATGGGAGAGCATGTGATGACGCTGATAGTAGAGGAAGGAGTGAGCTCCTGGAGGCACCTGTGAAAATCAGTGCCCCCCTGGGACACCAGCTGAGCTCAATTACCAGGAGAATACAGTTGCAAGGGGAAGCCGAGAGGATACAGCATCGATCTGTCACACGGTGACAGCGGGGAAGAGAGCACAAGCAGAGAGGAGGTGTGGGGGGTGGGTGACAGTCTAGAAACAGAGTGAGAAAAAGAGATGAAATTGGAAAATGGAGCAATCCAGAGTAAACAGTGAAGTGAAAGAAGGAAGGGAAAATAAACCAAATCCTGGTGATTAAGTGTGGATTGTTCCAGAGATGTGTATATAAAAGTCAAAGAAAGCAAAGTTTATATAATTTGTATTTCAAATAACAGATTTATCATCAAATCTCCACAGTCATTGCAATGAAAATAATAATACAGAACTTAAATTAACCAAAACTGTCCTTCAGCACAGTAATAACACACTTCAAAGCAGAATGCTTGCAGTATTTCCCTTTGCATATCCCATATACATTATTTATTAATGCCTAACACTGTGATTTATAAAATGTACAGTCTATTTTCCTATTCACCCTCATTCCACCAATTGAATCTTACCGTCTCATTATTTCCTCTTGCTTCATGAGCTTGCAGCTCTCCAGTAATTATGTAGCACCAATGGAATGTAAATTAAAATCTGATGAACTTGGAACTTTGCAGCTGAGCTGACAATGCAGATGCAGATCCACATACACTGATGAGGCTGTGGATGCAATAATGCAGGTGTGTTGAATTCCTGAACTCATTCAGCATATTGGCCTGACAAAAAAATTACCTGTTTTAACAAAGAAATTTGTGAGGTAGTATGGTTCTAGGGCCACACAGTTGGTGTAGTGGTTAGCACTCTTGCCTTTGCAGCAAGAACACCTGGTTTCGCGACCTGGTCGGAACAAAGGCCTTTCTCCATGGAGTTTGCATGTTCTCCCATGTGTGCATGGGTTTTCTCTATAGGTTCTTAGGCTTTCTCCCACATTCCAAAAACATGCAATATGGGGATTAGGTAAATTAGACCATAGGTGTGGGAGTGGGTGGTTGTTTGTGAATACGGAGGAGCTCAGTCAAGTATTGGGGGGCTATTAGCCATTAAGAGCTTTAAAAACAAGCAATACAATTTTAAAATCTATTCTAAAAGCAACCGGGAGCCAGTGCACAGAGGCTAGGACAGGGGATATGTGGTCACGTTTGTGTTTGCCAGTGAGGAGGCGGGCAGTTGCATTTTGTACCAGCTGCAGGCTGTGCAAAAGAGAGTGGTCCAGGCCAGCATACAGTGAGTTGCAGTAATCCAGTCGTGAGTTAATAAAAGTATGGATTACAGTCTTGAGATCTCTGTATGGCATGTACCCTTTTACTTTCCATAAAATCCTTTAATGATAAAAGCAGTTGGGTTAGGGTTAGGGTTCGCGACAGAACTAACCTGGCAATCAAATTTCAGCCTGTCATCAAATATAACACCAACTGATTTTTTACTGAAGACCGGATGTTTGGTCTAAGGGGGCCTAGAAAGCCAGCAGGAAAATTTGATGGACCGCATCCAAACATTGTGATATCAGTCTTGGATTCTTTTAGGTTCAAGAAATGTGCGGTCATCCAAGATTTAACATTGTATATGCAGTCAAGAAATGTCTGTACGGAATCAGTGGATTTTGATGTTAAAGGCAGGTAGATCTGATCGTCGTCAGCATAACAATGAAAGGAAAGATTGTGATTTTTGAAAATTGAAATAAAGCAGGAAAATAATCGGCCCAAGGATGGAGCCTTGGGCGACCCCAGAGTAGAGAAGGGCAGAGGATGAGGTGACTTCACCAAGCTGCACAGAAAAACGGCGATTAGTCAGGTAGGACTGAAACCATGAGAGAGCAGAGCCTGTAACTCCCACCCACTGCTCCAGTCGTGCCAAGAGGATCCCATGATCCACAGTATCAAAAGCAGCAGTCAAATCAAAGAGCACTAGCATAGCTGGACTTCCTGAGTCAATAGTTACCATCAGGTCATTAAAAACTCTCAGCAATGCTGTCTCAGTGCTATGACATGGTTTGAAGCCAGAGAATCAGCTCTGAGGGAAAAAATATGACAGGGTAAAAAACAATTATGTTACATACACATGCTAGGTTACCCAATGCTGTTCAAAACAGTTACATGCTCACTGATAAATGATGTCACCTTTTTTTTGCATCAGTGAGACTGTCCTCACATAAGGCAACAATCACGGGCTATGGAACAGGACCAGCAAAGCATGCAATTAGCAGGGGCTCCAAGCTGAGAAGGGACATGGATGATTACAGGGCTGATTACATTATTCTGCAGCAGTGGCAATTTTGTCAAACCCCCTCAAATGCTGTTAACAGCTAAAATACGATTGTGAACATCCAGGTTTATTTTCAGCTATAGAATCCACTTCCAATTGTTCCATGGAAACGTATTTGTGTCATAGTGTAACTCCACAGGAATAACCTGTATATTTCTCCTGACCAGACAAAACATTGATGTCCACCTTGTATGACAATGGTTTAAAGAAAATGGTTTTAAAAAAATGTTAAGGGAAACTATACATCCAATACTACAAAACATCTATTCTGGGTACTTCATGCAGATTTTATAAAAACATTATTAAGGTCGCTGTTAGCCTGTGATGCATTAGTATGAATGAGGATGCATGTGTTTGTTTTTGACCCCAAGGCGAAAGATGCATCTGCTTGCCAAGGATGATCTACAGCTGCCTGATTCACTGCAGCTGCAGTGTCCTCTGAGAGCTATGTCTTGTGATCTGCATTTACCTGAGCACAATGCATCTTTGAAATAAAAAAGCCTTCATGTTCTTTCTGAAATTATTCTCGCTTGAAACAACCAAGGACATAAGGATGTGTAGGAGCCAAACAGATTCAGTTCATCAAGCTTTTCATTGTTGAGCATTATCGAGACTGGACGGCTCTGAAAGCGTTTTGCATCTCGTGCATCTGCCCAACATCATAGCGCATGATTTCCGAAAATATATTACTATACTATACTACGTTGATATCAGCGCAATATCGACTGTTGGGGAATATTTAGATGATTTGTCTGATTTCCTCACACAGAGACACTGAACGTAGGAGCTCAGCTTCGCGGCTGAGACACAAACAGACTGCTGCCGTTGTTGCAGGTGAGTGCGCCTGCAGTTATAAAACGAATCAATGATTATTAGACTAAAACATTGAAATATGCTAATTCTGATATGATCATGTACTCAAAACGGACAGAGCAACATAACGAAGAGAAGTTCGCTTAGCGTTTTTATATGATATGTTTATAGTCGAGCTGTGATGTGAAAACTGTTGCTGGCCAACTTTGCATTTGACTTTCTTCTTTTTTCATCTATTTTGGTAAAATGCTGCCACACTGTGACATCTCTGACATGTATGTTAGAGGAGGACTGACTGTAGCTCAACATTAAATAAAACCACCGGACATTCTGTGGTCTTTCTGTCTGCTGTGGGTTGGGCTAATCCAAAATACTGAAAACAAGGGGGGTGTTCTCTGCAGACACGCTGTGATCTGTGGAACAGGGGTGCTCTGAAAACCCACACTTATTCCCACTAGTAATTGCCATGACGTTCTGTATTCTGTTGTTGTAATGCAGAATTGCAAATCATGGAAGTAGTTTATGACCCTGTCCATGATGTTCTTCAGCACATGAAAGAAGTCATAGGCTGACCAGGTGAGAGAATAGGGGACCGAAAAGTGTTGGCTATGATGGATCTGGTGCCATATGACACTTGTGTGGCCTAGGCATCCAGAGAAGCCTGGTATCCCAGCCTTTTGCATTTTCTGGCCTAACTAGAATGTTACCTTATTCTATGATGCATGTTTGGCGTTCTTGATCTGCAGTAGAGATCTGCAGCGATAGAGCCTGCCATCCATGTCAGCCCCATTGGGATCTCTCCCTCCAGTCAGCTGTCTCTCCATGCCGTCACAAGGTTTTTCCCTCGTTATCAGCTGCAAACTAGATTGATTGCTCCAAATGTCACAGTTAAAAGGCAACATATGTTGAGGTTTTGTGTCTATGTCCCTCATCACACCAACTGCTTGCTTGCTTGCTTACTGGACCTTTGTCCATAAGTTCAAGTAAATAAAAACACAGTTAAGGTTTTGAAATAAATTTAGTAGTACTGAACATTAGGGTGAACTGTCCAGGGTGTACCCCACCAATCGCCCTATGTCGACTGAGACTGGCACAGCACCTCCCGCGACCCTCCTGTGGAAGATAGTGGTGGTAGTGGAAGTGGTAAATAAATGGATGGATGGATGACCATTAGTTTATTAATTATCTAATTTATCTTTATTTAATTATGTTATAAATTGGATGACAGAGGTTACAGATATTGTACAAATATTTTTTTGTAGACCTTCCTATAAACACTCATTGAACAACATAATTTATTGTACACAACTGCTAACTGCTTACTAAGACTATTTGGACCTGATAAAAAATGATAGTGATAACACTCAATTTGAAAACAGTGGAGACATTTTATCTCACAATGTAATTGTTGATCCCACTTTAAAATATAAAATGGTGACTGGTGATTCACTAAAAACCTACAAGAAATTAATGTTCACTAACTATTTGACTGTAAACTCTTTTTGAAAGTTAGTACAAAAGTCAATAACAATTCATATGTGAAATGTCTATTCTGTCTCCAAACAATCTGCTTGTGTCACTACACCCCCATTCACCCTCACTCTATTAACAAGAAATGCATAGAAAGAAAACATTAAAAACATTAAATGTATTAGTTTAACAGTAGTTATGTTCAAAAACTAGTTGCTGAAAGTAAAAACTGACATGAACTTAGCTTTGGTGGTGACTGAGTGACAAAGACTGAAAATATGTCTTCTCCTGCTGCAGCTATGTGACACACACACACATAGGCTGTCTGCACAAGTCAGAACTATGAGGATTAGGAGGAAAGTTTGTGTGGGTGTTTCTTGGCATTTTCAGCCAAGGAGACAGGCAGGGACATCAGACTTTGCCCGTCCCTCAAGTGAGCCTTCAAAGCTATAAATGATGATTGTAGGGCTGTATTCCAACATTCAGCTTTATTTAGAAGTTACTCACTATAGCTTTAACTTTTAGAAGCAATGTTATGCTATTTGTCACTGTTTCAAGTGCACAACGGATCTAAGGTCAGTGCCTAATGTCCATCATACTGTGTTGACCACATGTGAGACAGGTGCAGACACTATTTTTTTAAATGGTGACAAGGCAAGTTTATTTGTATGGCACCATTCGTACACAAGGCAATTCATAGTGCTTAACAGAAGCACATAAATACATTGGAAATTAAAACAAAATCAATTATAGAAATAAAAACAATTTAAAACATTAAAAAAAATTAAAATCAAGTAGACAAAGAATTTTTCATCTGTTCTGTGTTTGCCCTCCCTTATTTGTCCTTGATGTGAAAATGAAATAAGTCACAGGGCTTACACTCCCACTCAGCTCGAGTCTCCAAGACTCGACAAGTGCTCTTTTACCTGTTCTTCCCATTTCATCTAATCAGTCCCCCTTTAACTCAGAGAAACACCAAACAGACAAAGCATCTGTTAACTTAAAATTAATAAAACATTGGAATGTAATTTAGAATCATTAAACATCATTAAACAAGCAGATGTGAAAGTTAAAGTGGTAAAATTGCCAATATCAGAAAGTTGCAGTAAACAATAATGTTTTCAACCCCGATTTAAACAAGCTCACAGTTATGCACACCTCAGCTCAGGTGTTCAGGCAGCTTGTTCCACAGGTGAGGACCATAGAAGCTAAATGCAGCTTCGCCCTGCTTGGTTCTGACCCTGGGGACACTGAGTAAATCTGTCCCTGATGACCTGAGGGGTCTGGATGCTTCATACCAAATGAGCAGCTCTGACATGTATTTAGGCCCAAGACCATTCAGTGACTTGTAGACCAGAAACCAGGATTTTAAACTCGATCCTTTGACACACAGGGAGCCAGTGCAGTGATTTAAGGACAGGTGTGGTATGGTCCATTTTCTTGCTGTTGGTCAGGACTCTGAAGGACACCTTTGTCAGTGACCTTGATCTAAGGTCTGGTTCACACCACATATGTGGCATGTGTGTCACTGCTGTATTATGTCATGTTTGTTATTTCATTGCTAATATTAACAGATTAAAGTGGTAACACCACATGCATGAAATGCGCCTATTTTTGAGTTTCGTTATTTCACCTTGTTTTCACGGGTGAAGGGTGCCGTTCCCAGCAAAAATAGACAGAGAAAAGATCTGATAATGATCTTGATGTTCTACCAGCAACGACATAACACTGACACCTTTCACAGTACATTTAGTATCTAGGCTGAATCTGAATACATGAAGAAACATAAATATTACAAATCCTATGTAGGTTATAATTATATCAGGTGAAGGGCAGATTATCTCTCTCGATCTCTTCCAATCTGAGTAAACAAAAATCACGTTTTAAAGTCATAAATGTTATGTCGAGAAACACAAGTGAAATGCAGCATTCATACCATGCCATACAAAAAACATGATTTACATAGAAGTGTCATGCACACACACACACACACACACACACATTGCTGCCTTGTCTGTCGGCTTAACCATGTGGTCAATACTCACCAATGCATGTCATTGTGTCTTGGGAAGTAAAACAAAGGTTAACGATGGGGTAAAAGGGACAAATGTTTTTTTTGTTTTGTGCCAGAGATGAAAACAGGCAACACACCAAAGAGGGCTAAACAGGAAGTGTTTGGATGTTGCTTTCCCTAAAACAAATTTCTTAAGGTGATTGCAGGCCCAGTTTGATCTGTGTTTATCTAATCAAAAGTGTAATGATTATACCTTCAACATGTCTTCCATATTTGAATTGAAACAAGCATTAAAGGTATCATCGAATGCTTATATCGCACATATACAGTATGTTAGTTACCAGTGATGTAGTAATTGAGTCTGGTCTCGGACTCGTCTTGGACTTGTTCCTTCAAAGACTCAGTCTTTACTCGGACTCGGACCACAGTGGGAGGAGAAGGACTCGTAATTTCGCCCCGTCCGTTTGGATTAATAAATGTTGGTGATTGCATACGACGCTGATGTGTGTAATTAATTCATTGGACCCGGAAGACGACGCGTCAACTACTACAAGTACCAGTACAGCAGCCCCCTCAAGTGACTTACGTTCGTTTTGTTGTTTTATTTTAAGAACAAGTCACTACACTAAGTCAAAAAACTGCGCTTCGGTTAGAAGTCGTAGTTAGTCGCGGAAAGGACACCGCACGGAGGCAGAGCCAACGCTGGAGTCAACGCCGGGTTTCCGAACCAGCCGAGCCGCATGGAAGAAGTCAACAGCGGCCGTTTTTCCTGGAGTGACAACGATGATTCTTCTGATGAGGTTGTGCTGCCGCTGGACCATCTTACGGCGCCCACCGCAGGCATCAAGGTATGAGGAGTAGCGCTACCGGTTTCATGGCCATAATAAAATAAATAAATAAAAGTGTGCACACTATTTTGCGAGCGTAATCCCAATGCATTGGTTGCTAGAAACAATGATGATCGCGTCTTAAGACTGTACTTTTCTCATCGCTTGGATTTTCATTGTGGAACATTATAACAAAAGGAGGACATTATGAACGATAAATCTGATGAGCCGGTTGCAGAATCGGCTGCTGTCGCTCCTTATATTGAAGTGGGAAATTCAAATGAAGCACAGTTGGGTAAAAGAGTTGTTAAACTAACACATAAGGCTTTTGTTGAAAAGTTGGAAAAGTTTCAAAATGTAAGAAAAGATCGATTAAGCAAGGTAAAAAATATGAGAAAGGTAACTGAAGAGTATATGCATAAAAAAAATCATTGGTTTGTGTGAAGAAGCAAAAAATGCTCATCATTCTTTGGTGCCTTTAATGTCCACTGAAGAAAGTGGGAAACAAAACAAATGGAATGAATTCATATCTACAAAGGGAAATGGAACAAAAAACAACTTCCAAACGGCTCAACCCTGCAGCAAAGTCGTATGAACCCTGGACATGGAGTGCAATGCCACAAACCAATTTCCCAGTATGTCATAAGGATTCAAGAGCATGGAACACACACACTGTGGAAAAAGGGCAGCAGTGCATCTTTGGATCAGGACAGGAGACACACAGGAAAACAACAGGAACATATGGAACAACACAATATGGAGACGCACAGCATCAAACTCTTTATTTACCAATAAATAAGGAGCAGCCTGCATCAGTTGAGCAACCGCATCCACATTCTGTACAAATGCAAGTAGATCTATGCACCATAATGCATAAGCTGAATGATATAACAGCAGCTCTTGTTCAACAACAATGCTTACTGTCCTTACCATTTCGAGACATTCCAGTATTCAACGGTGATCCCCTCCAGTACAGAAACTTCATCAGAGCTTTTGAGCATGGAGTGGAATCAAAAGCTAAAGAAACTGATTGTCTTTATTTTTTGGAGCAGTTTACAAAAGGTCAACCCAGAGAATTGGTGAGGAGCTGTCAGCACATGATTCCTGGCAGAGGTTATCAACTGGCTAAAGAGCTTCTACATGAACACTTTGGAAATGAATACAGGATTGCTGCAGCTTATATAAGGAAGGCTCTGGCTTGGCCTACAGTGAAATCAGAGGATGTGAAATCGCTACAAGCCTTTTCTCTGTTTTTGCGTGGTTGTTGCAACATGATGGAGGAGCTTCACTATATGCAAGAACTAGATGTGCCAACCAACATGAGAGCAATCATGACAAAACTGCCATTTAAATTCAGAGAAAAATGGAGGACAAAAGCACATGAAATCTTGGAGAGGTGCAATCGCAGAGCTTGCTTTAAAGATCTTGTTTCATTCATCGAACGTCAAGTTAAGATCATCTCAGATCCACTCTTTGGGGACATTCAGGACACGACAAGTGGTTTACCTGCATCCAAGAGTGTTAACAAGTTCAGGTCTCAGTCCAAGTTCAGCAGAGTCAGAGGTGATAGCTTTGCCACTACAGTTACTGTTGACACAACCAAAGGTCTGTTGCGCCCAGTCTCACATGTTGGAGGAGTGTCCAAAGCTGAAAAGGAAGAAGCATCGGGACAAAATTATCTTTCTGAAGGAAAAAAGGATGTGTTTTGGCTGCCTATGTAGTGGACACATGAGCAAGGATTGCGTCAGGCGTCTAACTTGCAAAGAGTGTGGTCAGAATCATCCTACGGTGCTTCATATTTCTGAAAGGCTGAGAACCAGAACAGAAAGTGAACACTCTAAAGAAACAGGACCTGTCAAACCACCCTCTTCAGAAACTTGTGGTCATACAGGGGCCGGAAAGGAGAGTTGCATTTTGTCCATTCTGCCAATCCAGGTTAAATCCATTAGGGGAGACCAAATAATACAAACCTATGCGTTCCTGGATCCCGGCAGTACAGCCACATTCTGTTCAGAGCATCTTATGCGAAAGTTGAACATCGACGGTAGAAGAACCAGTTTCCTTTTACGCACCATGGGACAAGAAAAGGTTGTTTCCACTTATGTTTTGAATGGTTTGGAAGTGGCTGGTCTTGACAGTCACAACTTTTACAGTCTTCCAGAAGTTCTCACTCAAAGAAAATAGCTGCGACCCCCAACAACATTATCTCACAGGAAGAGCTGTCACAGTGGTCATACCTCTCTGAAGTTCAGATCCCCTGCATACACGCCAATGTTGACATGTTGATTGGTACCAACGAGAGCTGGAGGTGATGTTGAACAACCAGTACAATCATGACTTCAATGAAAGAAGTACAGAGGAAAAGGCGATGTCAAGGGAAGACATCAGATTCTTAAGGATTATGGATGAGTCAGCACAGCTTCAGGATGGTCATTACAGTATGAACTTGCCCTTTAATAAAGAGCAGCTCACTCTTCCCAATAATCTTAGCATGGTCAAGCAAAGGCTGCTAGGATTGAAAGGTAAGTTCAGAAAAGATTAACTGTTTCATAAGGAATACAACAGTTTCTTCACTGATGTTATAAGGAAAGGCTATGCAGAGAAAGTGCCTCAACATCAACTGGATGGAGAAAATGGAAAGGTTTGGTATATTCCCCATCATGGTGTGCGTCATCCCAGAAAGGGTACCTTGCGTGTTGTGTTTGACTGTTCAGCTGAGTTTAAAGGTGCCTCACTCACTCAAGGCCCAAATCTGACCAGTTCACTGCTAGGAGTCCTTGCCAGATTCAGACAGGAGCCAGTAGCGTTCATGGGAGACATTCAGTCTATGTTCTACCAGGTTAAAGTGGCTGAAGAGGACAAGGACTTTCTTCGCTTCCTATGGTGGCCTGATGGTAAAGTGAGCCAAGAGATTGTGGAATATCGGATGACAGTTCATTTGTTTGGCGCAGTCTCATCTCCAAGTTGTGCCAGTTATGCACACAGGAGGACAGCAGAATACAATCATGCTCACTTCCCATCAGAGGTGGTAAAAACAGTCAGGCAAAATTTTTATGTTGACGACTGTTTGAAGAGCTTGCCCTCAGAGGAGGAGGCCGTTGTGATGGTTAAAGCTCTTAGGGACCTCTGCCTAAAGGGAGGCTTAACTTTGACAAAGTGGATCAGTAACAGCCGGACAGTGCTGCAAACCATTGAAGAGGAGCATAGAGCTAAAGACTGGAAAGAACTGGATGTGGATAGAGATGAGCTTCCAGTCGAGAGAGCCCTTGGACTACAGTGGTGTGTGGAGTCGGACACGTTCAAATTCAAAATGATGGTGAAAGAGCAAGCACAGAGCAGAAGAGGATTGTTGTCTATAATCTGTTCAGTTTATGATCCCTTGGGGTTTCTTGCACCAGTGACACTGCCAGCAAAGGTTATGCTGCTAGAGCTATGTCGCAGATGTTGTGGGTGGGATGACAACATACCTGCAGACATTAGCCATCAGTGGACTGGATGGATGGAGGATCTGAAAAGGTTGGCTTCATTCAAAGTGAAGAGATGCATTAAGCCCAAACATTTTGGACAGCCCATTAAAGCAGAGCTGCACAACTTTTCTGATGCCAGTGAAGATGGATTTGGCACTGTCACCTACCTCAGAATTGAAAACAGCGAGGGCCAGGTCCATGTCTCCTTCTTGCTGGGAAAGGCAAGAGTCACCCCATTGAAACAGATAACCATTCCTCGTCTGGAGCTTACAGCTGCTGTCCTCGCCGTTCGAGTGGATCAGATGTTAAGAGCAGAATTGGAGCTGCCACTAGATCAGTCAACTTTCTGGACAGATAGTACTTCAGTGCTCAAGTATATAAAAAATGAGGACAGACGTTTCCACACATTTGTGGCGAAACGGGTGTCAACCATCAGAGATGCAACTCATGTGTCTCAGTGGAGGTACATCAACACCAAAGACAACCCTGCTGACTACGCCTCTAGAGGTATGAAGGTTGGAGATCTGTTGAATGGTAGTAGCTGGATTGAAGGCCCAAGGTTTCTTTTTGACCCAGAAAAGGATTGGCCTTCAGACATCACAGAGGCCACAATTGCAGCCGATGATGTAGAGGTCAAAAGGTAAACACTAGTAAACACAATCATTACTCAGGATTTCCCTAATGCTACAGACCAGCTCCTATTATACTTCTCCGATTGGAGGAAACTTAAGGTGGCAGTTGCGTGGTTTCTCAAATGGAAGAGGATTCTTCTGCAGTTAAAGCAAAGGAGAAAGGAATTGCATGCTCTTGAGATCAACAGAAGGGATGCAGCTGGATCACATGTGTCACTGGAGATGGAGAGGGCCAAAAAAGCAATGAGTCAAACTTTGTCAGCTGAGAATCTTTTGGATGCTGAAGTTTCCATCATTCGTTACAGTCAGCAGAAAAGGTTCAAAGAGGAGATTGCTGGAATCAGCTGGAAAATGTGTGTCGCGAGACAGTTCTATTTACAAACTGGACCCATGTCTGGAGGATGGACTTGTGAGAGTTGGAGGCTGATTGAGTAAGGCAGCTTTACCAGAAGAGGTAAAGCATCCACTCATCTTGTCAAAAGATCAACACATCTCCACACTCATATTAAGACACATGCACCAACAAGTTGGCCACGGTGGAAGAAATCATACGCTGTCAAGGTTGCGAAAGAAGTTCTGGATAACAAGCGCCACCTCAGCTGTGAGAAAAATCATATCACAGTGCAGCTTCTGCAGACGATACAAAGGGAAGTTGGGTGAGCAAAAAATGCCGGACCTACCAAAGGAAAGGCTCCTTCCCGATCTCCCTCCCTTCACAAATGTGGGAGTAGATTACTTTGGGCCTTTAGAGGTGAAGAGAGGTCGAGGTGTGTGTAAACGTTATGATGTCATCTTTACCTGTTTTGCAAGCAGAGCTGTTCATTTGGAAGTAGCTTCATCATTGGATACTGATGCATGTATTAATGCGTTACGAAGGTTCATCAGCCGAAGAGGACAGGTATCTTCTATGCGCTCAGATAATGGTACAAACTTTGTGGGAGCTGAAAAAGAACTGAGAGGAGCACTTGCATCTCTAAATCACAACCAGATACAGAGAGTGCTATTGCAAGATGGCATCCAGTGGAGCTTTAACCCCCCTGCAGCATCACACCATGGTGGTGTCTGGGAACGGGTCATTCGTATTGTAAGGAAAGTTCTCACCTCTGTGTTACATCAGCAAACTCTGGATGATGATGGGCTCCACACCGTTTTGTGTGAGGTTGAGGCTATATTGAATGGTCGCCCCCTCACTAAGCTCTCTGATGATCCCACTGATCTTGAACCACTCACTCCTAATCACATTCTCCTGATGAAAGGGAAACCAGTCTTATCACCTGGATTACTAAATAAGGATGATGTGAAGAGGAGACGGCGGCAAGTCCAATACATCTCGGATCTGTTCTGGAAAAGATGGTTACAGGAGTACCTTCCTCTGCTTCAAGAACGCCAAAAATGGAATCAAAAAAGGAGAAATTTTGTTCCTGGAGATATTGTTGTTGTGATGGATTCTGCTGCTCCCCGTGGATCTTGGCTTCTTGGCAGAGTTGTGGAAACTTTTCCCGACAAGAAGGGTCTGGTACACTCTGTGCGTCTCCAGACGAAGACAAACATCTTGGAAAGACCCGTCACTAAGCTATGCCTATTACAGGAACCTATAACTATAACAGCTGCAAGTTGTTAATGTTGACATTTATGGTGACCTCTGAGTGAAACCAGGTTATGTGTACAAATATTGGGCATTGTTTGGTACAATTCGTGTGTATTACTGGTGTAATGGCTCTGTAATTTAATTTGAAGGGAGGTGGCGCTCTGCACTGGGTGTTAAATAGAGCAATAGGTAATAACTCAGCAGGTGTGCTTCTGACTGGGGAAGCACAAAGTTTTTTGACCGCCGTCGCCGCCACCAGACAGTGGGAAAGCTCTCATTGGCTGGCCAATCACAACACAGTCCACGTTCTGGGGGTGTGATTTTGGTCTGAAATAGCCCAGCCTTGTTATGGAGGTCTACTTAGATATATTAACTTGTTTTCATGGTCAAAATCCTCCTAGTCGCTGCAAACGAGCCGATCGAAATATCTCCTCACTGACACTCTCGTCAGCCGTTTCAGACCAAAATCACACCCCCAGAACATGGACTGTGTTGTGAATGGCCAGCCAACGAGAGCTTTCCCACTGTCCTGTGATTGGCCAGGTACCTGGAAGTGACGTAATTGGTAGGTCAGCTCTCAGATACGCTCTGTATCTCAGCAGCTACAACGAGAGTAGTTCTTCTTCTTCTGCGGTTGAATGTACGCAACCGGATGTGCCCGGACTAGTGCCCGCACCAGGAGGAGCTACGGTGGTGAGAGGAGTGGTGAGGTTTAGTGATGACATCATCAACAAACGAAAGTGCCGTTCTGCTTATCAGAGCCCAGGAAAACAATAAAAGCCTATTTTCTCAGCAGTGGCTGAACTGTTTGTTCTGAAACTTTATGGTTTCATAAACGAGGTAATGACGCAGATACACACACAAACGCAGCGTTAATTGGAGCTTCCGGTCTATGTGGCCTGTAACACATTACTTCTAGTTGTAACTTTAGTCTAATAACAGTATTGTTTCCTTATCTTGCTTGGCAATGAGCCATAATGTAATAGCAGACCATGGACTGCAGGTGAGAACTAGGCTTATTATAGGTGATTGGCTTACTTACTAATTTGCAGTGTCAAATAATCCAATTAATAAAATACAATCTGTTTTCTCTGTTCTCCAATTGAGTTAAAGCTCACAATTACATGGAAGAAAAGCACAACTTGATTACTGCCTCACCAACTCGTGCAAAGTGTCATTGTTAACTGTGTCAAATGTCAAATGACAAATCATTAGCACATTTTCCTTTAGTGCTGAGAGTTACTTAAGAGTATTTCTTTGGTGTATTGCTGCATATATACAGTAGGTTTAAAGGAACACCTAGCTTTAGTTTTCTGAGATAACATGACTGTCTCCAGGGTTACAGTGAAATCAACATCTACTTAGACGCCTTTAATTGTCTTTATCTGCAACCTGCTTCTCTCGTTAGAGAAAACGTTTAGCAGAAAATCGTTTTTCTACCACACGTCCCATTAACAAAGGCTTACATTTGGCTTAAGGCTTTTGCATAGTCCACTCATGGTGAGTGTGAATTAGTAGAAAGCGAGGCAGAAAGCAAAACAGAAAATAACACATTAGTAGCAGGAAGTAGACATGGTGGCATATCCACTTAATGCTGTAGTACATTTTTTAATCCTCCTGTTGAAAGATTTATTTGTTGTGCATCAGTTAAAGTAATTTTCCAATTTGCTGGTGTTTGCCTTCACATCTTCTCACTGCGTGTGACTCATGGAAATAATGATAAAAACTTCATTCTTAACTCTCCAAAAATGAGACTGATCTAATTAGAGAGATACTGTTTTTTGGTTTTGTTTTGTTTGTATTTTTTACAAAGGAAATTCACTATTGATCTGTTTGGGTGGATTTTTATAAGGTTCTCAGAAACACATGTAACACATATGACATAAAAATATGCAAAACAAAACAGAAATGTTTATCTTTCCTTCCCCCTTCATAGCTATTTGTTTAAATTGAATATACATATATCTACATTATTGTGCTGCAAATGAAAAATGACCTGCAGAAAGCCGAAACACATGCAAACACACTGCAAAAACAAAACGATGCAAAACAGAAAACACACACAAATCCCAAAACACCAGCATATTCAATTACGGAAGGCGCTGTTCAGTAGCTGTTATAATACTCAGGGAATATTAAATTCTTAATTTATTTAAAGACCTGGTCATGTTGAACAAAAGTATAAAAGTGACCAGCCACGAGTAAACCAGCAACAAGCACTTCTTTGGTTTTTTTTCAAAAAATCTAAGATTGTCTGCTATGCTAGCAGACTTTATTACTAACAGGTTTAAATTTAAGCCAGCTGACCTTATTGCCACTGTGTTAGCATTTAAGCTAGCAGACTTTATAGCTAATGCGCTATATGCTCTTTGAATGCTTGTTTATTAGCATAGGCCTATGTATGATTTCTAACAAGCCATTTTTTTACTTAACTAAATGCACTTATTGTAAGTATATTTGGATAAAATCATCTGGTAACTGACAGTATTGTAAAAAAAATTAAATTACATGCTGATGGTCCTGCTTGCACGTTTAATACCGCAAGACCCAAGCTCATCAGAGTTCTTTGGTGGTATCTCAGCATATTTACAGAGACAATGTAAACACTGGTCAAAAACTACAGTGTTTTCTGTTTTTTAAAGAGAGCTATATACATAAGGATATGTATTGTAACGGTTGGTCCCCGACCTGCACGACAGCGCCCCCACAAGCCAGGAGCACTTCCGTTATTGAATATGCTGGTGTTTTCCCTTTTTTTGTGTGTTTTCAGTTTTGCATCGTTTTGTTTTTTGCAGTTTGTTCCTGTTGATGCATGTGTTTTGTGCTTTTGTTTGTGAATATGCAGCTCTTTTTTCTTTCTGCATGTGCTTTGGGTCATTGCAGTGTGTTTGCCCCTGTTGGCCACTGTAATTATGGGCTAGGGAATGCATTATGAAGTGTCTTCACTAAGATATCAAAACAAGCTTGTGTTTGCTGTATTTACTCATTAACTCTCCTTATGTCTGGTGGCAGTAGGGTTGTGCGATGTCATTGTTTACAATATATATTGTCAAAAACATTCCCCAGGATCAGAATACGTCATCCCACGATAAAAACCATATTTTACAAATATTGACAAACATGGCAGAAGGCGGAGCAGATACGCCGAGCAGCGAGGAGCTTGTTCCTAAACGAGGTTCCAGCTCCATTATCTGGAACTGGTTTTGTTTTTTAAAGTATGACGCAGAGCAGCAATTTACAACGTGGTTTACAAATAAATAGTGCCTACAAAGGACAGTAACACCAATAATTTGTTCCACCACCTCAAACACAAGTACAAACCAGAATATAAAGTAGCCAGAAAAAAAAACTTTGGTCACCGAAACAAACGCTAGAAAGAATTAACGGAGGCAGTTGCGTTTTTCCTTCAGACGAGATTAGTTGATCCAGTCTTAAGGTCAACAAATGTTGCAACAAGCAAATCATTTTCTTGTAAGGGGATCTTTGTTACAGGAGAGATTTTACCTTAAAACATACAGGTTTGTTTGCTAAAAATACTTCATGTTATTTAAGTCTATATTATAGCATCAGAGTAGGTCATTTGTAATACTTGGGACGAGGCAAGCTGATTCTGGTATCTTCAAAATGAAAATAATATCATTTATTTCACTCAAACATTCAGGTTTACAAATTATCTGGTATCAGTGGGCACCAGAAACCTGTTAACTTCTGAAGTTTTCAGTGAGGACTCCAGTGGACTGAGACGATTGAAAAAACAGACTGCTTGAGTGTAATACAAGCTGGATGATTTATGGAAGTATCACACAAATGTGATGAAATATGATCCACAATATTTTATACTCTTCTCTTGAAGAAAAGGAAAGGTATAACTGACATGTCAGATGACCTGTTACATAGAACCATCTGGGATGGTTTCATTGGACATCGTGAAAGGGCATTTCAGTAAATACTTGCCAGGTAATTGGATGAACCATCTGTCTGTTACTGGAACATTTTTGTTCCAGTAACAAGTGGAGAAGTGGGGAAAATACACCCAAGTTATAACTCTCTGTACGTCTATAACGTAAATGTCACATTTACTGTTGCCACATCTAAGACACACTCTTAACTGCCTCACAGGAAGTTGCTTCATTCAAAGCAGTATTTGGCCAAAAGCAAAAGCTTGGAGCCTGAAATAATGGATCCTTAATTGAGAAAAATGGAAATGTTTTCTTCTTCAGAGCAGCATGGATATGGTTTAACAGTGGTGGATGTTTTCTGCTCGTACTGGTTTGATTTGTCTCTCTATAGCCTCCTCTACGCACCTGTTTTTCTTACTCAGCAGCACTTCTGGAATCAAACTTTATAAATGATGCAAATTTTCCCATAAACCAGGCCTGTTACTCTAAGACAGAAGAAAAAGTCCCACAAAATACAAGCTCTAACACAGCACCAAAATAATTGCATTCACAATTTGTGGAAACTCAAACACTGTGATAAAACTGTTAAAGTTAATGGAAATGGAAGTTACAATGCGCAATGAAATTTATGAGCTTAATATATTTTGCCCCAATTTTCCACCTACTGACTGTCATTCTCCTTATTGTAGATAAATATAACAAGCTTGGCCAGCTTGAAAATTATTATTAGTGAACTATACTGTATGACTGGATGATCTTGCTTTGGAACAAAGTCGAGGAGGTAGGACAAGGAGCAAGAAAAACAAAAATCCAAAACTATTGTAATGAGCTGAGTTAATGTGTTTATGTTATGAGTTCATCAGTTATGCAAATGGTTACAGCTGTTTTGTGTTGTGCACTATTGTGGGGGGACTGTTTCGCGAGAGGGGGTGAGACAACGCGAGGTGGATGTTGTTGCTCTGGCATGTTGTTGTGGTTGCTAAAATGTACGGCGTGGTCACGGCCAACAGTGACCGGAGTTAATCTGTGTTTTGCTGCAAATAAATGCACAGAAGTTGCAAGCCAGTAATCACCTCCTTATTCAACGCTGCAGCACTGGGGTGAGCGTTACACTATCAAGTAAGTCTTGCTTTTATCTTCAGAAGAAACTATAACCAAGAATGGCAGATCTTCTGGTTTGCTTTTATTAACATATTGATGGCATATTGTGTGTATTTTCCTCTTTACAAAATGTTCACAAATTTGATCTAATAAGACTTGAAACTAGCGATTGAGGCCTTTCTTTACTCCTAAAGAAAATGTTTATTTATATTGTTCACTTATACCCCCCACCTCCTCCCTTCTACCAATTCACTTTGTCAACTACTTCACATAAAAGGTAAATGACATTCGCTCTTCTTTGTCCACCCCACCTCCTGATCTCACCTTTCCACCAACCACACATTCGTCTCCTTCTCTATCCTCTTTCACCCCTCTATCTCAAGATCAAGTTATTTCCCTAATAACCTCTGACCCCCTGACCCCTTGACCCTATCCCTTCTCACCTTCAATTGGTTCTGATCTTCTTCCTTTCCTCACCAATCTCATTAACACATCTCTATCATCTGGTTGTGTTCCGCCCTCGTCAAAGACTCCCCTTCCTTAACTAGACAGACAGATAACTCCTTCCACACACTGTAGTCAATGATCAATGGATTTATTGAGCACCACTGCTTTATATTGACAGCATGAGAATGGAGTAAAACTGAAATTCAGAAAGAAATATAAGCAGCGTTGAGCAAGCCTCATTATATACATTTTTTCCATCATATAACCTTTGACTTGTCCATTTCTACATACATGGTTATGTATATCATTTAGCTAGCTGAAAGCCATTAACATGTCAAGTCAATTGCTTGGCACTGAAAACACATGAATAAAAAAATGGCCTAACATCTACACAAAATACAAACGTCAAAGCAAACATAGACATCTTATCAACACTGTACTTACAGACAATGCTTCTTAAAGTAATTCCAACAGAGGATGGATGTAGATGCCTTTACCAACCATGTGCCATGCAGCCGTAACTGTTATGTCCATAAATTCACAGACACGACTGTGTGCTCACTGTGATTTATTGACAACGTACACTTTACATCAAACTCGGGGTGTCTCCATATTATAACATCACACTCATGCGACTTCACTACCTTAAGACATACAGCCGTATGGTACTCCCCCCCCCCCCCTTCCTGAACCGTACATTGGCCTGAACATGGCCAATCTGACTGGATAACCCAGGTAGACAACCCGATAGATAACCCGCAAAGCCTTGTGGATTATTCTGCTACATAACAGGCAATGCACACGCTTTTTTTTTTTTTTCAACGGGTATCATAGTCCCTGAGGTAAAGAGGCCTCCGGCAGACCCGAAATGGGCGGTGACTGGGCTGCAGAGGTTCAGCCGGAAATTCTGCTTTGGGCGGTTGCCCAACTGGGATTTTGTGTGTTGGTGCTGAGGGACGCCGTGAAGTTCACCACAGATGTCCACCTGGACGTGGGTCCACGGTGTTGGTGGCCACGGCAGGGGCGGAGGGGGCGGCAGGCCTGTCTTACCGCTGGCGAGGCAAGCTGTACAGTCCTTCACCATAGTCTCCACGTCCCTGTCGATGCCTGGCCACCAGACCAAGCACCTGCAGCGTTGCTTGACTCTAACAACACCCAGGTGACCCTCATGCACCATGGCAAGGATGCGCGCCCTCAAGGCGCTTGGGACCACTGTGCACAGCCCCCTTGCCACACAGACGTCACTCCAGCATGAGAGATCGTCCTTGATGTGTTGAATGGGCCCAGTTCCTCTGAAACTTTGCTGGGCCAGCCCTCTCGAATGAAAGTGTGGAGCTGATTGAGGACGGAATCCTGTGCAGACGCGTCTTGGAGCTCCTGCAGGGAAACGGCTCCTTGGAGGGGTATGTGAAGCATGAGGACAAGCTCCGGCTCTGAAGGGTCCTGGGCAACGTCTCCAACAGATTTAAGCTTGACTCTGGAGAGCAGGTCTGCCACAATGTCGTCCCGACCAGGCGTGAACTGTGTGGTGAAATTGTATGCCTGCAACCTCTCAGACTAGGGTAGAGGCGCAGTGGCTTGTGTCCCAATCCCGTCCAAACACCACTGGGCGTTCGCCCAGTGGTGTTTGACAATTGAGTCTGTTGAGATGCCTCAAGTGTCATCTACAAGATTTCTGGGAATCACTGTTTGATGAGAGTTTGAGTTGGAAAGAACAAACTGACTGGGATAGCAGAAAAATAAATAAATCTATTGGTATAATTAGAAGGATCAGTCAGCTTGTCACCAAAAACTGTCAACATATTCTATATTACAGTTTAATTAATCCCTATCTTTCATATTGTAATATACTGTAGTTTGGGCAAGTACTTTTCCTAGTACTCTCAACAAAATCTTGGTCCTCCGAAACCTTTTGTTAGAATTGCAACTCGATCAGAGTCACACACCCCATCTGCTCCTTTATTTCAAAAACTACAAATTCTTACTATTTTTAACATCAATATTTTTCAAATATGTGTCTTTATGTATAACATACATTCAAGTGAAGGGAATATTCCTGAGCATTTCAAGACATATTTTAAAGCAAATTCACAGGTCCATGCCACATGTTAATTGCTAACATTTAAATGTGAGTTGTTTTGATTTTTGTAGGAAATGTTGATAGCATTCACACAAATGGCCTTTATAGTTTGTTTTGTTGACTTAAAACCATTTAATAGTAATTTAATAGTTCATATTAATAGTATTCACTCTCTTTCTTCTGAGAGACAGAAGTTCATCTTAACTGTTAAAATTATTAATATTTTTAAATGGTTGATTAAAATGTTTTGTTTAAAATGTTATTAAGATGAATAAATAGATTTAAAAGGTTAAGAAACATAAATATCTGGTTTCAGAACTTTCATGATTTTACTTTTATGCTGTAAGATGGGAAGTACATGATCGATTTATTGATTGTTTATCAGAACTGACCTATTTTATGTGGTGTGTCTATTCATTTATATAATGATTAGAGTCTTTATATCCTTTGCAAATGGTTGTTAATTGATTTGATGGAGATGAGTTGTTTGGATTTCAAGAGAAATGAGACAATAGCAACTAATGCATTCTGTACTGTATGCATAGATTGGTTTTTGGATGAGAGAGAGAGAACAGCTGAAACTGACCCTGATGGTCAGTGGCGAGCTAACCACAGAATTCGACAACGAACAGACCAAGAGCCTAGTGTGGCCAGCTGTGGCATCTTGGGACCGTCATCATTCCGCTCCTTCACCTGAGATACAGATAAGATCATACATTAATCTACCTGGGCAGTAGAAAAAGAACATTCATACTCCAAGAAACACACTAGACACACACACACACACACACACACAAACATCAAGATCTTCAATGAACTCCAAAGGCAGCAATGTTTTCCTTTTTTTGTTTTGAAATGACTTATCTTAAGCCCATTATTGTGCGCCTGTGCACTTAGGAAGCCGGCTTAGATAGGCAGGGAGTGTAAAATATTGTTAATAATTTTTACAATACATATTTCAAACTTACCTGTTTTGTGATGTGTGTTCACTGCTGACCTTTTACTATTTCAGGCTCCATAGTCGTGCCTAGAGCTTCTGATAATAACCTAGCTTTAATTTGAAGTTGACTAAATTAATTATCAGTTGTACTTACTTTGAGACACTGGTTATACTCAACCGCTGGGACACGTGAAGACGGGTAGGCATAGGAATTAGTTAGCTTTGATGAGAGTTAGATGCAGGGCTGCTCCACCTTTCAAAAGTGTTTCTAGTCCCTCAGTTGTTCCAGGAAAGCGCTGTTTGTAAGAAGAAAAAAAAAGCGTTGCTCTGGTTGATTGGGCAATTTGAGTAAGTTAATTATTGATCAATAGGCTAATTGCTTATGTGATATTTGGTTGATCTTGAAATCTACTTTTGGCATATTTGTTGGTGTAGTCTAACTAATTTGAGAACATTCTGGTATTAAAATGGATAAAATAAGTGCTTTTCTTGCGGCTCCGTCCTACGATAGCCTAAAACCTTTAACAAAAGATCAGCTTTTCAGTTGCTGAGCACTATCAGTTTGACACAGAAATTCCAAAGGTCATTAAGAAAGATGATTTGGTTGCGTTGATGAAACTGAGTGACGGGAGTATTTCCTGTGAAGTCCTTGTCTGCATCAGATGCAGAAGGTGGAACTCATACGTTCTCTTTATCATTTGAGCAGCAGTTGAAATTGTTGGAAATACAATTAGAGCGAGATAAACTACAGACTGGGAAACGTGCAAAGGACAGAGACCTAGAATACAGGAAACTACAACAAGAGCAGAAGCGTTGGAGACTGTTGGCAGAGGGGAGAGCACCGAGTGACAGTGTCGGTGGCTGTACCGTTTGAATTAAATATCTCAAGTATGATTAAGTGTGATCCTGATCTGTTCTTTACCTTATTTGAAATACTGGCCACAGATCATGGATGGAATGATTCAGAGAGGCTTTTGTTTTTAAAAGCCTACAGACAGAAATTCAGGCCTACAGACAGAAATTCAGAAACTGGCGAAAAAATTAGAAACAAACTCATTTGGAGATGGGGCGTGAATTGACATCACTATTCAATCGTACATCTGAAGGCGCAGACACATTTGAGGAGCATTGCTATTTAGTCATGTTGGATAAATTTAAGAGAATAATATCGGAGCGTATTGCTACTTATATAAATGAGCACAATGTTAAAACGGCTGCCGAGGCTGCAGGAGGAATCCCACCCACCAGAAAATGTCATCGATTTTCTCCATGGGTTCCGGCGTAGGTTGATGCTGGCCTCGAAGATGGCCAGTGAAAACTTGGGGGGGCCTCTGTTTTAAGAAGGGTCAGAACTGACAGGGATCCTGTCAGTTCCTCTGGGGCTTTGTCCCTCTGTGTATGCCGTGTCTGTGTGTGTGTTGCAGGGGGCGGGCCTAATTGGACTGATTGACAGGCCTATAAAGAGTGGGGTCATGGGTCACGAGCGCTCTCTATCTCTGCTATCTGCGATCTCTCTGCAACTGCGCTGCTGGACTCTGCCCTGTGCGCTGCTCCGCTGTTCTGACCATGGCTCCACTGTTCCATTCGGATTGCGCATGTGCTGGTAATGACGACAGAAGGTGATGTATGATCGTAGACGTTTGGGACCGCCTCACTTACTTTACATTCCACCTCACTTACTTTAATAAGTGACCCCCCTCCTCAAAAAACCTTGACCTGTCTCTCTTCTTCCATTTCTCTCCAAAATTCTGGTGTGTGCTATCTTTAATCAACTCTCTTCCTACCTTCTCAATCCTCATCAGTCTGGTTTTAAGGCAGGCCACTGCTCTTCTTGCTGTCACTGAGCAAGTCAACACTGCCAGGGCTGTCTCTCTCTCCTCTGTGCTCATCCTCTTGGACATTTCTGCAGCGTTTGACACAGTTAACCACCAGATCCTTACTTCCCCCCTTCAGAAACTAGGTGTCTTAGGCTCTGCACTGGCCCTACTCTGATGCTATCTTCAAAACCGATCATACAGAGTAACCTGGAGAGGATCTATGTCGGAACCTTGTCCTACTGGGGTCCTACAGGAAGAGTCAGCTTTTGTCATGATCTGTCACTTCCGTTAAGTATCTTGTTTTGTTTCTCCCTTCATGTTCCATGTCTTGTCTCCCTGTTTTATTTTGAAATCACTCACCCTTGTCTCTGTTTCAGGTTCCTGTCTACCCCGCCCCCTTCCTTGTCTGCGTGCACCTGATCCCTGATTGTGTCTACCACACCTGCATCCTATCACTCCCTAATCAAGCACTGCTTATATTCCCCTCTGTGTCTTGTCTCGTCGCCAGTTCGTTGTAGTTCATAGCTCACGTTCCAGCACTCTTGAGTCACAGCCACAGTTTAGATTTATCGTGTTTTTGAACCTTGCCTGCCTTTTTGACCTTGCCTTTTTGCCTGACGATTTTGTACCTCTGCCTGATCTCTTTGACCTTCCGTGTACTGAACCTCTGCCTGGAATTAAACTCTGTTACTGACCGATTCGTGTTCTGAGTCTTGCATTTGAGTCCCTTGTACTGCTCTGCCATAGTTCATGAGAGCTTTGCGATGAAAATAGTCCTTTATTGTCGACAACAAATAAAGGACCACAAATTAAAACAAACCACCGCCGCCACTCTAACGGCTAAGGGTGTGACCTGCGTTGCTCCAGCCCGTCTGCTTCGCTTTGCCCCTCTCCAGCCCTACAGCAAGAGACCAGAACCAGGTTACAAGTGTGCTTATATAGCTGACTGATTACCTGATTATGTCCAGCTGTCTGATCACCGGCTGTGCCACTCCTCCCTCTCCTCCAGCAGCCGCCGTTCTAACCACACCCCACTGCCACAGCACTTATTGTTTCTAGTCCCTTTTAACTCCCATTTTTCATGAGCTGAACTGAAAGATCTAAAACATTTTCTATACATATACGGCCACTCTGAAATGTTCAGTTTTATCACACAGCACAATACCACATGCCGCATGTTTTGAGGGTTGCCCTTGAATTAAATGTTCATTTCTCTACCATAAGCCGTCTCCAAAGGCGTTTCAGATAATTTGGCAGTACATGCAACCGGCCTCACGACCGCAGACCACGTGTAACCACACCAGCCCAGGAACTCCACATCCAGCATGTTCACGTTACCGACTTGAGTGGGCAAATGCTCACATTCGATGGTGTCTGGCACGTTGGAGAGGCTGAATCCTGGCTGAATCCTGGTTTTACTGTTCAGGGCAGATGGCAGTCAGTGGCATTGTGTGGGTGAGCGGTTTGCTTATAGCAACGTTGTGGATCAAGTGGCCCATGGTGGCAGTGGGATGGCACACCTATACAACCCATCCCACTCAGGGTTGTCACAATATACAGTTAAATTACTTTATTGTTCCAGTATTTGCATGTGTCTCTGGTTTTTGAAGCATGGCTTACAAGAAACTAAGGGAGGGTTAATAACATAAATAAATCCCAATAGACTGTATGTACTGACATTTTCTTATGGTATGAAGTAGAATGTGAGGGTGTATAGTTAAAAGAAAGAGCAGAGAGTGAAAGTGGTGTGCGTGTTTCATCTCTTTCATCATGAGCAATGATGACTCTTGACCTTCACTATGAAGGAAAGTCCAAGGAAAGACTGCACCGACCTTGAGATGGTGTATTTATTTATTTATTTGTTCATTAATTCTTTCTTTATATAGTGATTGATGAAACTGGCCATTAACTGAGAAATTATTATTCATAACCCATTAACTCAACTGAAACCAAACCATTAAAATAATTAATAGTCTCATCCTCTCAGGTTTGAACCAAAGAGATTTAAACATCTGTCCTTTGTAATGTCAGGATGTTTCTAGGACACTTCATACAAAGGGGATTATAACTCTCTTATATAATGAATAATTGGATTTTTCAACTTGTCTCAGTGGGAAAACGAAGGTTTTGACAGTACCATGCAAAGATTCAGACACTGGGCAGAAGGACTCTAGAACATAATTACAGACTCAGAGTTTTTACATTCAGCCCACCTAAAGCATTTCTCTGAACTAATGCCCTTATAATGCACTCAAAAGCAATACTCCAAAGGGATTTGCTTGGACTGTATCTGTTGTTATTTTTCATTTGTCTCCTTTTTATTTCCCGTCTTTGTATACTTTCCCACTTGTGTGGTTTCATCTGTGTCCATTCATACCTGCCTGCTTTGTTTAGTTTTGCTTTATATTTTTACAGTTTACTTTTTGTCTGCACAGCTGTTTAGTTTCATGCTGTGCCTCTGCTCAGTAACTTTCTGCTTCTTTGAGTCAGTCTATTTTTAACCTTGGACTTCCTGGCTGTTCTGCTCAGCTACAAGAGAATATGGAAGCTTTAATATTTTTACTACTGATCTCACCTATTGTACGTGCATTCACCAAGAGGCTAAAGTTTTGATCCAGAAATAAGTGACCTTGTATAATGGTTTAACACTTAAGTGAGAGACATAATGGACTTATTGCAGCCTGACTGTTCATCATCATTGATGGAGACCTGTAGGATTTGAGTTGTTTCTCATTAGAACACTTTTGGTTTCTAAATTACTCTCTCGTAATGTGCCAGTTAACCAAAACTGTAACTGCCTTTTTTTGTTTTACATCTTCATGGAAATAACATGAGCTGCCTCTGCTGTACTTTAAAACATTCAGTTATACAGTATTCAATGTCTTAATAAAAATTATATTTTCATTTTGAGCATGTCTAATGTTTTGGGATACAATTGTATTTTAGCTATATTTGTGCGTGTGTAATGTTAAAACTATAGTGCATAGCATTTCAATATAAACAAATGCATTGCACAATTGAAGAAGGCCAAATGTGCAGTGCACATTAGAGAAGACAGAAGCTTCAACTTCAAAATTTACATGAAACCGATACACATGGACCATTATCTGCTGTTTGACTTCAATGACTCTGGTTATCAACTATCCACCACATACAATGGTTTCCTGAGCCCAGTAAGATCAACACTGATCCTCTATAACAACACAGGTGAACTCCAACACAATAACAGACCCTAACAGACCATATTCCCACTGCTACCTCCTTCCTCTTCCTTGTGTTTGAGTATTTGTTTGTGTGATGGTTTGCAGGTATTCATGTTTGATTGAATGACGTGTGTGAGTGTCGAGGTGGACCCTGGGATATGATTGGTCCCGCACGGGAGATTCCAGTACAGTATGAGGCCTGATCAGCAGTGAACCACTCACAATCAGGTTGCCAGCAGACATATTGTGCTTATTTTTAATATCTTTAAAATGGGCGAGTCTCATCACTTGTTTTTCCCCTAGGCTTGGTTGTAACAACTCCTTGACTCAGGTGAAACTAACAACCTAAAACTGGGTCAAGGGGTGAATGATCTGAATTGTGTCAAATTCTAACTCTCAAGCCAGGTATCCAGCCTACAGAGGTGTAATACCTGGAGTTTTCCATTTGTTAGTCAGAACTGAAGAAGCCTCTTCATCTTCAGCTTGACTGAAGCAGGTCCAGTTCCCTACAGCTACAGAAACTACTGAAGATGACCAGTGTTGATGAACATTGTTTCTCCATTAAACTGATATTACGAACCCTCACACAAACATTTGTCATTTGTTTCACTTTTATGACAAAAGCTGAATGAGTGAGAACTGACAACGAAACAATAATGGATGAGCAGAGGAATACATCAGTGCAAAGTGTTCCTGATAATTGATTATCATGGTAGCAGGTCCCTATAAATCCAAAGAGACTGTGTTTTCTCTGCCTGACTTTTAATACTTGGGCCTCACAACAAAGCAAAATGACAACCTCATATCATGTTTATGGTCCATTATTCAAGTCGTGACACGTTTAAATCTGGAATGTTGTGTGGGTGACTATAAGTGATGTTCATGTCACATTATGTCCATAAGCAAAACAAGAGTGAATCTTTACAGGTTAATCCTGTAGCTCTAAATTGACAAACGGTAATGAAGAGAGGGAATTTGCTGTACCCTTACAGGATTTAAATAATAGATTATAAGTATAATAGATACTTGACACTGCCTCATATGATATGATCTTCTTCCATCATCCATTGAAACAGAGTAATTCAGTGTAACAGAATCCATTATAAACAATGTCATGATGTGGCAATGATATTTGTCACAGCTGCAGCTCATTTATTACTTGAGTTACAGTATAAATTAAAGGCAATAATGCAACTCTCAGTAATACAAGCAATGTTGAACACACTTTAATTAAGGCATGTGCTTTGGATGCATTTGTTTCTAAATAATATTATTTTCATAAAAATAATTCCTTGCATTCATTATATGGAATATTTCATAAATTAAATTCGATTCTTTGGGGATTCTTCCATTAATAGGCTATCAAATCAATAGCCGTAATGCACTGAAATATTTTCCCAGTTGCCTGCATTAAGTAGTAAATAAAACAATTTTTGTCATGTGGAGCCTCCACACAAAGCCCAACATTACCATCTAGTGGTAGAAATTTGAAATGGCTGATATGCAGCATTTCTGCAGAGTTCATAATAATAATAATAATACTAATAACAATAATAGTATGAATAATAATATGAATAATAATCACACATGGTGCCTATAATGTTCAGAATGTTTTGGCTTTGTCAAATAATATAATTATGTTATAATTATATTAACTTATTATGACATTACTATCAAAGCAAAGTATAACCAGCTAAGTTGTAGAAAATAAAAATCTATATGAATATAGCTCTTCCTCACAAATTGGAAAGGAAGTGTTTTTAACACAAAGCAATGATTTATAAATGCATTGTTGTCACATACTGCAATTGTTGTGTATTCTTCCAACATTATTCCTATTGTCACATTTTCTTTTTATGTTTTTAATGTGTTGTTGGAAATCATTACAGACCAATGGCGCAAAATGCTTGAAGTCAATATGTTTGTAATGGACAAGAGAACATGCTTACAAAGCCAAATATTGCTGAGATAAACTTGACGACATGTTACACACAGTACATGTAGATTATTATATGGCAGTAGACAAACAAAACAGCAGTGGAGGAACTCAAAAGTCTAATTTTGTCAATACTGTCTGACTCTGAAGGGCTAAAGGTAGTTGAGGATAAGTGTCAACAAACCCTTAACCCAAACACAGACAGTGTGACCGACCAATGAAAAAGCGGAAGCTACTAAAGAAACATTACAATTTCATTTGCATGGAATAAAGGTCATTTAAATAATTAAAATGAATTGGTTAGTGATGAGTTGCACAGATCAGATAAGACAATAACGTACAATAATAATAGTATCAATAATAAATGTAAATCTGCACTTTATTTTGCTATCAGTTTAATTAATGTGTGAAATTCCATGTTTAGCATTTTATAAGAAGCCTAACAATTTTTACAAACTTGTGTTCTCTGTAAATTCTCCGGTGTTCTCATGGGTTCATGACATTTATTTAATAAAATGCACATGCATTATATTATCTTCACATTGGAACTGTCTCGTTTTCTTTTTCCCATTGCAACTTCTAGACATGACTAAAATAAACCCTGATACCTTCCATTAAATCCTCTTAAGACAGACTGAGTAAAACCTTTTCTAAACCTGAACACGATGAAGCTGCTAATTTCAGAGGCACACATTTAACACTAAGCTATATACAATACAGAATATTTGTTGATATATCTGCATAGGCACTAAAGTGATACTACAAACTACAGTGTTTGTCAATTGCTATTCAGTGGACATGGGATATCTCTAAGGTGCTGACACAAGCTACTCCTTGCCCAGATTGTGTCTCTGTTGTAACATCCAATTAATCTGTGCAGTAAATATATAAATCACCCAAATCTGGAAATTGACAGAAGTCAGATTTGACAGCTTTTGACAGACAACCACTATGCCAATGCAGGCGCTGAGCAAATATGTCAATTTCCTCTAGGTTTGAAAATTGCTGGATAATAAATAATTATATTATTATAAATATTATTATTATTATTTTTTACTTTTTTAATCAACATTACTTTTCCTTTGAGGTTCTCTGGCCAGTCCCAGCTGACGCTGTGGGTTACCTCCAGGATGCCATGTACATCCTGGAGGTATACAGAGATTAAAATTCACATTTCCATCACTCCTGAATACAGCAGCGAGTTAGTTATGCTAGAAGACAGAGAAGCTGAAATCCAGAAGAAGGCAGAAATAGAACATTACAGAAGCCATCTGCCACTGATCACCCACCAACCAACAATGCAGTATGTATAAAAGTTGTTGGACACTGTAGGATCCTCTCAATCTACATTGTTGATAGGATTTGTGCCGATCAGCTGAGCTATAGCAATCTAATTAAAAGAGAGTGATACACCTACTCTAAATTAGCATTACCAAGAGCGTCTTAGTCTTTTAGCTTTTTTCTGGCCAGAGAAAGAACAATGAATCTGATTAAGGACATAGAAGATTTGGACATCAGCAATTTGGCAGATACTAATGATGTGTCTTTGAAAGTCATTTTACTTTAAAGTCAGATCAATCAAAATTCTATTAAACGGATGGTGCAGACCCTGCTGACTGAATTAAGTGTGTTTAATTGCACAGAATGAGCCAGGACATTGATTTGTTTGATCTGTTGAGTAAAATAATCATATTAACTCAAACAAGCTCCTCAGACACACTGCAGAGCTGTGCAAATGTTAGCATGCTGCTGTACACACAAACACAAAGTGAAGCTGTGGCTGACGAGAAACATGGATAAATGATGCAATGCTTATTTAACATAGGAAATTGGCTCAAGCTGCATGATATGCTTCCTCCTCCCACTTTGGTGGTCTATTTAAGACATTTTAGTGGCAGAAAATATTTTATTATAGAAGTGTATAATTACTTTAAAATAAAATTAAAATCTTAGCCTTGGTATTTGTACTTCAGCCAAGGGCCTTGCTCTCTACAGCAGCCCACACTGATAAACAAATCAGAGCATGCCTTTTGCTTTTACACAAATAAAGAGGAACGACATCCTTTCTGTTTTAAAAACCACCATTTCCTGACATGCATGGAAAAGGGAGGAGTGAGTGGAGGAGTAATTTTAATTTTTGCACACTGGCATCTTAAGCTCCAATGATCACAAACTTTGCTGTCACTACCACTGCATCAGTGTTGCTACCTGTCAATTCAGCCCCAACACCAGTGTCCAACTGCAAGCTCTGTGTGTGTTCATCACTGCAAATCTTCTTTATGTAATCATATCTGGTAACCATGAGGTTGAAGCAAAATGCCAATGCAATGCTCTTCAAATATGAGTAGTCTGACTGAAATCTAAGTATTGATAGAAATGAAGACGATTAAAATCATCCATGTTACAAGAATTTTAAATCTGGTTACTATGGATCCATCTTTTGTCCTGATTTGTTTTGAAAATCTAGACAAAAAATCTAGAGTCTGAATACACCCCTAGAGTGTTCTTACCTGGATCAGAACTATTTCCAGTAACAATAAGCACCACCTTACCAAGGGTTAGTGTTAGGGTTTAACCAAGAAAACACTAAAATAAACTATATTTTACACAACTGAAATGCATGTGCCAGGTGAAATAATACCTAGAGCTTTCACTCCTAGACCCACATTGAGCTGTAAATCTATAAACTCAAATGGAGGAAACCCCACCAATGTAATACTATAGTAATCCTGAAGCCACACTAATCACCTGACTGAAGCAAACTAGATCCCTGGGATCCCATGGTGTTATAAAAAACTCCTATAGTCCAGGTAAAGACCCAAAGGCTGCACTGCTTAAGTACAACCAGCAACCAGCCATGGGGCAAACACAACAGACAGAGAACAGGGAGGAAATTGATGTCAAATCACTTCAGGATATGTATAAAAAGTTTGTCATGGAGTGCCCGAGTGGATTACTTTTTCTGCACGAATTCAAGCGTTTCTTTGGTGTGGAGCCAACAGGAGAAGCATCTAAATATGCAGAAAACATGTTTCGAGCTTTTGATAGAAATGGGGTGAGAGTACAACATTTGATGATCTGCTTTCATGTACACTTCAAAAAATGTTTAAAAAAATCCAGTTGTTTCATTTAATCTATTTTTCAGGACAACACAATCGATTTCCTTGAGTTTGTGGCAGCACTCAATCTTGTTTTCCGAGGAAACCTGGAGCATAAACTTCGCTGGTCATTCAAGGTGTACGACAAAGACAGTAATGGCTATGTGGACAGGGATGAGCTACACTCAATAATTGATGTAAGTCTACACTTAAATTAAGTAATATCCTTGAGTGTTTATGAATCTGCAACTTTCTGCTTAGGCTTATGTGTTGTTAGTGCCTTTGTAATCAAACAGTATTAACATGTAAACAAGACGTCAAGACAAGTAAAACAAACACACAATATGTGTTTTAAGACAAATTAAATATTTTCAGACTGAGCCAGCACAATGCAATATGTAGCATAGTGACTGGTTTGAGCCCATGTGACCACAAAGAGCACTTGACATGTCTGACAAAAAATTAAATAATGTCAGTGGTAATTATGCAAACATTATGTCAACGGCTTAAAACCAAATGCTACTAGTTCAATCAATTCCTGCTGCCTAGAGTGTGTGAATAAACAAAAAGTAAAGTCAGTTGGTGGTGGTACATGATGAGAAGTCAAATTGTGCTAAAGGCTCAGGCTGGTTCTGCTCTCAGGATTTACAAGATAAATGGATATATTACCTAAGTTACATAGTTCTGTTGTAAAACTGATAAGTTGTATTGTACACACTGTATTTGCTGTTCTTCAGAGTGTGTCATGCATTACTGTAAAAAATTAAGCAATTCTTTTCAATTTGACTGTTAATTGTATTTACCTTGTGATTTGTTTTCATTTAGAGCATCTATAAGATAAAGAAAGGAACAAACACAGACATTAGCAATTCACAGTTGTCAGTGGATGAGGCTGTTGATCGACTATTACAAGCTGTCGATAGTGATGGAGATGGTGAGCATTTAGTGACATTTACAAAAAATACATAAAATATTTCCTGATTTTGTTGTTGTTGTTGTTGTTGTTGTTATCCTCCCACAGGTCATATTAACATGGAAGAGTTCATTAGAGGTGCACAGGAGGATCCCTGGGTGCTCAACATGTTGAAGTTGGACATGAACCCTGCTGGATGGGTGCTAGAACAGAGGAGGAGGAGTGCAAACTTCTGAAATGTTAAAGCACATGCAAACAAAGATAAACACTCCAGGCCTTAAATTAACTACAGAATATATCAAATATAAGAAAATCATGTTTTTCAGCTTACAGAGAAACAAAATCTTTATTTACTACCACTACTACCTCCACATATACAGCACATCACTCTTTTTAGCGTTAAAACAGTTATAATTGTTAAGGATCATTTTTTTTTAAATCCCAGATAATATAAATAAGTGCATGCATATTTTTCAATTTTTTCAATTTCTGTACTGTTTTTTGTTTTTAAGAAGATAATACAATTAATTTAAAGAAACAAACAAATTGAAACTCATTATGAATACTGAAAAAAAATGTATTTATTTTTTTTGTCACAATCTGTCACAGATAAAACAAACCTGGAATTAGTGCCCATCTCATTTTGTTTGACATGAGCTATAGAGAAAATTGACTGAACCACCATCATCCCATATCAAATTTTTCCCAGCCAAACACACCCATTGTGCAAAGTGGTTTGTGTCATCAGTGAGGGTTAGCTTCTGGCCATCATCAAAATTATAAATTATAATTTAAAAAAAAAAAGTACTTAATACTATATTAAAAAAACAGTGTGCAATTTCAGGTTTTACTTCCATTTATCACTGCTCAGACTATTTAATTTTTACCTAGTAAACAGTGCAATAACTTTTGACATGTCATAAAAGGAAAAGCAAAGGATTAAAGAATACATTGAATATCTAAATTTGAACACATTTAAATGCATTTCTATACACAGACAGAAGCAAATAAACATTGAGGTAAAGCACTTACTTAACAATGTCATTACTGTGCTTGCTTACTGACTGAGCAGCTGAAAAAGAGGAAATATATATTTATATATTCACGATTGTTTTGCATGTACAAATAAATAACAATAAAATGGATTTCATAACATTCATTCATTTGGCTGGTGCTTTTATTCAAACTGACTTACAGCTGCAGGACAACACTGAAACTTTAGGACTTAAGGATACCTTAGAGTAACTAAGAGGATCTAAATTTGAAGTATAGCTTCAGATCAACCATGTTGTCAGTATTACAATATAACAGAAAGTACTTTTTACTGTGGCTGAGTTTGGGGACTGCTTGTATTTTAACAGTATATTTCCATAAGTTTTTGTTTCCTTCAGTTATTCATACACAAAGTAGAAAGTAACTCATATGATCATAGGCATAGCTACGAATACGGTTAGTAGTAAGTCACTAAAAGTTCAAGATGGGATCAGGATTAATGTTTTAAACTCAGCTCCCTCAAACCTTGAGCTACAAATAACCCTCTTGGTTGAAGTCAAGCATTACATGAATCAGTCATCACACTCAACTCAGTTGTCGACACCTAAGCAACTGAAGAAAGCTTCAAAAGCAATCAATATTTGCATATAGTCTTCAGGATATTACTCTGCATGTGCATTAATTTGTCATACAAAATGGACACACCATCGGTCGCAATCAGCAATCACATACTCGGGAAGAGGAGCTGGAATTAACAGCATCCATGCTCTCTATGTACAAGTCATTTATCATGGAGTGCCTGAGTGGATCTCTGTAACTTCTCAAGAATTCAAGAGGATGTTTGGAGTACATAATGGTACACCTAAATACATGGAAAATATCTGAGGATCTGATATGAATCATGTGAGTTACAAAGTTGACAAGTATATATTACTGGCAACCCCAGCAATATTACTGATACATTGTACTTTTATTTATAGGTTATCCCATTGAGTCATTTTCAAGACCTCTCAAGGACAATCACAGCAGTACAACACAGAGTTACAAACAGACAACACAACAATAAAGGAAATGTACAAATAAACAAATTAAAATACTTGGAACAGAAGCAAGTTCCAAAAGATTCCCTGTCCAGTGACTCTGAAAGAATTTAAAATCTGCTAAGGGAATCAAGCTAGACAGCAGAGAGAGGGGGCAAAAAAAGTGATGAAGTCCTGGGAATGTAAGTGTCATGAACTATGGCTGAGCAGAACAAGGGACTCAAAGGCAGGACTCAGAACACGAATCAGTCAGTAACAGAGTTTAATACCAGGCAGAGGTTCGGTACACGGGAGGTCAAAGAGATCAGGCAGAGGTACAAAAACGTCAGGCAAAAAGGCAAGGTCAAAAAAGGCAGGCAAGGTTCAAAAACACGAGAAGACAAGACTATGGCTGTGAAAGAGAGTGCTGGGACGTGAGCTATGAACTACAACGAACTGGCGACGAGACAAGACACAGAGGGGAATATGAGCAGTGCTTGATTAGGGGTGATAGGATGCAGGTGTGGTAGACACAATCAGGGATCAGGTGCACGCCAACAAGGAAGGGGGCGGGGTAGACAGGAACCTGAAACAGAGACAAGGGTGAGTGATTTCCAAAATAAAACAGGAAGACAAGACATGGAACATGAAGGTGAGAAACAAAACAAGACACTTAACAGAGGTGACAGATCATGACAGTAAGCTGACTGACCTGAGTATGTAACACGCAGGAGGATAAATATAAGGACAACAGGCCTAAGATAGATTTGTAAATGAAATTGTACCAATGCAAGAGTCTGCAAACAGACAATGATGACCAGCTGACCAGAGAGTACAAGATGCACTGGTGTGTGAGGGGCTTACAGCCTGAAATGAATCTTAGTGCCCCATGATAGACGGCATTCAACAAGAGAAGAGATTGAGCAGATGCATTCATGTAAATGATATCTCCGTAATCGAGAAGGGGCACAAAGGTGGCAGCAACAAGCCATGTCCTAGTGTGGCAAAGTGGTAACTAATTAAAATAATTAATTTAGCCCACATTAGGGCTCAGAAAAAAACATTATCTTGGTTTGTCAGCATTTAGCACTAGTATAAGGTAGAACAGTTGAGACTGAATGATTTCAAATGATGACAGCAGACGTTCAAATACAAGGGCAACAGTGCTTGCACAACAATAGACAATAGTATCATCTGCATAAAGATTTACAGATGCATTTTTTATTTTGACCTACACTATTGACATAGATAGTTGTAATGTCTGGCAACTCATGTTGTGTATGCATAATGACGTCAGGGTACGTTACTTGTATCGGAGCGGAAGAGAAGTAAATAGAGCATGGTGATGACTGTCCGGGCGGAGTATGAGTATTAATGTTAAGAAGAAGTTGAGAAACATTACCATAGTAAAAAGAGTGGGCCCTTAGACTGAACCCTGTGGCACATCTTTAAGTGATGTTGAGAAGGCTGGAAGTAAGACCACTGAGCTGCATGCATTGCTTAGGATTGGAAAGATAATTTGAAAACCAGCCAATAGCTAGGTATGACGTTGCTATATCTGACAGCTTCTGACATAAGATCTCATGATCAACAGTGTCAAATGCCTTGAACAAATTGATGAAAAGTGCCGCACAGTAATTCTTTGCATCCAAGGCTTCCACAACATACATGTATGGGATTCAATAATGACATTTCCATGTTTTCAGGACAACATAATGGATTTTATAGAATTCATGGCTGTGCCTCATCTTGTTCTGCATGGGAAACTTGAAGACAAGCTGCAGTGGTCTTTCAAGCTGTTTGACTCCAATAACAATGGTTATCTTGACAGACAAGATACATGTTTAAGTTCTCAAAAAAAAGTTTTTCCTTAAAATTAAAGTATGTGTTTGTGTGCATGTTTTCCACAATCAGTCACAGCTATTTGTCATCTTTTGTCCACTGAAACAAACCGGAAATACGTGTCCATCTGTTTTTGTTTTACATAAGCTACAGGGACCATTGACTGAACCACCATCATCACATCAAACACACCCATTACGTTTTTTTCTGGCTTGTATTGTCACTGAGGGTAAAGTTCAGGCCATCATATTTTAAGTCAAAATTTACAATGAATAAAGTACTTAATACTATATTTTAAATATTTTAAATATCCACCAGCACGACTGAACTCTCAGTTGCCTCGGTATGACACTGTTAAGTTGCGTTTCCACTACCTGGTACCAGGTACTTATTTTAGTATTTGCTCTGGCGAGGTTTCAATGCTTGACATCGCCAGACTGCCGGCCATTGATTGGTCAGAGTGCCGTCACAGGAAGAGACGTCCGACACAAGAATCAAGCCAGACAATGACTGAACCGTAGATCAGTTAGAAAAACTTAAAGGCGACATAGAATGCTTGTATCACACATATATGTTAGTTATGGAGGTCTACTTACATATATTAACTTGTTTTCGTGATTAAAAACCTCCTAATCGCTGCAAACGAGCCGATCAAAATATCTCCTCGCTGACGCTCTCGTCAGCCGCGCTGTTTCAGACCAAACAGTTGCTGTGATTGGCTAGCCAACGAGAGCTTTCCTACTGTCCTGTGATTGGCCAGGTACCTGGAAGTGACGTAATAGATAGGCCAGCGCTCAGATACACAGCTCCCCTTCTGGCACGGTGGATGCTCTGCATCTCAGCAGCTACAACGAGACTAGTTCTTCTTCTTCTTCTGCGGTTGAATGTACGCAACCGGATGTGTCCGGACTAGTGCCCGCACCGGGAGGCGCTACGGTGGTGAGGATTTCTGATGACGACATCAAATTAAGGAAGTGTCGATCCGCTTCGCAGAGCCCAGGAAAACAATACAACGCTATTTTCTCAGCAGTGGCTGAACTGTTTGTTCTGAAACTTTAGGGTTTCATAAACGAGGTAATGACGCAGATACACACAAAAACGCAGCGTTAATTGGAGCTTCCGGTCTATGTCACCTTCAACAATCCTAAAAATGTCTAATATCTTAATATTTAACAGAGGAGTCTGGTGTATTCCGCGACAGCACTCCTGACCGCAAGCGTCATCACAAACCCTGCTGCTGTATTTCAGTCCAGTGACTGTATCAGAAGGAGTCTGTGTCCGGTCATGGAAGAACTACTGAACAAATATTTTTAATTAACTGATTCTAATGATTCAGTACACTGAAAATAAACTGCTTTACAAGTCACCAGTCACTCGTTTGTGTGTGTTGCGTGTAAAACAAAGTCACGGTAGTTTCATACAGCCGTGCAGTAATGACTCCGCCCATGTTGAGTAGGCACTATTTTTGTCGTGGAAAATCAACATAAACCGAGTCTGTGATTTCCAGTTTCACTTTCATTTATAAATCACTGCTCAGGCTATTTCATTGTACCTATCCACAGTATAAACACAAACTAGGAGATGAACTTTTGACATGTCATAAAAGGACAAATCTGAACAGATTTAACATAATCTTTATAAGCACACAGAAGCAAATAAACATTGAGGTAAATCACTTCCTTAACAATGATTATTTCTAAAGGTTCAGCATAGTTGATTAATTGTTGTGAGGTTTCTTTTATGCAGAAAATAAATAATATAACAGCATAAATGGTACACATGTAACATTATACTAATGTTTTAAATTGTTACTAAGAAGGATGTGTAATATTTATCACATCCTTAACACTGTCATCTATCGATAGATTAATCACAGCACTTTTTTGTTGATTTCTAAAGGTTCAGCATTGCCCACATTATTGAATTTAATCAAATTACTGTACTAGCAGAAATATGACTAATCTTTGCAAATATTTTGAGTGATAATTCACTTTTGGTGACCTTTGTGACAATACTCATCTGGACAGATTCCTTTTTTCAGTTTATCTCTCTTTACTTCTCATCATTGTCCATGAAAAGAGATACAATCAGATTTGTTTGAGAGAAATAAGGAGTGAGAAAGTGAACTGTCCAGGGTATGGACATGCAAGCAAGCAAGGAAGGATGGCAGGAAGGCAAGGTCTATAGACGAGGATATACTGTCACCCTCTGCTGGTTCCTCTCTGACATGACCCTTTATTGGTCTCACTTCTCACCTTCCCATATTTATGTTTTTTTTTTTTTTTTACAGTGATAAGGACAATGTCTTTCTATCTCGACACTGACTGCTTCTCTTACTGGACGTGTACACTTTTGTGAGTTGACTTCCAGAACACACATATTACACAGACCACGTACACAGCTATTTGATATTTGTTTTAGGCCATGTTGAATCCATTAGGGATAGCTATTAAAACATTTTCTGTCCATATCGGAAGTTTTAATTGGTAATGTTACCTCAAAGAGTTCATGTTTTCCCTTTACAACAACTGACCAGAAGTGTGCTTATATTTTAGCTGAAGTTGTACAGTAAGTGTTGTTCTTTTCATATAGTCAAGTGAGAAAAGAATGTGTGAGCCGAGTCCTCAACTTTAAGTTGTTAATGGCTTCCTGGCTTAAAAAAGTCAAAACATACTGATCAGCTACAACAGACCACAAATCACTGAGCTGTACTTTAAACCCTTCTCCACTATTGTTACTTCACCAAGTGGGAATGAAGTATTGTTTTTGGTGGCTCTGTCTGAGTGTGTGTGCTTCCGCACTTGCTTGCAATATGAGCAAAGGAGGCCAACAGAGAGACAGATGCTCAGAGCCTGTTACACATACAGGCCGACAGAGGCTCATTGCTTGAATGGGGTGAAGTCTGCCATCTCTGATTGCCTTGTTTATATAAGATTTTACTCTCAGATTTAACGTGTTACTGGGCTCCTTTTATGATAGTTATGGCTAATGTAAAGTATTATCTTAGTTGATTTGTAGACTGTAAGCGGTGCTGTTGATGTGAAGGAGCAATAAAACATATTTTGAAGTCAGTGATACAATTTCTTGAATGCTTGCACAGTTCAGCGGAGTTGCATTTTTTCCCACAGCCCTTGAAGGCAGCACGGTGTCGAAGCATCGCCCGCCGGACTTCAGGTGTTTGTGCCGGGCGGCTGCTACGTAGCGGAGCTAATGGGGAAGTGACAGCGGGCCAGCATGGCGGACAGAGAGAAAAGGAAAGCCAGCCCAGCGTCCGGCCGCGGCATCCAGGTTAAGTCTCCGGCAAGCTTCAGGTAAGAGCTGCGGCAGAGGGAACCCGGGGAGTGGGCGGGGGAGTACGAGAAGCCGGCCTGACAGTCTGTTGCGTGGACTGAGATGTAGTGCCTCCGCTGCGGTGATACGGAGCTGCTGACCGATCAGAGCCGCTGCTACTGCTGCTGATGATGCTGCCAATGGTGCTGCCAATGGTTTGGCTCTTCTGCTTTGCGCATGAAGAAGTAGCGAGGTGTTGTGTTGAGTGGCGTTTTTTTTGGGCGTGTCTGCTCTCGGAGGAGCGACGCGAATCTGATTTGTAAACATGTCGCACACTTTCATTCATCCGCTCTCAACAGTAAATATTGTAGTTAGAGGATGCTCTATCCTCCATGTTTAAACTTAACGATATTGTCTACCTGCTTCATTGTGAGCCTGGGTGAACTAAGCTGTTTTTGTCATATTCACAAATGCATTGTGTTTGTGATCTTCAATTATCTTATACAACACATGTTCATATCACTGTAATATGATGTTAGTAGCTCAGAGCTGTGTTCTTACTCACTACATTAATACTATTTCAATATTCAAATATAAACACAATCTACAGCAACATAAATTAAAACAAAATGAATACAAATATTTTTACAAGCATTTTTACAAATGTAAAATGTAGTGGTTATGTTGATGTGTAGCCAGTTGATGGTCATTTTAACAAATAGTTAATGTATTCAGTAAAAAAATAAAACATAATCTATGAAGATTTTCATACTTTTAGTCTTTATGTTAGTCTTGTTGGGCTCTTTAAACAAATTAATCAGTTATCACTTGCAAAACAATAGTGAAGGTTGGAGAAAAATAAGCATAGTCTAACTATGCACTAATCAGCAAGACAATAAGTCAGCAAATCTAAGAATTCACATCAGATGATGATTTTACACACACACGCAAAGGGGGATACTTCATTGGAACATGATGAGAAGCTGTTATTCTTCAGTGGGAGGCCTGTGACACCATTCCCCAGTGACACACACAGTGCTCAGTCTTTCTTTGCATGATTAGCTGAGTTGCAAACAAACACATTCAAAAAGTGCCCCAGAGTTGCAAATAATTAAGGCTGTTTTCAATAGTACAATAACAACTGAAATAGAAATGAAAACATTTAATTGTGGCCATTTGAATCAAAGCCATTCATATAAATGTATGTAGACACAAAAAACAACCTTTGTTACTTTGAAATAACATTAACTTGTATAGACAGAAATATTAACTTTTTTAAGTAAAAAACATGTTGAGATTAACCTTGATGCTCAGTGTATGATGTCCTGCCCACACCATCAAATCTTCACATATGGGGCTAACAGAGAGTCCTAGTTGCCCACTGTGCAGAATAACAGCTAATCTGGAGCATGTTCTCTCCTCATGCCATACAAGCCTGGCAGATGGACAATACAGGTGGAGACACGACCAAATCTTTAACAAATTGGCCTTTCTCAGAGCAGGATAGACTGGTGTAACTGAGACCAGGACAGGAGGGACTGGGAGATGCAGTTAGACCTTAGGAGGCAGCTCAAATTCCCAGAGGAAATAACTGCCACAAGCCTTAGACTTGCTTATTATATAGCTTTTTTTAGTTTCTAATCACATAAATGGCACAGAACTAACATTACACTAATATGTTTACAATTTTAACTAAGGAGGTTGTGCAATCATCAGTTCAACGATTGGTTTAGGAATATGTACACAATTTGTAACTCTTCTGAGAAAATGATTTCAGAAGCAGCTGAAAATATCAGTTTTTTAACAAATATGACGGGATGATTTAGAAAATCATTGACTATTTGCTTTAAACCATGATGTTTGGTTGTTTCCTAACTTGAAGTTAATTGCCTTGACAAGCAGGTGTTGTTGAGGAAGCCAGATAATCCACAACCTTGAGTTTGGCCCATGCCCAGAGTAGCCATGTGATGGCATGTTTTCCTCAATCTCTTTCTAATCTGCTGCTGTTTGAGAACACACTGATGATCTGCCACTATTTGTGAAGCTCTGTCTGAGGAGATATTCACCTTAAGCTACAGGAGTATCAAGTCTGACCCCATTTTGAGGCATCGGAAATGTTCAAAAGAAACTTATCAAGCCATCATTTGAGTCTGAGAGATGCAACACATTCCCGTCTTGTTTTCATAATTTAAATGTAAAATAAAATACAGAAAAATGCAAAGCCATTTATTGTATTTTATCAAACAGAAACCAATGATTTCTTTTGAAGTAGCGTTTAGATATTCCCGTATTAATGCACTAACTGAGACATTTTGCCATATTATTGGGTATAGCAGAATGCTAGCATTAGTTATTTTTAAAAAGTAAATATGTACAGTATTTGTATATTCATTTAAAACATGCAACACAAGTATGAGTAAATATAAAATATATGGCGTAGGTGAACAGAAATATGAATAATTTATACAATGCAGACAAATAAGTGTCAATTTATTGCACTGACAAATGGGTATTGTACACTTTGATGGAAATTCCCTGAGTGAAGTAGTAAAATTCAGACTGTGGATCATGATCATGTTTTCTCCTGGGAACAGTCTAACAGCAGCAGATAATTATCCCACGCAAATAGGCTCCATTAAATAAATTATTCATATTAATTCAAAGCATCAATGTGCAGCTCTACAAACAGATTCCTATCCACACACAGCTCATGATGGTGTATATACTGCACTGAGGATCCATATTTGTAAAAGTTGGGGCACTGAAACTTTGTCACGTGACATGGTTTTGAATGAAGTGGAAATGTTCACACTAACATTCGGTCAGGTTGGTCCCTTGTGGCAGCGCGCTCAGTCGCAGCGGCTCTGATCAACCCTCCATCTGACCTCGACATTTCGTTGTGCAATACCAGTTGTATAATGACAATAAAGATGCTTTCTTTTTTCGTCCCTAACAACAGCACAAGTTAAAAGTTTTAAATTATTTGGTCTTTTCCCAGGTTTTATCTGTTTTATTTATGTTGCTTTTTGTGGGAATCATGGATGCGTTTGCACGTCAATTCAAATCATGAACAATCAGCTGTGGCACGTACCATTTTCTCCAAAATGATTGAATTGGTCAACTTTAATTTCTACTAGGGCTCGGAATTAATTCAACAAATCAATATCAACATATGAAAGGTTCAATATATAGTAATTTTGAGACACGACACAACACATAATTGCCATATTTTATCATGGTAAGGATAAATATCAAGTGATTTGAAACTCTTTCATCATGATAACATTTTGGGCCCAGTCTTACTTTCCACATTGAGCCCGTATTGGACACAAAGTCAGGCCATTGTGTCAGCAGATGTTAAGTTAAAAGGGCCCAGCCGTTATGTGCTAATTTGCATGCAGCCCAAAGTTAAGCAGAAGACAATTGGTCTTGTAACTGGAGGGTTGCCAGTTCAAATCCCTGCCATTTCAAGGACTAGGGTACCCCTGAGCAAGGTACCAAATCCAAACCCATTGCGTCCTTGGACACTTGAGCACCCCCCAGTGGCTGGGGGCCATTCCAATTGGAGAGCTGCATAAGAAAGGGCATCCTGTGTACAAATCTCTGCCAAATCAAGTATTTCACAAGTGACCATCAGAGAATACCTATTTTGATTCCTCCATATAGTGAACTGCACCTTTTTATACTATTCCACAATCCACTGATTGTGTCTCTCTCTCTCATTCTCTGAGACACTGATGTGTCCTCCTTCTTTCCTTTCATCTCTTCACTGCAGTTATGAACTGACTTGTCTTACAAGATCTGCTCAGGCAGATGGATTCACTGGGTGGTAGGTTGTGAAAGGGATGTGACAGAGGTGATGTTGGAGGTAGGTATTGAAGTGTTAGTTTTTCTGATCCTGTGCACCCATTTTTCAATGACTTTGGTGTTTTCATGGAAAGAAAAAAATATTCTGTCATTAACAGGGTTTGATTTAATAAAGGGAGAGAACTGATCTTATTTATATTTTACCCACAGTAGAAACAACTAGAGTGAACTGTAATTGCTCTGGTTGCAGTCCACCCCCATACCCACTCATGATAATTTACTGCTGTTGCTCAGTTTTGCCGACAAGTCACGTTCCACCTGATCGCCTCTCTCTCCCTCTCTCTCTCTCTCTCTCTCTCCCTCACACACTCTCTCTATCTCTCTCCCTCATCATTTCAGCCATTTGCACAGGTTTGCATTCAACAGATTTTTCCTGTGTAAAGCAAGTATATTTGGCTTAACAGATAACAACAATAAAGCATAGTATTCTTTTAGTATTATGACCTTTTTATGTAAAAGATTTGTTGTGTTTCATGAGACTGCTGTCTCACACATACATGTAGATTTTGCTTGCTACGTTAAAAATACATTTTTATTGAGAAGAGGTCTGGCCGCTATAAATGACTACTAACTAGATGCTCAGCTGAAACATCTAAGATTCGGGTTTTTACAACTTGAAACGTATTGTTGGTATAGGGCCTACAAAGTTGCCATCACTTTTGTACCTTAACTCTACTTTAAATTAAATTAAATTAAATTAAATTAAATTAAATTGAATTAAATTGAATTGAATTGAATTAAATTAAATTAAATTAAATTAAATTAAATTAAATTAAATTAGTCATGAATTTCTCAAGGCGATGTTCATTCATTCATTCATTATCTACTGTTAATCCTTTGATGGCCGTGGCAGAAGCTGGAGTAGGTTGGGTACAGATATTTATTTATATGAATGTACACAAAACAACACAAGAATAATATTTAAATTCAAAGACTGTTTTAATGGCTCCTGTGAAGTACACACGCGAGCACACACACACACACGCAGGTCCTCACTCTGTGTCGGATAATAATTAAGTAGCAGCAGTCATACACAGCATAAAAATAAAATAAAAAAACACAGAAACAAACACATTTTGCTCTGCTACGGTACGTGTTGTCTGCACACTACTCGCTTTCGCTGATAGCGCCCAATAACATGTATTTTTACAGGAGTAACGTTAGGTAACACTTAACTTAGGTTTCCTTTATTGAGAAAATAGGAACGTTTTACAGACAAACCATGACGTTTCCCACTATTCCGAAGTCCCGTTTTTGTTGACTTACTCGCTGAAAAGTTGTGGGTGGTGGTCACGGAGATGGCTCATCAAATTGGAAGTGTTACCCCCATTCGCGGAGATTTTTTTTTTGCATTTTCTGCACAAGGGTTGATTGTCTTTAATTATTTTACCCTCAACATCCTTTAAAAATACAAAATATGACTTCTGATCTTGTTTTTTTACTGGGGGGGAAATCTCTGGAGCGCAGGTGGCTTCAGCCGTGTTGTCGCTGGACAGACAGTGGAAACTGAGCATGCGCGCCCGCTTCTGAGCGAGTGCCGTTCAGGTGCTGCTGCTTCTCCAGGAAATGAGCAGTATCACTGTGAGTTTTTCGGTAATCAGTTGCGGTAATCATTCACGGTTTTAACGATAATTAAAATTTGAAACAGTATTACTAACCATCGGGAATTTTACCGTCATACTGGTAACTGTACATCCCTACTTGTATCACACATATATGTTAGTTATGGAGGTCTACTTACATATATTAACTTGTTTTCATGGTTAAAAACCTCCTAATCGCTGCAAACGAGCCGATCAAAATATCTCCTCACTGACGCTCTCATCAGCCGCGCTGTTTCAGACCAAAACCACACCCCCAGAACGTGGACTGTGTTGTGATTGGCCAGCCAACGAGAGCTTTCCTACTGTCCTGTGATTGGCCAGGTACCTGGAAGTGACGTAATAGATAGGCCATCTCTCAGATACACAGCTCCCCCTCTGGCACGGTGGATGCTCTGCATCTCAGCAGCTACAATGAGAATAGTTCTTCTTCTTCTGCGGTTGAATGTATGCAACCGGATGTGCCCGGACTAGTGCCCGCACCAGGAGGCGCTACGGTGGTGAGAGGAGTGGTGAGGATTTCTGATGACATCATCAGATTAAGGAAGTGCCGATCCGCTTCGCAGAGCCCAGGAAAACAATACAACATTATTTACTCAGCAGTGGCTGAACTGTTGTTCTGAAACTTTAGGGTTTCATAAACGAGGTAATGACGCTGATACACACACACAAACGCAGCGCTAATTGGAGCTTCCGGTCTATGTCGCCTTTAAGAACATTAAACATGTTTCACTTAATTCAGCCTGAGGAAGACCAGTGGGTTTATATTATCAGGGGACAAAGAAGCTCGCTTCTTATGAATGATGTGGCCTGAGAGTGAGAAGGCAGGTGTTCGAGCTTCGCGGCTGCAACCATGTTATGGGCACTGTCAGTGTGCTTAATTTTCCCTTGATTTGCCTTTCGTTTGCAACATCCATAAAATGGTTAGCACATGCCTCGGCATAGTACCGCTCCGATGTTTTACTCAGTGTTAGTACAAACGACTGCAGAGTCCAGTCTTTATCAATGAAATGCGCTGTAACGCCCAAGTTGTTGTTCACAGAAGTCTGTCCAGTGGTCTCCTTGTGAGAGTGATGTCCATTGCTTGCTCGAGCATGTTCCTCCGCCGTGCTCTCTCATCCTCATGCAAAGTGTAAATTCTTGACACGATGGTTCCTATCGAGGGTTCATTTTGGAGATTAATTTAAATAATTTATGCATATGGGGTGTGCGCCGTTCATGCCATGAGTCGTGCATTGTTGATATTGTTGTCACTTTGTTGTTTCGATCTTGAGTATTTGATATTGTGAGATTTTGAACACTGCCATTCGGTGGTGCTATTGATATGATAATATATGTCATCAGATTGCCAATGTTTGTATGATGACATTATTCAGCTGCAATTTTGTGTCAAATGTGCTGTGGTCCTCTCTCTCACTTGCTACTGAGTTTTTGTTGTGAGGGTATGAGAGTAATATGTGGTATTTCTGGATTGCATTATAAGATTTTCCTGCTGGGCCCCACCAGAATTTCCAGATCAAATTTGCCACTGGTCAGGACTAAGAGATAGTGAAATATAAGATAGGATGCTTTTAAGGTCTATAAAGTTAATAGACTAATCATTCTCTCTATGTGAACCTCGCACATGTTGATCTTGATAGAAAGCTTGATCACCTGATCCAAAGAAAAGCCAACGATAATGCTCGTCCAATTTCCACTTTTTCTTTGTTTTCTTAATTTATATTTTTATTTAATGGAGAAGATGGGGTTTTCCTGATAAGAGGAAGACTGGAGTGAAAGCAAGAAAAAGAGAGAGATAGGGAAATAAGGTTCAATGGGCCTCATGAATAATTGAGCACAAGGGTGTTCGACAGAGAGAGCGAGAGAGAGAGAAAGGGAGGGAGAAGAGTATCCTGTGCTGATGCCTCTCTTGTTTGGGCTCACTATGGTGTTGGATGTTGTGCTTACACCAGCAGTTCCATGCAGTGGCGTAGTAAATGTGATGCACTCAGGACTGAGTAAACATCAGAGAAAGAGAGAAGAGTAGATTATATAACATCGTACTCCTCCTTGGCAGATTCAGATTCAGCTTCGTTGCTTAAATTCCCCTCTCTTTCTCTCTTTCTCTCCCCTGGATGAGCAGCAACAGCAGGACTCTGTATCCATCGACCCGGACAAGCTGCACCCTCCTCCTTCTCCTCTGGCTCTTTTCCTGCTCACCGTTCCCTCCCTCTTTCACCCACCCTCCATCTTTTGCATTCTAAACTCCCTGATCCTCCTCCTCATCTCTCTGCTGTGGATGTCCTCCTCACTTACAGTATGGACTCGAGAGGGGAAGGAGGAGAGGGTTGGATGGAGGACCAGTGGGAGAAATGGTAGGGTATCTCTGGCAATTTGCACATCTTTTTCTGCTTTTTACTGACATGCAGCAATCTTGCGAGACTGACCTTGTGAGTGTGTTAATAGCTAACGTGCCTTTTTCCTGCTATATGTTGCTTTGCATCTTAAAGCTTATGGACAGCAGGCTTGCCCTTGAAGAAGGGAGGTTGCAGAAGGCTGTGTGTACATTATTGTATTCAAATGGATGGCAGTGTGTGTGTGCAGCAGGGGTTGCTGGTTTATGTTGACCAAAAGTAGGACCAGTGAAGCTACAGAGGAGACCACACAGCCTAGTACAAGAAGTGCATGTGTATTATGATGGCAATGCTGCGGGAGAAACACTGTGGATTTATTTGTCTTGAGTTTGTTTTCATAGAGCATGTGACTGAGAGAGGGTTTTCATATGTGTGTTGAATCAGACCGTCCTGATTCTTGTCGTGTCCCTGTCCTTGCAGGAGGGCAAAGCTGATGAACAAGAGACAGCATGCAGCCTTGTAACCTCTCAGTGGAAGTATAAAGGTGTGAATTATTAGGGAGAAATGTGTGTGTGTGTCTGTGGGGAAATTCTGTGTGGAGATAAGTGAGACTATGATATCAAAACAACACAACCCACATGCTAGTCCTGAAGGTAACATGATGATGCATTAGCCAGTTTTGCAATAAATGAACGATTGGAGATACATTCAGAGTCCTGTTGAGTTTAAATGCAGTTTTTAAAAATAGACTGGAGACGGTTCTTATCTGTCTTCCCCACAATATGACACTTTGCCATTGTTGCCAACTTTGCCAACTGCAAATATTCTATTTTGCTTGTCTATATGGACATTAAATGCAGGACAGACTAATCATTACAGTAAAAATCAGTTCAGAGTGAAACTATGAGCCCTACTATATCTAAACTAAAAATATCAGTCAATATTTGCGACCAAGCATTAGTTGAATGCAGCACTGTTGGTATCCAGATCATGGTTGGATTCAGATAAAAACTAATGAGCTGACCAAGCCCACCGTGGCAAGAGCAAGAGGTCATTATGTCCTTCATCTACACAAGCAGGCCAATGAGGCACACACACCCCAGCAGACTAGCCTGAGAGAATAATGCAGGAGTTTATCCCACATTCCTAATCAAACTATCCAGAACAATCAGTCCTTGGGTGCTGTTGCCATATTATGTCTTTTCACTGCATAGACATACACATAAAGTAGTTTTAAGTTGCCTCAAGATTCAGGTCCAGAAGTGACCAAGTAGAAATGACCACAGCTGAGACTTTAAAACCCAAGACACATGTATCTGTAAGCCTTTAAAGAGTGTAACTACACCTTAAAACACAATCCGTCTACCTGAAGAGGACTGTACATCATCATGAGATCACAGAGCACAATTAAAAGTAATATTGCATACTTAAATACTAGGAGATGTATTCTGAGAATAGAATCAAATCTGAGGAGTGCATCAAATATTAAAGTTGGCCTTGGAAACATGAACCCGAGGCTGAAGACATATTAGAAGTCAAATTAACTAATGAGACTTTGACAACCTGTGAACAAAATAATTTAGATTTTATGAGACATCTGGAGTCTTGCAGTTAGATTGAATTGTCTATTACATAAGATGTGCAGTGGTTTTAGCATTATCTGTGATTTATTAATATTATTAATATTATTATTTTATTTTCATGTCTAAAGTTCAACTACAGCACAAACCTTTGCCAAAAAATTAAAAAAATGTAACTGGACCCGCTGGAAAGATGAATGTTTATTAAAACTGGGTCATCTATGTAGTAGAAATGTGAAATAATATCTGAAGTAAGTGCCTTCTTGCTGCTATATTTTGTTATCTTATGTTAATTTAAACATAGTCATAGTTTCTGGAAAAAACAACATTTCTTATTCTTATTTTATTGTTAATATTTCTATTTTCTCTTTTAAAATTGTTATTTATATATTTGTATTTTGCACCAAGGGAGTGGCACCCAAATTTCGTTGTCCACAAAATAACGACAATAAAGGCTATTCTATTCTTCTTGAAAGGCAGAACATTTTTGGCTCATGTAGATGAATGACAACAACTCCCAGAATGAACTGCACTTGCTGCCCTGTGGCACATCCATAGGCCACACCCCCTTCTTACAGAGTGAAGCAGACAGAGTGCTAGTTGTGTAAACACATGAATCCCCATGAGGAATTAGTTGGCAAATACTTTACTTGTAGATTACAATGGTGCTGAATTGTAATGGGATGTGCAGTAAAACAAGGAAAGGACAAGCAGTAAGTTTCCATTATTTGCCGGTCAGAGATTCGGAGCGGTGAGCTATCAACCACCCAGAGTTTGAAGAAGACACTGAAATGTAAAAGCTGGAAACTCAGAGGATTTGCTGTCTCCATTTGCAGCAGGAAGACATCGCTGAGAGGTAAGAGTGACACTAATATTTGACTCTATTTCTGCTCATACAGTACACAATGTGGTATATTTGTCAGCAGTAAAGCAGCAATGTTGTCAAAGTAACGTTTGATAGATAGTTACATATAAGTAATATATAAATATGCTGTTCAGTAAAGCAAAGTAAAGCCACCTTGTTTTCGCTTGAGAATAATTTCAGTGTTTTTAATGTTATTCATGTTTGTTCAAGAAGAAGTCACAGAGAATGTTCACAGCTAACTCAGTTGGCATATTTTGCTGAAAGGTTTATATTTTCCTGTAAAAATGTCCAACCTGCCTTCAGATGTGTAATTGTTTATGTGTAATTGTATTCCTTGTTCTTTCCAGGAGAAGTATGGTTTAAACAAGTCTTGAAGAGAATCTTCACACCACATCCAGTGTCTGCTCGTCTTCACCAGACTCCTCCAGCTGTGGCAAATCAGATTCTGCCACTGCTGTATATGTTTCATGGTTTATTTTTTTTTCTGCATACTGTGTTGTGTTAGACATTATTTTATAATTTTATTTGTCTCTTTGTTGATTTTAATTTGTACCCTTGAATATGATGGCAAAACATCAGTTAATCATCAGCATATAACAACAAAAGTATGTAGCGTCTGTCCTTGCTTGGTTTTGGAGTTCATTTTTCAATATTGTACTCTTGTAGCAAATGAAAATGATCAAGGTAGTTATGTTGTTGATTTTAAAATAGATTAAATGTTGATTAGAAGGCTTTATTGGTATTTATTCATTTATTTTTCTAAACATAAATGGCTCATGGAATGAAAAATTATTTGTTATCCTGTGTCCCTAATTGTTATACACCGTGTGTCAAATGTATGTAAAAAAAATGTGTTTTCTAATTTACATTTCCCTGAAAGGGTTTTTCTTGACTCATATTACTGGCTTGATCACCAGGACCTATGTTTCATCAGTTAAATTTAAATGGCGTAGGTGAAGGTTCAATAAACAGAGATACAGTTAATTGTTGTTATAACTTAACTGTTTTCTCTGCTGTGGGGGCATGGAGCACATTCAGTTGCCTACAATTGGTTACTGTGAACATCTGTGACAATTCCTTCCATTTAGTCACATGCAATGCAAACCGGTCTATTTCATTAAATAAAAAACAAAACAAAAGACACTTATTGTCATCAATTTTAACTAGTGAGGTGGAATCAAAAATAACTCCAGAATGTTGTTAGTTTGTTGACTCTCCTGTAAGGTGGCTGAATAAGCTCTAGGATCTGTGATGTGAGGATGTCAGCCTGTTGTAACTAGTCACTGATATGCTGCGTGTCAGAGGTGATGACACAGTAGTTGTGTCACAGGCTTCTCTGGATGTGGACAGCACAGCCCATCTGCTGGGTCAGCAAACATTGATCGCTCAGGTTGTTGTGAGTATGTGAGAGATGATTGCAATGTGTAGTTCAGGAATACAATCCCAGAGAGGATATTTTGGCCTTTGGATGTTTTTTCTTGTTGGACATGTGTGCATATAGATATTTTCTGATTGACTGCAAATGCAAAGATGTGAGGGATTTATGGCAGGTCAGTGGGCCTTTTACTGTTTTACCCCTCTTCCCGTTCTCACATTTTCTAAATAAAAGTGTAGGTTATCTTACACTTGCCATATTTATACAGTTTTTCCTGGGATAGATCCACAAGAGTGCTCTTTACTAGTGATTGCCACTATAGATTGGTCTGCTGATTTTCTGGGATGCATGAATGGATATTTTGGTGCCTGGAGTCATGATATATCTTATCTTATTTCAGAATCTACTGTAACATACTACTTCTAACATCGTGTGTTGCTTGACCTACAGTCCAAAGCCTATTTCATCAGAGGCAATAATAACTACTGACAATTAATAAAATTGTTGCTTATTAATTTACTTACAATATTCTTTAAACCATTAGTCATAGGAATAGGAATAAGATATGGTCTATTGTTAATATGATTAATAAAAGACAACAGTTTGTTGTGTAATTTGGAGATAAGGAAATCCTCAAATGACTTTGAAAAACAAAACATCCCCAACGTTTATAACAGGAGTTTTTACACATGATGTGACAGTGCAGCCTGCTTGATCCACAAACAATTGTGCCCCTTGCATGCTTCCATGTGAAGTCAGAGCTTTGATGTGTGGAAACATAATTTGCTCTGTATTATACACTCTGGTGGTTTTCTAGTGTCTACACTCCTCCTTACCCTCAGTTCACTGCAGCAAAGGGGTCACCCTGTCCTGGTGGTTTATCTCCCAGCATTTCATTCCTCCCTCCTACCATTTTGTTTTGTCCTCATGATTCTCTTTCCTCAGGGATTGATCAGTCCTGGAATAATTTCCTTTCACCTCTTTGTTCAGTACTCTTTAGCCTCTCCTCCACTTTTGTACTTGTAAATCTGCTTGTAAAACCTATGAAACAACATTGGCCATGATTGGCATTCATGCATCTTGTCTGTAGTCATGCATCTGCAACCTTTCCACTCCTTTTGGAAAGTGAGGCTCATATTGGGTAGGCACTGAGGAGCTTATTGATTTTGTTCCTCTCCAAGGAATGTGTGTCTGTGTTGTAATAAATTACATTTGTTGTAAACTAATAAGCTCATAGTTGTTGCTATTCTGGTGAAACAGTGTCTCTAATCCACACAGAAGCATCAGAGAGGACACAATAAAACAAGTTCAGATGGCATCTTATTCCAGATACTGTATTGTTACTTAGTGGTGTATGTATTTGGTGGGAATAGATAAGGAAATGTATAATTTGGCAGAAGGGATTAACTTGAACAAGGCTGTATTTTATTTTAGCATGAAAAACTACACAACCACAATGATTCTTTGATAATGCTTCATCAAAATATATTTATAGTGACAGGTGACGGCACTAAAATGTGTAGAATATGCAGCTGTGATTTATTATACCTACTTTAATATTTACACTTCATTAGAAGATAATGTGATGGACTAAAATCAATTCAGTTAATATCGAATGCTCCATGCAGTATTTGGTAGGGATGTTCCAATCTTTTTTTTTTTTAGTCCTGATCTGATCTTTTTACTGTATAATATCTGCTGATACTGAGTTCTGATATTTGCTTCAATGGTAGACCAACAAAAAGTGTCAGTAAATTAATGATATTCCTGACTAAAGAGAAACAGAACAGACTTTCCTGTCATCAGGCTGTAGGTTTCATACCATGGTGTTTATCTTTATGTGAGTAATGTCATTGTTGTGATCTTGAGTTGTAATGACATGCAGCTGCTTAATGAGGTTTTTGGTTGGTCAATACTAAGGATTATAAAATGCATGGTGTACAATTTTAACCAGTGTTTCCCATACACCCTGACTGTGAAGTAAGTTTCAAGTCAGCAATTCCACACTCTTACTAACTCCACATGGTCTTAAAGGAGGAGGAAAAGGAGTTGAAAGGCAACAGTGCTACACCCAAACCTATGTGACAGACTTTTAGTTATGTTTCTGCATAATTTATGTTTGAAGGAAATTCTCCACATAAAGAAACCAACAACAAACGCAAGCACATGAGAGAAAGTATTTCCTCTATGTAAGTATGAAGGAGCAACTTCAAGTTGCATTAAAGAAACCTCTTAAATTCTGACTTTTAAATTCTGTAAATGCATGCAGTCTACAAAAATGTAAACCTAATCTTTTAGTAAAAGTAAACAAATCAGTTTATGTTACAAATAGTCCTCAAATATCAAATATTTATGTCCATCCCTAACATACAGTACATCCTCAGAGATGATTCACTCTTTCTCAGTTGAATTGCTACTCTGTTCATCTTCCTCTTTTCTTTTTTCCTTTTCTGCTCCCTCCTTCAGGCCCTTATTAAAGTAGTAACCACATGCTTCATCTTCCGCTATTTAACTCCCATGCACAACCTACACATGATGACTAAAGATGGGTGCAGCTGTGTGCATGTGCAGGAGGAAACAGCTGCAGTGTCTGTGTAGCCACAAATGACATTAGCATCATGCAGCAACAAGGAGAAGTGTAGTCCTCCAGTTCACCAGGTCTTTGTGACAGCGTACTGTTCTCCTTTGATTGTTGTCATTCTTTTCTTCCCTCTCTCTAATAACATTGTTCTGCTCTGTCTCTTGCTGTTTTACCCAGGAGGCTGCTTGGTAAAAAGATAACAGGCGGACATAATTACTAATGGGGAAATCTGAAGCATTGTTTACTGGAGGCTAATTGAATCATGCTACAGACAGACTGGGTAGCTGCAGGAGAGATCAAAACTTTACTTCAAAATACAAATGTCTGCTTCTACCGATCCTGTCTGTTTGTGTAGGCTTCCATTTCCTCTTGAGCTACATAACTGCTAGAAAAAGGAGGGTTAGGAGATGCTTTATAAGAGGATTGGGTTTGATAGGGTGTGCCTTGTGAAACATTTCTTGCAGAATAGAGTTGGTAAGATACATGAATAAGCCTAATATATTTATTACATTTAGAGTAGATTGGGGTGGGAATTGCCAGTTACACCACAATGCGGTATTATTGCAATATTTAAGTCACGTTACAATATTGTAAAATATTGAGTACTTAGTACCATTTAGTGGACTGAAATGTCTATGCTAAGCCACCAAAAGTTTAATGTTTATTTGTAACATCAGTTTATATTATATTATATTATATACTAAAAAAACATGCCACACAAAATAAATCCTGATATTTCACCAATTTTACCCCCACCCCTACAATAGATATTTCGAGATACTGAATCATGTTTTTTTCCTCTACACAAGAAAACAGTAATTTATTGCCCTTAAATTTAATGAGCTCATTCATGACTTCTCCAAATATTCTGAACAACTTGGCTTCTTACAATGATAACAAGGGGTTTGTCTCTTGTTGTTTTATAGATTAAGTAACTTCCTTTTGTGTGTGTTAGCCTTAGGGAAAACCTGATTTCAACAAGAGTTTAGAGACTCCCTTTTCCGAACTCCCAAGAAACCACCAGCAATGAACCATTTAGGGTTTATTAAAAACAAGCATCAAACAAACAAACATCTGCTGGCATAGAGCACTATGGCTTAGTAACTTAAACCTTTAATTTCAGTCATCAAGACAGGATTAGTTCAGTCTGCTTGAGGCTGATATGATTTTTGCTACTGTTAGCTCATTGCCATCTGTGATTAAGCATTTCTCTTCCACTCCACAATTGCTATAAGATTCCGTCTACTCATCTCTGGCAATGTGAAGCTTTCAAACTGCTAGTGCTTAACCAGCACACAAGGAAAGTCTGCTTCACATAGTTGCAACTATAGTCCAATATCTGCCACTGTCACTGACCAGTGTGTGGGTGTGAGTTATCATTTGAATCTTCTGATTACTGTATCATATATGACTATAAAACATTTACTGTAATGAAGCATAAACCAGTAACATTACTATAGGGTCAGTGTATCGTTTGGTTATTCGATTTTCAATTCACAAACGGATATTTAAAAACAAAAAATGAGTGATTATTTAATTTTTGTTTTAAAATACAAACATTAAAATTGAATATGAAGGTTTTTTTCTTTGTCAATGTCAGAAAGGGATGGACTAAATTTAAAAAAGTATTTGTTTTTCATTTCTAGTTATAATAACAAAATTAAAATCACTAGAAGACAGAAATGGAAAAATGCCTGTTTCTTTTCATATTGTCCAACCGGAAGTTGACATTTTCTGGCAAGAGCGTACCAAGTGACCTGTGGTTCGAATGTCTTTGGAACCTTACCCTGACATGATGTCATTTGTAGAGTTGTAGACATGGCAAAACAAGGCCTGCCATCTGCAGACATCTCTGTACGCATATCGCACGAAAGTGGGGGCGAGAGAGGATTAGATAGGACACTGACCCTAGCTCATGTTAATTCAGTCTGATTGGTGTGTATCCAGCATTGTCCCTCCAATGATTTTCATTCCTGTATTTTGGCCGTGATTTTTTGCTTGTTTTTCTGTCTGTCTTTGTTGGGCTTGGATTTTGGCTTGGAGCTGTCACCATGTTGGGCAAAAACCTTTGGTCAACAAGAGATTTTGTCATTTATTGTAACTGTGAATGAGTGATGAAGGATTAACATTAATTTTATTTCTTCTCCCCCTTCTCCCCCTAATCCTACCCTTCAACCAGGTTGACCCATGACATCAGCCTGGATGAGTTTGAAGATGACGACCTGTCGGAGATTACAGAGATCACAGATGAGTGTGGGATGAGCCTCAACTGTAATGGCCCAGATATTAAAGTAAGCTGCCTCTAGTGTGAGTTGTGAGCTGGGTATGTTAAAAAAGCTGAAGTACAAGAAAATTTGACTTTTCTTATACTGTCTTTTCAATAATTTGCTTGTGACAAGTGTGTGGAAATGTAGCTGTGATGACTAATTTAATCAACAGTTCTTTATTTATAGATCCAGCATTTTGTCCACACATAGGGCATTATAGTGGCCACTTTTAAATTCATAATTTGTAATCAGTGTTTCTCAAGTTATCTCGGACAGCTTTAATATTACTTCACATTCTTAGTGGGAAAGGCACCAGTGATGTTGAAAATTGTCACATCCTTTGACACCGTAGTGTAAACACAGGCTGGGCAGGTAAAAGCGTAATTCTTTTCTTGTTACAAAAGGGTGCAAAAAAATCAAACAATGGAGGCTCAGTCTTTTTTACAAGAGGGTGTTTCCTTATTGGTCTCACTTAGAAAGGTCACTAACAAACATGGCAGTACAACTGAGGGTAAGGATCATGCAAAGTTAATCATGTTATCTCTGTCAGTAAGCACTTCAGTAAGCCTGTTCTAAATATTTAAGAAATAAAAATCTCCATAAAAGTTGCTTTTGATAATGAAATACCATTACCACGACTATTAAGAATACACAAGATATTATATTATTATGCCCACTTAATGACTTATTTTTGGACTCTGTTGAGTTTCATTTTGTCAGCTGCATTCAGCTTCCTGCCAGCAGAGGACATACACCAAATGTGTGAAGGGCCAGGCAGACAGTGACATTAAAACCTTGAGTCTGACTGCACATACAGTAATTTGCTTTGCTTCATCCTATATACCTAAAAAATGTGCTCTGAGCTGTTAAACAATCCATCAAGACCTCAAAGTCCTTGGTGCAGTGGAGTTTTTTTGTAAGACTTTATCACCACAGACACACCAGCTTTGTGGTATTCTCAAGTTTCATATAAATTATCTGGAACTGGAGCAAATATGAAATGCAACCATGAGAGAGCGAGAGGTGGCACAGAGGGAGAAAAGCAGCAGAGGTAAATTTATCATTCTGTCGGATCTCTCTGGCTTAGTTTCCAGTGAAAACATCATCCCCAGCACTGCCTCATCCTACTTTTTCAGCCTTTCTACCATCACCAAGGCAACAGGATGGTCACTGTCAATTATGAGTGGATGAGAGATTTTTTTTTTTTTTTTTTTTTCCCTAACCATGTCCTCGTGTTTGATTGTTTTAGCAACACTCACCTGAAGGATGAGCTGTAATGCTCTTGAGTTCCTGGGATATTTTTAGGTTGATAGCTAGCTCTCTCTCTCTCTCTCTCTCTCTCTCTCTCTCTCCCTCTCTCTCTCTCTTCCTTGTGTTTGTGTATGCGTGAAGGTACAAATGAGTCATTGTCTTGAAGAACCGTCACCTTAAATCAGAATAAGCTCACACTCTCAAGCATGGGATATTTAGGAATACATCAGCAAAAACAAATATGTATTATTGTTATCCTTGTTATTATAAATAGTAGTATGTAATAATTTTCTTCATTTTCATAATAACTATGGCAAACAAAGTTTTATTTTTGTTTTCTCACACCACAGTTTTGTAAGGAAAGAGCAGGCTCTCCTGGTTGGTCTCTTTCATGTGTTTTTTACTATCATGGTGCAGTCGCATATTATTTTTGGAAATAATAATAATAATAATAATAATAATTTGCATCAAGCTCAACTTCTTTCCATTAAGTTGTGAAGATGGCTTTTGGCATTTGAAGGAATCTGCTAGTCTTACTAGTATTGGGTAAAGTGTGCATTGTCCAATAATGATCATGCCAAACAAAAGATATGGCACTTTTAACAATAGTGCCACTACAACAATTTGACGTATCTGTTAAATTACTTTTAGTTTCTGCCGTTTATAAATAACATTAAATCTCTAGATGTAAATTAAGTATTTTACATCATTGTAATTATTGTAGTGTGCAATTCAAATCATGATAAACATATAAAGTCATAGGCTTATTTGCATATTATAGATTAAAATAGAAGAGACAACACTCAGCTGAATCCCTGGTGACGTGTGGATATGAGAGAGGAAAGGTTTGCACTGTCGTCTGAAGGGTTAGGTAATGTAAAGTTTAAGCTTGTGAGAGCAAGCATTTGTGAAAATAAATTCTCTATTCACAATTTAGCTTTAAGCAGAGATTTATTGGTGGACTTAGATTTAAAAACACACCTAAACTATTATCTTCTTAGCTTGTCATGTTGTTATTAGGGATGGCTTGAAGGTTATGGATGTGTTTTGATCGAGTTTGATCTCTTCTTGGAAACCTGTTTCATAAATCTGCCTGGCTGTTGGAGCTGTAAATATAAATATAACAATGATGATGACCTTCTTTTGATATGTAGATTAAAAATGTGTTCGTACTAAAATCAGTAACAAAAAAATGTCTCTTTGTAGATCATCTATTTCTAACCCATGACGCTGTGATAATCTGCAGCATGTTCGAACAAAGTACGAAACAAAACAGATCCCAGAGTTGTCATATTATTAGATCCATACCAGACTGAGGAGCTTGTTGTAAATGACAAATCCAAAAACAACTCTACAAATGACATCACAGTGTTTAGTTTTATGTTGCTGCCGCTTCACATATAAATTGAGGAGAGATCTTTTTCAAAAACTGATAATCTGCTAATCACACTGTTAATGTGTTAATTTGCACTGTCCCTTTTCAGCACTGAGTAGCACATAAACACACTTTGCAAAAGTGACTGAAACAAGTGTGACATCATTTGCAGTCAGATATTTTTTCAGAAAAAAATACAGTAACCAGAAATAAAAGGAGACTATTAAACTGATTTCATCAGGTGAACACAAACATGATTCCAATTGGATTATAATTTTGTTTTCTGGTTATGTCAAAATGTTACTGTCAATAGAAGAGATAGATAAATCTGTTTGCTAACATGGTTGCTATAATTATATTATATTCATTTGCCTGTGTGTCCATGGCTCAGTTCATACAATGATGCTTGTTCTTAGGTTGTTTTCAGTCATGAAGAACAGGTGAGGTGCTGTGAATGAATCACCTTGATCTGACATACTATAGTATTTAGTTTATACTTAAGTATGCATTTAAGTAAGCTGTCATCAGGTTCCTTCTACTTAAAAGTGCCCATTGTTCCCTGTAGGCCTGGTCTGTTTAAAAATGCATGAGGAGTTGGAGGAAGAATGGGAACATGAACTGTGAGCCCTTCATGTGAGAGCCCTCGCTGTAAGTACAGCAACATAGTGGTGACCTCATCAGTGAGCTCATTATCCCAGGAGAATTACAAGACACAGCTTGCCTCATCAATAATGGACGGTCACATGGAACGAGCATCACACACCACAGACAGGTGTGGTGTCTGCCTCAGCAAGGGGGAAGTGTCGGGGGGTTGGTGTCTCGGGCTGGATATATAGATATGGTAAATGGTCTGTATTTATATGGCAGTTTAGTCACAATAACCACTTAAAGCTGCTTTACACTTTAGTTTTCCTTTTCACCCATTCAGACTTACTCGCACATTCATACAGTGCTGTTTTTCTTTCACACATCCTACACTTGTACAGCCGACAGGAGCAATTTGGGTATCTTGCCCAGACGAGCAAAGCGGGGAATAAAACTCCGGAACTTCCAGTTCCATACAAAAGATTGGACAATTCTGGGGCGCAAAAATTAGCACCCAAAGACTGCCCACAACCGAGTGGACTGGCCCATTACGATTATAAACATCTTACTCTGGTAACTACTGGGACATGCTCTTGTGTGCAGCTGCAGATCTGTCAGCATCAGTGTGGACTGAGCCCATCATGTCTTTATAAACTTTTGTGAATGTTAAACAACACCGTCCTGCCACAGCAAGAGGCAACACTCGTATGTGTCTCTCTCCCTGTGTGTGTGTGTGTGTCTCTCCCTCGCTCTCTCTCTCTCTCTCTCTCTCTCTCACAGCTCCAAACAGAGCATCATGTCTGATCTTTAATTGATCACCCACCACTTCGATTCACGTCAGCTGTTTTTTTTTCTTTTGAGTCATGTGATGCTTTTTCTCCCCTCCATTAAAATACACCCCCCAGCCACCACCACGACTCGCTTTACCTCTGATCCACCATGACGGATAGATAAATGGATCACCCTTGTGATACACAAATAATGTGCATGAGACTGCACATTGCAGTACTAAATTGTATTGACAAATACTCATTTAACAGGACCTTAGCATATATTTCAAATGAAAGAATATTCCACCTCCAACTTTGCAAAAAAAAGAAAAACAAATGTTTAGTGGTGTCAGCATTGAAGAGACTGGATGTACATAAAGACTGAAAGAGAAAAAGCAGCTACAATAAAATGCCACATAGAAATGTTGAACCAAACTCATTTTATATACTGTCCATGGATTTATAAGTGTTGCTTAAATGGGCTGGATTCATTGGGAAAAAACAACAACTCTGTAGCAGCTTTATTAGGCATTAATCAAATCAAATCAATATGTGTGGAGTTAATTCAATTTGAAGTTTATTTTTTAAAAGTTACTTAAAGCTCTAATAACATTAAGACCAGGCAGATTGGCTCAGGCAGGCAGTTGTTCAGGGGAGCACTGAAGCTGTCTATCTTCACACAGCAGCATAAAGCCTGCAAACACCAAATAACAGCCAGGCAGATAAACAACACCTGATTTACAGAAGTACACTTCAGACAGCCCCATGTTAGTCTCTCTCTCTCTCCCCCTCTCTCTCTCAGTATGGTGCGTGTGTGTATGCATGACTGAGGATGTTGGGGGAGAAAAACTAGTTAAAATCAGAACTGAAGTGTTGCGGTTATAACACAGTCAACAGCGGGCAATAGATGTTCCGCACTGGATCTTATGTATTTCTCATGATGCACTTCAAAGATTGCATCACATTTAAAAAAAACAACAAAAAAAAAACATTATGTCAATTAGGTTGTAAAAAAAAAAAAGAAGCATATTATTAATCCAGAGAGAATGACAGAGTGAGCTACTGAGTATAACTGAGCAAGCAAGAGAGAGAAGAGAGAGAGAGAGAGAGTGTGTGTCCAGGAAAACTGAAGAAGAGAATGAGGTCTATTTCCATGGCAACTGTATTTCTCTCACCTACTTCCCATGTCAGAGCTGAAAATACATGCAGTGTTAGTGCGCATACTCACACTTCCTCCATGGAAACTGCTCACGTCATCTTATCCACACATGGTAACAGCAGAGAGGAACAACCTGCTTTCTGCCATATACAGGATGTTTACTGATATTCAGCTATGTAGTCATGCGTTATTCATGGGCGTCTTGTTATCTGAGACTCTTCGTTATGATTGGCAGCATATTATCAAATATGGACATCTTGTCTTGTATATATTGTAGTGATTTCAGTAAGATAATGCTGCAATAATATGTATATTTACCTTTGGTCACTACCAAACATGTTGAAAGCACAACATTCACCGACATTCATATGGGATTGTTGTCCACATGATTTATACAATACAGTATTTACTCTTTGTTGCTTTTTTTTTTTTAGGTCTCTTTAAGTCCGAGATGTTCCTGTTCATCAGCTTCATATTTGGCTAGCCTTATAGAGGGTTTCTCACATCCTATTCTTTTCTATATTGCAGCTTGAAACAAGGTTGAGCAACACAATGTTTGAGCCAGAAAGACTAAGCAATGAAGTGAAATAGTAGAGGGAACAGCAGTATTTGTAGTATTATCTTGGTTGGTTTGTCAACCTGAGTGAATAACATATATACCTCATTTTTAAAAATGATACTACATTTTAGGACTGGATATTAAGATTTGGCAATGTCATTATTACAATGCTATGGAGTCCACTGACAGGTTTGAGTGATTTAGCACTTCTAGCCTTTTTTTTCCTCTCCTGTGCTGTGCAATTCCCCCTCTCAGACTGCTACGATTGGTCTAGAGCAAACCATCATTGCATCTCGAGGGCAGCAGCATCTCATCAGCCTCCACATTCTCACTGAACCTCTTGTCTCCTAGCAACAGGGTCTGGGGGCTCCCTTAAAGGGGGCAGTTAAAATGTAAGGTCATAAAGCATGAGAGGGAGAATAGAAAGTTGCTGCATTAGCAGATATTGATCTGGAGCAGGTGAAAAGTTAATGGGAGGACAGAAGGATGGTAATAATGGAGGAAAATGACACGTGGTTGTGTTATTAAAGGAACAAAGACAGATGATGTGTATAAGCTGGAAATATAGGAGGAAGAGGATAAGTGACTGAGCCATCTTCTGATGGATGGATGTTTTTGAAAGATGGAAAGCTATACTTGGTGATTGATAGATATATATATATATTAGAGATTGGATCAAAGATGTCTACAACCAGGTGAGTTAATAAAATAAATAAATGGATTGTACACAGTTCATGTGAAACTCTGAACTTTGATATTTGCAAACAGAAAAAGCAAAATCACTTAAAATCCGTGATGTCATTTAGTGGTTATGTGTGTAATTTGGAGACTCTATTTATTTAGGACCCCGTACAGTGATAAAGCCCTATGGAATTAGATTTGTGTCAATATTTTCAAACAACACTTTTCATAAAGCAACAATTTATGAATTGAGCCAACAAAAAGGAACCACAAAATCAAAATACACAAATTGCAAATACAATTCCGATCATTGCAAACAAAAAGTGTATTTTCAAACAAATAAAAAGCAATATTTTTGAATGATTAAATTAAATGTTCTGGATCTGCTAATGATTAATGGTGCATGTATTACAGGCTCTATTACAGTTTAGCTTTACGCAACCCTTGCTAAAATAAGTGTTGTATTTAAAATGACTCAGGTTCTTGGACACTGGGATACTTGGATACTGAGTCATGGGTGTTGCAGGGGTGTACGTTCATATTTCTGGGTAATGCTTCATTGTGATTTTTTATGAAAAATAGCTAAAAGCATATTTGGATGTGTAAGCCTCTGTCACATGACACAGAAACCAGACAACAGGTTTAAATGACTCTAGTTAAATATTACATTTGGGGCAAAAAAAAAAAAATGTACCTGTTGTGCATATTTTGTGTGTATATGTATAAGTTGAAATACTTGTGCATTTGTTTATAAATGTGAAGCAAAGACAATGCTGAAGACAATAATAGGCTTAACAGTGACTCAGTGTGTCGTCTTTTTTTGTATGTGTGTCTGTAAGTGTTTGTGTGTTTGTGTGTGCATGTAGTTAAGCAGATTGCATTGGCCCTCTGCCCTCTGGCTCCTCACAGATGATGCATATATCACTTGATTTTAGTTGTAATCTCTTGTTTTCTCTCTCTCTCCCTCTTTATCTCTCAAACTCACACAGATTGATTGATTTAAAGTCTAAAACTTGACATAATGGAATGCAAATGTAGCAAAAGTGTCTAAGGTGTTTTAAACAGTGTTGTGAAAGGTACATTAGCAATTTTTCAAGTTAAAAAATGAAAAATAAACAGGTTTTTTTTTATATAAAATGAGGCTAAAAGCTGATTACCAGAGCAGAGAGGATGTATATCCTAATTTATTACGGTAGGTAAACATTGTCATGTGGAGAGACTAAACCTGGGATTTGGTCCTGTCTCTGTTCTGTGCTTTAAGCCGTGTTGGCAGTGGAAGTGTTACAGTCTGAAGACAGAGCGACTTCCATTGGCTGGCTCAATCTCCTCATCCCATTTGCATCACACGCACTCAGCCTCTCTCTCTCTCTGTGTCTCTCTGTTGTTGTCTCTCTCTTCCTCTCTCTCTCTCTCTCTCCACTGACAGTGTTTCATCCAATCCTTACAGGGCCATGTGAGGCGAGGAACCAATAGCATGTCGGGGAGGGCAGAGCTGGGGGCTGTTGGGAAGCTTCAGACAGAGATGCTGCATTTGGACCTCATAGACGGTGCTGACAGTTACCAGGGTGATAAAGAGTCATTGAAGGCATCTGCCATTGCACCTACACCAGCCACCAAGGACCCGGCAGCACCTGTTACTATGGATACATACCGCCCCAAGAGACCCACGACCCTTAACCTCTTCCCAATTGTGCCACGCACACAGGTAAAGCCTGCATTAATCTTATTGATTAGATGTAGGAGTGGAAGAAATGTTTCAGTGAATATATTTTCTCTCAGTATTTTGCCTGCCTGTTTCGTACTCATGCACAAATGTGATAAAAATCTACATTTATGACATGACAACCTGTGTTACATCACCACTGCATTCATCACACGTCCTCCTCTGACAGAATGTTTTTGCCAGACTAAACAATAGCCTCAATTGTCACAACAAACTGGTGCCCGTCTCTGTTTGTGTTAAGATGCTGATGGAGCTTGTGACTGTGTGTAAATGGTAAATGTTCCTTTTTTAGAGCACTTTTCCAGTCTCGGTCAGTCCTCATACGGTAGAATCATCTTTAGTTTAAGTGAAGGAGATTTCATCACTATCAGTAAGGGTCCTCACAAATATAGATTAAAAAACAAGAGTATATCTGCTGGATGAAGTTGTGTGACAATGACTGTTGCTTTTACAGTATGTTTATACAGCAGAGCTATGGTTTAGTTGAGATGTTTTAAGTTGGGGTGTGTGTGATCTCTCATGTTAATGTTGAGCATTAATCGACCCCTTCATCACACCAACATATCTCCTTACACAGACTCTTTTGGTCTATTAGAAAGTAACCTGACTTCACTGATTCCTGTCATAATTATTGCAGCCTCTACAGGGCTTTGTCTCTTGAATTTCAATATGTGGTTTTAGGTGGATTTGTTGCATTGATTTGTCATGTTCAAGTTCAAACAAAATACACTGTATAAGCACAAAATGACAAAGCAAAATCACTGTACTGGACCAAACTGACCATAGGTGTGACAGCAAATGGTTAATCAACTCTATCCTATGTCAGCTGGGATTGGCTGTAGCCCCCCCAACCCTCATGTGGTAGACAAAATTAAATTATGTATTTTCATTTATGTCTGGTCATTATAGCATTGCCAAAAACAACAAACCTAATGGCAGTGCACAGTACTGTATTAATAAAAAGACAATACTTGCCCTCTTGGGCAGTCTTGTGTCTCCACCAAGCTCAGGAACCTGGAACTGTCGGAGCCACTATCACAGTTTTGGGGTTTATAGCTCCTAATACCACTTGAGCCACAGTTGCCTTTACTCCCCACCTCTTCTCTAGCTGCTTTTTCAGCCTTTGATATTTCTCAAACTTTCTGCGTTCCTTCTTCTTGATGTTGCTCTTGCTTGAGATTGCCACATCCTCTTCTGCTGCTTATCAACAACCACGATGTCCAGTTGATTAGCACCTGTTTGTCTGTCTGGATCTGGAATTTGCATAGGCCTGTCGTTCTCAAATCTAAATCTTACACTTTATTAATCCCCTTTGGGAAATTATTTCTCTGCATTTGACCCATCCTAGAATTAGGAGCAGTAGTAGCGCCCGAGGACCAATGGGGGTTGGGTACCTTGCTCAAGGGTACCCCAGCCCTTTTTACCTGGTGGGGACTTGAACCAGCAACCCTCCGGTTACAAGCCAAGTTCCCTTTTCACTTGGCCAAGGGCTGCCTAAAACTCTCAAAGGTAGTCTCAAACTACCTTTGTGCAGCCATGATGAGCATCTGTGGGCTGTTTGAAGTCCAGCTTTCTCCAGCCATTGGTATGCTTTTCCGATATCAGCTACTTCTTCAATTTGACAGTGGAACATGCCATGTATGGGCTTGTCCTCCCATGTTTGCCCCTCTGGCTCCTCCTCTCTTGGATGTTAGTTGTTTACTCCTGGATAGTGGCTTTGACACTTAGTAGTCCTTGGCCTCCTACCGTCCGCTTAGTTTACAACCTCAGTGTGTTACAGGCAGCGTGTCGGTACTGATGGCTGAAGACTTTTTCATAATACTGTATATTATATATACTGCCTGTATGTATGTGTGTGTGTGTGTGTGTGTTGGTGTATATATATGTATACAGAGAGAGAGAGAGAGCACAACATAGCCTATGTATGAGTGAGTATGATTCATACATGCACAGTCCCCCGCAGTCCACACTGTCAACATGATCAATCAAGCAGCACTATATTTGTCTGTGATTGTTCTTTGCCCAGTTTTCAAGAGGTGGCAACCAACCCACTGCACTTGCCTTTGTGTGTGTGTGTGTGTCTTAACTGTCAGAACTAGAAAGCACAAAGGATGTAATTGTTTTTGAAAACTTTTTTCTGCTTGAGAAGTCTTCCTGTCTCCTGGGACCTTGTTCACTCCTTTCATATGCATATACAAGCTTGATGTAAGACATGTTAGGTTTTCCTGAAAGTGACTTTTAATGAAAGTTTAATACTTAAAGCAACAAAAGTTATAGAAACTGTTTTAATGTCAAATTATTTTTGGGAAGCAAGAATTTAGCTTTTTATACTGATAACTTTGATATTTCACTCAGACCAAAAAGCTTAAAGTAGCTAATCCTTAATGGTCTGGCTATGATGTTGCTCATGTATCTTAGTCTTGATAGGAGACAGTTTTCAGGGTTTGATTTTTGGTGTGCAGTAATGTGAAACTTATGTCATGATAACATGATTTATTAATTGTGTGTGTCAACTGCAATTTTATTCACAATAATATGTAACTTGTGTCTTGTTTGAACCCGATTTCATCCAACCAGGCTGAACTTCTTCAATTAGCAATTCAGCAAGTGGTGTCATATATTTCCATAAATTCCGTATGAGGATTTCAGTGGCTGTAATAAATGCTTGGAAAGATGAGGAAGGAATGAACGAATGACGGAACAAGGAAGGGAAATAAACTCTTAAAAAGGCTTGAACTTAATACAAAACTAATATGATCAATCTGTTGGGGTTGTTTTATCTACTTTGTGTAAAAATAACTCCATCTGAATTCATATGCAGATAAACATAAAGATTTTAAAGACCTAATAGCAACTGTATATGTAGCCAATGTTTAATTGTGAATGTTTTTCTCCTTTGTACCTATTACCAAGACATTACTACAGCTCCTCAAGCTCCAACAGAGCTGACAGTGAAAGTTAAGTGAGATGGTGCGTGCAAGGAATGTAAGAGAGAAAGAGTGACAATACAGTGGGTGGCTGCTTCCAGGTCAGTGAATCAGGAGAAATGCTTAACAAACAGTTAGCATTTGATCCAGTAAGGTCTAGTGCCAGTATTATGTGCAAGACAATGAGAAAGTTGAAAGAAACTGTCCAAAACCACAAACTAACAACACTATTTTGGTAAGGATGAGACAAGAGTCAAATATTATGTTGGTGTTTACCCACTTTAAAAGGGGGAAAAAAATCAAATCAGAGATTATCCACCATACAGTTCCAGTTCCCTCTCTAGCTAAACTTAAATGTTTAGTGGATAATGTATTCATGTGGTCATATGTTAACAGAGTCACATCCAGTCATCTTAGTCATTCTGACACACACCCACACACATGCACGCACACAAACACACACACAAGTTTGTGCAGCTGCTGTTTTAAGGAAATGCATTGACTTCAATTAATTTTGATGGCCTAAACCAAGCTTTATCCAAACCTTAACCAGTTAATGCCTAACCCAAACTTCAACCTAACTACAATCTAAATCTTAGACCTGAACTCAACTAGTTCCTGAGAAATTAGATTCTGCCTGATTAGGAAAAGGTTTTGGTCTCCATGAGAACTCATAGAGCTGCACTTGTTGCCGTGACAACCATCTTCTGTGTCTGTCTAGTACGCATACCAATAATGTAATATGAGAGGTGAGTCAAGCTGTGGGTGGACAGAGGGGGAGGTTATGTTGATCTTAATAAAGACACCACATCGTCATCACAGGAGTTTCCTCTTCTCTTCTCTTCTTGTCTCTGCTTTGTTAGCCAGGGCTGCATACCAAACCTCATCACTATTCTGAAAAAGGTCTGACACACTGAGTCACATACTGAAAGCTGACTTTCAATGGGGGCTAGATTTACAACCAGTTGGCTTTTGGCTACATCGACACTGAACGCTGTTCTTTCTCATCTTGTGCACCTCTGTTCACACTTCCTCTCACTGTGAAATGCTTTGTATCTTTAGTATGAAGCCAAACATCCATCAGTCCTGCAAATATAGGAGAATAGGAAAATAAAGCTTTGTTGAAAATAACTTCTGAAATGCTTTACTTTCTGACATATCCAGCAGTTGAAGGTGTTGGAACTGTGATACTGCAAAAAAATTTAAGGCAAGACTTTTATTTCCAAAAAGAGTTGTCCAGCCCACTTACACACCTGAATTGCGCATCATATGTGGACAATGTGGCTCCTCTCATCAAAAGTGTTGCACATTCATCCATCTATTGACCTTTGCCATCTATTGAAAGGAGTGTTTCACTGTTTTCTGTGGCTGAAGATATCCAATCTGTTGCATCTTGCCTGGGTGCAGTCATTATAGGCTCAGTCCACCCATTAGTTACGAATAGGATGGACACTGATTTCTTGAGGCTCCGTGTAACTTTGTACAGAGTTGGTAACAGTGTTTGAATTAAGTATGCCTGTGATATGATCTTGGCTCAAGCATGTTATTTATCCTAAGCTTTTGTTGTCCACAAGTTGGATGTACAGTAGGTATTGACTTTCTCTTGTACTGTAAATGGTTCCTTGAGAGTACTTTGGATACTCTGGATTGTTCTTCTACACATCTTGTCAAATATCTGAGTCTGGCCATGTCTGCATTTTTTTTTCTTTGTTTCTTTGTCTTTGGTACAACATATGTGTCTCTTTTTTACATCCTCATAAAGCTACTGAGGTGTACAATAATATTGTACAACCTATGAACACATTATGTTCTCTTGTATACAAAAACTCACTACTAATTAATTCATCAACAACAGCAAGTACATTTTCCACACACCCCATGACTATGGCTTCTTCAAACTGTGTCAGTTCTATCAAAAGAGGACTGTTCAGTCCCACACAAGACTGGCATCCACCATTTTTGTGATACTAGATCTGTGGTGGCACTGAGTGGAGAATGATGGGTTGGCAATGGACAATCACAGTATTGTAAAACTGGCCAAAGAAGGAAGGTGAAGGTGAAGCAGCCACTTTTAATGTAACAAGCAAGAACAAAGTGTTTTGGGTGAAATGACTATGTAAAGTAGAATAAGTCAAAAATGCATTCTGCATTCTATGATTCGATTTTTGCGAAATTGCCCTCTCTTATCGATTAAGAGCTCCAAATTGGCCTCCCACCTTCTGTGTGTGTGTTAAAGTTCTCAGTAGCTTGGGTAAATGTCCGGTTCCCTTTTACATGCACACCATGGAGCACGAACAAAAAACCCCCTACTCATGCAAAACAATGAAAGCTGTGTGTGTGTGTGTGTGTGTGTGTTGGGTGGGTGGGAATTTGCTTTTGCCCTCACAGAGAGAGAGAGAGAGAGACGGAGACAAAACCTTGTGTACATTGAATGTCAGCGTCCAGAACTCAGTGACTAACTCTCTCTCTCTCCCTCTCTCTGCTCTTTTTTTCTCTCTGTCTGTTCTTTCCTCCTCTCTCTTGCTTTTTCTGCATTTCCACAGGACACATTAAACAACAACTCTCTTGGTAAAAAATACAGTTGGCAGGAGAAAGTTTCAGTCTCGTCTTCACCACTTAAAACAGGTGAGTTTTTTTTTTTCCACCACACACTTCGGACCTGAAAGCTGATGACTGAAGCTGAAAGTGTGATCCGAGTTGATTCTGGCAGGGCGTGTGTGTGTGTGTGTGTGTGTGTGTGTGCATGTCAGCCAGTTCAGTTAGCTAGCCAGAAGCTGTTGTAGCTTATTTCAGCAGCTCTTTTCCACACACAATGTGATGTGGCAACTAAATTCATTATCTCTTTCAACTCAGCAATGTTAGAAAACAAGTTATATATTACTGTTATCCAAATTGTTTTAAAGCTCACCCTGTGAAAGACTTTGTAAAAATCAGTATACATCTATTTTACTTTTGGGTTTCTTTCAGTCATTGGATGGACAATAGCAGGACACACAGGAATGCATCATAGTCTAAAACAGTTACCACAATCCCTGCCTTTAGAAGAAGAGAGTTCAGAGAGGGTGGAGTGGGTGGAGACAAGTGTCAGTGGCGATGTGTGATAGAATTAACAGCAGCAAACATTAAAGAAAAGGTCTACAAGATGGTAGGGAGACCTGCTATGATGTAAGACTTGGAGACAGTGGCACCATCTAAAAGATAGTAGGCGGTAGAAATTATCTTATTTAAGAGACAGCTCAGGTTGAATGGTTTGGAAATAACGTAATAGAATCAAGGTTGTGATGGCTTGGTCATGTGCAGAGAAGGAACAATGATTATTATTGGACAAAGGATCTTGAAGATGGAGTTGCTGGGCAGGAGGAAAAGACCACAGAGAGGGTTCATGGATGTTGTGAAGGAGGATATGAGGACAGTTGGTGTAACAGAAGAGGACACAAAGAAAAGGGCAAGATGGGGACAGCTGATACGCCATGGTGGCCCCTAAAGGGACAAGCCAAAAGACGATCAAACCAAATGCTAAACCACTGTGTTAGTACGGTGTTATAAAGTTTGGCTTCCTTTGGTAAAAAATATAAACTTGATATAAACTGTGTCATTTATTTTTATTAAAATTAATTTATATTTATTTAGCTGGTTAAACAAGACAATATACAAAATACATAAAAATGGTTTCCGCCTGAATAAACTCCTGATAAGCATTTACAAGCCCTGGATTCCAATCGATTTTTAAAATGTAATTTACACACAAAATAATCTGCAAACATAAAAAGTGAAATGAAATCATATGTTTTTGTATTAGTTCTGAAGATGAATAATCTCATGAAATATATTTTATTATTTGTATTGTTTGTAAAAAAAAAAAAAAAACATAGAGGCAAAAAGTGCATTTTCTAACCTGTAGATTTATACTGATGAATTGTACCTGATTTGAAACCAAATATTTGAACAACTTTTTTAATCAATCAAATATGGCAAAAGGGGTTAGTGACACTTTTTTTCTGTAGGGTAACAAAGTCGTGGGAAATATGTTTTATCACATTTTGCAGGGCCTTTTGCAGTTTGCGATTTCCACAGTAATGTGATAAAGCCTGAGGTTTTATGAAAATAGCTAGTGTCATTCATATGCAAACTATCAGGATCACATGGGCACAAAAATAAAGTTTGAGGTGCACTATGTCCGTGCCTGTTCAAAGTTTTATGGTGCTACCTGGATTTACTGTTACTGGATTATAAAATATCAATCCCCTTCTCTTGACTGCACTTAAAATGTCTTGCTGCAAAATCCTCACATCCGATAGCTAACCATACTTTTCTCTGGTCTTGTTTTATCTCTGTGTATGTGCTGCAATGTCTTCCTTCATGTGTTTGCTTGTTGTGTCTGTCCTTTGTGCGTCCTTGCCTGATTGTGCGCCTGTTGGCATGTTGGTGTTTGCATCTGCTTTCCCTGCAGGTGAGCTCACCCCTCCACGTGAGCACAGCTGTCTGAGTGACAAGGACAAGGTTCAGGGTGGGGGAGCACAGACCAAAGACTGTGGGACCTCCACAGATGCCCCCTGCAGACATAGCTCTGGACACTCACATGGCTCATCAACAGCAGCTGTGATATGCTCCAAGCTTCAGGAGAAGCCACCTGCTCCTCCACCACCACAGAACTACACACCAGCTCCACTGTACCCAGCAGGAAAAGCAGATGGAGGCGGGCACCATCGGGAGAGGATCCGGTATCACACGGATGTTCATCCAGAGCCCACAGAGGAGATCTATCTGACTCCTGTACAGCGATCTGCTGAAGCCCTAGAACCTCCCAACACACAGAACCGACCCTTCCTCTCACAGCAGACTGAGCAGGGCCGCATGTCCATCAGCTCAGACACTGAGGGCCCACCTCCCTACCAGCCCCTCCCAGATAGGACAAACCCCTCTATCGATGAGGAGGATGAGGTCTATGTTGCCCTACCTTCATATGCTTCCTGCGTGGAGGCCCTCATCACACCACCCAGCACAGCTTTCTCAGCTCACACCTCCCTCGCCCTGGACCTCAGCTTGAAGGGTGAAGGAACGGGTGCTGGGGTTATGCTGAGAGCTGGGTCATCAGTTGAGTATGTGGACGCCACAGATGAAAGCTACTGTGGAGAGGACGAGGATGTGGACAGGGTAATCATGGATGGAAGAATTAGGAAGGCAGTAGGACAAGGTGATATCAGTGGAAACAGCAAAGCTGCCCCAGTAAGGACTTCCATGAGCTCCGAGGCCAGTGGTCTTTCATATGACTCAGTCAAATACACGTTAGTGGTGGATGAGCATGCTCAGCTTGAATTGGTCAGTCTTCGGCAGTGTTACAAAGGTTACAGTGATGACAGTGACACGGCCACCATCTATGACAACTGTGTCTCCTCTCCCTACGAGTCGGCCATTGGGGAGGAGTATGAGGATGATGAGGAGGAGGAAGAGGCTCATATAGGAGGAGTCAGGAGAGAGGCCACGGCATGTCTGTCTGAGGAATCCACTCCCGAAGTAGACCTGCCCTTTTCCAAGAAGTTCCTCAATGTCTTCATGAATGGACACTCAAGCTCCTCTAGTAAGTCACTGCCATTGTTTTCTTAAATGCACTGTACCATTGTTGGGACACAGAGTGTTCTTTAACTCTAGGGAGGTATATTTTAAGTGGGATTATCCACATCTATTACATGTTTACAGTTGGCTGATAAATTAATGTATTATGTGTCAACTTTGACCAAAGACATTAAATATTTAATGTGTTATCTCACATGCATTTGTCATATATTGTAAATTACCTGTTGTGGAAAAATATTGGTAGTACAACAATACATGCTTTTGTGCATGTGTCATGATTAAATGTCAATTTTAAATATAGGCCACTTAAAAACAAATCAAATTTATCATTTATAGGGATGCACCGAAACAAAATTTTTTGGCCGAAACCGAAAATAAGAAAACACTTTGCCGGAAACCAAAACACCAAAAAAAATGATTATGCCAATTCTGTACCATTGTTTTTTTAACCTAATTTTGTTGTTATGGCTGGGACTGTGTGTACTTACCTTTCAAAAGTCAAGGCATTGCAATTATATATATATATATCTAGATTAATATTTATGCTTCAAAGATTAAATCAATTAAGAAACTATAAAAATATTTAGGAGGATCTCATTGAACATATCGGACAGCGAGGGTGATGAGGGGTCCCTCATCTGGTGCAGACAGACGAGCCTTTTCTTTTTCTGCGGACCGCTCCTGCTCTGTGCGCAGCACCTTTAGTTACCAGCTCAAAAGGGGCGAGAAGTGAGAGAATGTTCTCCATTTAGGACCACTGGTGTGAAGTGAATGTCGCAGAGAGTTCATAATCTGCGCTGTATGCAGCCAAGTTTAGTTTTTTTGAGACTCTCCAGCATTTAATAGGTGCTGTTCCAACGTGTACTCACATCTTGTTGGAACCGTTTTATTGGTGTTCCAAACTGATCTTGGACACACTCTAAGCAGGAATAGACAGACGCATGCTGGCCGAATTTTCGACCGAAATATTTCAGTGGCCGAATTTTCGGGGCATCTCTAATAATTTACATTTATTTTCTCAAAATTACCTTTTTTGACTCAAGGTAATGTAACAAATGTTGTTTTTATTGTGATTGTAATGCAGATACAGAGAGCAAGAAAGGAAGAGACAGATATTCTGAGTTTGTGTCAAAAGGTGTCATGTGATTAGAAAGTGTAGGTTTAGTTATGTCCCATTCAGTCATTTACTAAATGATGTGATCTATCTTCACCCACTCCAAAACCTTTTATTAAGACTTGATTTGAGAATTAAGAAGTATTTATTTATGCTTTATGACTAAAGTAACATAAAGCAATATATTTGAAGATTTTGTATTGTTTTACCTGTGGTCCAGATTTGCCATATTGTCCAGCATAGTGTGTAATTCACTGTTATTCAAAGCTGCCGTTTTTGCTGCTTTGTTAATACCTTATCAGAATTCTGTTCAGTGGACAAACCCAGCTGGATGTTTAAATGACCTGCTGGGCAGCCGAACACGGAGCTAAAAACAGTTTGTAGTTTCACATTCACAAACTTATATTTCAAGACAATGCACCAATGACAGCCACAGTGGACGTTTCAAAGTACTGAAGAAAATAGTCATCAGAAACAGTAAGAAGCTTATTTACTGGGTTTATTGTTGTTTTTATTGTGCTAAATACTTTGTCACCAGCATTTCTGTTTGGCTTCTTTTTTTGACAAAATGTTCAGTGAGAAAAAATACTGGGAGATTTTAAATAATCCTCATCATTAGAGAGGACAGTGCTGTGATGGACTTGGCTTTATTGGTCTCTTATCACCTAAGCAACTATAAAGAGTCATACACTGACCAGGTTTATTTTCTGTAAAAACTGTAATGGGCAGAAAAGAAGATTAATTCCAAATATATTTGGTTATAATATATGTGTGGTCACTGCCTCTAATAGCCTTTGCTGCCCACTTAAATGCAGTCCATGTATTTTACTGACACCACAGCAGTTTATCTTTGACGTGGAGGAGGGGGTAACTGATGTCTCTGGAGAATGTGAATAGAAAATATACAATGCTCATCTGTTACATAGACTGTAAATAATGCATGTGTGCATTAAGTAAACAACAAGTGTTTGAATTGTGCTCTTTCTCTGTTCATATATTGAAGGTGCTGAATCTTTTGGTGTATACTCATGCATCATAAATGGTGATGAGCGGGATCAGAGCCACAGAGCCATCTACAGGTAAGGAGGAAGAACTACACCACCATCTTCATTATTATCTCCAACTTCCATCAGTCCAACATATTACTGAAATAACATCTGTCCTATTGCTCATATGCTTATTTTGTCTTATTCAAACATAAATAGATATATGTTAATATAAGTAACTACAACAATCATAATTTATGTGTTTCTGAAATAGGACTGTATGTTTGTAGAACAATGTTATGTTCAACTGTTATATGGACTGAATTCACAATAGAAATCATGTCTGAAGACATTTTTTTACTCCCATTTCTTCAGCACATTATTAACAGATAAATCAAATTCCTGAGAGTGATATATGTTTGATAAATAAATCACAGAGGCTACCACATAAAAGCAGTCCTCACACTGAAATGTTTTTCAGCTCCAACTCACCAAAATCTTTATTATTGTAATTAAAAATACCTGAATTCTGGATGTTTCCTCAGCAACACTCTCACTTCATTCTACAGCAGAGATAAATAGCTCTTTTAGAAAGTTCCAGAATGAATGCATGGGGAGCTGTAATCATGTGAATAGCATCATCTCTATGCGTGAAAACATCATGTGATGATAGAGGACATAGCTGAGAGCAGGAGTTTGTTAAAGGGCCCCTTTGATAATATAGGTTTCCAGTTCCAGTACATGTGAAGATTTCCATAGTATAACTACAACTATGAATGGTGATTATGAACCATTAACATGGGTATGAAGTAGTAGTTTGTCTTGGACATATAAAACCCTTTACATTGTTCACCCTAAACTCATGTTGGTCAACATTGAAAACAAGAAAACTGATCATTATAATCCTTAATGCACTTAAGCCATTGTGGCATTGAGCAGTGCTAAAGGTAAAGGTATGGTTATGGCAAAGTGGTGTGTATGTGGAAATAGGTCATGAGAATCTTCAATGAATTCCTTACCATAAAATGTGACTTATTATTTTGAAGCAGATGCAAAAAAAATTAAGTCTAGTAGACAAAGGGGGGTAGAGTTAAACTCTCCTCTGGGGAACCCCATTGCCTGTCAATGACCAAGCATTTGCTGCACATAATTAGTATTTATTTATTATTTATTCTGTGTGTTTGCCCTGCGATGAACCAGTCCGGCATGTACCCTGCCTTCCACCCTATGTCAGCTGGGATTGGCTCCAGCCCCACTGCAACCCTCATGTGGAGTATAAAGCGGTAGACAATGAGTATCCAGATAGTTTACTGAGTTATTTTGCTGAAAATACCGACTTCAGGGTTCAATATTGTGACAAGCATATTATTAGCATGCAGCATAGTAAGATATTCTGACTGGAAAACCTCTGATGTGAGGATGAACAAACTTCAATAAGCCACATGCTACAAGTACTTTGTATTTTGGTAAAAAAAAAAATATAAGCATCACTAACACTAATATGTAATTGTAAAGTGTCTTGTATTGACATTAAAGTCAGTTTCACAACTTATTATAGTAGTATAAGTATGCTACAAATCTCCCATAGCCTATAAGTTGGTGAATATTTGATGATCAGTCCCAAGATATCAGCAGCTAATCATCTAACTAGCCTTGGAAGTCTGTTATGTTACATAACTACATCTATCTCCACAGGTTTATCCCTCGACATGAAGATGAGTTGGAGCTGGAGGTAGATGATCCGTTGCTGGTGGAGGTCCAGGCGGAGGATTTCTGGTACGAGGGCTACAACATGCGGACTGGTGCCCATGGGATCTTCCCTGCTTACTATGCCATAGAAGTGACCAAGGACACAGAAAGCTACAAAGGTACTGACAGTGAAAGTACTGGCAGTGTTTTGAATAATACTTTACGTAAGTCATTTTATTTTATTTTTACTTTCAAAATATACAAATGTTTCATGCTCCTAAATTTCACACCATACATGTCAATGGTAATAATGCACATTTTCATTTGTATCCTACAGAGATCTTAGGTCCTGCTCTATTTAAAATGTTACATTTTTGAATAGTATTTTCAAAAATGGGATGGACTTATTTCATTGGTGTTGATAATGGGCTGAATGACCTCATAAATTATCTTTGCTATTGATATTGATAAATCTTTATCTTCATGTTAGCGGTTTGCAGTTTAATCGGCTGATATTGGCCTATATGTTGTTTTATATGTAGCACTATATAAATAAAATTTAATCATTGTTTTTTTTACAGAGAAAAAATTAAAAGAGTTTTGTGTTGTGTGTCGTTAAAAAGTGTCAAAATGTAACCATCTATAACAAACTACTGTTATTGTTATTGTTGTATCAACAGGCTTGTTGAAAGTTATTACTCCTTGCAGAGTGACTGTAGCATGATTTGAGACTGCAGGAGGACTCCTGTATAACTAGCATATGTAACCACTTTACCACTGCACCTATAAACGTTACAGTGGCATGTAAATGATGAAAAGTAAATTAGCAAATGCACATAGGTGTAGCTACCTTAGTGTAACTGATCCAGCAAAACAAGCATGGTATAATGATGACTGTTGATGAATCACTGGTAATCTACCAGATATATTGTTTTTCTTCTGTCGTGAAAAGACAAACTGGTCACCAGTGATTAATTAAATTCTCCAATCACCATCTATGTGCTCTTATGTTGTCATGTCATGGGTATTTACTATTACTCAATCACTATATTGTGTTTATTTCTGTGCAGTAAAGAGCAGTGAGTGGATGGACAAGTATCGGCTGAAATTCCTGGGATCAGTCCAAGTGCCCTGCCACAAAGGAAATGATGTTCTGTGTGCTGCTATGCAGAAGGTACAAGGCCAATATTGTGCACTTTTGTATGACATTAGACACAGTATGTCTACAGTATGTTTCAGGGTGTAAAGCAATCATAAAACATCATAAAAACATCATGCAAAAAAAAAACAAACATGTAAATGCGTTCTCTTACTAAATCAAACTGTGCCACTTTTATTTAGTTAGCCTGTATTTAAAAAAAAAAAAAAAAAGTTTATATTTAGCAATTTTAAATGGAGTTTGTTTTCTGGAAACTGGGAATAAAACATGTGCACTGTTTTTGTTCCAGTTCAGTGAGTGAGTGGGACTACAGTCCAAATATGATTCAGTGGCCAACAAAAGACCACAGCAGAGGGCACTGCTGTCAAGCAAAAACACACTCAACAAAATGTGCAACGTTTATTTTTGCTCCCATTTTCCATTAATTGAAAATAAAAGATGATATATTACCTCTATGCACACAAGACACTTTTTCTATCAGAATTGGTTTATAAAACAGATAGATGAACATCACAGGTTTACTACAATAGTTAATCCACCTGGCAGGTGAGACATATCAAGATGCTGATCAAAGAGTATGATTACTACACAGGTGTGCCGTGAACTGGTCAAAATAAAAGGCCACTCTGAAATGTGCAGGTGTTTTCCTGTCCCACAGGTGATACCGATTTTGAGGGTGTGTGTGATTGTCATGCTACCTGCATGAATGTCCACCAAACAGAATGTTCATTTCAACCATGTGTGCCACCTCCAAAGTGTTCCAAAGAATTTGGCAGTACATCCAACAGAACAAGGGTTAGAACATTATTATTATTATTGTATGCAATGCACTGCATGGATACCAGATACTGCTGTCCCCTTACTTCAGTGCCTAATAAAGATGTTTCTTATAAAAAAAAAAGCTCTGTCACATTATCTAAAATTCCTAAAGATCAGGAAATTAATTTGAAGAAGAACATAAAAAAGACTCCTGCTGTGAGGCTGCAGGTACCAGTGTCCAAAGTGTCCAAAACACATTTTGGACACTTTCCTATTCCTATGTGGTGACAAAGTCAGAAGAGAAACAGGATTGTGACCAGTCCAATGCACACCTGTGTAAAAATCATGTATAGCATTTAAAAAGGATTAACCACCTCAGCAGTGGATGGCTTATCATGTGGCACACTTTAAATTATGCCACTACTAAATGTTGCAGAGTTTTTGAATAATCTAAAGAGTTTTGAATCCCGAAATCAGTTTTGAATAATTTACATTTGTTTTCCAGATCGCCACCAACAGAAGGATGACAGTCAAGTACAATCCACCTTCCTCCTGCATCCTGGAGATCAGTGTGAAAGGCATCAAGCTTGCAGTTCAAGAGGATTATTATGCTTGTGACAGAGTAAGATGTTTTCACACTCATGTCTATGTCTAACACAATATATCGAATTATCTCAGGAACTCGATTGAAGCACATTGCCCTCGTGTGGTTGCTAATGGACAGTACAGGGTTTTGGTTAGACATTTATTTCCAGATAAAGCATTAACTGTAGACCTTTAAAAGTTAGATAAATAGTGCATCAAAATTTATTTTACAACTTTTAAATAAATACAATTATGTGTAACCTTTAAAAATGTAACTCAAATGTATATTAGAATACTGTAGAAGATTGTGCTCTACATCTACATTAGAATATGATTTATTGGCCAAGTGTGAGTTTACATAAAAGGAATATTGTTCTAACACTTCATACTTAAATACAAAATAGAACAACAAAACTGAGCAAATTTGTTTAAAAAATAAGGTAAACTGTTGTAAGAAAAGATAAAAATTTTTTCAACTTTAGATTGAAATAAATCACTTGCAGTAGCTGTGCATTTAACAGCTCATATTATTCAAATCCTTTATTTAACCGATGTTTTCTATGCCTTTATCACAGAGTAATGAATGCAGTCACTTCTTCCAATTAAAGAATGTCTCCTTCTGCGGCTATCACCCCAAAAACAGCAAGTAAGTAACCCAATCACAGTATGAAAAAAAAAATATATATATATATATACTGTATATATATTTTTATTAATCAGCCCTAAAAATCTAGAATATTTTAGCACTTTCATATTGCATTTGCAGCTTAGTCAAAACAATCGGAATGAAAAGACGATGAGAGAGAGATGTACTTCATTCCAAAAATCCGCCAGTAAAACAACACTTTTATCTTTGGGTGTTCGTCTAGAGACCATGAAATAAGTTGCCACAAGGTGTCACTTTAAATCATTAAATGTACCGGCTTTAAGACATGGACCTGACTTCTCAACCTTCTTTTTGCAGATATTTTGGTTTCATTACGAAACACCCAGCTGACCAGAGATTTGCCTGCCATGTGTTTGTGTCTGAAAACGCCACTAAACCCATCGCAGAGTCAGTAGGGTGAGTTGGACTGTTTGTGTATTAGCTCTTAAATACGATCATTGGATCAAGGATCTGGTACAGGTCACTGAGATACATTAGATGTTGCAAATACACATTTTCCAACCAAATGAACAGTTACAATACAAAACTTTAGTCTTAGTAATGTGTTGCCCTGTAGAAAGGTCTTTGTTTAAGTGCTTGGTCAGTCATATTTGTTCTCGTTACAACTTTTTTAGTTGCATTGCCTCCATAATATGAACCATTCACCAATTAATCAAATGTGGAAATTCACAACAAATACTAATATTTTAATATATTTTGCACTTAAATTGTTAGACATGTATATTCTAGATCTTTGGCTACGTAAATTTTCTCTATCTGATCTCTAACTGACATCTATTTTTTTTTTCCACACAGGAAAGCCTTCCAGTTGTACTATAAAGAGTTTGTGCAGTTCTCATGCCCTACAGAGGACATCTACCTGGAATAGCATTGCCCTGCATTCAGCCACAGAATTGTACATTATACTGTATCATAGCATAACTTTGCATGGGGGACGGGCATAATCTGATTTCAGTATATAAAAACCAACATTTGACAAATTGGAAAAGCAGTTGAAAACAGATGAAACCTTTGGAAAGCAAGAGGAAATTAATATGTGCCAAAGGTGACATGTAGAGGACTTAATAACATGCACAAGCACAAATGATCTTTCAGCACACCCTTGGCTGTACTAGTTAGTCTGTAGAATTGTCTCTGCAGGTGAAACACTGAAGGCCATGGTGTTGTTTCTGCTGCTTCGGGCTGCACTACAACAATTGACTGATAACAGAACTAACAACCACTTTTGAGCTTGACTGCATAATTTACGTCTAAACGTAAAGGACTTGTACGTAACTAAATTAGAACTAAATCAACACAGAAATTATATTCCAAGTGAAACAAAAAACATGTAGTAACAACGAACTCTCCTGTTAGCATACCTAATAGAGGAATGCACTGGAAACCATTCAGTAACTTGTTGCCAGTAGACAAACACGTGAACACATGACAAACACACACGTGATCATAAGCAACCACTGAAATGCACCGAGCATAATGTATTCTTTTAATCTTTTTAGTAGCTTCTTTTAGTGCCATTGTGCTAAGTGAAAATACTAAACTGAAAAGGTCTAAGGAAAGCTGTATCCCTACTTTTAGTCAAGAATACTAAGTCAGTGTCAGTGTCAGAATACACTTGACTGTGTGTTCTAAAATGGCATGAAATCAGTGACAAAAAAGTTTAATGCCAGAAAAAAGATACATCTGGTTATAGGCTCAGTGGTGGTAGAAGTTGTGGCAGGAGGTCAGACCTTCAAATATTATTTCTTAGTACATTATTTTACAAACTCTCCAGGCACCAGAAATGTAAAATGCTCTCAGGGTGGCTGTGATGACATAAAAAGGCTGGTCCTCAGATCAGATGATGCCGGTGCTGACGAGGGAGCGTAAACAAAACTTTGGTGTCCTCAGATCCTCACTATTAGTGCCTCTTTCTCATCAGATCATTTTGACCTCCCTCAGTATATATAACGTTTCCATGCACAGTTAAGTCAAGCAATGCTTGTAGCTCTACTATGCCTTGGACTACTGTCCTTGTCCCAATGTACAGACACCATTAACTTCAAAAATATTTAATTCTAAGAGTAGAAAATGTGTCTCCTCGTCAGTCCAAAAATACACCAGCCTGGACTAGGCCATGTTTTTCACAATGTTGTCGTTTTTTCTGTGTACCAGCTTCTTCCATTATTCCCAGGTCAAAGCTCAGAGCTGGGAAGTGTGGAGCATGTGTAGCACCGAGGCTTGTTTGGGTTAAGTTGAACGTTTACATGCAATAGTAATTCAACTTCCATCCGTATTATTACAAAGTCCGACTGTGAATTTTAAATTAGTACAATTTCCGTTGAACTAACATGTTGATACATGTTTTAAACGTACAATTTTGTCGGACTAATAAAAATAACAATGTTTTTTAATGTCATGTAAAAACACAGATTATTATCTTTTGAGGGATTGCCATTGAGTGTGTGATTATAATGCAGGATTATGTTTGATGTCAGATGCACTGAATGCGCGCTACTGTACCTCTGCTGTTCAAGTTCAGTTAAGTGAACCTGTGCTAACACAGAGCTGCAATAAGCTTAAACAGACCCTATACTTCAGGCTAAACTCTACAAACTCTAGAAAACAATCAAAACAATTTTTTTAAAGGAAACAAAAGAAATACTGTTAAATGATCCATGATGCTCTGAAGGAAGATTAGCAGGTTGAATATGATCATGACTCTCTGGCTCATGTGCTTGAAGTTGCCAAACTACAGTAGTAGCTTAGCTGTAGCACATGGCAAGCAAAAGTAAGGCTAAGGTTAAATGTCAAAAGCCATGAATACCTTCAGCAATACATACACTTCTGTTGTCCCCACACTTCTCACTTCACTTGAGTTACACTTCAATATTATAAAGATAAAGACATGTAACTCCAAACAGCCCCTGGCTTAACTCTTTTTAATGACAGTTGAACAGACTACACCATAATATAGGCCATTACTGCCCACTTTGTAAATTCACATTTTCTCCAATGATATTTAAGATCTGTATCAATAAAATTACCACACACACATTAAATCCATCAAAACTACCTATCTTAAGATCAAAGCTGTATTAGTGTTGAGAATGGGATCATGACAGAAAGCTTATGCATACCTTCATTGAAGCATCCCGGCTCCAGTACTGGTACATATGCTCTACAGTGAAAACACAAAATGTACTGTGAACGTTGTCGAGAGTAAGAGTTAAAAAGTGTGTAAAGACATGCCATATATAAATAAATTGATTATTATCTGTAATTATAAACTTACATTGTCTTGATTCAACATGTAAGTGAAAGTTATCTTAATTTTGGATTTTTTTAGGCGTGAATTATTCTTTATTTAAAAAAAAATAATTAATGCATATCTCAGTATCCTGTCATTATTTTATGAGTATCAAAGCATTCATCCTCAAGGGTCGCTAGGACGGCGCTGGTGCCAATCTCAGCCAATCTCATAGGGTGAAAGGTGTGCTACACCCTGGACAGGTTGCCAGTCCATCATAGGACCATATAGAGACAAACAACCATTCACTCTCACACTCATGGTCAATTAAGAGTGTTCAATTTGCCTAATTCTCATTGGCAGAAGTTGATTAGTGTTAAAGACTGAAAACGGTTGAGCTCCCGTGACATGACAAAACATTATTAGTGGAAGTGCTGTAAACTATCTCACTTTTCTACTTATGTTACTGTTTTTTGTCTGTTAACTAAACTTCAACATGGAAACTTCATGTTGAAGAAAACATTCAGCTCAAGACATTATTGCTTGTATTCTTGTAACTGGAATATTTAATGTTTTCTTGATTATTTAAAGTTTTATTTTTTTTAGTTTTATTCATTTTATTTCTTAGATTGATATATAACAAAAAGTGGCTTTATAAAATCATTTATTGTAAACTTGAGCAGATGCAGCCATTTAAACTCTGCTGTGTTCTTTTGCCAAACTCCAAATAATTAGAAAATACAAATAAAATAAACCATCAGGTCCATATAAGATGAGATAAGATAAGACAGTCCTTTATTTGTCCCGCAGTGGGGAAATTTACAATGTTACAGCAGCAAAGACAGTAAAGATAAAGATAATCAATAATAAACATGCATTACTAAAAAAGACTATAAAAATGAGTTCAAATAGAATGTATAAAGTAGCCTGTCAGTCACAGACTTGCTCACACGTGGGGTGTTTTCCTCCAGTTAAGTTTGGCGAAGAGCTTTGCTAAGGCTCGCTAAATTGCTAATGTCTTTGCTGCTAACGCTAGCTTTGGCTGCACTCGCGATTGGGTGCTTTGCATTGATGTGGTAGGCTAAACTTGTGCTGCTTCGGTGGTAAGCAAACTCCTTGTTACACTGAAGGCATATCATTTTATCTTTATTAATGGATCGGTTGGGGCATTTTTTAAATGTAAATTTCCTGTTCACTATAAAAAAGCAACTCGCATAAAGAAACAGTAAAGTTAGAGATTAAAAAACATAACATGCTAAATATGACTGTAATTAATTAATCACAATTAACGCGATCATTTGACACCCTTAATTGAAGTTAGAATGGCCCAGGACAGGAGGATTCACCAGGTGTTCCTTCAAAGTGTCAAATGCTGCTTGGCAGTCAGGTGTCCAAAGGAACTTTGCCCCTTTCATTTCCAGAGCATGAAGAAGCTCTGCAATCTTGGAAAAGTGTGGTACAAACCTATAGTATATGGTGGGCTGGTATTGGTTATACCAGTATACAGTATACCCAGTAACCATTCAAGAGACTTCCCGTTGGTCTGTGCTGGAAAGACCTGAGCTGCTTGAGTTTTGTCTGGGTCCACATGAACACCAGTTGATGACACCCATGTTCAAGAATTGTGAGAGAGGTGCGAAAAAATGCTCTTCTTCACATTTAAGATGAGACCTGGCTGCCTGTGCTTATCCATGACTGCCTTGATGTCCTTAAAGTGTTGCTGCCAGATGTTTCAGTAAATAATAATATAAACAAAGTAAACAAAACTGTTGGTGCCCTTGTGTACTATCAATGCTATATCGATCAGCCTTTGGAAAATGGAGGAGCCTTTTTGGTCAGCCAAACAAACAGCCAATGTAACAAAAATTCACTTCTTTCAATTACTGTAAATTCAAATACTGTAATACTGCAACTTTCAACTACTACCAAAGTAATGCAAGGAAACTGTCTAGCCTTCACAGCCACAGTAAAAAAAGAGAAAAGCAAGTGCCAACTTACAGTCCTAATGATTGGGTTACTGATCTCATCCTGGCTGCGGTCACTGACAAGTTATTATTCCGGCCTTGAATAAACCAGGAGGAACTCACCATGGACCGGACCTCCAGGAAGCAAACGACTAACGGCTAACTATACCTGCTACAAGCTCAAGCCATGGTCTTAATCCAATACATCAGTGTTCCTCTCTTCTCTCCATGAGCTGCATCTCGGTATTCAAACCTCAAAGCGGGGCTGGCATAACAAAACTCTGTCAGCTAACTGGCTGTCTTGGACTGGAGGTGAGTCATCACAGGAAGCAAAACATCTAACATGATCAATGTTGACTTTTAAAGATAATAATAACCAAATCACAAACTGTATGTATCACAAAGGAAAAACATAATATTAATATGTTAGGAGCGTGATTGGTTATGAATTTAGAATATTAATAATTAATTAATTATGGAATAATTAATTTCTTTTAAAAAGTTGAGTCAAACTCAAATCGGGGCACCACTCCTCAAACAGAGGAGAACAATCGGTTCTGAATGAACCATTAATTCTTAACCTCCAAAAACAGTCTCATAAATTAAGCCGACTACCAATTTGGATTATGATTAATAATTAACTTAATAATTGGTCAATCACAATACTACATCAATAGTTAGGTGAATTGAAGGATTGGAGTTCTACAGGGAAGAGGTTGGCAATATACACACTTGTGCAATATTAATCAGACCAGACTGTATATTTTATAAAACATTTATTAAAAAGATCCCCTTAAGATTTAAACAAGAATATCTACTTAATGTAACTATATACAGTGTGTGTGTGAAAGAGAGAGAAAGAGGGAGTCTGTTTGTGTGCAGGTCAAATGGTCAAGTCAGATAGAGGTAGACTACAAATCAAGATGGCGGTTGACAAAGAAACTACAACAAGATGGCGGAATCAAAGATGGCTTCTTGACCGCATGGCTGCTGTGTTTTTTTGGTTAACCACTTTTGTAAAGTGAGATGTCAGGTTAGATGAGAGGTTAGAAGCATGCACATCTAGAGCTGAGAGCTAAGAAGCATGGACATCACTAACGTCATATTAACCTAAATCTAGACATTACAACAACACTTTATGTGAGCAAGTAAGCTCAGTACAACATTTCATCTATGCTTAGCCAAGTAGTGTAATGCTATGCTAGGCCCAGTTACGTTACCAAGTCCTTCAAAGATGCAAAAGTGTCCTTTTGAGGTGCTGTCTGTTGGTCCAGGAACAGTAGATGGTTGACTGTGTTTCTGGTGTCTGTGGCTCAGGTTCCTCCTCACAAAGTTAGCTAGTTGGAGCTAACCTGGCTCTGGATCCTTGGTTGATCCTTAGGCAGGCTCTGGTGTCGCTGCCTCTGATGGGAGGATAGCAGGCTGCTGTGAGCGGGCCTGCTCGAAGATCAGCAGAGAGGGTTCTCCTGCTGCTGGAAGCTTGTTAAGCTCTGTGCTGAAGGGTCTTCAGTCGAAGAGCTGACGTCTGTGTCCTTCCTACACCCAGAAGGGCAGGGGAGAGCAGAGGAGCCTGTGTCCTCCGGTGAGATGGAGAAGAGAAGAGAAGAAGGGGAAACCTGGCTTTTGTATTGTTTGTTACATGGGGTCACATGTCACAAAGTGACCACTGAGGTAGGTTTCCCACTGATGTGTGGAAGACAGAGGTGGGACCAAGTCATTGTTTTGCAAGTCACAAGTTAGTCTCAAGTCTTCAAGTCCAGAGTCAAGTCCCGAGTCAAGACAGGCAAGTCCCGAGTCAAGTCACAAGTCAAGACCGACAAGTCTCAAGTCGAGTCCAAAGTCCTACCGTTTGAGTTTCGAGTCCTTTCGAGTCCTTTTAACAACAGAGAAATAATATTTACACAGATCATGTATGCTTTTAAAATTTGTATATATTTATTAAACCTTTTTTTGGAAGAACATTGTTCAAACACTCTTTTTAACTCATTTCAAAACCTAAGTGTAACCTTAACCTTTTCAACCATGTCACCACTTTATAAAAGATATGCTCACTCCCAAAAATGTAATAAAATTAAATAATCTACATGTAATACATTCATGCCTCTATCAGTTTATGTTGCTCCCTTGAAAACAATTGGCATGCATCCATAGAGAGACTGGTGTGTGTGTGTGTGTGTGTGTGTGTGGGAGAGAGAGATTGGAAGGGGACTGGATTGGAACTGTCATGAACATGACAATGAACAGAGTTGTGCTTTTCTATGTCAGGGCCCTATGCTGTATTGCATTTGCAAAAGATCAAATTGGCCAAAAGTCTGTCAGTCATTTGTGCACGATGGGGACGTAGTATGATACCACCATGGCTGAAAACTCGCTCCACTGGAGCACTAGAGGCAGGCACTGCCAACACTCTGATGGCCTCTCGGAAGAGTGAAGGAAGAGTCTTCATGTTCAGTGCCCAGAACAAAAGGGCGTTCTGTCCTTTGGCTATGTCTAGGTAGTTACTTAGCTGTAGCGCTGGAGTGGTCCCAACATCCTTCTTCTGCCTCTTATGGTATGCAGCAAACAGCCCTTCTCCTTCTCCAAGGTCATCTTGCTCTTCTTCATCAACCAGAAGCACAGGTTGCTCAGTCTCTGCAGCATCTTGCAGGATCAATTCTGGAAAAACATTTAACAACAGCAGCAGAAACAAAATAGCACTTATTACCATTGTAATGGTGATACAGTGTTAGACTGAAAAATGCAATTATTGATGCTGTCAATTAGATCAGACTATGAGGAAAAAAGTTGCATTGAAGTCAATAGTATTTACCTTTAACTCGTTGTGCCACCTCTGCCTTGATGTCACGATTGACCAGCACATGAGGCTCCACCCACAGCAGAGAAAAGGCTGGATCCAAGGCGGCTGCTTTGAGGTAGACTGGGTCTGAAAATGGGCCAGTGATCCCATCTTGAGTCCTGGCCATTTTCACGTTAATGAATATCCCAAGAAATCTTTTGTTAAGGGATGCCTGGAGAATTCTGACCAGGCCGCTCAGGAAACAAACTTGAGGCTTCAGTTTCTCAAGGTGGTGATTGAGGGACAAGACGGATGGAACAACTGCACTGATTGTGACAACCTTCTCTCCCTGTGTCAGATCAGTTGCTTCTCCAAACGGCTTCAAGATGTCCACCAACTCCTTCAACAGATTCCACTCTTGTGGCGTGAATGACAACTCCTTGTGCCCAGCCTTTTCTAGAACGGCACAGAGCTTTACATGATTACAGTGGAGAACTGCCTTTACTTGCCTCAGTGTTGAGTTCCACTTTGTGTTGACTGCAGCAGGGATGCCTTTCTGTTCCCCAAATTCACTGTCAAACACATCTTTGGATGTTGTGCTTGTGTGCAGCAGTGAGCTAAGTTTTGGAACTTTTTGGAAAGAGAAGGACATGCCACTTTTGTTTCTTTCAAACCGTCTCCCACCACCAGCTGAAGTGTATGCACAAAACACTGCAGGCGCTGTTTCTTTGCCATAGCAGCATCTACCATTTGCTGTTCTTCCAGGGTTAAGTCACACCAGAGATCAGAGTCATCAAGATGATCTCCGTCATCATGCTCTTGTTCACTGGGGAAGCACACAGTGAATGCCTTTCGCATGTTAGCAGCATTGTCACTAATAATGTAGTCCAATTTATCTTTGATGCTGTATTCATCGCATATTGCCTCAAATTGGTCACAGATTCGTTCAGCTGTGTGTGAGCCTTTGAAGCGATTGCAGGCCAAGAGATTAGTCTTTAGCTGTATCCTCTCTGTCTCTCTCTCTATCCAGTGGACAGTGATACCAAGGAATCCCCTCATCTTTCGGTCAGACCAAATGTCCACAGTGACTGAAACATGCTCACCATTGTTCAATTGAGTTTTTAATCTTGAACATCTCTCCCCAGCGAGGCTCTCTGTTTTTGATGTCAACGTTCTGCGACACACTGGGCTGTACTTACTGTCAACTACTGTCAGGAAGTGCCGAAAACTCTTGTTTTCCACAATAGACAGGGGAAGGTTGCAATCAATAATCAAGTCGGACAGTATTGCATTAGTGATAGCTTTCTGCTGTGGATGACTCACGCTGTAATGCCCTACACGACTGTCCAAGAATTGTGAGATTGAAGGCTGTTGTGGTTCATCTATGATGAACGTCTGATGTTCGTCTTTTATTTATCTGGTATTCTTCAAATCTGTAACAGGTAAGCATATAAAACAGATGTCAGAAAATGCTAACATTGTGTTAATTTTATTTTTTTGGTTAATAGTAATTGTATTGTATACTGTAAGAGTGTGTTTTAACATTACATTGATAAAATAAATTTCATTTTCAAAATTGCTATTTTTATCAATGGAATCTGGTGTGCTGGAGAGAGTGAGATATACTTAGTTTTCCTAAGAAAAAATCGTCTGGCAGCAAGCTAAAATGGTACACATATTCCTAATATAAAGTACATTAAACTGACCTTGATTTGATTAGACTTGCCCCTCCTGTTGTCCTCGGGTCAAAATTACCTGCCACTGTGTTAAAAACAAAAAAAAAATCCCTTGAAATCCCTTGAAATTTTATGACTTTTCCTAGATTGGCACCAACAGTAGAAACAGTGAAATGTTGCTTTTATTCACATTTCCATGTAAGCTGTACAAAAAAAAGGTACAAAGGTGGTCTTCGGGTCAAAATGACCCCTGAGGCAAAAAGAGTTGAAATCAAGGTCACAGAGTTATTTACACACCACAGAATGTTACAATGTTTTAGTTGTTTTAGTCAATCAGTAGCAGAAGTAAACAAGACAAATCATGTGGTCTTCTCGCGGACTGCTGTGCCTTTGATCAGTCTCAGATCAATTAGTAGTAGACGTGAACAAGACAGTAGCAGAAGTAAACAACACAAAGGCGTTCTCGCAGACTGCAGGGGGGGAGGCAGCTGTGGATTTCCAGAGATTATAAAGGTGCTGCAGATGACAGGGCCCCGAATTATGTCTGTGCTGAAGCCATGAGTGTGCGTTATACCGCCGAAGAGGCTCTAGAGCTGATTTTTTCAGATGTCCAGCAAGACAACTCTGATTCAGAAGAGGAAGTGGAGGATGTATCAGAAGAAGAAGATGGGGAGGAATACAACCCAGAGCATGATGAATCATCTTCAGAAGAAGAAGAAAACCCTGAAGCTGAAAGAGAGACTTTCCTTTCAAAAAATGGCAAAATAACATGGTCTTCAGCAGCATATGACCAACACGGCAGGCATGCAGAACAAAACGTCATAAAGATGACCCCAGGACCCACAAGGTATGCTGTTTCTCATGCCCATGACATTGTCTCTACATTCTACCTGTTTATCACACCAGCAATAGAAAAAATAATCCTGGAGATGACAAATCTGGAGGGTTTTCGCAAATATGGAGACAGCTGGAAAAAGATGGATGAGACTGACCTGCAGGCCTACTTAGGGCTGCTAATCTTAGCCGGTGTATACAGGTCCCGAGGTGAGGCTGCAGCTAGTCTATGGGATGCAGAGAGTGGAAGGGCAATTTTCCGAGCCACAATGCCACTCAAACTCTTTCACACCTACTCAAGACTGCTACGATTTGATGACCGTGAGTCAAGACCAGCAAGACGTGTGACAGACAAACTTGCAGCCATAAGAGAGGTCTGGGACAAGTGGGTGGAGCGGCTGCCCTACCTCTACAATCCAGGGCCTGACGTAACAGTGGATGAGCAACTGGTTCCATTTAGAGGTAATCTATTTTCATATTTGTAATAAAAGTGATTTTCACTATTGATTTGTCTGACTGTTTTCTGTGACACTGATACTAATCACTGATGCTAATGTCTTCTGTCCAAAGGTCGTTGTCCTTTCCGGCAGTATATGCCCAGCAAGCCAGCAAAATATGGGATCAAGTCATGGGTGGCTTGCGATGCCAAATCAAGCTATGCTTGGAAAATGCAAGTCTATACCGGGAAGCCGACCAGTGGATGCCCAGAGAAGAACCAGGGGATGCGAGTTGTGCTTGATGTGACAGAGGGACTGAGGGGTCACAATCTGACATGTGACAATTTCTTCACATCTTATGAACTCGGACAGCAGCTCCTGAAGAGGAAGATCACCATGGTTGGTACAGTTCGGAAGAACAAGCCTGAGCTCCCACCTGCACTGCTTGCGTCAAAGGAGAGAGAGGTTTTCTCATCAAAGTTTGCCTTCACGCCCACCGCCACTCTAGTTTCTTACCTCCCAAAGAAAAACAAGAATGTAGTTCTTCTGAGCACACTGCACACAGACGGTGACGTTAGCGATCGTGAGGACAGGAAGCCAGTCATCATCCTAGACTACAACTGCAACAAGGGAGGTGTGGACAACCTAGATAAGGTGATTGGAACATACAGCTGCAGAAGGATGACTGCCCACTGGCCCCTGGTCATCTTCCACAACATCATTGATGTTTCCTCCTACAATGCCTTTGTGATTTGGAGAGAGATCAACCCGACCTGGATGTCTCATAAGCAGAACAAGAGGAGGGTGTTCCTGGAGCAGCTGGGAAAGGCACTTGTAATTCCACTCATTGAAAGAAGGAAGCATGTCCCCCGCACAGAAGCCTCAGCAGCAGTTGTGAAAGCTATTCAGAGTGCAGGAGCTCCTGATCAACCTGAGGATCCAGCTACCACAGCCACTTCCCCAGCTAGGGCAAGTAAGAGGAAGAGATGTCAGTTCTGCCCTCAAAAGAAGGACTGTAAAACACATACTGTGTGCTGCAGGTGTAAGAAATATATCTGCAAAGGCTGCGCACTTGCATACTGCCCTACATGTGCCAATTAGTTGAATGGGTTATGTTATTTTTCATATTTTTGTATTGTAAATTGTCTTCAATTGTTCACTGGAGAAAGAAAAGAAAGAAACTGAGTCATTGGGATGAATAAAAATGCATTCAAAACTCCTTTTTGCACATTTTTTTTCTTTTCTTAAGCTATAGAAATGAAGTGAAGAGGGAAAACTCAGTTATTCACACATTTTGTGGTGAATGACAAGTTGTTTCTTCAAGCAAGATGAAATTTGGTGTTTAAATTCAATTAAGCTGCTTATATTAGGGGTTTAGTGAAGACGGGTCATTTTGACCCGGAGGACACAGGGTGTACACAGAAAATGAGGACAACAGGAGGGTTAAGTTTTGCTGCTGGCAGCAGTCTACTGTGTATGATCCACTGACTAGCTGCTAAGCACGTACAATCTCGCTTCAAAAAAAAATCCTAAACTATCCAGTCTCAAGCTTTTGGTTAATTTAGAATCACCCCCATTCATAAAGCGGTCCTTGAATCAACGCTAAACGTTCGTTTTTAAAGATGTGCAACTTACCTTGTGGTTGTGTTCGTTGATGTTCCAAAAGGAGTGAAATAGTGAACTTATACATACGTGAACCCACAGGAGATACCGTTTACCGTGTTTGTAAAGTCAAGGTGACGTTAACAGTGAGTTTACAGTCTCATTGATATGTAGATAGCTAAGTTTCTTAGCCAAGAAGCTAGTGTTGGCTTTCATTCAAAACTTACCGTTCTTTGTGTAACTTCAAATGTCGAACGAAGTTCGAAGTTGTCGCGTCTCCGTCTGTAATTTTCGACCCGCATGTTTTACATTGTGCAATTCTTTTTTTGTTGATCACCTCATAATTTTTGTACCCAAACGAAATTACCTTCGGTATCATTTTTGCCTACTGGTCGCTGGCGAGCGCGTTTGTTGTTCCTCTTCATTGGTTGTCTCGTACTTTCATTGGTTGGGTGCTGTCAGATCAAAACCACGTGGATCTAATTTGATTGGATGTCGTGCCACACGCACATCACGCACACCAACACGCACACAGATGTACACAGGAGCAAAGAGCGATAGCGCATCAGTGTCGTGTCAACATACTTTTTAATCTTTGGGTTTGAGGAAAGTAGCAAGTCTTTTCAAGTCAAAAGGGTCAAGTCCAAGTGAAGTCACGAGTCACTGATGTTAAAGTCCAAGTCGAGTTGCAAGTCTTTTTAGATTTTGTCAAGTCGAGTCTAAAGTCATCAAATTCATGACTCGAGTCTGACTCGAGTCCAAGTCATGTGACTCGAGTCCACAACTCTGGTGGAAGATAAGGGATCTTTATTGACTGAGTTTTATGACACTCTTTGTCTTTGAGCAAGGGGCCATGTGTTCTCCATCCAAGATGCATGTGATTCCATCTTGAATGAGCTGATACCCAACAGCATTTAACTTTGGACAGTTTCTCAATTAAATTCATTCTATCTTCAGAACGAAAAGAGAAAATTAGTGTGACTTTCATACCTTAACTCAGCTCTTTCAACCCTTATAAAATTTCTTTGCATATAAATTGTATGTTATATGAAACTAAATAAATGTGTCTAGTTACATACAACATGACTACCAAAGGACAGTGACTGACAAAGGTTGAACTACAATTCTCTGAATAAGAGGAGAACAAGATCAAGCCTCTCCACTGATTGTCTGTTTTGTGTGAAACTTCTTGATGATTCATTCAGACACAGTTTTTGATTTGGGAAACTTTTATTCTATTTGTGAAAATGCAATAAAGGCACATTTCACCTTTTATTCAGCATGTAGACTTCATTCAACCAGGTCCAGATCAAAAAACACTGTACCTGGCCTTCTCAAATGTGACCTAGATTATCCTACAGACCCTGAAGATTCATAAAAACACAGTCTCTCATTTGTGAAACCTTTACTCTATATATGAAAATAGATCACAGGCCTCCGGAGAACTTATTACAGAAAAAGTTACAAGTCTTCTCTGTGTTAACAGTGTGTAATACTCTGATAAATATCAGTGGTATTTATTTCATCATTTTCAAAATGCCAGTTCATGGTGAAGTTAAAATTTACATCAATAACTATTTGATTAGTGATTCATGACTGAGCGATTCATCAGCTGCGGCCTGTTCTTGCCGACTTCACCAACATACAGAGGTTGGTATCGAGCTCCAACTAAAGCGCTCCAACTAAGAGAGTGCACTCAAAATAGAATTAGATAGTTTGAGAAAACAATACCCCGGGCTCTCTTTGACAAGTTTGAATGTGTTTCCTGCATTTTTAATACATTTCTTGAAACTGAGATCTTGTGTTGGGTTTATTATATTGTGTTTATTATTTAAGTTGTATATGAGAGTCCACAGGTCAAGTGTATTCCCCACAGTCTCCAACTGGTTAATCAAGAGTGAGAATCATTCACTACCCTAGACTGATATTTATTTTTTTGAAATGATTGGGAGCCGGGCGTTCGGAGGGGCCAACTGAATGTCGGGAGTGACTTTTGGTCTGAGAGAGGATTTGTGTTAGCTGATCAAACAAAACTCGCCAGCGTGTAGTGGTGTTGGTTCTGGACTGCTGGCAAAAGACCTGACGCAAAGTGTGACAAACATTTAAAGGTGGGGCGCGGTGCGTCACACAGAAGAGCGAGCCAAGTGAAAAGGACTGGAGGGGTGTTTGGGGAATGATGAGGTGTAAACTATAACATAGAATATATATTGATTGTTATTTTCAGTAGTAAAATGTTTGAAATTAGGTAGGATGAATATTGTGCATGTTTGGGGTTGATTTGTTAGCTGGGGGGACTATAATGGCTATAATTGATTTTTATCTGTAATGGTCTGGACCAGAGAATATATATTCCTCTGCTAAAGAGGGGGTGAGAGAGTGAGCTCTACAGAGCCTGGGACAACACCTGCACAGAGATTACTGTCAAATATGATTAATCACTTATTGTTTTTTTTGTTTCTTTTGTTTTCATTACTTTTTTCTCCGGTGTGTGCTGCTAAGTAGAAAATAAATTCAGCCATCTACATCATCCCTTTTTGGAGTCTCTGTCTTTTGACGCTCGGCCAACCAGGCAACATTACTACAAGTTGTTTGCGCAGAATCAATCACAATGCATGATGGTAATGAAGTAATCCAAACCTCGCACCTGCTTTCCCCTAAATAAAGGGACATATATTATGATCAGGTGTTTCAGGTGATCAGTGTTGCCAACTCCTCAGTAAGGAAAGTAGCTATTGGCTGCCCTAAAAGTCGCTAGAAGTCGCTAAATGACGCCATTGTCTAATTTGCATAATTGGCAATTTGCCTGATTTAGACTTTGATGGACGCTGTAGGAAAGACAAATAACGTCGACAAAAAGTGAGTAAAGAGAACTCTAATATATGTTTAGAACTACAAATGAACTCTCTTCTGTTGATTCTTAGTTTGTTTTTCACATTACATAATTTTGCATAGAAATCAGCCTTGCAATAGCTGCAGTATGCCCGTGTATCGTTACCAATAAATGGCTTTATCAAAGTCAGGGTTTGATTCCCACTCTTGTCTGTACTTCTGATTGTCAAGTTTAGACATGATGGCTAACGTTAACTAGCTAGATGTTAAGTGTCACAGAGAGGCACACATAGTGGACGAGGTGAGTAAGTGGCTGAGGCTGTGTGAGTCAAATGCAGTGATTTATTTTTGTGTGAGTGAGTGAAAACATTTACATTTACACCCCGCTCTGTAAGCCAGGGTGGGAATGGTGGCGGCCATGCGCATGCGCAATTCATTTGCAGCCTGGACGCGGAGTGGCGTGTCTCTCTCCTCACTGCAGTCTGGGACTGACTGCTGCGTGAGCCACTGTAAGTGCTTTTGAACGGGGAGGGGCTCATATCATGTTGTGGGGTTGTTTTGCTGCAGGAGGGATTGGTGCACTTCACAAAATAGATGGCATCATGAGGAAAGAACATTATGTGGAAATACTGAAGCCACATCTCAAGACATCAGCCAGGAAGTTGAAGCTTGGGCGCAAATGGGTCTTCCAAATGGACAATGACCCGAAGCATACTGCTTCTGAATCAATCTGGAAATTGTACCCAACGATGAACCAGACTTGTGCAAGTCCAAAATAAAAAAAAAATTAAATAAATACATCCCCACACTTCCAAAAAGCGCCAGGACTTTATTAAAAACATCAAGTTCGCATGAGGTGAGAACAATCAGTGGTGGGGGGGTATGTCCGTTTTGGCATTTTGGAACATTTGCTGAAAAATAAAGAAGGAATGCTGTCATGTAATGAAGTAATGTTGCAGGTTAATATAGATGGCCTGCCGTTGTACAAAAGTTAAACTAAACAGTTATTGCCAATTTTGCGGAAATTACCGTTTGAAACAGATCCCTTTGTCATTGGTGTTTTTTTTTTGTGGATATGGCAAACCAGATGATCCCATTGAATATCTACAGGCCTTTGTTGAGGAGGTTTCCACTCTTGAACAGGGCTTCACTGTCACTCAGAGGGTGTTTCATTTGTCCATTGATAGTTTAATTTGTGATGCTCCAGCACGATCATTCATTAAACAAACCAAAGGGCATGGAGGCTATAGCAGATGTTATCGGTGCATTCAGGAAGGTTCATATGTGGGGGGGGAAATGACTTTTCCAGAAATGCATGCCCCCCGGAGAACAAATGAGTCATTTGCACAACAAAATGATGAAAATCATCACAGAGGTCAGTCAAACCTTGGCACATTACATTTGGACATGGTCACACAATTTGTGCTGGACTACATGCATGTTGTGTGCCTTGGTGTCACAAGGAAGATGCTGAAACTTTGGCTCAAAGGTGACCTAAAATACAGACTGGGCTCCCGTAAGACCAAGGCCATTTCAGAAAAACATTTAGGGATGTCACAACACACACCCTCTGAGTTTGCACAAAAGCCAAGATCGCTCTCAGAACTAGACCGCCGGATAGCAACAGAGTTTAGACAGTTTCTTCTGTATATTGGTCCAGTGGTGCTTCAAGGCATTCTCCCACCTCCACTTCATTTTAACTTTCTCACACTATCCATTTGCGTCTATTTGATGCTTTCTCCCACCTTGTGTACCCATTATTGGGATTATGCAGATAATCTGATGAGGTACTTCTTGGAGCAGTTCAGGACTTTGTATGGGGTTGAGGAGATGGTTTACAATGTTCACTGTCTGTGTCATCTGGAAGATGATGTCAGAAGGTTTGGTCCATTGGATCGTGTGTCCGGATTTCCTTTTGAAAACTTCCTGGGCCAGCTTAAAAGAAAGATCAGAAAATTCCAAACACATTCCAAAGCAAATCATAAACATTGTACAGAGGCAGCCCACACAAACAAGTTTGGAAAAAGGCATAGATAAACAGATAAAACTTGGTGGAACGTACTCCAACGGCCCAACCATGCCAGATGTAGCTTTGGCTATACAATATAAGAGAGTGACACTTCCAAATGTGGTCATTAAATCTAAGAGGGGAGACAACTTCCTGATGATTGATGGACAACTAGGCTTGGTGGAAAACGTGTTACATGACACCACCACAGAGGAAACTTACATTCTGTTTAGGCGGTTTGTAGATCTGGCCCCGCTGTACACAGAACCCATCAACTCACAGGACATTGCGGCCCATGTTCAAATTTTCACTGGCCCGCAGCCTCTGTTATAAAATCAATGATATATGACCTGCCAGCACTGTTGACCTGAGTATTAAATACATGTGTACAAAAAACAACAATTTTATATTTCACCACAAGATGGCAGTAGCCCTGTGGCCGCACCCTTGCCGCTGTGACACTTGGCCTGTGTGATCATTTCAACCCAGCCCATTTCTGACATGGCGACTGTACATAAACAATTTGAATGAGCTGAACACAAGCCTTCAGAGGCAAAATGCAGTGATAAGCCAACTGTATTCACACATCAAAGCCTTTCGGACCAAGCTGCTACTTTTCCAAAGGCAACTGTCACAAGCACGGCCCAATACCACACATTTCCTATCGCTGCAGGAAATCATGACCAGTTTCCTACAGAACAATTTCAGTGCACAACTGAGAAGGTATGCAGCAGACGTTTCATCTCTTGCTGAGGAGTTTCAACTGCACTTTTGGGATTTTGCAGCTATTGACAAGGACATCACGCTTTTTTCCTTTCTCTGTGAACCCTGATGATGCTCCAGACCACCTGCAGCTGGAGCTCATGAGCTGCAGTGTGACGCCAAGTGTCGCAGTCGGCACCAACAGCTTTCTCTTGTCAACTTCTACCGCCAGCTGGATGAAGGCAGGTTCCAAGAGATTTGAACATTTGCTAAGAAATTGCTGAGCTTGTTTGGCTCGACATACTTGTACTTGTAGACTAAGTGACTCTCATCTGCGTGATGTCTTGCGCATTAAAACCACTGTTTTCGAGCCAGAACTGGACTACATACTGCAGTCAAGATCTCAGTATCACCCTTCACATTAGTGCAGACATGATTTGTTTAATATTCGCGAAAGTGTTTTTTTCCAGATTTTTTCTTCATTTTATTTGGTCTTCAAATACAAAAGGCACAGTGATTTTGGTAAAAACTTGAAAATGAAAAAAAATTAAGGATGTCATTTGTAATAAAAATGTCATAAAATAGATCATTTGTATTTAATGTTATTGGTTCAAAGAATGTCAGGCTGAATTGTTGGCCCCCACACAGTTTCACCTTACCAAATTTGGCCCTCTTTGCAAAAAGCTTGGACACCCCTGATATAGTGAATCCACTGAACTGATTATTATCAGTTCTTCCATTAGCTAACCATTGTATTATTTTTGCCTTTTTGAGGGGAGTTGTTGCAACAGTAAAACAAAAGAAAAATTTGATAATGTTTACTCCTAACCTAAATGCTGACTGACCTCCCCTATTTTTGACTTCTACTGACATACTGACTTGACTGATCACACATGATGCCAAGCGAGTGGCTTAGATACAACAAGTTAGTATGTCAGAACAGAGGGGGTGAGGAATGGAGCGGAGGGAACAGGAGCGAGTGAGCGCTGTAAAAAGGACAAATCAGAAACCCCTGGAAGAAGTGGGTGTGTGTTTGCCTGTGTCTCATTTGCATATAAAGGGACCATGCACAAAACCGAGTGTTCTGAAAGGGGCGGTTTTGGCAGGGTTATTGAACTGCTATGGTGCTTCATCCTTATGGTATTTTGACCAAAGCAAGTCACAGACATGTTCATTAGGACACCAGGGAACTATTTTAACTTGGGGAAATAGGGTATAATATGTCTCCTTTAAATTTAACACTGTGTCCGAGTGTATTTGGTCCTTATCAGATTTGGTGTTAAATTAACTCTTTCCATCGTGTTAAAAATTTCGGAGTAAAATTAACTCAAAATTGACTTAAGACTACAGGTTAAATAACTCTGGAGAGAGTAAATGTGACTCTCAGCAGTGCTGATAAGTTACTCTACTGTGGTGACAAATCAACTCTGATTATAATGCTTTTTAACACTGCACTGAGTTATTGAAGGTTTACACTGGCGGCTCATATAACTCTGATAAGTGTTAATTTTACACACTACTGTGTTAATGATTTACTCTGTTGCGGTGAAAAACCAACTCAGATTCAAGTCAAATCCTTACACTCATCTACACTGCACAGATAAATATGTAGTGTTATTTTTACACTTCTGTAGTGTCAAATTGCCTCTATCCATAATAATTACATACTATGTACCATTGAATAAAAACAAGTTATCATAAAAATGCATTTAACTTTTCACTTTTTATTGTACAAAAGTACCTTTTGAAGATGCATTTGTAACCAACCTTCAGTTATACAAAAGCACTTAAGAAACTGTTCATGTTCGGCACTTAAAAAACAAAACAAAAACACGAATAGTTGTGCAATGGGTGTGCCTGCCGTGCCAGGCACCCCAATACACATGAATGTGAACAACTTGTTCACATTCACTTTTGGAAAAACACAAGCCACAATGTAACAGTCACAGTAAGGTTGTGTAATGGTGTACTTACTGTGCCATTACAGGGCTCGAAGTGAACTGTAAATATAACATTTATGAGGTAAATGGTTGCAGGTGTGCCAAGCAACTGATCCCATCTGCATAAAAACATTACATAAAAAAACTTTTTTAACTTTTGGTAAGCCTAACAACGCCACCACTTTAAAACACTGAGCATAAAATGGCAATATGGAACAACATATAAGGCGGTATCTGTCGTACCATACTTCATTTGAACATCGAATGGTTTGAAGTAAAAAAGATCAATTATGTGCAACACTTTAAGAACCTTGTCTGGATGCAGCTTGACCTTAAAGGCGTGGTAATGGGTATCAAAACACATGGTTTCCATCAATTTTCCACAGAGCATAACACAGTCATCTTTTACAGCAATCGTGTCAATCTTACAAAATACAGGCATCTCACATGCTACCTCAGTACATATAATGAAGTCACAACGGAATTCTGTACCATGATATTTTATCCATTTGGAAGAAAACACAGAGGTTGACAAATCATTTCCAAATTTTGCAGAAATTGCTGCACCCTCTTTCAACTCATAAAGTGTCACCATTTTTCCTGGACCTACAATTAATCGTTCCTTGCTAAAGGATTCGTAATACATTGCCATATAACTTTTGTGCTTTTTGGCTAATGTTGTTGTAATGTTTTTAAAGCTTTTTAATTGTTGCTTGAAAAAGTTATGTTTGGCTTCGTAACGCATGCACCATGTGTGCAAAATCGGACCAATGTGCCTTATGCTACGAGGGTAATGTATCATGGAGTGATGCTTTGGCAAGAGATGTATTTTAGGAAATAATTGCTTGAAGAGCTTATGATGATCAATGATTAAATGTTTGAGGTATATGGTCATGCCTTCTGACCGGACTGGTGAAAATACAATGATAGATAGATAGATAGATAGATAGATAGATAGATAGATAGATAGATACTTTATTCATCTCACAGAGAAATTCACAGTTCAGCAGCTCCAGAATATTGTAACGTCGGCGCACACACAGTAGGCAGCAGACGTTTCTCTTTTAACAAGAAGACTCTTTATTCAGTCATGAACACGGGTTGATGTTTTCGGCCGCAACCCACGCCGCACAGAACATGAACACACTTCCATAAGTTCTTGACCACAACACAGACTCCGCGCATGCGCAAAACATGGAATCACTCGTAAAAAACCTTAAAGGAACAGTAACAGTTTTGTCAACACACACATTGAAAATGCAACTAACACATGCCTTTCAGGATTGTTACACAGCCCCCCCAACAGTTAGTTCCTCGTCCCCGAGGGAACAATAAAGTCCCTGAAGCGCGGGGGCAACTGACGCGGCCTCCTAGGCCGTCTAGGACTCGCAGAGGGGTCAGGCAACCCCCTAGACTGGGGAGTTGGGCTACCCAGGGAGAAAGACGGTTCATTCTGTGGGCTCATGACCACCGGAGCAGGAGGGGGCTGAGGCCGTCCTTCTGAAAAAGCAGGAAGAGAATGTCCTCTGTATGGTGCCAGTCTGTCTCTATGCAGGACCACTCTTCTGCCTCTAGGTGGTAACTGCACACGGTAGACCACTTCCCCCACCCTCTCTAACACTCTGCAGGGCCCCACCCATTTACTGTCCAACTTGGGGCACCGTCCTTTTTTTCTTTTTGGGCTGTAAACCCACACCAGTTCACCAGCGCTAAAATGCCTCCCTTTTGTGGTGACATCATAGTTCCGCTTTTGACGCATACCTGCCTTTGCTAGCTGGTCTCTGGCAAAGATGTGCGCCGTCTCCATCCGGACCTGCAATTTCCTGGCGTAGTCCGGCCCCGGTGCTGCATCTGGTGTCTCCGGTGGTACCCCAAAGGCAAGCCCCGCAGGTGTCCGCAGCTCTCTGCCCAGCATCAGCAGTGCAGGCGTGCAGGCGGTGGAGTCCTGTACAGCAGAGCGGTAGGCCAGCAGGATGAGGGGCAGGTGGACGTCCCAGTCGCGCTGGTGCTCGGCCGTCAGGATGGCTAGCTGCTGGCCCAGGGTCCGATTAAATCGCTCCACAAGGCCATCGCTCTGGGGATGCAGTGGGGTGGTGCGGGTTTTGTGCATGTCCAGGCGTTCGCACTTGGCAGCAAACACACGAGACTCGAAATTTCTGCCCTGGTCACTGTGTATGGTACCTGCAGTGCCAAACCGGCTGAACATCCCCTCCACCAAGGCGTCCGCCACCGTCTCCGCCTCCTGATCTGGAATGGCATAAGCTTCTGGCCACTTGGTGAAATAGTCCATTGCTGCTAAGACATAGCGGTTCCCCCGATCCGAGCAGGGAAAAGGGCCCATGATGTCCACAGCAACCCTTTCCATCGGTGCGCCTGCTGGTTGTTGCTGGAGCTGTGCACGTGACTGGTCCAGGGGCCCTTTGTGAGAGGAGCAGGCGTCGCAGCTGCGGCAGAAGTCCTCCACATCCCTTCGCTGCAGGCCCCAGTAGTAACTCTAGCGCAGACGGCGGAGGGTCTTAGTAACACCGAAGTGTCCTGCACCTGCGCCCCCATGGCAACTCTCCAGTACAGCTGTCCTCAGCGCTCTTGGAACCACAACTTGCCACCTCTCCTCCCCCATGGAAGGGTCCCGCCACGCCCGCTGCAGCACGCCTTCTTTCAGCCGAAGTGTCTCAAACTTAGCCCACAGACCCTTAGCAGCGATGGAGAGCCCCGTGATGTCACTCCATGATGGCCTCTGTCCGACCTCGAGCCACTGTAACACCGGCTGTAGATCGGGGTCGTTCTCCTGCTGTGTCCTCCATTCTGGCGTGTCCACCACTTGCAGCATTCTGCATGAGAGCTGGGCTGGGTTTTCGGGCTGTGTGAGCTCATTTTCCCTCTCCTCTCGCTTCTCGCAGTAGCGACAGCCCTCTGTAGCACACGGGCGGCGGGACAGCGCGTCCGCATTTGAGTGTTGTGCACCTTTCCTGTGCGCCACAGTGAAGTCGAAGGTCTGCAGTTCTTCTAGCCAGCGGGCCACCTGCCCCTATGGCTCTCTGAAAGACATGAGCCACTGTAGGGCAGCGTGATCAGTCCGGACAACAAAGGGTGCCCCACACAGGTAATATTTAAAATGTCTCACAGCCGTCACAACAGCTAGGAGCTCCCGCCGTGTGACGCAGTAACGCCGCTCACTTTTGTTGAGTATCCGGCTGAAGTACGCCACCACCTTCTCTCCGTCCGGTCCCACCTGCGACAGCACGGCTCCCAGTCCAACATTACTGGCGTCCGTGTCCAGGACGAAAGGCAGGGCGGGGTCAGGTGGTACTAGAACAGGGGCCTCAGTCAAGGCTCTCCGGAGGGTGTCAAACGCCTGCTGGCACTCTGGGCTCCAGCTGAACACACAGTCCTTCTGCAGTAGGCGAAAGAGTGGCGCCGCGATCGACGAAAACCCCCGCACGAACCTCCTGTAATAAGAAGCCAGACCCAGGAAGCTCTTCAGTTGGGTCTGGTCTGCGGGGGTGGGCCAGTCTCTGATGGCACTAATCTTCTCCTCCAGCGTGCCGATGCCCTCTTGGCCCAGTTTGTGACCCAGGAACTCTACCTCTCTCCGCAGGAAGTGACACTTGTCAGGGTGCAGCTTCAAGCCTGCCGCTGCCACCCTACCCAGCACCTGTCGCAGGGAGTCCAGGGCCTCTTCAAACGATCTCCCGTGGACGAGGAGGTCGTCCCAGTAGACAAGGCACTGTTGACGTGGGACCCCAGCCAGCACACTGTCCATCAGTCTCACGAAGGTGGCTGGAGCATTACAGAGACCAAAACTCAGGACCCTGAATTGCCACAACCCCCTATTGGTGCAGAAAGCTGTCTTTGGCTTGGACTCTGGCGACAGCGGGACCTGCCAGTACCCACTCCGTAGGTCTAAAGTGGAGAACCAAGAGGACCCCGCCACCAAGTCGAGGGACTCATCAATTCTGGGGAGGGGGTAGGAGTCCTTTCTAGTGACCTTGTTAAGGGGTCTGTAGTCCACACAAAACCACATCTGCGTATTGTTCTTTTTGGGGACCATCACCACCGCGGAGGCCCACGGACTATCAGAAGGCTCAATAATCCCTGCGTGCAGCATCTCTTCCAGTTCTCTGTCAGCAGCTTCCTGTCGGGCCAGGGGGAGGCGTCTTGGTCGCACCTTAACGGGTCGAGCATCCCCAGTGTCTATAAAGTGTTCCACCATGTGCGTCAACCCCACCTCCCCATCTTTGAGGGCGAAAATGTCTCTAAATTCCAGCAGCACCTGCCACAGTTTATCCTGCTGTTGTTGAGTTAGCCCCTCAGAGTTTTTAGCCCAGATGCACCTCACAGCAGCGACCCGCTCCTCTTCTCCCTCTGCAACTGGGAACTCAGCTGGCAGCTGCATGGTGGTATCTGCAGTGTTGGCTGCCGGTGCAGCTGTCCTCAAGTGCTCTGGAAGGGGAGTTAACTGTACACCATGCCCCCCTGGAAACGTCAGCGAGCCGGTCCCCAAGTCCAGGATGCCACCCACAGCGCGTAGGAAGTCCAGGCCGAGGATGCAGGCGTCCTGTACTTCAGCAACCCATGCAGCAAAAGGAATAGTTAGGTCCCCCACCTTAAACTGGAACACACACCTCCCTTTAATTGGGGCCAGGTCACCGGTTACTGTCTTCAAGCGCACGGTCGTAGCCTCCACAGGAACCCCCACAGGAACAATGTCTGGTCGCACAAGCGTCGCATTAGATCCCGTGTCCACCAGGGCTGTACACGATGTACCTCCTACAGTCACCGGAACATGGCAAAAGTCCCCTACTTGAGTCCAGCCCACAGCGATGACTTGGCTCGGTGGAGGTGGTGACAGTGCAGGGGTAGTCCGGGCCCGTGCGTTCCCACTTACACGGGCCCCCTGCCGTTTCCCTGCGCTGCGGCAACCCTGGGGCAGTCCCTGAGCAGATGTCCAGTCTGTCCACACCCCCAACAGTTCTGTGTGCGGCGCCATGAACGTGCGTCTGGAGCTCTCACCTGCAGGGCAGCAGCTTGGATCGCTTCCTGCGGTTCCTCCGGGGCCCTAGACCCTATGCTGAGTGCTGTCAGAGCCCTTACGACAGGTGATCCCTCAGTCTCACCAAAATCCCTGTTCAGCATCTCCCGCTCAACAGCCAGCTCCAGTGCTTCATTCAGCGTGGTAGGACGAGCGAGCAGCGTGTGGACCCGGAGATCTTTAGGGCTGAGCGCCTGCAGGAACTGGTCTCTCGCGAGCTCTCGCTGCACAGCTGGTGGCATAGTCTCATATGCGGGCTTGCACATGTACTCAATATCGCTTGCAAGGATGCGGAGGGGCTCACCAGGCCGTCTGCGTCTGTTATGGAACTCAGAACGCAGCAATACAGGCTGTCCATACTGCCCAAAACGTCTCTGAAGTGCCCCTACCAGGGCACCGTAGTCGCCTCTCTCCTCCCGACTCAGCAGCAGCAAACATGAAGCAGCATCCTCCGTCAGGCACAGAGCAAGTTGCAGTGCTCTGTGTTCATCAGTCCAGCCAACAGCATCAGCTAACAGTTCAAACTGGGCTATGAACACCTCCCACGCCGTTTTTCCATTAAACTTAGGTGTTTTAACGTTCACCGGAGCGACGTGACACTGGGTGCCGCCATGTTTGTTTACGTCACGTGGTGTCCCGGTCGCATCGCTTCCGGATTCATGGCGGGAAAAACTGCCTCCGTGCCTCGCCAAGCCCGGGGAAAATCCAGCCTCAGCTGCGAGCCGTAGTGCAGTCTCACTTATCAGAATCAGAATCAGAATCAGAAGAGCTTTATTGCCAAGTACGATTTGCACATACAAGGAATTTGTTCTGGTGTCATTGGTGCATAACAAGCATACAAAATTTTAATATACACAGTATATAAATGTTTTTTTTAAAAAAGATGAAAAGAGCACTACAGAAAGAGCAGTACAGCTGGGCAGAAGTGAGTAACAGTGAAATATTCACCAGGTGCAAAAGTTCACAGTAATGACGTTAATGTAACGCATAAAAAAGATGTAATGATAATGTGACATGTAGAGGCAGAGGAGGAGTGTGAGGAGTCAGAGTGTCAGGGGGGGGCTGCGGGCCTTGTTGATAAGGCTAGTAGCAGACGGGAAAAAACTGTTCTTGTGGCGTGAGGTTCTGGTCCTGATGGACCGCAGCCTCCTGCCAGAGGGGAGTGACTCAAAAAGTTTCTGACCGGGGTGGGAGGGATCAGCCATAATCTTTCCTGCACGCCTCAGAGTTCTGGAGGCGAACAGGTCCTGGAGAGATGGAAGATTGCAGCCAATCACCTTCTCTGCAGACCGAATGACACGCTGCAGTCTGCCCTTGTCCTTGGCCGTGGCAGCAGCGTACCAGATGGTGATGGAGGAGGTGAGGATGGACTCAATGATGGAGGAGTAGAAGTGCACCATCATTGTCTTTGGCAGGTTGAATTTCTTCAGCTGCCGCAGGAAGTACATCCTCTGCTGGGCTTTTTTGATGAGAGAGCTGATGTTCAGCTCCCACTTGAGGTCCTGGGAGATGATAGTTCCCAGGAAGCGAAAGGAATCCACAGTGTCAATTGTGGAGTCACAGAGGTTGATGGGTGCAGGTGAGGCTGAGTTCTTCCTGAAGTCCACAACCATCTCCACTGTCTTTAGAGCGTTTAGCTCTAGGTTGTTACGGTTGCACCAAGTGACCAGCTGTTCAACCTCCCACCTGTAGGCGGACTCGTCACCATCAGAGATGAGTCCGATGAGAGTGGTGTCGTCCGCGAACTTCAGGAGCTTGACGGACTGGTGACTGGAGGTGCAGCTGTTTGTGTACAGGGAGAAGAGCAGAGGAGAAAGAACGCAGCCCTGGGGGGATCCGGTGCTGATGACCTGTGAGTCGGAGACATGTGTTCCCAGCTTCACATGCTGCTTCCTGTCAGACAGGAAGTCAGTGATCCACCTGCAGATGGAGTCAGGCACGCTCAGCTGGGAGAGCTTCTCCTGAAGCAGAGCCGGGATGATGGTGTTGAAGGCAGAGCTGAAATCCACAAACAGGATCCTGGCGTAGGTTCCTGCAGAGTCCAGGTGCTGGAGGATGTGGTGGAGGGCCAGATTAATTGCATCGTCTACAGACCTGTTGGCTCTGTAGGCAAACTGCAGTGGGTCCAGGAGGGGGTTGGTGATGGCTTTCAGGTGTGAAAGCACAAGACGCTCAAAGGACTTCATAACCACAGAGGTCAGGGCGACGGGTCTGTAGTCATTAAGTCCTGTGGTCCTTGGCTTTTTGGGAACAGGGATTATTGTCGAGGTCTTGAAGCAGGCTGGCACGTGACATGTCTCCAATGAGGTGTTGAAAATGTCTGTGAACACTGGAGACAGCTGATCAGCGCAGTGCTTCAAGCTGGATGGGGAGACAGAATCCGGACCAGCTGCTTTCCTGGGATTCTGTTTCCTGAAGAGTTTGTTGACGTCCCTCTCGTGGATGGAAAGAGTCAACACTGAGGTGGGTGGTGGGGTGGAGGGGGGGGGGACCTTTAAGGTGGGCATTGGTGGAGATGCCCAGGCCCCTGCTGAGGTGGGGGAGGTGGAGGTGAAACACTGGAGCTGGGGGTGTTGGGAGGTGTTATGGGGGATGGTTGCAGGACTGTCCCTCTGTCTTTCAAAGCGGCAGTAGAACTCGTTCAGGTCGTTGGCTAGGCGTTGGTCGTTAAAGGAGTGGGGGGCTTTAGGCTTGTAGTTGGTGATCTGCCTAAGCCCTTTCCAGACAGACGCAGAGTCGTTGGCTGAGAATTGGTGTTGGAGCTTCTCAGAGTACAGTCGTTTAGCTTCTTTCACCGCCTTGCTAAACTTGTACTTTGCCTCTTTAAGTCTGTCTTTGTCACCACTCCTGAAGGCCTCTTCCTTATCCAACCTTAACCTTCTGAGCTTGGCTGTGAACCAGGGTTTGTCGTTGTTGTAACTCACCCTGGTGCATGATGGAACACAGCAGTCCTCACAGAAGCTGATGTATGACGTCACAGCCTCTGTGTACTCATCCAGACTGTTGGTAGCAGTCCTGAATACATCCCAGTCAGTAGAGTCCAAACACGCCTGTAGATCCTCCACAGCCTCACTGGTCCACTTCTTTGATGTCCTCACTACAGGTTTGCAGAGTTTTAGTTTCTGCCTGTAAGCAGGAATCAGGTGGACCATGACGTGGTCAGAGAGTCCCAGTGCAGCACGGGGGACGGCGTGATAAGCATCCCTGACTGTGGTGTAACAGTGATCCAGAATGTTCTCCTCTCTGGTCGGGCATTTAATAAATTGTCTGTACTTGGGGAGTTCGCGAGTGAGGTTTCCTTTGTTAAAGTCACCTAGGACAATAACTAAAGAGTCCGGGTTGATCCGCTCCACACACAGTATCTGATCGGCGAGCATGCGCTGTGCCTCCTGCACGCTGGCGTGCGGTGGGATGTAAACACCGACCAGAATGAATGAAGCAAACTCACGGGGTGAATAAAAAGGCTTGCAGTTTATGATGAGAGATTCCAGGTCAGGAGAACAGTGCTGCTGGATCAATGTCACGTCGTTGCACCAGCCACTGTTGATGTAAAAACAGATTCCTCCACCTTTGGTTTTGCCGGAAAGTTCCGTGTCTCTGTCCGCTCTGTAGAGTTGGAAGCCTGCCAGCTGCAGCGCAGAGTCCGGTATTATTCCACACAGCCACGTCTCCGTGAAGCACAAAACAGCCGATGAGTAGAAGTCCCTGTTTTTCCCCAACAGCAGTTGTAATTCATCCAGTTTATTGGCCAGTGAACGCACATTAGAGAGAAATATACCCGGTAGTGCTGTGCGTAATCCGCGCTGGCGAAGACGCACGAGCGCACCGGCCCGTTTCCCTCTCCTCCGGCGTTTCACTGCGTGAACGAAGGTGAGCACACCTTTGACCATAATGTCCAAAATTTCCAGTGTGGGGAGAAGAAAAGTAGGAAATAAGTCCGCTGGTGTTGTTACCCTGATGTTCATGAGCTCTTCTCTGGTGAAAGAGCTCCGGGTATAATCGCAAAAAACGGAGTTAAAACACAAAACAAGACAAAACAACGCGCACCAACACACCGAGGCAACCATCCGCGGCGCCATCTTGATGTAATGAGGCGCCATCTTGATGTAATGAGGCGCCATCTTGATGTAATTGATGTATGCGGCGTGCGTGTTGACGCGGTCGCACATCCATGTCCTCCATGTCCTCCTCCTCCTTCTCTCCCTTCACTCTTGTGTACATACCGGCAGATGATAGCGTTCGTAGCTGTTAGCCGGCGCCGGTCCGAGTCACTTCTGACACCAATGTAACGTCGGCGCACACACAGTAGGCAGCAGACGTTTCTCTTTTGACAAGAAGACTCTTTATTCAGTCATGAACACGGGTTGATGTTTTCGGCCGCAACCCACGCCACAGAACATGAACACACTTCCATAAGTTCTTGACCACAACACAGACTCCGCGCATGCGCAAAACATGGAATCACTCGTAAAAAACCTTAAAGGAACAGTAACAGTTTTGTCAACACACACATTGAAAATGCAACTAACACATGCCTTTCAGGATTGTTACAGATAGATAGATGGATACTTTATTCATCTCACAGAGAAATTCACAGTTCAGCAGCTCCAGAATATGTTACAAGATAGAAACATAAGAGGCATGCAAGTCTATGTACAGTCTAAATATAAACTGAAACATATGTATAAAAAGGAAAAAAGAAAAAATATATAAAAAATATAAAGACGTTAAAAAGAATGAGATGAACATGTACATGTGTGCTTGCGTGTGTGTGTCATGTATGATGCAGGTTGAAGAGTCTGATGGCATGGGGGAGGAATGATCCCCTCAGTCTTTCTGTGGAGCATGACATTGACAGCAGTCTGTCACTGAAGCTGCTCCTCTGTCTGTGTATGGTGCTGTGTAGTGGATGGTGTGGATTGTCTATGATGGACAGGAGCCTGTTGAGTGTGCGTCGCTCAGCTATGGATGTCAGACTGTCCAGTTCTGTGCCTACAACAGAGCCTGCCTTCCTTATTAGTTTGTCCAGGCGTGAAGCGTCCTTCTTCTTTAGGCTGCCCCCCCAGCACACCACTGAGTACAGGAGGGCACTCGCTACCACAGACTGGTAGAAGGTCTGTAGCAGCTTCCTGCAGACGTTGAAGGATGCCAGCCTTCTAAGGAAGTACAAACGACTGTGTCCTTTCCTGCACAGAGCATCTGTGTTGGTGGTCCAGTCCAGCCTGTCATCCAGCTGTACTCCCAGGTATTTGTAGGTGTGCACCACCTCCACACAGTCCCCCTTGATGAGAACTGGTTCTGGGTGCACCCTGGATCTCCGGAAATCCACAACCATCTCCCTGGTCTTGGTGGTGTTTAGGAGCAGATGATTGTTGTCACACCATTTGACAAAGTCCTGGATGAGCTCCCTGTACTCATCCTCCTTTCCGCTCCTGATACAGCCAACAATGGCTGTGTCGTCCGCAAATCTCTGCACATGGCCGAGCTCTGAGTTGTGCTGAAAGTCAGACGTGTACAGGGTAAACAAGACAGGAGAGAGCACAGTCCCCTGTGGCGCCCCCGTGTTGCTGACCACCGTGTCAGACCTGCATTCCCCCATTCTCACATACTGGGGTCGGCCGGTCAGGTAGTCACTTATCCAGGCAACTAGGTGTGAACCCACTCCCATCCCAGACAGCTTGTCCCTCAGGAGCAGAGGCTGGATGGTGTTGAAGTCGCTGGAGAAGTCCAAAAATGTAATTCTCACAGCACCGTTGCCTCTGTCCAGGTGAGAGAGAGATCGGTGTAGCAAGAAGATGATGGCATCTTCCATTCCCACCTTTTCCCGGTAAGCAAACTGTAGGGGGTCAAGGGCGTGGCAGGTCTGTGGCCTGAAGTGATGAAGCACCAGTCGTTCCATGGTCTTCATCACGTGCGACGTCAGGGCCACAGGTCTGAAGTCGTTCATCTCTCCAGGATGGGGTTTCTTTGGGACTGGGATGATGCACGATGTCTTCCACTGCTGGGGAACCTTCCCCAGTCCCAGGCTCAGGTTGAAGATGTGCTGAAGGGGGTGACCCAGTTCCCGCGCGCAGGCCTTCAGTAGTCGAGGCGACACTCCATCTGGACCTGTAGCTTTGTTAGGGCGCAGCCTCCTCAGCTCTCCATGAACCTGAGCTGCTGTGATCGTGGGTGGTGTGGTGGGGGGTTGGGAGGGTTGGGGTCCTCATCTGTGTTTGTGGAGGCTTGTGTGAGTTGGGGGGTGAGGTGAGGGGTGAGGGCAGCTGCATTCAGATGTGTGAATGGGATGGGGTGATCAAACCTGTTAAATAACTGCTTTAACTGGTTTGCCCTTCCCACATCGCTCTCCATGGGGGGTTTTCTCTTGGAGCTGCAGCCAGTGATTGTCTTCATGCCCTCCCACACCTCCCTCATGTTGTTTTCCTGCATCTTTTGTTCTATCTTCCTCCTGTACTGCTCATTCGCCTCTCTGAGCTGGACTCTGAGTTCCTTCTGTATCCGCTTGAGCTCCTGGGTGTCGCCATCCTTGAAGGCCATCTTTTTCTGGTTCAGAAGACCCTTGATGTTGCTTGTAATCCAGGGCTTGTTGTACAGTTCTTACTGGAACAACAACGTCCATACAGAAGTTGATATACTCAGTTGTGCAGTCAACCACCGCCTCAATGTTCTCATTGTGGGATCCATGCAAAGCATCCCAGTCTGTGGTCTCAAAGCAGTCCTGTAGGGCCAGTTCAGCCTCAGGAGACCACTTCCTGAATGAGCGTGTGACTGTAGGCAGCCTCCTCACTCTTTGGATATAGTGAGGTTTTAACAGGACCAGATTGTGATCAGCTTTCCCCAGTGCAGGCAGGGGGGTGGCTGTGTATGCATCCTTCACGTTTGCATACATCAGATCTAAAGTCCTATTCCCCCTAGTGTTACAGTCCACGTACTGGTGGAAAGCAGTCAGTGTTTTGTCCAGAGTAACATGATTAAAGTCCCCAGAGATTAACACAAGAGCCTCTGGATGCTGTGTTTGTAGTTTAGCGACAGCGCTGTGGATGACGTCACACGCAGCCTCCGCGTCAGCCCGTGGAGGAATGTAAACAATGAAAACAATGACGTGGCTGAACTCTCTGGGCAGGTAATATGGTCTTAAACTTACCGCCAGGAGTTCAACGTCCCTGCAGCAGGTGGAGATTTTAATCCTCACATGTCCAGAATTGCACCAGCGTTGGTTTACATACAGCGCGAGTCCCCCTCCTTTGCGCTTTCCACAGGCTCTTGTGTCCCTGTCCGCTCTGACTGTGCTGAACTCAGGTAGCTCCACGTTAGCGTCTGGGATGCTGTCCGTTAGCCACGTTTCAGTTAGGCACAGTAAACTGCACTCCCTGTAGATCTTGATGTTCTTTGTCAGCGCAGCCAGTTCATCGATCTTATTTGGTAGTGAGTTCACATTCCCCATGATCATAGAAGGTACCGGAGGCTTGAATCTCCACTTCTTAGCTAGCCGCCTAGCTTTAAGCCTAGCGCCGGCTCTGCAGCCTCGGTACGGCTTCCTCACGTCCACAGGTAAACACGGAGCCATACCGATGCGGGACTTTGCTCTCAGAGCGTGCAAAAAGTTGCTCGAATACACGAGTCTTGGCGTAGAACAATCCGTATCCATGGGATATACTAATAATAGTTTCAGTAGAAACCAAGAAAAATTACCTTCAAGGTAGAATAAGGAAAATTAAAAGTGAAACACCCGGAGCTGCTAGAAAGGCTGCCACTCGCGTCGGCGCCGGAAGTCGAATGTTAGCATTGTTTAGCATGTTAGCATGTTAGTCATTGTTTGGGTCCCAATGTTAGCAATATGTAGAAGCAAAAGTAGGAGATGCCAGTGTTTCGATCAAATCACCAAATAGCAAAGGCATATTGCGTGACAAGCACCAAGACTGTATGGCATTCAACCCCAAATCATTACTTCCATCCATCAACTTATCTGTTGGCAGAGGTGGATGGTTTCACTGCTGATTGAAACCATAGTCATATGCATGTATTCTACCAGCCACTTGTTCAGCACTTAGGAAGTTGCCTTGAATGTACTTCAGAATCAGTTTCACCTCAAGTTTCACCCCCTCTACAATATCATGCATTATATCTACTGACTATATCTCCTCCTTCGACTTCAACCCACAGTAGCCCAATTTCCACTGTTACCCTGTAGGTTATCGGCATCAATGGCGGTCGTTGTTAACACGGGCCTCGACCGATCCGGTATGGAAGTCATAGGTTTGATTCGCATATTTGGTTTTGGCACAAGTTTTACACCGGATGCCCTTCCTGACGCAACCCTCTGCATTTATCCGGGCTTGGGACCGGCTCAAAAAGGCACTGGCTTATGACCTCCTAAGGCTGCATTAAAACCTAACCCCATCATCCCCTGAAAACTCATTTAAAGATGAAGTGGAAATCCAGCCTGACCGAGTGCCAGTACAATGTAGCACACCAGAACATCCATTTCAGGACGCAACCAGGACCACAGACCAAAATCCCCACCACCAAGCCCTTCTAGAGCAGAGATAGAGAATGAAGGGCTAATAATAAAATACAGTCTGAGTGAAGCGCTGGAGCCGCGGACCCATACACGATCGCCACCGACAAATAAAGCCTCGACTGGTAATAAATATGATGGCCGTTGTGATGCGGTAGCTCGATGCTTACTTCGACTAGCGGTAGCGGTTAGCATCTACTGCTAACACCCGCTTCCCAGCTCACCGCTCCAGCGCTTCACTCTATGCATTGATTTTTCGCGGGCTTCGTTATAAAAAAGAAATTGGTCATGTTCAAAAGCTAATGTTAGCAGATGTAATGCTAATTGTAGCGACAACATGTTTGAAGTAGATTAACACAACAAAGCTAAAATGGCAAATGCTATAAATGAACATAAAATTAACTTGTTGGTCTATGGGCTGACTGAACTTACCTGCAATTTCGTAAACGCTGCTGTAGTTACTCGTAGACGTCGATGCACGAGTGTGCCTCAACTGAAGAGAAACGCTGGGCCAATGGGAGTGGCTCTTAATATGTATGTTGTGATGACACAATGCCTCAGCCAATCACAATGGCGTTGACTGTATTTTTTTTGCCCCAATAGGCTGCACCTTTATTGTTGTATTAAACTGAATTACACTATTTTAGAAAAGAAAAACTAATGTAAATATTACTTTTATTTTATTCAAAAATAATGGCCATACTACGGCCACTACTACTACTACTACTACAACAACACTACTACTACTAGAACAATAATATTATTATTGTTATTGTTATTATTATTATTATTGTTACTTACACCATGTCAATTCCCTGCACCTGTCTTAGACGTCCAAAAAAAGTGACCGAGCCTGACGTTCAAATGTTCAACTGCATATTGACGTCCAAGTGGGGTCATGATTAGACGTCCAAATAGCGGACCTAGATTGCAAAAACACAGCTTGCCACCATGCAAAAAGTCTGAGCTACAACGAGAGTAGTTCTTCTTCTTCTGCGGTTGAATGTACGCAACCGGATGTGCCCGGACTAGTGCCAGGAGGCGCTACGGTGTTGAGGTATACTGACGACATCATCAACATCCGGAAGTGCCGATCCGCTTCGCAGAGCCCAGGAAAACAATAAAACCCTATTTTCTCAGCAGTGGCTGAACTGTTTGTTCTGAAACTTTAGGGTTTCATAAACGAGGTAATGACGCAGATACACACACAAACACAGCGTTAATTGGAGCTTCCGGTCTATGTCGCCTTTAAATAATTTATTGACTGTCAGTCCAGGTCCATATAGTGACCTTTGTCCTAAAGAAACACTGGCTTTCCCACATTTTACTTGTCAACTTTATTGTCAATTTCTGCTGTACATACATGGAGAGGCCCCTTCAGTACAGATATGTTGGAGATACATTAGATAAGCTAAAACAGAATAATCCTTAAATTAAAATAAAATGTAAAACTATGCAGAAATATAGACAATTTATATATTCATCGCTTAGTGCAAGATACATGCATACAGCAGCAGTTTGACCACATTTCACCTGTGGTCTGAGCACTGGTATAAGCAGCACAGTAATATGATCAGAAAGGCTGCTTAGGTGGGGAACAGTGGTGATTGCTCTAAGACCAAGGGAAGCTCAGCTTCTCTAAAATGCCATCAAATATGTACTGTGTTGTATTTACACTTCAATATTAAACATGCCATTTATCATGGATGATGGATCGTCTTACGTGTTTTTTGTTTTTTGTATTCCCGTAGCATTAAAACCACTTGAAGCTCAGTTAACCAGAGGTCTGTCAAATTCAATTTGATGACTTTAGACTCGACTTGACAAAATGTAAAGAGACTTGCAACTCCACTTGGACTTTAACATCAGTGGCTCGTGACTTCACTTGGACTTGAGTGTTTTGATTTGAATGACTTTCTACTTTCCTGCTTCTCTGTACTACACACTCATGTGTAGTCCCTCATACAACCCCACTTTACATATCCTGAACTATCCCTTCAACCCGAAATAAGTTTTACAATACATGACCAGTGCTGCAATCTGCTACAGCAGCAACTGTAACGTAATGTTTATCACACACACACAGACACAGAAAATTAGATTAGATAAATACAGGGCAGGACAGAAACTGCTTACACTGAACTAGTTAAAATGCAATATGCCATGGAAATAAAATGTTTGCACTTTTTTTGCAGTACTTTAAAATGAAGAATATTCAAGCAAAAAGCAGAAAAATTTAATTTTGGTTCATGTAGAACGACAACAACTCCCTGAATGCACTGCACTCGCTGCCCCACAAGCCCACTCCTGCCACAGCACTACCCACTGCTTCCCGAAAGTAGTTCGAGCGCAAGCCCTGTGAAAGTGCACATTCCTGTGACTTGTTGGCACATCAAACTTGATGCCGCGTTTTCCTATCGATATGGTGCTGCCTTGCATTGTCAATCTCGACAAACTAAAGGAACAAGTGTAAATTTCCACCTTTTTCCGGTTAGAGAGCCGGAGCGGTGCAAACAGTGGCTGCGAGCTATAAATCACCCGAAGTTTGGAGAGGACGTTGACATGGGGAAACTGCAAAACCACAGGATTTGCAGTTGCCATGTCAAGCAGGAAGACTTGGAACCATATGCATTTGGAGCGAGAAAAAAAACAGTCTGAAAGAAACCACTATTCCGTCAGTATTCACCATCACCACTGTCCCAGGTGAACAGCCCGGGCCATCTAAGCACATATTCAACGCTTGTCTTCACGCAACGGCCCAGTGTGTGTTTACATCTAACGTCTGCTGCTGCGTTACTGTCGGTGGAAGATGCAACTAGTAGTAGACCAGGTACATCAACACAGTCTGGACCTGCGCCCTCCACACTGACTACAGACAAATTTGTACTGACTTCAACTGTAAGTTTCTGAAGAGCCACTTCACAAAGTATAGGCTCATGAAATAAATTGTTTTTTCAAAGTTGTTACTTACAACATATGCCAGTTATTGAGCACTTCAACTTGACAGTATATTCATTCAAAAGGAGTTCTAAATGAACTCTGATATCAATTAGTGTTAGTGAGTTCAGAATTAAAATGAAATCTCCTTTTTTTTAGGCTACATCCCCAAGTACACCTGCATTCAGTCCAACCGATGACAGCTATCAGGCAGACACGACCATCACCCCCACATCAACATCATCATCAGGAGATGAAGATGTAAAGGACTGGCATGAACAAAAGATCATCGTCAACGATTCCTCATGTCTCATGTCAAAGACTGTCTCTGACTGTGGGGCACAGAGGACAGTGAAGTGGACATGTCTCAAGGGCCATTTTGTAACGTGGAAATCCTCACCAGAAATTAGGGGAATGCCAGTGGTGAACCTCCTTGCAGCAGCAGCTGTTGTGTTCAGGAGGGAAACAAACACCGAACTTTCAGACTAGTGATGGGAAGTTCGACTCTTCTTACTGACTCTGATCTTTTACTCTCGGACAGTAAATTGAACTTATCTTTTTTTGAGTCATTTCGTTCATTTCGTTCATTTTTACAGCGGTCGGCGCTGTATCCCTCTTGTGGGGGTTGTAAAAAAAAGACTGCGGTTCTCAAACACTTAACATGGTTTGCTTCAGATGACAAAGTATAATAAACAAAATGCCATAAGCAATTCAAACCATATGAAACCCTATGAAACCTCAATAAAGTGACTTGTGTCCTGTATCCTCTCTGCCATTGTTGTTTAACAGCACGACAGTGACTAGGTAGCTGTCACGTGACCTAAGGACGGGCGCTCGCTCAGTTGAGTGATCATTTCTGTTTCCTTTCCTGCTGAGGTTAAGCAGCTGCCTGCCATCGTGTGGCGAATGAAGGTACTGCATGAAAATGAACGAACGAACCACTCGGTTGAGTCACTCCTGAACTAATCATTTCTGTTTCCTTTCCTGCTGAGCTTATGCAGCTGCCTGCCATCGTGTGGTGAAGGAAAGTACTGCATGAAAATGAACGAACGAACCACTCAGTTGAGTCACTCCTGAACTAATCATTTCTGTTTCCTGTCCTGCTGACCGAGCTAATGCAGCTGTCTGCCATGTGGCGAAGGAAGGTACTGCATGAAAATGAACGAATCACTCACTGAGATGACACATTACTCCCGAGTCATATAAAAGATTAGTTCATTTTGAACGAAACTTTCACGAACGACACGTCACTATTTCAGACTAGTGCGAGACCATGTGTGTCCAGATGATAGGGCACACGACATTCTACGACATACAGAAGGCATACATGGACCTGGCTATTGAGGACTTTTACTATGAAAAAAGAAAAGCACTCTTGGCACAAGTTTATTTGGAACAGGAGGATGGGAAGAGGCCACACTTGACTGGTGATGGTCGATGTGACACACCAGGGATTAGTGCAAAATTCCGCCGCTACTTCTTCATGTTAGATGACAAGAAGGAGATACTCCACACAGAACTGGTGCAGGTAGAACAAATATCAGCAGAATATGTGGAATTCCAATGTAAAATTGCAGTTGCTATTTTGGAAAGTGTGGTACCATGAGTAATTATCAACCTTGATTTTTTTAGGTGACAGAGGCCAGCAGCTCTGTAACAATGGAACCACATTCAGAAGGGGCATGAATGATCTTATGGACCAGGACCTTGATGTGGAGGTGATGGCCACTGACCGCTCCATGTCAGTTAACAAAAACTGATGAGGGAGCAATTTCCTGACGTGAAACATGAGTTTGACATCTGGCACACAGCCAAATGTATGTACATTTTGCCGTGTCTACACAAACACAATCCTCCACACCACTCCATTCTCACCTTATGGTCTCTCACATGACCGCAACCACCCCCCACAGAACTTTGCATCCTTGCTACACTCAGCCTTTGTTTTAGTGTGAATTGTTCAATCACACAAATTAATTCAGTTCATTCACATGAATTCAAATCATTCGTTTGAAAAAACTGAATGAATGAATTTGAATGTATTCAAATGTACAGAATGAATTAATGTGATTGAAAAATTCACACTAAAACAAATGCTGTGTGCAGCAAGGATGCAAAGCTCTGTTGGGGGGTGTCAGGTGAGAGACCATGAGGTGAGAATGAGGGCTATTTACATATAAATGACACATTTGGTGTTTGACCTAACGTGTGCTGCTGTCACGGCCCTTGGCTGTTATGCCCTGCCCCAAGTGTCTGTCATCATGTTTTAAGTATGCAGAAGACTACGCAGAAGACGTGTGCCAGCCCTTGCTCCTGATTGGTGCCTCTGGTTTCTGTCCGGTCTCCCGCCACCAATTCATCTGCCTGCCTCGGTCTGTCTGCTCTCCTGCACTGTGATTGAGTCACCCTGCTCCAGTTTCACCTACCCAATCCTGCCTCAGCTTGTTGACAGTCACACCTGTTAAAAATCAGCAGCAGAGAGTCACTCGCGGGCACTGTGATTTGATAGCCTACCACCAAAAATGTTTGATGTTGTCTATGTACAGTGCCTTGAGATAATGTTTGTTATGATTTGGTGCTATACAAATAAAATTGAATTGAATTGAAAACCATCACTTCAGTCTTCAGTCGTGAAAATCATCAGGGGCTTTTATGTCATCAAGACAGCTAAGAAATGGCTGGATGGAATTCGTGAATTGTACAGCTGACAATCATCTGCATAACAGTGGAATTAAATGCCATTGCTCCCCGTGGGAGCAGATAGAGAGAGAAGAGGGCCTAACTGAGCCCTGAGGAACCCCACACGAGAGGGGAGCAGAGAAGGATACAGAGGCACAAAGGCTGACAAAGAAAATATGATCTGCCAAGTAGGATCTGAACCACGCCCGTGCTGCACCTTGAATGCTCATCCACTGCTCTAAATGAAAGAGCACAATCTCATAGTCCACTATGTCAAAAGCTGCAGTTAGATCCATAAGCACAATCATGACAGTCACCTGAGTCAGAAGCTAAAAAGATATTGTTAAAAACTCTTAAAAGAGCTGATTCTGTGCTGTCCAGAGTTTTAAAACTCGAGCACAAAAGAATATTGTGCTCTTCCAGAAAGGCCAATAAATCAAGTGCATATACAAACCAATCTCTTTCTTATACTTGCTACACAATGGAGATATTGCAGGATTTACAGTGTTACGTGATTGGGGAGTGGGTTTCATCCTATGAAGGATCCTAAACTAACTCTCTGTTAACCTATTGCATAGAAATGTTTCCCATAATGAATTCACTGCCTCAGACCAAACTTCCTCCCTATATTTAGTTCCCAGGTCCTTCTCCAATAGTCATTTAACTCTATCATTGTTACAGTGCAGTGGCATGCTGGACCTGGAGGAGGAGTGTCTTGTCTGCTTCACACAGGAAAAGTTAGGGACTCAGAAGTGCACAGTGTTTTCATCTGGTCTGAAAAACAGGTCTTGCTGTTAACCAGTGAAGGATGTTCTAAGCATAGTATCAGGAACAGAGAGGGAGTGGACTTTCGGCAGGGTAGCATTTTGTCACACAACTCTGAAGACAGTATAGGTGTTTTAACACCTATACAGCTTCCAATATTAATATAACAGTACCAGAAACAGAGAGATTGCGTCTCACAACTGTTTACATCAGTTTACCAATTTGGAGCATTCTATCAGAGGAAAATCCAAATCTTTGTAAGTATCACCCCTGCTCATGTTCTTTGAATGCATACCAGTGAAACTTTTAGGACAACTGTGATACTCTGTAGTTTATTGTAGATAAACTACAAACGCCATGTAACATGTTTTTGTAACAAGCATTTTGTCTTAAATTGTTTTCTTAAACAATTGTGTTACTTTAAAACTGGTCATACATGTAGTATGCAGTTTGATATCTGTAATATTTTTTGTATTTATGTATTATTGTAATACTCATGAAAGTTGCATGAGTATTACATACATGTATTGCATACAGAAATACATACTAATGGTCAATACTTCCGGTTAGACTAGTTTTTAACTGCAGAACGTGTGTGTGTGTGTGTGTATGTCAGGGATGCTGTTCTTTGAGATTTCTGGAAAATTGAGGACTGGGTGTCATAGCCATGAGGTAACATCTTTTACATTTCATTTTTGTTGTTGGTGAAAATAGTAACACATTTTCACTGAGCCAAGCAAATGAGGTACTTCAGTTACAAGGTTTATGATTATAATATAAGTTAAATGCAATACCATGTTCTGAATTTGAATAAATAGACTGAATAAAATTACAATAACATCACAAATTATGAAATTCATAATGCATGTGGAACTGTGGTGTAATATTTTCATAATGTTACTCTGTCATTGCTTGTGGCTTCATATGAAAGCGCAGAACTGCCACAGGGGAGACTGCAGATCAGGTGGAATTGCAAGAACAACCAGTTCGATGGAACTGGTTTTACGACTCCATATTTTAAACTCACTCAGGATTGAGGCATATTACTATATTCCTGTACCAGTGGCAAAGTACTCTCTGAAGCAAACCTCTTTGTCCTATGCATGTTTTTAATTTAAATACATTTCAAACTTTTTATTTTTGGTTCGTTTTTTTTTGACAGGACATTTTCCGCCTTCCTCAGAACTGTCACCTTATGTTATGTGGTGACGTGCCATATCAGCTTTTGACGGGTCAACCACTCCTCCTGCTGTCAGGTTGCTCCCCCTAGCCCCCATCACCACGTAACATCAGGTGACAATTCTGAGGAAGCCGGAAGATACAAGTCAAAACTGGTTAGCAAGGTACAGGAAAACTTCCTGTTCTCTAAAAAAACAAGACATAATGAATTTTCACAACATACATTTCAAACTGTTTGGCTCAGGATCAGTTTGCATTTCAAATTTAATTTCCTGTTGTTTTTACCATACATCCGAATCCAGAATGAAGTATGACCACATCATTATGAATTTTAAATTAGGCTGATTTTTGTTTCTCTACATTTGTATCGTTGCAGTGGGCTCAATGAAAAGGTTGTGAGAGTTGGAACACTCTCCTGTCTTCTCTTCGTCGTTATCAGCTTAAACTACATATATTCAAGGTGAACGACAAGGGCTTCATTGAAGCATAAGCGCTCATTCTGTATGAACAAATGCAATGTGTTTGCAAGTATCACTTCAAAATGATTGTGTTCCACTCTAATGATGGTGTTGGATTTTAGGTACCCATTAAAAAAAGTGGTCGACCTTTCACCAGACAAAGAAGAACAACATAGACAGATCATCGATATGGATAACACACTTGACTTTGGGTAAGACAGGTTAGTCTTTAGTATTGGTTGCATCGGCTCAGGGATTACATTTTATGTTACTTTGACAGTAATACTTTCATGCTGACTTTGTGCGTCCTTAGTTCTTTGTTTTATAAATTCTCTATAGAGTGCATGTTTTTATTTTTTAAGTATTTCTTTTAAATACCTTGATAATCTTGACCTGTGTATTTTTGTTTTTACTGTATTGTACTTTTGGATAGTTTTTGGACAACTTTGTGCGCGCAAATGATTCTTTAATGCAAACATTTTCTTCTAATTAGTCTTGCAATACTTCAATGCTAGAACCTGGTGCTGTCTATATATTGTTAATTGTTACATTTTTCTCATAATAAGAAAATACATACATACAGTACAACACAATCATTGTGATAGTTATGAATGTTGTTGTTAATATTATTTTGAGAAAACTCTATACTATTATTATTATTATTATTATACAAATGCACAACACTAATAACACTGTATTTACTTATTTTTTCAGGGCCAGAGACGATGTTAAGACAAGAACAACTTGGATGGCTCCCATCATATGGGAGGAAATGTTTGACCCTCATTATTACAAGCAAATGCACATTCATCTCCAATCGTCTGTGGCACTCACTGTGTTTGCTGTAGGCAGGTTTGTTTCCCTATTAACTACTTTTTATTGCAACTGCAACAAGTACAAATACAAATCAGATTTAAATACAGCACAAATGTCCCTGTTTTTGTTATGAGCCCCAAATAGCTAAAAGTGGGGCTTCCTCATCATCATAAATGTTTGATAGTTTAACCCCCATCTCTTTCTAAAGGTACCTGGATGCCTACATCAAGACCTTCCTTACTTCTGCAGAAAAACACTTCATGTTGGGATTACCAGTGACATATTACGTGTTTACAGATACACCAGAGAAGGTTCCAAACATTGAACTTGGTCCTCTGCGAAAATTGAAGGTTATCCCGGTAGAAAAGCACTCCAGGTGGCAGGACATCTCTATGGTGCGAATGCGGACAATATCAGAAATCATAGAGTCAGAGATTCGTCACAGCTTCAGATATGTGTTCTGCTTTGATGTGGATCAAGAGTTTAAAGGGAGATTTGGCCCAGAAGCTTTGGGGGAGTCTGTGGCCTTGCTCCATGCCCACTATTACAAACTTCCTAAGTACAGGTTCACCTATGACAAACACCCTAATTCCAAAGCATTCATGGAAACCGGAGATTTCTATTACCATGCTGCAATCTTTGGAGGGTTTTGGAAAAATGTAAAGAATTTGACTGATGTCTGCTATCAGAGAATCTTGGAGGACAAAATGAATAATGTGGAGGCTGAGTGGCATGACGAAAGTCACCTAAACAAGTACTTCTGGATAAACAAACCAAGCAGGCTGCTCTCCCCTGAGTATTGCTGGGACTTGACACTTCCTGATTATGACATACGCGTCACCCGTCTGATATGGGCAGAAAAAGATTATGACAGACTTCGTGAAACGTAAGACAGCAGAGACACCATCTTCTTAATGACAAGAATGACCACTTTGTGGTCATTCTTGTCAAACTCTCATGACATGAGAGTTTCATTGCTCCTACCTATTAAAACTCATTGGCTGCCATTGACTTCAATAGATGTCAATTTGACCACTGCTCTGAAAATGGCTGGCAGCCAATGAGTTAATACTACCTGCTTCTTGCACTAAGCTTCCTGTCATCCTAAGTGTGCAAACTAAGTCATAGAATGACTGCCTTATTTAAATGAAAAAAGGCGAGAAGTGAAAAAAAGCACCTCCTACCAACCTTATATGAGTCTAAGAAGTGCTCCTACCCAAAGAGTTCTTTGCATGTGCAAACTGTTTGATTTAGAAAAACACTAAACACTCAAAACTCAATTTTTTGCTCACGCTCACAGTGGGCCAGTCTGATTCTTGGTTGTGTGGGTATCTATTAGAGGTTAGCAGTGTAGTATCTGGTTGATTATTAACAACCAGTGATTTGGCAGGGGATACAATTACATTAGTCTAATATTCTTTTCTTCTTCCCACTCCACAACATATTAAGTCTTTAAGTGTTCACACTTTGTTTTAATTATTCTTTTATTATTATTATAATATGTTTTATCTTTTATTTTCTACCTGTTGTTTTGTGGTTTTTACTATATTCTGAATAAAATTTCATCCATTCATATAATCACTTCACATTTGCGTCGGTCTGTGTTTACTGCCTCACAACTAAATGACAAAAGACTTGAGAGCTGTTTTACAAGACTTCCAAGGTCCAATATACTGAAGCACTGCCAGAAACTTCCTCTGCTCTAAAACCAAATCTTTTTTTAAAAAAAGTCTAAAAGAGAGTTGGACAATAAACACAATGACATATGCAGATAGTTTCAAAGATGGAGTCATTGCCATGTTTTTTTTTCTTATTCAGCTATGAGCATGTCCACACATTTGCAAAACCACGAATGAAATATAGTTTTGGTCGATATGGGAAATGTCTTGATATATGAGATCAATTTCAATCAGGCTCTGAGTTTATTCAAGGTTATTTGAGATATGTGCCTCACACAGAACAGTGAACAGTAAAATAAAAAATGTAAATGATGTAAGACATACTAAAATAAAAACCAGAGGGTTCCAAACAGAGTGTGAAATAATGCACGAAACATGAAAGAATATAGTGATGTTGCACAAATTAAACAGCGTTATATGGGCTGTAAGACTGTTTAAACTATTTTAAATGTGAAAAACACAGCTAAAATAACAACTAAATGAATTTCTACATGTCAAACGCTGTGTCAACACACTCGCCACATTTCTGGATCTAACACTACAACACTTAATTCAGACACACAACAAACATTTGAATGAAAGCAGAGACAGATACATCAAAGTATTCTATACCAGCAGAGAGATAAAAAGCCAAAGAATAAAGACAACAGAAATCACTTCGCCGAACAACTGCTGGAAAATGTTTCTCTGTGAAAAATTTATTCGACAGCTAAAACAACGCTATATATGGTTAGACGGACTTGTGCTACACTCATATCATTCCGGGTGACTCCCTTACGGACATTAGCACCCTGGGGGAAGTGCCAAAGTGTGTGTTGCATATTATTATATTATAAAGTTTACCAGTTGTTAGTTTATATATTTTAGTTAATTTGCTAAAAATAAATTGTTTATACAGTCAGCTATTTACACATTTATGTTCCCAATTATTATTTGCATATTTTCATGTTGAAATATTTACATCAGCATGTTTAAAAACTTTAAATAATTAGCTGAATCTGCCTTTGTGGTTCTGACTCACATTTACCTGTCTAAGTCCTTCTAGCTTCTCAGTTGTTGCTTCAAACACATGTGATGCATAACAAGGAATAAATCAGGAAGTGTTGTTGTTGTAAAGCTGCTGAAGGGGGGAGAACAGTAAAGTGCTGCTTCAGAAAATATCCATCTCCATCTTACTGTTTATCAGGATGGAGCCAGCGAGGATGAGGAGGATTTCCCCTGTGTGGGAACACTTCGATCTGATATCTCCTAACAAGTTAAGCTAAATCTAACATTATTACTGGCGCATTAGGTTTGCTTATCAAGAACTATTTTTCACGGTTTCTTATTTTATTCAAAGGTGAGGTGTTTATTGTGTTCCAAGGAGTTGGGGTACAATAACAACACCTCATCCATGCTAAGGCATTACCATGCCTTGCGTGAGAATAAGGAGGAAACTAGAGCTTCATCTAGCCAAGGTAAGTCATAACAATATTACAAACACACTATCACAATTTTTCCATGTTTGCTTTTGTTTATTGTGCAAATAAAGACAAGTAACACTGTATTTATTATCTTTTAACCAGCCACCAGAAAACAGGAGCTGGATGAAGCCCTTGTCTCCATGATAGTGAAGGACACACAGCCCTTCAGTATTGTGAAAGATGTTGGATTCAGGGCATTGGTGTCCAAACTGGATCCCAGTTCTGTGCCTTGTGAAAGGGTCTTCTCCATGGCCGGAGAGGTTGATTAAAAAAAAAAGAAATCGTTTAAAACCAAAAACTGTTGAAACAAGAGTTTCTATTATTCAGAAACTCTTGTTTCTGAATAAAAATGAATGAAATTGGCTTGATCCTCTGCCTGATTACGCCCATGACATTTTCAGAAAAACATTGCACAACCTGCCATATTATGATATTACCATTTTGGGAAAATGTACACACACAAAATACATTCAAAAAATGTATTATACACATATGTGATAATATACAGTATGTACAGAAACTATTTGGTCATACATTTTTTGTAATTCATAGTCATTCCCAACAGACACAACAATTCAATGCATCACACATTACATGGTTCAGATACAGCTGCCTGTTATTATACACTTGGCCAGTAGGTGGTTTCGTGTGCACATGAAACGAATGAAATGAACCCTTTCTCGAACCAATTGGCAAGTGGTTCAATGCCTCATGAGGCTTCATCTCCCCGTCACTACAACAGGCATAAATGACGCACTGGCAAATGACAAAGAAACTGGGGACACTATAGGGAAGAGGGAATCAAGGGCAGGTGCGAGTGATTACTAAAGGATCACCAGGTGAAGTGCATGAGGGAATTAGGGGAGATGTGTCAAAACAACTGAGGAAGCTACGAGACAGGAAGACATGACATTTACCAAAATAAAAGGGGAAGTGAAAATCAAACCCACACCAAAAGTGACATGAACTTAACGACTTTAAACCTAAACTAACACGATAACTAAACTAAGCAGAACAAAAACACTAACAAAGTCATTTATTCAACATGAATGACAACCGAGAGAATACTCGTGAACACTGCACATATGTGAACACTGCACATATGTTCATAGCTAGCATGTATTAGTTATTTATTCATCTGCCATTAGCCTTCATTTCAGGCTTATTAGCAATGTATTAACAAGCTGCTGTGTCAGATTGAGTTCAGTGGAGGAGCAGACTGACAAGCTGAAGTTCATCGCTTTCACGTTCAGTCCCGGTATCCTAACAAAACTTCCTCCCCACGAGACGTCCTACCGAGGCTTAGTGCGCATGTGCACAAATAAAAAACGTTAGGGTAGCCTATCTACCTGTATGATTTTAAATGCACATGACATTATTTCACGGCACTCTACCTTTACTGACCATATGAAAAAAGGGTGCTGTAGCACAGATCGACAGATCTAAATTCAGCCTTCGGTAGGACGTTTCAACAAAGCAGCATGTTTCGTCAGTCGCGGGGCAGATGATCATCACTATCGGTTCTGAAACTTACTGATAAATATGATTAACACATGAATTAGAGTTGAAGATAAACTGGTTGCGTAAAAGAATCTGGCCTTAAAAAAACTAATTTGAACACGTTATTGCTCCTAATAATAATATTGTAGGTATATTATAGGTACTACAGCTGATTCGGGTAAATGAGCTACAGCATCCAAGAAGGTGTGTCGGTCAGGACACAAGAAGGAGAGAGGGACCGGTATCACTATGCAGTGGGCCTTATTTCGACACGTGTACGTATACACACTCACACACTCTGAAACAATAAACAACAAGAAACAGCATCACTCTCTGCCCATATAACTTCCTGCATTTCTTCACATGAATAGTGAACATAGCTATACATAATAATCTATTGTGTATCTATTAAATGAACGCAGATAATAGATGATCATCTAACCCCACCCTCCGCTGACTAAGCAGGCATGGAAAACGATGCACATATCGGCGCTCAGCAAACAATCAAGTAACATTCTTTACTACCACACAGCCAGCATAAATCAACTCAAACAGTGCAGGAAATCAACTGTACGTTTAAACAAGGCAAGACACGGCAGCGGAAAATATGCGAATGACCGCCGGCGCCACCAACAATTAACGACGCAATTAATTATCAGAATCAGAATCACCTTTATTGTCATTATACAGTGTACAACGAGATTAAAGGACAGTTCTAGTAGTGCAAATGAAAAGATAAGAGTGGAGAAGAAGAACGAAACAGTGCACCAACACCTTCGACAAATTAGAAGGATATGTAAAAAAAAAGTATTCAAGTATTTATAGTACATTGTACAGCAGAGTGGTTGTATATTGCACGGGTACGAACTGTAAGAATATTGCACAGTTTGGAAGAGTTACTTAGTGTTAAGCACTCTTATTGCACTTGGGTAAAAGGTGTTCGCAAACCTAGAGGTACGGGCTTGGATGGACCTGTACCTCTTTCCTGAGGGCAACAGTGAGAACAGGCTGTGCCCAGGGTGTGAGCTGTCACAGGTGTTGCTGGTGGCTCTGTGCAGACACCTGGTGTCGTAGATGTCTGACAGAGAGGACAGCTGCACTCCTATGGTGCCCTGTGCTGACTTTCTGACTCTTTCCAGAGCCTTCTTGTCAGCCTGAGAGCTGCTCCTGAACCACACCAAGATGTTGTGGGTGAGGATGCTCTCCACAGAGCACCTGTAGAAGGACAGCAGCAGGTCCCGGGACACGTTGACCCTTCTCAGTGACCTCAAAAAGTACAGGCGCTGCTGTGCCTTTTTCACAAGGGAATTGGTGTTAGTCCCCCATGTGAGGTCCTGAGAAATGTATGTTCCCAGAAACCTGAAGTCACTGACCCTCTCCACCAGGTCTCCCCCAATGAGAAGAGGAGCAAGAACCTCATTCCCTCTCCTGAAGTCCAGCACCAACTCCTTAGTTTTTGAGGAGTTGAGTGCCAGGTTATTGAGGGAGCACCAGGCAGCGAGGTTCCGGATCTCCTCCCTGTAGGCTGTCTCGTCACCGTTTTCAATCAGCCCCACCACAGTGGTGTCATCCGCAAATTTCACAAGGACGTTGCTGCTGTCATGGGTGTACAGGGTGTACAGCATTGGACTGAGCACACAGCCCTGGGGAGCCCCGGTGCTCACAGACAGGAATGAGGACTGGTGGTCCCCCAGCCTGACTGACTGCAGGCGATCAGTGAGAAAGTCTCTGATCCATCTGCAGGTGTGCTCGCCGATTCCCAGACCGCGCAGCTTGGACAGCAGTCTGCTCGGAACAAGTGTGTTGAAAGCAGAACTGAAGTCCACAAACAACATCCTCGCGTAACTGCCAGAGTGTTCAAGGTGTTCACACACTGTGTGGAGGGCTGTGTTAATGGCGTCCCCTGTGGACCTGTTGGCTCTGTACGCGAATTGGTGCTGATCGAGGCCGGGAGGCAACAGGGATTTTATGTGCCTCAGAACCAGTCTCTCAAAGCACTTCATCACAGTTGAAGTGAGAGCCACAGGTCTGTAGTCATTCAGGCCACTGACCGACGGCCCCTTGGGGATGGGTACAATGGTGGCGGTTTTCAGGCAGCTGGGGACTGTGCAGGCAGCCAGCGAGAGGTTAAAAATGGTGGTAAAAACCCCCGCTAGCTGGTCTGCACATCCCCTCAGTACCCTCCCCTGGACGCCATCAGGACCAGCAGCCTTAGATGGGTTCACACTCTGGAGCACCTTCCTTACCTCCTCCGTTGTTACTGTGAGGGCCAGGCTGTCAGCGGGCAGCAGCGTGGGGGCATCCTCCTCCTCTCTGACCTCGAACCTTGCGAAAAACTGATTCAGCTCCTCTGCAAGGTCAGTGCTGGTGCTAGTGGTGGGAGCACTGGAGCTGTTCATGTTTACAAGGTCCCGGATGCCCTGCCAAACACGTCGGGGGTTCCCCTCTGCGAAGTGCCCCTCGATTTTCCTGGTGTACGCTGCTTTCGCCCGCTTAATGCCCCTTCTCAGGTTGGATCTACATGAACTGTACAGCTCCTTGTTACCAGACCTGAACGCAGAGTCCCTGTCCCTCAGCAGCTGTTTCACCTCACAGTTCATCCACTGTTTTTTATTTGGATAATGTCTGATGAGCTTTTATTCTGTGACATTATCCGTGCACGTTTTAATGTAAAACAGAACCGTGGATGAGAAGTCTGTGAGGTTGTCCTGGGCAAAAATGTCCCAGTTGGTGGTGTTGAAGCAGTCCTGGAGCTGTGGGATGGTATTTCCGGACCAAACCCGTATGGATCTCACCTCAGGCATTGTTCTTTGGATTAGAGGTCTGTATGATGGGGTGAGAAACAGGGACAGATGATCCGATTTTCCAAGATGTGGGTGGGGGGAGACTTTGAATGCGGCCTTGATGTTGCTATAAACCTTATCCAGCACGTAACGACCTCTCGCTGCACATGTAACATGCTGGTAAAACTTAGGGAGCACAGTTCTTAAGTCCACATGGTTAAAGTCTCCAGCTACAATGAAGATACCATCCGGGTGGGCAGACTGTTGTCTGTTGAGCGCAGCTAGCAGGGTCTTGCTAGCTGCGTTAGCATTAGCACTCGGTGGTGTGTATACGGCCGTAACCATAACAACCATGTGCTCTCGGGCCAGATAGAAGGGACGACATCTGAGTGTTAAGTACTCCAAATCAGGGGAACAGTGTGTTTCTGTCACTGTAGCGTTGGCACACCACCTGTTGTTGGAGTAGATGATCAGTCCTCCTCCTCTGCTTTTCCCCAAGTCGCTCGTCCGGTCGGCTCGATGTGCCGTGCGTCCCGCTAGCATGATAGCCTCGTTAGCTACCCCCGAGTGAAGCCAGGTCTCTGTCACGGCGATGATGCAGCTGTCCCGTACAGTTTTCTGCGCCTCGATGGTGGCCGATAGCTCGTCGAACTTGTTGTTCAGTGAAATGGCGTTCGTGAGGAAAATGCTGGGTAGCGCTGGTCTGTGCGGGTCTCTTCGTAGCCGAGCTTGGATGCCGGCTCGGCAGCCCCGCTTCCTGCGCCACCTGGTCCTTTGTTTAGCCTCAGGCTTGGTTAGCCACGGGCTGTTTCCCGGTCGTGCGATCTCCAGTGGAATATTATGGTCAAGTCTCCGCTTGGGATTTGACTTTCCATAGCGCATTCCAGTCCGGAGTAATTCCTCTCTACTGTACTTCTTACTGCTCACCAAAGTAGCACCAGAGGGTGCGGAAAGAGAAGAAAAAGAGTCACAGCACACGGAGAGCTGTCCGGCTGCTGCACTCATGCGCGCCGCCATTGACACTTTGATATGAGCGATACTCACGTTCGTTCATTCACTTATACACTGGAGTGTCAATAAAAAGCACACGTCCCAAAAAACATGTCAAAGACACAGGTAAGCTCTCAGATGCATACAGTCTCCACAGGAAAGAGAAACGAACTGTTCATCAATCGTGGCGATTATTATTTCTTAACTACAAAATTAAAAATATGTTAATTATTACCTATAAGTTTGACAATGTCAAATAAACAACAATGCACTGTATTTTTCGTAGGTTTTTTTCACAGTTTACAGCAAGTGATTATTATCATACAGTATCCGTGAAAGGGTAAGGTAAGGGTTAAGGGTATACTTCATAGGAATGAATGGAGCCAAAGGGGCGGAGCTCTATCCAGTTCAACTTGGTGCTAGCTCGGCGCTAGCTGTGAACACATGTGCAGTGTGTGAAATCGGTGAATCTTCTGCTCAATACACAATGCCTAGGGCCCCAGGACGTATTTTGACAGTAATGTGACAGCTGTATATTCATATTCATAACTGTGGATTTGTATTCACAATGAAGAAAGAAAAAGTAACTTTTTTTAAAACGTGTATACCAAAGTTTATATTTGAATATTAGTATAGTAATTTACTTTGAAAGTTGTCAATTTACTTCAAGTTTTACAAACATCCAAGTTTGCAGCCTGAAGCAAACTTGCAGCAGGTGGAAGAGTGAATTGCAAAAGCTCAAGGTTAGAGGGTGGAAGATGAGCTGGCTGAGGACTGACTGAGAAAATAGGAACCTTCTGAAAAGGGTATCATTGCACACAGAAGTGAAAAATGTTTTCTGAAATGGTGACCCCTTAGATGATTTGTTGCTATTGTGTTAGAGCCTCTGGCAAAATGGCAAATTGCGGTGTTTTTATCAGCAGGATCGCACAGACTTGTGTTTCTTGTTAACACACTACAGTATGTTAAACCTGAGTTCAGGCCAAAAGAAGGTTTTGGATATGATGCTGCTAAAACACAGCCTGACACTAATATGAACTGCTAACAGCCTCTTTTTGGCAAAGGGAGGTCAGTCATGATTCTTTTTGTTTTGGTTTAGATTAAATGACTCATGATAGTTCATATCATGAACAGACGCTGTGGCACCAACAATGGAGGCTGCAGCCACCTGTGTCTCCCCAGCAACAAGACATTCACCTGTGCCTGCCCCACTGGATTCAAGAAGGTGGACCACTTAAACTGTGCTAATGGTGAGTCCTGCAAAACACATCACATTTGATCTTTGTTATTAATTCATGTTATATATTTACAATGCATATTGTATGTGAAGATGATGGTATTGCATATACAGCCCTCACAAATATATTTTAGCTCAGGTCATTGAATTTATACTCACAATTAATCAGTAAAGTTTCAGCATTGATCTCTACATTTTCAAGAATGTTTTAAATCAAAAAAGAGATGACTGTAGGTGCTCTTGTTAAATTAATAATATCATAACATGCATTTAGTCTTCCTGACAAACATGACAGCTAAGGTGCTGGTTGTCAGTGGTACTTAAAATAAGTGCACTAGAATTACAAGTTACTTTATAATTATTATAATTATAATTTAGACAGTTGTACTATGTGAAAATGAAATTACTGTATATGACATACTGATATAAATGAGTGTTTTGGATTCACCCTTTAAGAGTTGCTAGTTGTCTGTGTGTTAGTGCTGTTTTGTTGTGTCTGTTGACCCCATTGTTAAAGCTAGAAGACTGACAGAAGACCTTTGGTCTTTAATCAGGTCTTGATAAGTTCCTGCTTTTTGCCCGAAGGACGGACATCCGACGAATCAGCTTTGATACAGAGGATATGTCCGATGATGTCATCCCTCTGGCTGACGTACGCAACGCTGTGGCTCTAGACTGGGACGCCAAAGATGGCTACATCTATTGGACAGACGTCACCACTGACTCTATCAACAGAGCACTGTGGAACGGCACCAAGCAAGAGGTCAGTGACCACCAGACTCTGACTGAACTCGACACTGAGGTCCCACCATTTGTCCCAGAATATAGAGCACAGGAGCAGGATGAAGAAGGATTTATACAACACTTCCATCTGCTGCGGCTGATATACAATACACGGTGGTAGATGCAGTTTAGTGAATCCATCCGTCCATCGTTCTTCTATCGCTTTATCCTCCACATGAGGGTCGTGGGGGTTGCTGTGCCAATCTCGGACATAGGGCAATAGGCGACTGGGTGACCAACAAGCTCTATTGGACTGATGCTGGTAAAAAAAAAACATATGTTATTATTATGTCCAGTCACTCGCATGCTTTTGATCATGGAATACAAGTCATACGTCATGTGTGAATTCTCAGGAACAGATCGTATTGAAGTTCCACATTCTGATGGGACCATGCGGACTGTTCTGATATGGGAGAACCTGGACCGCCCAAGGGACATTGTTGTTGATCCGATCGGGGGGTGAGATATTAAAGATTCAAACTTTAACTCCATGTGAAATTCTCATTAATTGTCATGATTTCTTATTTGCTTCTTTCCTTCTTCACAGCTTCATGTACTGTACTGATTGGGACGCCAACCCAAAGATAGAGCGTGCAGGAATGGATGCCTCTAACCGTATTGTGATCATCTCATCTAACCTGACTTGGCCCAATGGGCTTGCCATTGACTACGAGACCAAACGCTTGTACTGGGCTGATGCTGGAATGAAGACTATTGAATTTGGCAACTTTGATGGTTCTGACAGACAGGTAAAGGACTATTAAAATTATTAGGCTGCCATTTTAATTATCCCGTTGGGTAAAATGTAATTTATTGTTCAACCTTGGTTAATCAGAATCAGAATCAGAAGAGCTTTATTGCCAAGTGCGATTTGCACATACAAGGAATTTGTTCTGGTGTCATTGGTGCATAACAAGCATACAAAATTTTAAAATTTTAAGAAGTTAAGTGAACAGTATACGTATATATACACAGTATATAAATGTTTTTTTTTTGTTTTTTTTTTAAAGATGAAAAAGAGCACTACAGAAAGAGCAGTAAAGAGCAGTACAGCTGGGCAGAAGTGAGTAACAGTGAAATATTCACCAGGTGCAAAGTTCACAGTAATGACGTTAATGTAACGCATAAAAAGGATGTAATGATAATGTGACATGTAGAGGCAGAGGAGGAGTGTGAGGAGTCAGAGTGTCGGGGGGGGCCTCCGGGCCTTGTTGATAAGGCTAGTAGCAGACGGGAAAAAGCTGTTCTTGTGGCGTGAGGTTCTGGTCCTTATGGACCGCAGCCTCCTGCCAGAGGGGAGTGACTCAAAAAGTTTCTGTCCAGGGTGGGAGGGATCAGCCATAATCTTTCCTGCACGCCTCAGAGTCCATCTCTCCAGAACAGGTCCTGGAGAGATGGAAGATTGCAGCCAATCACCTTCTCTGCAGACCGAATGAAACGCTGCAGTCTGCCCTTGTCCTTGGCCGTGGCAGCAGCGTACCAGATGGTGATGGAGGAGGTGAGGATGGACTCAATGATGGAGGAGTAGAAGTGCACCATCATTGTCTTTGGCAGGTTGAATTTCTTCAGCTGCCGCAGGAAGTACATCCTCTGCTGGGCTTTTTTGATGAGAGAGCTGATGTTCAGCTCCCACTTGAGGTCCTGGGTGATGATAGTTCCCAGGAAGCGAAAGGAATGAACAGTGTCAACTGTGGAGTCACAGAGGTTGATGGGTGCAGGTGAGGCTGAGTTCTTCCTGAAGTCCACGACCATCTCCACTGTCTTTAGAGCATTGAACTCTAGGTTATTTCGGTTGCACCAAGTGACCAGCTGGACAACCTCCCACCTGTAGGCGGACTCGTCACCATCAGAGATGAGTCCGATGAGGGTGGTGTCGTCCGCGAACTTCAGGAGCTTGACGGACTGGTGACTGGAGGTGCAGCTGTTTGTGTACAGGGACAAGAGCAGAGGAGAAAGAACGCAGCCCTGGGGGGATCCGGTGCTGATGACCTGTGAGTCGGAGACATGTTTTCCCAGCTTCACATGCTGCTTCCTGTCAGACAGGAGGTCAGTGATCCACCTGCAGATGGAGTCAGGCACGCTCAGCTGGGAGAGCTTCTCCTGAAGCAGAGCCGGGATGATGGTGTTGAAGGCAGAGCTGAAATCCACAAACAGGATCCTGGCGTAGGTTCCTGCAGAGTCCAGGTGCTGGAGGATGTAGTCCAGGTGCTGGAGGATGTGGTCCAGGTGCTGGAGGATTAAGATGACCTTTTTAGATGTTCTGTCTATTTGGAACTAACACTATAGACAGGAGTTAAGGAACATGTACTGATCTTCCTGGATAACACTGTGGTTATTGTGCACAGGTTTTGATTGGCAGCCAGCTTCCTCACCTCTTTGGTCTGACTGTTCATGAAGACAAGCTTTACTGGACAGACTGGCAGTCCAAGAGCATTCAGAGCGCTGACAAGCTCACTGCCTTGGGGAGACACACACTGGCTGAAAATCTGGAGAACCTCATGGACATTCACATGTTTCATAGACAACGAGAGTCAGGTAGGGTGTGTGTGTCCATGTTCTTAACAGTCTGCAAGTGGTTTGTGCGCACAAGATAAAAATAACTTCTGGGACTATATGGTCTATGTTCTTGATTGTTCTGTTGCTGGGATTTTTTCTTTTGTTTCTGTATCATTTCGCTCATCTCTCTGCTCTCTCTTACTCTCAGCAAAAGTGTCTCTGTGTTAGGTAATAACATCATCTACCTCCCTGTTACCTAATGATTGTCTAACCAGAGAAGCACCGTCACAGTTTGTGTGTGTGTGCAGATGTGTGCGAGGGGTGGGGGGCAGTATACTGACTACTGTAGACTACACTACACCACTGATATACACCTGTCTTAAATTGAGATTGGCTCAGAAAAGTGTATTGTGCGTTATGAACTGTCTTAGCCTTATGGCGTATTTCCATCGGCTCTCCTCGCCTCGGCACGAAACGGCACGATTAGGTTGCCTCTCCACTAAAAAAAAAAGGTACCTACTTAACGTGGTCGGATTCATCACTGCACGACTGAGTGAAACTGCGGTGACTTTGTTTTATATGCGACACACACACACGAGTGACTAGTGACTTAACACCAGACTCCTGTAGTTGTTGGAGATTAACCCACGTTTTTAGGATTGTTAAGTAGTTTTAAGTGATCTGCAGTTAGGTGCTGTTCGGCTTGATTTGTTTGTGGGACGTCTCTTCCTGTGACGACACTCTGGCCAGTCAGTGGCCAGCAGTCTGACCAATCATGGCATAGTACCTACTCGCACGCTTTTGGAACCTCGTCTGAGCAGATACTAAAAATAATACCTGGTACCAGGTACTATGCTAGTGGAAACACTACTTAAACCGTGCCGTGGCAAGGTTAGGCAAGTGGAGCCAGTGGAAATGCGCCATTAGAATGCCCCCTTTTAATCCTCAAATTTTCAAAAGCACCACACCCCACCCCGCATCATCCCCCTGTTTACATTTTCTGTTCTGTTCTGGGCTTTTCATGTCTCTCAGTACAAAGACAAAGAGAGAAAAAAATCCCTTTCGGATTTTTGCCACCTTTTCTCAGCTCATATTAAGTGTCTTTGCTGACACTGGAAGGATTACAGGTAAACTGAACCCAGATCTTTGGCTGAGAGGACAGAAAGCCTGGGGGGCGCATACCAAACTGAAACATCACTGATATGTGGGGGCTTTCCTGTCCTCTGAGTGGTTTCACTGTCTTTATCTACAATATTGTATGTTTCCTTATTGTTTGACCTAGTTGTCCCATTACGTGCCTTTAAGCTGACCTAGAAAGTATGAAGTGTAGTGTATTAGCTGAGTCTGTTTTTGTGTCTCCATCTGTAGTGCGTAACCCTTGTTCCATGAATAATGGAGGCTGCAGTCACCTCTGTCTCCTGGCTCCTGCTCCCAAAACCTCTAGCTGTTCCTGTCCCACTGGAATCAACATGCAAACGGATGGAAAGACCTGCATGCCAGGTATGAAATTGCATCTGTTTGCCTATCAAAAGAAGTTCAACCAAAAATGTGAACAGATTTGAACAGAACAAAAACAGATGGGTCATCACATAGCAGTTTCCACTAGGTCCAATAAAAGGATAAATTAAAAAAAAATATATACAATTTTAATTAATAAATAATACTATTCGCCATGTAAATATACTGGTCTTTTTAACTTGGCACAAATCCGACAGCAAAATGTTTTTATTGTAGATGAAAGGAAAAAAAGAACAGCAATGAAATTAAGGCTAAATGTCAGCGTTTATTCTGACAAAATTGATGGTTATGTGTGTGTCTGTGCAGGAATGAGCAGCTTCCTCATATTTGCACGGAGAACGGACATCAGGATGGTTTCTCTGGATATCCCGTACTTTGCTGATGTGGTTTTGGCTATGAATAGTTCAATGAAAAACACCATCGCCATTAGTGTTGACCCCAAAGAAGGTTTGTATATTTTCTCCGATTTTGAAAAAGGCCTGTTTCAAAAAGACAAGCAAAGGACAAATTGTATCCTCACATCTTATGTTTTGCTTCCCGCAGCAAAAGTGTATTTGTCAAGAAAATCAGCAGAGCTAACATCAATGGAACAGGACATGAAGACATCATATCTACAGGTGAGTAGGGTTGAGTAACATTCTAATTTAAATCAATGCCATTACTGGTGCTAATACCTTTTTGGTACCCGTATCCAACTTAACTTTTTTTTGGGGCGGTTGGGGTTTACTGGTTAGATTAGTTGGGATCAGATCAGCTGAGGTGTCAAATTTAACCACCATTGACATGTCTGTTATCAGGAGAAACCAGTGGACAGAAAAACAGTGAGCATGCTTGATGTGAGGGAAACTTAGTGCAGCTTATAGCAACTGCATCGCACTCTCACTTTAGGTTGGATACAAAAACAGACACCCTGTTTTTGTAAAAGTTTCTCCATTAGTCTCTGGGGGACAATCGTGTTAAAGGCTGAGCTGAAGTCAATGTACAGGACTCTGGCGTACGTGTCTCTATGGTCCAGATGAGTGATGACGGAGTGCAAGGTGGTGGATATTGCGTCCTCTGTGGAGCGGTTTGGATGATAGGCAAACTGGTATGGATCAAGTGTTGCAGGGAGGCTGGCTGTGATGTGTGATTTGACGAGCCGTTCGAAGCACTTCATCACAGTAGATGTCAGTGCGACGGGACGGTAGTCGTTTAGACAGGATACAACTGGTTTCTTCGCAACAGGTACAATGGTGGATGTTTTGAAGCACCTGGGGACGATGGCCTGGCTGAGGGAGATGTTGAAAATGTCGGTCAGTACCTCTGCCAGCTCTTCAGTGCAGTCTCTGAGCACACGTCCCGGGATGTTATCTGGGCCTGCCGCTTTCCGTGGGTTGACCCTCATGAGGGTTTTCCCTGATGAGCGCTGGCCCCGCAGCAGTTGGAGAAGGGCCGTGCCTCCCTCTGGTTGTAGGGTGTGGTGCTTCGAAATGTGCAAAGAAGTTGTTGAGCCTGTCTGGTAGAGAAGCGTCGTCGACCGCCTGCTTGGACTTGTAATCCGTCAGCGCTTGGACCCCCTGCCACATCCGTCTGGTGTTCCCTGTGTCACAGAGGTGACCCTGGATTCCTTCAGCGTAGGTACGCTTCGCTGCCTTGATCCCTTTGGAGAGCGCAGACCTAGCTGAACGGAGAGCAGTCTTGTCCCCCTTCCTGAAGGCTGCATCACGGGCTGTCAGTAGCGAGCGCACCTCTGAAGTCATCCATGGTTTGTGGTTGCCACGTGCAGTGAAAGTCTTCAGTACAGTAACATCCTCTGTGCCCTTAGCGAAGTAGCCGGTTACCGCCTCAGCATACTCATGAATGTCAATCTGAACTCCCTGGGAGGCTCCCGTCTTGAATACCCCCCAGTCCGTACATGCAAAGCAGTCCTTAAGTGCCGAAACTGCGCCCTCTGGCCAAGTCCTGGTTTGTATTTTCACTGGTCTGCTTCGCTTTAGTAGGGGTTTGTAGGAGGGCACCAGCATTACAGAAAGGTGGTCCGAACGGCCGAGGTGAGGGCGTGGTGGGGCCTTGTATGCGTCTGGGGTATTTGTATACACCAAGTCCAGAATGTTCTCTCCTCTGGTTTTAAAGTCCACAATTTGCTTGAACTTTGGGAGCACCTTCTTTAAACTTGTGTGGTTAAAGTCCCCTGCGACCACAACAAAGCTGTCTGGGTGTTTGGTCAGAAGCTCACTGATGGCATCGTGTAGCTCCCCGAGTGCCTCATTAGCATTAGCTTTAGCATTTGCGCCTGGAGATATGTAAACAACTGCTATGATCACGTTAGCTCATGTTAGTTCATATCATGAACAGACTTGACCTCTGCATCAGTTAAACAAAGCAAAGAGTCTTCTGACCCTGAGTGAAATCCAGATGTATTCTGTGGCATTTAAATGAACTAAAAAAAAAAAAAAAGGATCCATAACATTCTTTACTTCGCTGTGGCACCAACAATGGAGGCTGCAGCCACCTGTGTCTCCCCAGCAACAAGACATTCACCTGTGCCTGCCCTACTGGATTCAAGAAGGTGGACCACTTCAACTGTGCTAACGGTGAGTCCTGCAAAACACATCACATTTGATCTTTGTTATTAATTCATGTTATATATTTACTCATCAAATGCATATTGTATGTGAAGATGATGGTATTGCATATACAGCCCTCACAAATATATTTTAGCTCAGGTCATTGAATTTATACTCACAATTAATCAGTAAAGTTTCAGCATTGATCTCTACATTTTCAAGAATGTTTTAAATCAAAAAGAGATGACTGTAGGTGCTCTTGTTAAATTAATAATATCATAACATGCATTTAGTCTTCCTGACAAACATGACAGCTAAGGTGCTGGTTGTCAGTGGTACTTAAAATAAGTGCACTAGAATTACAAGTTACTTACTTTATAATTTAGACAGTTGTACTATGTGAAAATTAAATTACTGTTTATGACTTACTAATATAAATGAGTGTTTTGGATTCACCCTTTAAGAGTTGCTAGTTGTCTGTGTGTTAGTGCTGTTTTGTTGTGTTCACTGTTGACCCCATTGTTAAAGCTAGAAGACTGACAGAAGACCTTTGGTCTTTAATCGGGTCTTGATAAGTTCCTGCTTTTTGCCCAAAGGACGGACATCCGACGAATCAGCTTTGATACAGAGGATATGTCCGATGATGTCATCCCTCTGGCTGACGTACACAACGCTGTGGCTCTAGACTGGGACGCCAAAGATGGCTACATCTATTGGACAGACGTCACCACTGACTCTATCAACAGAGCACTGTGGAACGGCACCAAGCAAGAGGTCAGTGACCACCAGACTGACTGAACTCGACACTGAGGTCCCACTATTTGTCCCAGAATATAGAGCACAGGAGCAGGATGAAGAAGGATTTATACAACACTTCCATCTGCTGGGGCTGATATACAATACGCGGTGGTAGATGCAGTTTAGTGAATCCATCCGTCCATCGTTCTTCTATCGCTTTATCCTCCACATGAGGGTCGTGGGGGTTGCTGTGCCAATCTCGGACATAGGGCAATAGGCGGGGTACACCCTGGACAGCTTGCCAGTCCATCACAGGACCACATACATAGACAACCACCGACTCTCACAATCACACCTATGGTCAATATAGAGTGTCCAATTTACCTAATATCCCATATTGTTTTTGGACTGAGAACCCGGAGAAAACTGATGCACATGCAGTTTAGTGAATCATGTTGGATTTTATAATTCAAACTTAAAAGTGATTGAATTGATTTTCACAACAGTGTACTGCAATAATATTTAAGTGAAGAAGACATCACTCTTGATTCATTGGAAGATGGGAAGTAGCCATATAATAGCTAAGTAGTGACATTCTCTTTGTTAGTGTTGTTGTTTTCACATTTTTCTGTCGTATGTGTGTTGGACTTCACAATTTACAATAAATAACTACAAGTTATATGGGAATTAGAATGGGAGAATTCACATGGTTTCTGACTGTTTTTTGTATTTGGTAGTGGACACCAGTCTGGAGAGCCCAGCAGGTTTGGCGATTGACTGGGTGACCAACAAGCTCTATTGGACTGATGCTGGTAAAAAAAAAAACATATGTTATTATTATGTCCAGTCACTCGCATGCTTTTGATCATGGAATACAAGTCATACGTCATGTGTGAATTCTCAGGAACAGATCATATTGAAGTTTCAAATTCTGATGGGACCATGCGGACCACTCAAGCATAACTCTCCGACTATGACCCAGCCAAGGTCAAGGCGCTGGGCGTATGGTGAGTTATGAGGCCCGTTACACTGTTCACGCACCTTATGCAAGCTCATAATGTCTCTGCCTATAAGGAGGAGAATAGGAGCAATAGTGTCAAGAGGAGGGATCTTATCAGCCACTGGAGTGAGATGAGGAAAGTATTTAGTGCACTCAGGTGTTGGAATCTCTGATCTGTCGTCAGGTAGGTTGTTACATTCTAGCAGAGTAGGAAGATTCACCTTGATTTTACCGTTGAGTGACTCCACTATGATGTTACTTGCTCTCCGCCCTGCAGTCTCAACTGAGCCTGAGCATGTTTTAAGAGTATAGGGGGATGCACTGCTGTTAACGTCAAGCAGATCGAAGAATTGTGATTTTACTAACGACCGGTTGCTTGGGTCATCTAGTACTGCATACACCCGGTGAGTCTTACTTGGATTGTCGACGTGATAAACCTTGACCAAGCAGATTTTTGAGCAGGATCTGGCCTTGGGGGAGCCACCACACATTTCTGTACACTTGGACGTGACTATAGGGGGTGTTCGCTCTTCACGCTCCCCGCTTTGCTCGTCCTCGGATGTGTGCTGAAACGCCTCACCAAGCGACCAAGGGGCCGGACCAGGATGCATCGCTGAAATGTGTCTGTCGCTTTCACATTCCTTATATTTGAGTGTTGCCCTGCAATCTTTAGCCATGTGCTTGGTGCTGACACAACATCGAAAACAGATTGAATTCTCCTTCAAGTATGTTTTCCTCTCATCAAGATGTCTCCCTCGAAACCCACGGCATTTTGATAGCGGGTGTGGTTTATTATGTATAGGACACTGCTTGTCTGGTTCATCCTTTGCAGCTGCATTAGCCTGTGTAGTGGTAGTTGCAGCAGTGACTGCCGTTTTTCTGACTGTCACAGTTGTTCTGGGGAGGTGCTTTGGTGACCTTTCAACTTTGGCATGGCTTGGGGTAGAGGAGAGGCTAAAAGCAAAACTGGGGTCATTGCGGGTTTTGGCCTGGCAACATACAAAGTGGACAAAAAAGCTGAATGGTGGGAAGGGGACATGAAAATCCTCCTTGTATTTGGATCCCTGCCCTATCCAGCGTTGTCTGAGGGAGAAAGGAAGCTTTTCCACAATGGGATTGACACCCCAGTCACCTAATTCCACAAGCTTGTGTGTGTCTCTGTTAGAGATGACTGGGAAACCCTCTAGTCTTCCTAGTAGGGCATTTTCTATAACCTCTGGGCTTCCATACATTTCCTCTAAGCACTGCCAAATCATATACACACCTGCTCTAGGATTGTTAACATGCACTGACCTTAACCACTTGGCTTGTACTGATGACACCGGCCCAAGCCATTTCACAAGGAGGTTAAGCTCTTCCTGGTTGGATAAATTTAGCTCCTTTGTGGCTGCTAGGAAAGACGATTTCCATGCCCAATAGTTTTCTGGACGGCCATCAAAGGCAAGGAGCCCAGAGCTAACCATTTCCTTTCTCACCAGATACTGGGCTAGGTCAGTCTGAGGAGTTGAAAGCGAGTGTATCTTGTGCTGGACCTGATCAGGTGCATGTGAGGTCGCGGCTGGGTATTTGTTTGGGATACAGGGGGCCCTGTGGGTGGATGCAGGTGCATAGCGCTCATCTGCACTGTGTTTGTAGTTATCTTCCTGCTTAAGTGATCTGTACACTGTATTTTGTGCACCGTTGGTAGGGCATGGGAACCTTAGGGTTTTATTCTGTTGGATTGGCTGCTGTGGCATAGCATCATGAAGCTCCTGGTGAGCCTGTTGTTCAAATGGTTGAGTTTCTATATAGTCTCTGGTGCGTTTTGTTGGATTTTCAAAAGACAAATCCTGAAGCTCACCAAGAGGGTCTCTTTCCATCTGTTCAGCTGCTGCTGCCTCTTCATATATTGCTGCCTCTTTTGATGCTGCTGCAGCTTCATTCTCTTGCTGCAATACATGAAGATTTGCCTCTATCGAAACCTTTTCTTTCATGATGGCTGCCTCCTTATCTGCGTAAGACACCTTTATTTTTGCTGCCTCTGCCTTGGCCCTAGCCCTCGTCGCAGCGGCACTGACAGATGTCAGATTAGAGTTTCTGGAGGACTTGAGAGAAGAGGAGACTCTGGACCTAGTCTGCATCTGAGACTGACGTGTGCCTTCATGGTTATCGCTCATCTTTGCAATTTATCTTGATTGAGTCTGAAGGTTTATGCTTCTGAGTGGTATTCACAAAGTTATTTTGCTGTCTTTTCCCGCTGTGTGGGCATCATTTTACTATTCTGTCCTGGCTGATACAAACTGTATTGTTAGACAGATAGCGAACATCAAGAATAAGACTCAGTAGGCTTGACTCCAAGTTAAGTGTTTCCTTTACTGAAATCCTGGTTGTTTTCTTTTTTTTTTTCTTTTAAAAAATTTAATTATTTAAAAATGTCTTCACTTAAAGAACATGAGCTAAATAAAACAGGGTGTAAATTATAAATAAGGCTTAACAGTCTGTGCTAACTAACATATAATTAGCCCAGCTAAACCCCTGCTAGCGGTTAGCATCGCGATTAGCGTTAGCGATTAGCATTAGCCCGACCCTAACAGAAAACAAAGCTCCTAGCAACAGTAGTAGAACCTCTACACATTTTTTAACAACATAAACAACTATGAGTGACCATACTCACTGATGGATCTACTCCAAGGATAGACAGATAACTCTGGTGGTGGAGCACTCAGTCTGCATGTGCCTGTTGATCTCCTTAAAACGCAATGATTTAAATCACCACTAGGTGTCACTGCATGACATTAACAACTGACACTGATAGGAGTCAGAACAAGCTTAATGACAATAAAAGTGATATGATTTGATTTGATTGATTTGGAAGTCAGAGTTTCAGAACTCACAGCAGAAGTCATAGGAGTTACCACTGGTTGAGCAAAAACAATCTGACACTGGTGACTGGGACGGCAAAGGCTTAAGAAGCCTCCTGATTGCTCATCAGGAGTAGGTGAGGATGAGCCACGGCAGGTGTTGCTGATCACCAGCGTCATCAGTGGAAATAGGTCAGCCACGCCTCCTGCAGAGAGGGGAGAGAGAGAGAGAGAGAGCAGCACGGAGGAAAACTACAAGAATAATAACAGTGGAGGATAGTGGGATTGTGACAGTGTCAGTCAATACACACCCTCTTTTCACACCATACAGTTTTGCCACAGTGGAATCCTGCTTTACCTCCTGCACCTGCTTGTTGTGAGTGTCTATAGTGCAGGGTTCAAATGCACCTGAATTTAGCTCCTTGGCTTGCATCTTGCCTCTCGTCGCCATACAGAACCTGCAGAATCTGTCCACGTAAGCTTTCGAAGAATCCTGCCAGAGAATGAGCAGCCAGGTTATCAGCAGCCACATAAAAAACTGTACCTTTGACACATTCTCCCAACTTCTCAACATATACACCATGTTTCTCCAAAGAAGCCAGATCGTGAATGAGAGGGTGGAGAATTTTAGCGTAGCCAAATTGTTTTACATCAGTGGTTTTACACAAAACAGCCAGCTGAATGTAGTGGAGTGTGGATCTGTATTTTGATGGCACATTAGCTATCACCCAATAGACTGCACTCATTTTGTGTTTCTTTCTAGATGTTCCTAAAGGATTGGACACTTCAAAATCATCTGTATAAAGTCCAACAGCAATTTTGAATTCCTCCCCTTTAAGGAGGTCATTACAGTATGAGCCATCTCTGTATGAACTGTACTCATGTACTCAAGAAGAGCTTTGTCCAAAATATCTGCCCTATTCAACATCTTTTGTAGCATTGGATGCAAAGGAACATGTACAGCACTAGATTTCTTTCCTCTTTCAATAATGTACTCCACTGGTTTAACCGCTGTGAAGTTTTTATTCACATATGCTGCTCTCCTTTTTGTTGTTGATAAGGGGCCATCCTTGCCACAGAATTTCATGATCACATTGCTCTTTGTGGCAGCCCTGACTAACTCTTCCACAACTGAATCATCTACATCTGTATGTTTCAGAATGTCTGAGCGCATTATGCAGCAGTGGCTGGGATAGTTCACATATCTGTAACAGCTGTTGTACGACTTCTTGTACTGTACTTTCTGGAATGTGTAGGACCGTTTGCATCTTTAAAAAAAGAGCTGCTAGGTTGTGCTCCAGCTGTTTCTCTAGATCATAAATATCTTCATTGGTAGAATCCTCACTGTCTTCTGATTCAGGCGTGTCATTTGGAGGCTCATGTTCTTCTTGGGCCATTTCATTAGTTACACTACTAGAGACTATTTCTGGCCTGAACATCTTCCAGTTGTGTGTTCTGTGCTCCTTACTTCTGTGTGCATTAAATGTAGAATACACATGTGTGTGAAAGTTACAGCCATTATATGGACACTGGACTCTGTGATTTACCTTTAAATGTGTACTGCGCAAGTGAGTGAGAAAGATTGGTTCTGTGCAGGGTGCAGAAAAATCACATGACTGACAGTGAAAGGTTACTTGAGCAGTTTCACTCAGTTATGCATCCTGGGTTTTCTGGTGAATCTTAGCTAAGTGGACCTTTAGTGCATTAATGGAATTGAATGTGCACACACATTCTTGGTGTAAGCAGGGAACTGGGACAGTTCTACCATAGATTCCGTGTTTTAAACGATAATGTTTTAAAAGGTGACCCCTTTTATCACAGATGAACTCACAATGCTTACACTTCCAAAGCATCCTCACATCACAGGCATCTGTAAAAATAGAAAACGAAAAAACCTTTAGTTACTGTTATGTACAATAAGGTATTAGAAGCGAAACGACACCGATGTTACAGAGAAAACTCACATGTTAACAAGTGTGTGTGTGAGAGTGAGTGAGAGGGAAAAAGAGCGGCCTAGGACGGGTCAAGCGGATCAACGCGCTGCAAGCAGCTCGCGGTGTTCGCAACGTAACCACCTCCATAGCGCCTGCTACACTTCTTTACCCAGACAGCGGTAGAATCGCTTTTCTATTGCATAAAATCACGGTTATAGAAATTATACAGTCGCACACACTCGCCAGTATGTTAGCCATCCTCAGACTGAGGACACTAAACGAACATTAACATTCAGCTGACACTTCTTTGAGTTAACATTAGCTAGTGTTAGCAATAAGCACTTATTAACACGATGCACACGTTAAAAAAAAAAAAAGCTGCGCCAACAAATTATCCACAAGCTTTCGAGTATTAAAAATTCCCACAAAGATAACTAGGCTACAACAGTCACTTATCATACCAACCGTTCCACTTGGAGTCGAGTTGCTTCCAAGTTAGCTGCCGATGCCTGCTCGTCCCGCCAGGTGTAAAGCCCCGAGGACGCAAGTTACACGACGCTGGTCTTGTCACTTGACCAGGCAGGTTTTTGAATTAGCCCCCTCCCCTTTCTTATAAAGGTAAACGTACCAAGTTATCTTTGCTAAACCTGATTAGTGCAATTAATATTTCAGTTAAATAGTACAAACAACTAATGTTGTTTCACAATGATAGCAGGTTTTACTAAACATAAAAGAATAAGTAATGATCACTCGGAAGTTTAATTAGAAACAAAATCTTGGTTTACAGTGTATGCAGAGCGTGTAGGGTCCCAAGTACCTGGTGGTGATGATAATGTCATGATAATGATTACATGAAAATAATATATAAATTAGTTATGAACAGGCCCACCATTGTTGTTTTATTATTATTATTATGTACCCTATCTCTCAAATTAGATGTTTTTACCTAATATGTAAAAAGAGGGCCCCCCCATCTCTTCCCCGAAATGGTACAGTCTACAAAGTTATTGTCTTTTTGCAACAGCGTTAACTCCAGTTCTCTGGTAGTAGCCTGATGTTTCCCATATTTCTTTATCATGCTGGTTTTGAATGGTGAAGCTGCCATAATGGCAAGTAAGAGATATGACTCTGGAGATAAAAAACGTAAGAAGAGGAAACTGCAAGATGACGTCCGTGCACGTCTTGCTGGTAGGTCTGCCAGGCTGATGCAGAGATGTCAGTCCAGAGCCACATCTCCCGTTGTACATGGTGCACGGCTGACTGATGTTCAGCGCACCGGTCATGCAGCAGCCACAGCAATCCTTGGGCAAAGGTTTGCACAAAAGTTGCGCTGCAATGTCACACGGCTCGCATCCGATAACAGGTCCGAGCGCACCTGACCTCCACGTAAATGAGGCGAGACAGGAATCCATTGCGGGTCTTGGTGTCAAAGAGAGGAAAGCACTATGGCTCTCTCATTTACTTACTATCTCAATATTATATTACTTAAAGGCGACATAGACCGGAAGCTCCAATTAGCGGTGCGTTTGTGTTTGTGTATCTGCGTCATTACCTCGTTTATGAAACCCTAAAGTTTCAGAACAACAGTTCAGCCACTGCTGAGAAAATAGGGTTTTATTGTTTTCCTGGGCTCTGCGAAGCGGATCGGCACTTCCTTAATCTAATGTCGTCATCAGAAATCCTCACCACTCCTCTCACCACCGTAGCGCCTCCTGGTGCGGCACTAGTCCGGGCACATCTGGTTGCGTACATTCAACCGCAGAAGAAGAAGAACTACTCTGGTTGTAGCTGCAGAGCATCCACCGTGCCAGAGGGGGAGCTGTGTATCTGATAGCTGGCCTATCTATTACGTCACTTCCAGGTACCTGGCCAATCACAGGACAGTGGGAAAGCTGTCGTTGGCTGGCCAATCACAACACAGTCCACGTTCTGGGGGTGTGGTTTTGGTCTGAAACAGCGCGGCTGATGAGAGCGTCAGTGAGGAGATATTTTGATCGGCTCGTTTGCAGCGATTAGGAGGTTTTTAATCATGAAAACAAGTTAATATATGTAAGTAGACCTCCATAACTAACATATACTGTATGTGTGATACAAGCATTCGATGTCGCCTTTAATATATACATTTTCATATGTATAAGTATGTTAAATGTGAATTTTAAAATAAATAAATAGCCCTCTGGCCAATTATGCTTAGGGTCCCCAAAAGCTTAGCAGTAGTGATGTGACGTTCCGTTTCGAGGCTTCGAAGCGTGTGCCGAGTAGGGGAGGGGGCGTTTCCGCGATGCGCATATCGAGGCTTGCTTCATTTAGGGGAGGAGCCAAAAATGATGACGTCCGAAGCCTCGCTGCCCGGCTGTATCACGTGATTGCTTCTTGAAGTGGTTCAGATCTTGCCGCCAGGTTTTACAGCTATATAGACCCCTCAGCTCCATTCAAAATGTGGGTTTTTGAAGGAGAATTGCGGTCAGTTGAGAGTTTGGATAGAGTTTGGATAGTTTGGAGCAGGGGTCGCGTTAACCGAATATTTTCCGTCATTGACCGTTTTTTTAAAACGGTGACGGAAAAATCTGAGAGCCATCCGTCATTTTGACAGATTGCAATTCACACCCCTAAAAACTATGTTGATAAAAGAGGTGAAAAAAGAGGGATAGATGCAGATGAAGGACAAACTCAGCCCTTGGCCTCAGCGGAGCGAGGAAGCGGCAGTAAGGAGGTTAGGCGAGTTCAGTGGGAGCGGGAGTTCTCCTGGCTGAGGAGGGAGGATAGAAAAATGTTGTGCGACAAAATAAAGATTCCCATCGGAGAATCTGAGCATAATTTCTGACCTGGACACCGTACTCAATGCATCTCGCTATCCTTGTAGTGCTGACAGCGTGTTAAAGAGCTATGGACAGGAGGCTTTGGAGCGCGTCTGTGACCGGTGCAGCTGATCCACTGGTGCAGAAGGAGCGCATGCTGCGGGATTTCCTACCACGCGCAATTACGCGCAAGCAGGCACGCGATTTAAGTCCATGTGGACCAGGAGGAAGGTGTGAGACTGTGCCTTTAGGCCACAGGTGAACTGTTCATATTCCACTGCAATATGAACAATGCAATTGAATATGTCATTATTATCATTTAAAGTGACCGGTAAAAATTGATTATGACGGGATTTTTATGACCCTGTCAGTCAAAATGACAGACAACGAAAAAGTCTAGCGCGACCTCTGGTTTGGAGAGTTTGGATACTAGAGTTTGGATAGCGTTTATATAGTTTGGAGATAGTTTGGAGAGAGAGCGATTTAGGAGAGTGAGGAGAGTAGGATAGGTGATATAGGATGGAGCCAGCGAGGCTCATCATTGTCCAAGTTACACAAGCATAATCTGTGCCCTTTTCCTAGTTCCATAAGCACTTTCACTGTCCTCTGCCTGATTACGCCCATGCCATTTTCAGAAAAACATCGCACAACCTGCCATATTATGATATTATCATTTTGGGAAGATTTAAACACACAGAATACATAAAAAAATTCATTAAACACATACGTACAGAAATTATTTGGTCATACATTTTTTGAAATTCATAGTCATTTCTAACAGACACAAAAATTCAATTCATCACACATTATGTGGTTCAGATACAGCTGCCTGTGATTATACACTTGGCCAGTAGGTGGTTTCGTGTGCACATGAAGCTTCAAGAAATGAACCCTTTCTCGAACCAATTGGCTCAAGTGGTTCAATGCCTCATGAGGCTTCATCTCACCATCACTACTTAGCAGTGACCCTGTTAAAATGCAACCAAAAATGGTGGAAATGTAACTTCTCTACATGTTTGTTGAACAGGAAGTTTGATACTAGTGCATTTAATGTATTTCCCTTTCCGTGAATGTGTGATGGGTTGCAGGTGTGCACACTCAACTGAATGACGTGTGAGTGTCTATATGGATCCTGGGAGCTGATTGGTTCTGCACAGGAGGTTCTAGTATAAGAGGCCTGATCATATCAGCTGCAGTGTAGTTCTGCCAACAGACATTTTGTATGTGATTTCAATAAACCTTTAAAATGTTCTGTCTAATGTGTTACTTGGAGTTTGGAAGAGAGCGTCTCCTCCTTGTAAGGTTTTCCATCAAGATGGTCACTTAAAAAGGAATTAACTTGGCCTGACATTGGTTCAATATAAAGTAGCTTCTAATGTAGTAAGCAACTTCTTCTTTATGCTAGTATCATCTGTGCAGAGAAGCTTTATTAATTGTAGAGCAATTAGTAGGTTATCTCACAACATCCTCCAAGTGGCTTGCCCATTACTGCATTTGTGTTCCCTAGGGAATTTCATCAAGTTGTTTTCTATCACCTAATAATTCCCCAACCCCGCCACTCAGCAACAACCACACAGCAGCCACCAGTGTCATTTAGCTGACCCCAGATCAGCTTGGGCCTGACATGAGTGAAGGCAACAAAAGAAAACAATACAGACAAAAATCATAAATCATCATTTGTCTAAAGTCAAGCTGTGGAAATTCAATTCAATTCAATTTTATTTGTATAGCGCCAAATCATGAAATACATTATCTCAAGGCACTGTACATAGACAACATTAAGGAGAGCAGAAAACCCCAACAGTTCACACAATGAGCAAGCACTAGGCATCAATGGAGAGAAAAAACTCCCTCTTAACAGGAAGAAATCTCTGACAGAACCAGGCTCAGAGATGTGCAGTCATCTGCCTCGACCATGTGGTCTGAATATGCAACAAAGAAGAAAAGTGTTCCTTTCCACTTAAAAAAGGGACAGCTTAGAGCAGCATTTGTCATGCTTCTGTTAGTCGTTCATCTTCTATTTAAAGTATTCATCCTCTAAATTAGGTTGATAAGGATTTCCAGGGTCAGGTGGTGCAGGAGGAAGAACAGGCCTTACACCGTAATCTGCAGCAACACAAGACAAATGTTAAGAATACGATCCTTTTTAAACTGTTTGAAACCCTCAATTATTTTTTTCTGCCACAAAAAGGATAGTTCAGAATTTTTAAAGTGGGCTTTTAAGCACCCAGCAGTTTCTCTGCACATCAGCTTATACAGTATACAGAGCCAGATTACTATATGTAAAAACACATGTAAATAATTCCTACAGCCTCACTCCAAAAATCCAGAGCTATGTTTTTAAGTTTTTGTCTAGGGTGCAAAGCAAATGGCTCCTTATTTGGACTAACTCCTTTTACATTGTGTAAAATAACATTTGGCTTTCTTACCATCATTAAGGCCAACATGCTGTTTGAAGAGGCCTGGGTCAAACAAAAGCTCCAGTTCTGCTGTACTGTCATCAGCTCTGAAAAAGACGACACGACATTACATGAAAACAGAAGAAACAAACTTTGTATACAGAGGGGATCTAGGCCAGAGCATAATCAAAGTCTACTGAAGATAAATAAATAATTAATCAACCTAGAGCTTGCAACATACTGTTAAAGAATGCATTATGAACTGCTCCAGCACTGACAGCAAATTGTCACACTAAAATAAATTAACAATAATAGTTTCATCATGTTATAATGTCTATAATCAATTCTTATCACAGTCGTATTTGTACGAGTCATTGCATGTCCATGTTCAACTATATTTTAATTTGTTTTTGTTTTTTTGTTATCACTCTTCAGGCCTAAGCAGTTTTGGTATACATTTTTGTAATATCCCAGATTGGTGCTTAGGTTATCTCAGAGGTCTCTTATGCAAGTAACAAAATCTTCAGAATACAATTTTGAAATGTTTTTTTTAATGAAAATTAGAATCTCTCTAATACTTCTCTAGTACTCTCTAATACTCCAATGCATGGAGGAAAGAATATATAACTGTGCATATTCTATTTAATATTTAAGTGTAGTGTGTAATACTAAGGTTGTCGGCCCTTCAATTTCCATCCTCATAGATGAAATATATGACTGTCACTGATCAGCATCCATGCATATTTCTGCCAATTTAATGCTGTGGTGGGAAAAAATATCAAAATTACAATTATATGATTTGCTGGCAAATATCTTTGCGTGTGTCAACCACCGGAATAATGCAACCTCAACAGTCAGTGGCATGATCATAATTTCATTTTTCCTTTTCTTCTTTTTTGTCTTTCGGCTGCTTCCACTCTAGTCGTCTGTAGTATCAAATGAGGACCTACCTGTGCACAGGTGCAGACAGAGCTCCACCAATCCCAAAAGATAAAAGGATGAAGATTGCCAACATGTCTTAAATTCTTTGGCCACGTTGTCTGAGTTCAAACCTCTGCCCAGAAGGTTAGTTGGTTGTGGATTGTAAGGGCAGTGACATTAAGTAGGCATTAAGCTACATTTGCGAAAGGAATTACACTGTGCATGCTTTGAAGATCAAAGCATCATCTATTGCAATCCATTGTTTGTACTTAAAAGTACTAATAAATACTGTGGATGAGAATCCAGATGGATTAATGAACAGAGAAAGACATGTGATCAGGGACCTCGGACTGTGGAGGGCAGCATTGCAACGCTCAGTGTACAGCCTGCAGAAACAAGGTGGACGAAGAAAGACGAGGAAGAGGAAGAACTATTAAAGTGCCTTTGATCTATACTTGGCAGCATGTAAATCTTTTCTGCCAAAATGTTGCTGAATTACTTGTCCCACTGTTTTGAGACAACCACCATGAGTCATACTTTAAAATGTGTGTGGTATGACCAGACATTTACTTAATTCTTGGTGTTTTGAGTAACCATGGTAATGAAAAACTTCAACTGTGAAAGAGTTTCCCAAAGGAACTCTAAAGTTGTTGAGAAAAGTCAAGTATGGGGATTTTTCTTTTTCTTCATAACTTCTATATCTCAGTCATTTGTGACACTATCTCCACAAATTGTGTGTTCAGCAAAGTCTTCAGTTCAGATGAATATTGCATTAGGTTTGCCCTGATGAACTATCATTGTCTACGGCTGATGCTGACAAGCATAGAATTATAGAGGAGATGAATAAGAATGTTTAATATTATTATTTTAAACGACAGCAAATCAAAATAAATGACAAAAAAAACGAAAACTCTAAGCTGACACGTAGGGAGATGCACCAACAACTAACAACTTTTATTAATTGTGTACAAATGTACTTATATTCTAAATCTCACACAGTGTTATTGTATCTCCACATGCACTTTACCCCACATTCAACAACTGATACCCAGAAGTGTTAAGAAAGACAAACCAGAGACATTGACAGTGGCAATGGGTTCTGGGCATGTCCCTGTGACTGTGGCAATGTACTGAGCTTTTAAATTGTTCCATGCACAATCCAATCACACTAACTCCTAAAATCTTTTGGACCTGATGCTGAGTACCAGCCTTTAAAGTGGGTCACTTAATTGCATGCAAACGCCACATGCAATTGTGTTTGCTTGACCCAGTCTTGACAGTTTTTTTAGGCTTTTTTTTCTTTCAGCTTACAGTCAGTCGAGTCCTTGGATGGTGACAGACAGACAAAGAAAATTTTCCTTTTAGGGTTTGACACTGCACATCTGCACAAACTCACCCCTCAGTCACCACTGGGTGGTGCTCAAACTATGCACAATAATATTTTATGAGCTGCTTCAGTTTCTGTATTGTGGCTCTGACTGTCAAACATTAAAGGCATCACTGGGACACCTGAAAGCAACAATGCTGGCTGCCATTAACATTATCAGTTTCACCTGTGCTTTTCCTACTATGACATGTTTGCTTTTAAGACATTCTATTCAAATCCAAACATTTCAACCTTTAATCAAATGTACTAGATCCAATCTCAGGGGTTTATTTGTGAGTGAACCAAGTGATTGCACCACAAACCCACTGACAGTATGTCACCTCCATCTTGTGGGGTTTGTCAAATCTATCACACAGCTGTTTTTTTAAGTCTGTGGTAAGTTTGGTGCAATACACAGTCTGTTATCAACTTCACATATTTATCCATGTAAATAACTACCAACAACACCAGGGTTCAAACTATTTTAATTATTTAAAATTGTTTAAATATTTAAATGTTTTACATCATTTAATGGGCAGTTTTTTTGCTGTGGACTGTTGAAACTGTTGTTTAATATCTGTATTCATGTTTGACGTAAAAATGAAAAATAAAATAGGCAATACTTGAGCATGTACTGACGTCGTTTGGATAAAAAATGCAAGAGAATATGTATGGGTACCGCACAAGTACTGAATAAAGTGAGAAATGAGGCCATATTGTATTTGACTTCAAGTTACATTATTATTTTATTTAGCATTCACTATTGTATAGCTTTAGGGTTTATGCTGTGCTTAATGCGTACTCGGGGAAAACTAACTGGCCATCATTTACTTAACAAATGTAGAAAATGAACAGGACTCAGACACTTGGGCAGCCAAAATATCTTCCTGCTTGGTTACTGTTACTCAATAGTATTTCAGCAGATGGTAAAGCTATACAGAGTGCAGTTTCAAATACTCAGGGGAAAAAATATTTTTTCCCAATGTTTGTGATGGTATGAGCAGGACAGGAAGAATCCATAGATCACACAGATGCCAGAGTTTTCTTTTGCATTTTTCCAACAACAGAAGCACAATAAATCCTCAGCATAATTTGTGATGGCGGTTTGGGCACACAATATCTGTATGCTGTGTACAGAGATACACTTTTCAGTACAATGGATGACAAATAATATTTCCACAAATGGCTTTAAAAAGCAACCTGTGAGTAATGATTTGTTCACGGGCCTTTCAATTATGATAAACTACAATACTATACATAGGTTTCAGGCAGGTGTTAGCTCAGTCAGCATTTTGTAAATGTTTAGTATGTGAAAGCATTCATACTTTACAGCATTTTCACACCTGCCTTGTCAATTATTTTTCATTCATATTCATGAGTACCCTAAACTTACCAATAACACATACAGTAAATGCTTTAAGTGCACTTAAAACTATACTTAACCCTACTGTCCTTTAAACCTCCCTTATTTGAGTGTTTGTAATCCTATGTGACGAGTATATTAGCTGCTCTTATATTAGGCCAAAATCTAAACTGAGCTCCACTGAGTCACTGTAGTGTTTTTGTTAATTTCATTAACAGCAAATGATTTTTGGAGGAAGCAGGTGAGAGAGAGAGAGAGAGAGAGAGAGAGGTGGACAACAATATCAATGGTAGTGTATGGGTAAGTAACATTGAACAATTGAAATGATATTGATAGAACATACTCGACAAAACAAAACATAGACAACATTAGACTGACATTCAGGTACAGTTTCTATAGTAATCGTTAACCACATAAAGAGAGGGTGTCGGGGCAGCTATATCAGTTTTGTTTAATTTATCTTAGTGTGTGTGTGTGTGTGTGTGTGAGCGTGCAGATCCCCCAAGCAGAGGCAGGGCCAGAGGTCCAAGGACTTGCCACACCTGACCCCTTGGTGCCCGGAGGGGCCCCACCACCAAACATCCAGGAGTGCTGATGCCCATCGGTGACCCCTGCCGGGTAGGCGGACCGCCGCCCAACACGGCACCTTCAGGGAGGTGCGTCATGATGGGCCATGCCTCCCGGACACCCCCCAGGCCGAGTGTACGGGACCAGATCTCCCACGTCCAGCGACGTCCCCAGGCCACCACAGCTGCCCCCACCAAGACCACCAGCCCCAACACGGCCGAGGGCTGAGCAGAAATCGGGGGGGAGCAAGAGCACCCCATGTAGGGTGCCAGCTTCCTGACTGGCAGAGCCATCCGCCCTAATCCCACCCACATCCCCGGCCAAGAAGGGGGGTAGCCTGTCCATGCTAGGGACATGCCACGGCACCCCACAAGCACCACCGGGGTTATTTAACTCAGTTAAAGGAATTGATTTTGTTATTTCGTTAGTTTTCGTTAACTATAATAACCTTGGTTGAGACGCAACTATGAAAATATGAAGGTGAAGTGGAATTGCATACCTTGAATTGCATCTGCGCGTCATGGGGTCACCTGCTTAGGGACTGTCTTTTGTTTATTTTTCCCTGTGTTGATCTGCCCTCACTAACTCTCTTGTCATTGCAGATCTTGTCACTCACGTCGGCCTTGCAATCACCTCATTCCACTCACCTGAGTCTCCCCGCCCACTTCCACACCTGGCCCTCATTATCCTCATCAGCCTCCCTTATACAACCCATTCTCATTCACCCTCTGTCAGATCGTCGTGCCATATGTCCTGCTCTCGTCCTGCCAGTTTTGCTCTGCCTAAGACTCTTGCCTGCAACTTATGCCAGAGGTTTTTCTGGACCTCCCTCCCTCAGTTAGTTTACACCTTTGTTTGCTGCTTAGGTTTTTTTACTTTAAATAAAAACCTTTTTTGGACACTCTGAATCATGCTCTTGGGTCCAGTGTTTTCTCAGACATTACACTGCATGAGTCTCTGGTAGTTTGGCCGTATATTGTGTTTGTAGTTCTGTCCAGCAATCAATGATTTATTGTTTGCTTCCAAACACCACCCAGAAAAATGCTGCACAATTGTATACAGCATTGAGCTGGTTGGATATGGTTGGAATCAGCTGGTTTAGTGGTTACGTCCTAGTGAGGCATGACAAATCATAGAAAGGTCAGCCCTCCTACAATTTCAACCCACCCAGTCAAATCTGCAGTACAGACATGGCCTACTTACATTACAGGGGAAGTAAAGTAAATGAATAAGGGCTATCTCTCTGTCTCTCTGTCTGTGTAACACATGTTAGGTCTATAAACAAACAGAAGGCAGGGCTGGCTTCACAGTAGCCCACTGAACCCGACTCTAATTAAGTAATTAATTAATTAATTAATTAATTAATTAATTATATAATTAAGAACATTGCAGTGTATATCTTCTGTATTTGTTCTGTTTTAAAGTTTGATGAGAAATATAAATATAAGAGTGGGGATTTGTTGAATGAAAAGAAAGGCAGAACTTGAAGGTTTGGATGACACTTGACTTTGAACACTGCTTTCACAGAGACCTAAACACAAAGGATGCCCACGTCCTCCCCCAAAAAACCTTGCATACCCTTGTGAGGATATATGTCAAAGCTGTAACATCATACTTCAAAGTAGCACTTCAACTTTGCACAGGTCACATTCCTTTGTGGCAGTGGAGGACATGTGAATGGATTCACACATGTTAGAGAAGGAAGAAAAGACAGAAGGAAAGTTTAAGACAAAAGAAGAGGAGAATGAGGAAGAAGAAGACGAAGAAGAAAAGCAGAGAAACTTACAAAAAAAAAAACACTGAGCACCATCTGGCATGGTTCATCCTTCCATCATACACATTCCTGTCTGACACATTCACAAAGCACCATTGTATTGGACATGGATCTGACTAATATCCTTGCTACTACCTACTCTATAAGCTACAAAAAATATGCATGCAGTTACACACATAACACACACATGCATGCACAAACTTGGCCTTGAGCCACTGCCATTGTGCAGAGTTATAGGCTGACAGGTTTAATACACCTGTAAATGATTCCCTACTGTACAGAGAGAAGGTGTTAACTTCAAAAGATAAGGGGGAGGAAAGGACGACGATGGATGAGCCGTGATATAGTGCAGCTTTAATGACATGTGACCCGTGGTCAAAGGGGACACAACATGCATTGATCTCACTGTGTGTGAGAAAATTACACCGAACTGAACCATCATCAGAAGTATAGGTTGGCCGATTTTTAGAAATCAGAGACGCCTATGGCCGATAATTCATGCATATTTTTTGGCCCATACATTTAGCCAATTTTCTTTTTATCCTCCATCTGATAAAATATAACTTTAATGATAACAAATGATACAAATAAATGCTTAACCTTAGAACAGAGAGCATTTAGGCTGCTTTTTTTTCATTACTATGTTAAAACATATATACATAAGCTATAAGAATGTGCTATATAGTGTCTTATATCCTTTTTTTCAGTACAACCTACAGGCAATCTGATGAAATTACTTTTTTTCACCAACTATAAAAACACACCTGAGCAGAATCTCCCCTCAATATCAAATAGTAGCAAACACAAAAATACAGTGATTCATAAAATTAGACAGTCTTTCAGAAGATAGGCAACATAAATGAAAAAATATATTGAATAATATAAATAATAATAAATACAGTACATTATATTCTGATTGTTTTCTCAATTTTCATATAGCAATATTATCAAATCATTTCTCCCAAATCTCTCAAAAGGCGCAGCTTAATGCAACTGTAACAACTGAATACACAATAAAAAAGTACACAAAAGCTTAGGCTTTTGCACTTAAATCAAAATGTATATAATTTTTAATGCATGTTTGAGATCATCATAAACCTGAGGCGCATAATGAGTCAACATTTCCTTCAAATACAATCCAAAATAATGACAGTAATGGTGATTTAAGGGTTAATATACGACCAAATTTGCCATTTGTTCTATCCCTTACAGCCTTTTTCATGAAAAGGAACTATACACTGACATAAAACTGCAAGTGCTGAATATGTGTTACTGGTACCCTAATTTTGTATGAACATCATACAGTATAGACTCAAGTTCAAGTTCAAGTGCAAACAAGAGGTTATTTTCTCTTCCTCCAATTTACACTTGAACATACAGGAATCTGTGAAAAGAGCAATCAAGTATATTGTTAAAAATGTGCGCACAGAGTCCATTGTCCCCGGGCAGAGGTGTGTGTCCGTCAAATTGGACTGGAGAGAAAAATCCCCACATTCCCACATGTGAATGGCACTGAGTAATAAAACTCCAGCAGGGGTTTGCCCTCCTCCCTGACATGTGAGTGACAAGCAGGTTCTGTGTATGAACGGTGTTTCATTGCTTCTCCCCGAGGCCTGCTTCTCCACCATGGCCTCTTCATCTTTTCACATTTTCCCTTTTTTCCTTTCCTCTGCTGCCTACTGCACTGCACTCATCATTATTCCTCACTTTTGGGTCTTTCCCACTTCAAAATGGATCAAACAGTGAATGAATGCAAGTTGAGTCCGCTAGAAATAAGCTAATATATATTGGCAAGATAAAGTTATGCACAGGGGACTGCATGGTATGTTTTTCTCATTTTCAAATTTAGCATTTAGTTGATTTTAAAGATGTGAAATATGTACAACAGTGACCATTAGCCTTTAAAACAGTTACTGCAACCCCAATTCAAAAGATTGCATGAGAATATGGCTGCCTGAGTTACGACGTACACTGAGCATTAACACTTCATGCACAAACACATGCACATATATGTAACTGCCACCATCTATATTTTTTTAGGTTCTTGCGTGTCAGCATCAGGTGGAGTTTGAGCTTGAAAGTGTGTCTGCTTGAGATGAGCAGTGAAGAGTTATCCAATGATGAGAGGAGACAACAAGGCATCAACAACAGATATTTATCAAACATTTATGTAAAATGTCCACTGACACTGTGTATGACAGAGAGATTGCATAAGCTAACCCTGGCATTATTGGGAGGGTGGTACAAAAGACTTGCTGATAACACATCATGGTAATTTTAAAGTCGTATTCAAATTAATTTCTTACTTATATCACCTTTTAAGGTCGAAAGTGAAGGTTGTGGGTTTGATTCCCAGCTCTAGTCAACATGCCGATGTGTCCTTGGGCAAGACTCTTAACCCCATATCGCTCCTGATTGCATGTGAATGGGTATGCAAGATAAGTGATAGAAAATGTGCTGCACATCGACGCACTGTATGAAGGTGTGAGTGAATGAGTATTAATGGCAAAACTGCAATAAAGCAGCTTTGAGTAGTCATCAAGTCTAGAAAAAACACTGCTATGTAAATACAAACCATTTACTATTAAAGCTGCTGCGGTCTTTTATGATAACATTATAATGATAATCATAATTTAAACACAAAACATAACATAAACATGCCCTTGTCGAAGTCCTTTTTTAAAACATGTTTCATCATCATATTTACATAAAATTGTTTGAAGAGAATAGCTTTTCTTGTTATCAGGGTTATATTTTCCTAATCCGTTCAAGCAGGTTAACCTGTCCAAGGACCAGCCATAGAGTAACCATGGCATTGCACCTTTAATACAACATCATTATTCACATTCCAGCCCTATAAACTCTTTTTTCCAATACAAACTTCAATGCAACACTGTCAGAGCAGAGCCTTTAAACAAACAGATGTTTCACCTGTGCCACCCTGGGTTGGATTGAGATAATGATTCAGGCCAAGCATCTAACATCACCCCAGGCAAAGGTCCACACATTTACTACAGACCATGTATCTTCTAGATTTTGTGTAAATATACTTCTGTAAATTGCCAAAGGGAAACCTGTGACTTTTTCTTCTTTGATCATCTTCTTAAACCAGATCAAGACTAATTAAAAATAGTCAACATGGTAATGGTAATCACATTCACTCTCACATTCATACAACACAATCTATGTGCAGCACATCTATTATACATCTTTCACACACATTCACATGCTGCCGGCACAGTCGCCAGGAGCATTGTGGGGTTAAGTATCTTGCCCAAAGACGCATTGGCACGTAGAATATGGGCCCAGAATCAAACTCACAACCTCCTATTTGAAAGACTCACTCTACAACTGAGCCACCATCTTTCCAGCTTATGTCTGCATTTATCATCTGCAAATATTGGAACATTTTATTTCCCATAATTGTGCTTCTTTAAATAAAATCTCACTGGCTTAGTTACAGCGACGGTCTGTGATGCGTAACTTGAGAAACAGTTATTTGTGAGGAACACTAAGTGTGTGTTAGTGCTGCTGAGGAGTTAGGGAGGCCTGCCACATTAATGACAACCACACTTATGTAAAGCTCCATGCAGTATTTATAGAGTTAGCTGGGCTTCAGAAGGCCACAGTTGGAAAGTCCACAAACCACCAGTCATGACACACATACACAGTCATACAAGCACATATATGTACCCACAGGACATGACAAAAGAAAGCAAGGTATGGCCAACACATGTGTTTTCCTACCACTCCCATGAAATGGGTAATATACAATACACAACAAAATACTTCTCACACATATTAGATGATAAATTCAGAGATGCAGATGTCCATACTGTACAACATCAATATTCCTTAACAGTGTTGGACAGTACCTCACCCAATGATATATTTCTCTGATATACTTACTTTATGCAAGAATTGTGTACATTCTCAAACGTTTGAGCTCTGAAAACTCACACCATTATCGCCAATATTAAAATACAGTGGTGTAAATAGTCCACGCAAAGTCAGCTGTGTCTTTTCACAGGAGGCAGATTTATTCCCAATAAGATCATTTTCTCTCTCATCCTCCTCGTCTTCCTCACATATACTTCAAACACTGGTAGTGAAATTAGATTAGATGGAATGGGGGATAAAGTGACTGCAATTATTATTATTTTATCCATCCATCCATATTCTATTTCTTTATTTTCCACATTAGGGACTCAGGGGGTGCTGGTGCCAATCCAAGCTTTTGGTTACACCCTGGACAGGTCGCCAGTCCATCACAGGGCCACATAGATAAACACCCATTCACTCTCACACCTATGGTCAATTTAGAGTGTCCAATTCCTCAAATTTTTGGAGTGTGGGAGGAAACGGGAGAACCTGGAGAAAACCCATGCACTGAATTGTTGTATTACTGTGTTATTAGATACTAATTAGTTCTTTTTTTGTCCCCACAAGGCTACCTTATGATGATGTGGGACTTTTTTGATGGTATTTACAAAAGCAATACAGTAATATACAAATAATCCAATACTATTGACAGTAATCAGTCAGTCATCATCTACTGCTTTATCCTCCACCAGAGGGTCGCGGGGGTGCTGTGCCAATCTCAGCTACATCGGGCGATAGGCGGGGTACACCCTGGACAGTTCGCCAGTCCATCGCAGGGCCACACACAGATAGAGACAAACAACCATTCACTCTCACACTCACTCCCATGGTCAACCCAGAGCGCTCAATTCACCTATCCCCACATTGCATGTTTTTGGACTGTGGGAGGAAGCCGGAGAACCCGGAGAGAACCCACGCACACACGGGGAGAACATGCAAACTCCATGCAGAAAGGCCCTTGTTCCAACCGGGGCTCGAACCCGGGTCTTCTCGCCGCAAGGCGCGAGTGCTAACCACTATATCACCGTGTGACCCTTGACAGTAATTAATTAGTAAAATAACATTACCTATGTAAGTGAGTAACATGTGAATAATAATAATTAATACAACATTACTCTTCCTTACACTTACAAAATGATTACTATTATGTGTCTGTGAAACAGAGAGGACTCAAGCTGGGTAACAGAATTAGCCCTGTGGTGTATTTGACCTAATAGTGGCCTCACTATGACTTCAGACTTTCTCTGTCATATTTACCAGATCTACATCTGTGTTTACAGAGCTGCCAAGGAAACTGCACACAAATATACACATCACCAGTGTGGACACATCTGTATCTGTATACATTACAGAGGAAATTGAAAGGAATGTATAAAGGAGGAGGGAAACTGTTTAAAGCTACCACTGTCCCTTCTGTTCTCCCATCAGGAACGCTGAGTCGAACCAATGGCAGACAAAATACCATACTCAATACATACAGTAGTCATATACTGTCTCACTCATTACATGCTTTTTCTTGTTTATATACCACAGTGCACCTTGCATCATATACAGACTGTAAAGTGTATCTATACAAACTGATTTTAGATTTGGACTACATGAATAAAATTCATCACATTTGAAAATTGACTGTCTGAAAACTTGACACAACATACAGACATCATATCACATAGTCTCTGCAGATTTTCAATGTTTGTGCTTCCACTGTTCTTCCATAACCCAAAGGTCAGTGAACTATTAAGAAGTCATTGTTTCTTAGTTCAATTAGTTTGAGATAACATTTTGATGAATTATCACGCAATAGCTTACTAGAAAATGGTAAAGGTAAATTGTAGCCATAAAGGGATGAGCACATAAGAAAATAAACCTCAAAGCCAACAATACATTACACCACCACATCTATCTGCCTCAACCAGGGGTCTGCAACGTTTAGGATAAAAAGAGTTTTCTCTCCTCTCCACCCAAATAAAATGAATCTGGAGCCACAAAACCTATTTGACCTATAAAGTTAAGATAATAACATGTAAAAATGTTTTTATACAGATACTGTATACTACAATGAACAAAATATAAACGCAACACTTTTGTTGCTTTGAGCTGAACTCAAAGATCAAAGACATTTTCTATATACACAATATGACCATTTCTCTCAAATATTGTTCACAAATCTGTCTAAATCTGTGTTAGTGAGCACTTCTTCTTGCCAAGATAATCCATCCCACCTCACAGGTGTGGCATATCAAGATGCTGGTTAGACAGCATGAATATTGCACATTGCCTTAGGCTGGCCACAATAAAAGGCCACTCTGAAATGTTCAGTTTTATCTCACAGCACAATGCCACAGATGTCGCAAGTTTTGATGGAGCGTGCAATTGGCATGCTGACTGCAGGAATGTCCACCAGAGCTGTTGAATTGAATGTTCATTTCTTTACTATAAGCTGTCTCCAAAGGTGTTTCAGACAATTTGGCAGTACATCCAACTGCCCTCACAACCACAGACCACGTGCAACCACACTAGCCCAGGACCTCCACATCCAGCATGTTGACCTCCAAGAGACAGCCACCCAGACAGCTGCTGCAACAATCGGTTTGCATAACCAAATCATTTCTGCACAAACTGTCAGAAACCGTCTCAGGGAAGCTCATCTGCATGCTCGTCGTCCTCATCGGGGTCTCGACCTGACTGCAGTTTGTCGTCGTAACCGACTTCAGAAGGCAAATGCTCACATTCGATGGCGTCTGGCACTTTGGAGAGGTGTTCTCTTCATGGATGAATCCTGGTTTTCAGTGTTCAGGGCAGATGGCAGGCAGCGTGTGTGGCATCGTGTGGGTGGGTGGTTTGCTGATGGCAATGTTGTGGATCAAGTGGCCCTGTTAGTGGCTGTTATCAAGTGGCGTATGTTATGGACAATGAACACAGGTGCATTGTATTGATGGCATTCTGAATGCATAGATTTATCACCTTGATCTCTAAAAAATATATATATTTTAAAACTCCTAGGAGCCATTGCATGAAGGTGCATTGGGGCTGATGAGCCACATGTGGCTCTACAGCCACAGGACGCAGACCCCTGGCCTAGACTGTTGCGACAAAGCTGACTGAAGCAATGGATTTATGCTGTTGAAGTCAGATTTTGATCTGACAATCTAGATAAAATAACATTGATGTTGGAAATTATTCTCACACTAGTGGAAATTTATTTTGCAGTTACTATTAAACCAAACGAATGATATGACAGAACTATAACATAAGTTAAAGTTCTATATGAGTGGTACCTTTTTACATTTGGTTTGATTAATGGAAACTTTTTGATTGTCTGCAGTGTGTAAGTTTTGTTGTTGATGTTATTATCGTGTCTAGGTTTGGTCTTTTTGAAGAAAAACGATATAACATTAGTTGTATGTTTCTTCTTCACTTGAAAACAGGCTGTGTCAAGCAACATAATCAGACCTGACTTAGGGAGCATTCCTGTGTATACAGCTGCAATACAGGTGCAGATGGGGCAAGATAGCATCACATACTAAACAACTGGTGTTTTAGAGCAGTGGATAACACCTCTGAAACCTTCTTTGTGTTTTCAGGTATACTCCGACCTGTTAGCAAACGTCTTGCGTTACTAAAGCAACATTGTTGATTTGAGACTTGATTTAGACTCCAGCACAGTTGTGGGTTGGTTTGGTGTCAACAGGATGTGTGTTTCTTCACATTGCATTGCAATAAACTTTTTAATTTGATTTAAAACGATTCATTTTAATAGTGTACTGTACGGATGATAGTAACAGGGAAAGACCTTGAGGTAAAACAAATCACTTCCTTTGTGCAGCATGGGAATGTCCCCTGGCAGCATGAAATCTAAATACATACTGGGAAACTTATGGTGGTTTGAATGGAATGAACATTTGTTTAAATTTAAAAGTGATACACACCTTACATTAGGCTGCAACATATTTTGAGATCTGAAGGTTTTTAAATAAATATCTCCTCTTGTCTGATGACTTTCAAGCTGATAGCAAACACAGCATATGCAGTCCCTAAACACAGCAACCATGACAATATCGCACTGGGTCGAGTAGACAAGCAATAATCTCAGCCATCGACACACTTGAGCTGCATTAACTGTCATGCTACACCATGGTAAATGGGTTTCACAGTACACTGCTGACAACTTAGACTCCAAAGCCCCAGCAAAATATTTCCTGGCTGGTTTTTAATGTTCTCATGCGACCTGCAGCAGGACGTGTGCACAGTAACATATCTGGGAAAGATGTCCACTTACACTTCATTTCGGCCCCCTAGAGAAAGAATAACCCTCATTTTAGCCCTCCATCCATCCATAATCATGTTTAGTCCCAGTCACGGCCAAAGGCTTTTTCCACATTGTAAATCTGCTTTCACAGCTGGGATATCCATTTATACCTCTTGTGTGGATTTAACAATTTACAGGTCGTTGCACAGTGAAAAGAGTCTATCAGCAGTGTCTCTGCATGTGTGTGTCAAGCTCATGGTCTTTTTCAGCGTTCTGTGTTCATGTGGTTCCACAATGAAAACTAATCAGGTATTTATGTGATATCTCACATCTGAAATATGTGGATGCACGGCATGTTGTACCTTGAAGGGTACTTCAAGAAAAACAGCTGTGTTGATTCCAAGGAAACTTTGAGTCGAAACGCGAGTGTTTTTGAGCACACATGCATATGCACGGGTGTGGCAGCATGAGATAGAAGCAGCTTCCCCATGTGATCTACAAGGATAAACTAACGTAGGAAATATTAACCTCTTAAAGTGTTTATTTATTAACCACATTTTTTTCTCTTTGTTTTTTGATTGTGTTCTCTGTCACTGAATATGAGTGTCCGTGAGTTTAGCAGGTGCTGCAAAGCAGTGGCAGTTGGCTGCAATATGAAGACATAGGCAGTTTTGTCCTGCAGCCTGACACCTGGGAGGCCAATTCAAGCTGTCAAAAGTTCAAGCACTCAGACAGATCTGCCATCCCCCTGAGTCCCTGCACAAATACAAAGGAGTCCGTTAAGGCAAATCTTTCTCAGCTTCTCTCTGTTTCTGTTTGCCTTCAAGGCCTGAGATGTCTCATTGGTTTAACCAGGTCTATTATCATTCCTCACTTTCTCCTTTTGGTCATCCTCCACTTTCTTGAAAGATGAACTCCTAACAACTAAATCACTGACCTCAATTGCCACAAACTCCCCAATAAACTCTTGCAATGGAAAAGTCAAGTGGTTGAGGATTTGATCATTTCATTAGACAAATAACCCCCAAAAGTATAGGGGGTTAAGGTTTTCCTGACTATATTTGCCTGCTGAAGACACTAAGCACTCTCTGGATGTTTTATTAATGGTAATCTCTCTCTCTCTCTCTCTCTCTCTCTCTTTTTATTAAAAGCGACATAGAATGCTTGTATCACACATATATGTTAGTTATGGAGGTCTACTTACATATATTAACTTGTTTTCATGATTAAAAACCTCCTAATCGCTGCAAACGAGCCGATCAAAATATCTCCTCGCTGACGCTCTCGTCAGCCGCGCTGTTTCAGACCAAACAGTTGCTGTGATTGGCCAGCCAACGAGAGCTTTCCTACTGTCCTGTGATTGGCCAGGTACCTAGAAGTGACGTAATAGATAGGCCAGCGCTCAGATACACAGCTCCCCCTCTGGCACGGTGGATGCTCTGCATCTCAGCAGCTACAACGAGACTAGTTCTTCTTCTTCTTCTGCGGTTGAATGTACGCAACCGGATGTGCCCGGACTAGTGCCCGCACCGGGAGGCGCTACGGTGGTGAGGATTTCTGATGACGACATCAAATTAAGGAAGTGTCGATCCGCTTCGCAGAGCCCAGGAAAACAATACAACACTATTTTCTCAGCAGTGGCTGAACTGTTTGTTCTGAAACTTTAGGGTTTCATAAACGAGGTAATGACGCAGATACACACAAAAACGCAGCGTTAATTGGAGCTTCCGGTCTATGTCACCTTCAACATATTCAGCAGGCGGATGTAGTTTGAATCCTTCAGCTAAATCATTCTGTGCATCATCATCACTGTTGTGAACCTTAACACCTTCATACTCATCTGTGATGTAAACATCCCGCAACAACAATCAATAGAGCCACCTTTAAGAAAACATTCTCGTTATAACAATTGATCATAGTAAAGTTATTCCATTGGGCTTTAGAAAATGTATGCACACATTGAAGTGCATATGATATGCTGGGTAGAAGAAGTGGTTTGATAAGTCTGAAAGTTAAGTTATTATGCTCTCTCACCCAATTTCTTTTTTCCAAAAATAATTAGCTTTAGATCAAGTGACTAAACTAGATTTGTAAATTAGTAATAACATATGTGTGCTGGTCTTCCAAAACTTGACATTGACACACATATATATGGTTATAGCCCAGGGGTGATATGATATGAAGTTACCACATATCACCACTAGGACACGCCAAAGAACCTTTCTCATGCCTGAGAAAAATACACAACAAAAGGTTTTTGTTGTGTATTTTCAGGCATTTGAATTTTGCCCATCTCTCCTTTAAACATGCAAACTTTTTATCACTCTTTTGTTCGCATAGCATTGTCCATATGTGTCCTTGTCTGTTCCTGTTTTTTTGCTCTTTCAGATTTAAGTCTGTAATACTTGTCTGAATCCAGGCTTGTTCGGTGTCCGCCATCTGGGAGAGGAGGCAGGGAAAACAAAACACTGCACTGGTCTCAGGGCAACCAGTTAGCCAGTCCTTCTTCTCCTTCATGTGAGACTGGTGGGGCGGTGCCCTAGCGCCCCCTATGGACGGGCCACCACTGACACACACACAACGCACATAAACAGAGACACAGACGAGCTGTGGATGTTGAAACACTTACTTCCTGTTTCCGTCAACACATGTGTGTATGTGTGTGTGAGAGAGAGAGAGAGCGCTCACTCACCGTGTAAACAAGTTTAAAACCGTTTTAAAGTCTTAGTTCTGGTCCGCGAGTTAGCTCCCGTGTTTGAGTGACAGCCCATACCGGGGAATGGAAGGAAAACAGGTGAAATCATTGGAGCTCAGTGGAGGTTTCACTGTTTTTTCTTCTTCTTCTTGTTTAAATTTGAAGGAAGGAAAACAGGGGCTATAGGAGATTTCTGAATTTGTTGATTTTTGGGTCGTTTGGCTATTGCCCAACGGTCTGTATAGGTCCGGGAACGGTATTCCAGCACAGATCTGTGGAGACTCAGCTGGTTGATCCGAGGATCGGGTGCTGAGTCACCTGTAAAGCACTTCAATTGTATATAGTCGGGGATTGCTGAAAATCAGAGTAGGCCCATGCCCACGGCCACAGGAGTGGAATGGGATGAGGGTGAGGGGGAGGGGGGATGGAGTACAGTGAGCAAAGATAGACTCAAAAGGAAAGAGAGAGAATACAATTCATCAGAAAGTGATATGGATAACCCACAGGCCAAAGCAATGACACCAGAAGTGAAGGTATAGGTGTTGGGTTTTCAGCTGCTGGTCCCCTTAAAATAACGAATGAAATAAAAAAATTGATAGTTGATGTAATGCATGCCTCTATTCTGCAAAATGGGATGATTTCTATCGTCTGCGAAGCAACAAAACAAGGTGCTTAAGGTAAATGTGAAAGGAAAGAGAAAGAATACAGCGGGAGGGGGGTGTACAACTGTCATTAGAAATGGAATTCAGTATAGAAGAATAGAAATGAATACTGTGTCATCACAGAAGTATGGACTGACAGATGAACAATCACCATTGTCAATTTGTATAACTCCTGCAATAATTTAGAGGATAATCATTTTTCCGGAAATTGTGGATCATATTAGTGTACCAGTGGTGTGGGTTGGGGATTTTTATGCTCATAATGAGCTGTGGGGAAGCAAGAAGAGAAATAGAAAAATTGGAGACGATTTTATTGACAAAAACCAGCTAGTTGTGTTAAATGATTGTCGTCCTACATGGTTTAGAACAAGCAATCCCTGTCCTTCACTGTGATGGAGCTGAAGCTCTAAATAATAAAGGAAAAGCAAATATGCTAGGTAAACAATTCCATGCGAGTGCATAGCTCTAACAATGTAAGTGATGCAAATAGGAGGGGGCGTTGTGAAGTATGAGGAAAGCAACTGGAAAAACTGCAAATTAATAGTGATAATTCTGATGATATTAATTTGTTTTTCTCAGTAGGAGAGATGCAAAAAGCTACAAATCAGGGAAAATAAATCTTTCCAGGTAGGGACAGATTGGGGTATCAATTATTTAAACATTCTGGAGAACTGATGGGGGAGGAAGTGCTTGCCCTAATTAATAAAGTGTGGGAGAGTGGATGTCTTCCTAAATAATGGAAACATGCGGTAATTATTCTTGTTGTTAAACCTGTAAAGCAATCAGATAACCCTAGTTCCTATAGACCAATTGCTTTGACCTCTGTCTTATGCGAACTTGTGGATAAGCTGGAGGAAAGTGTTTTTTTGTGACTCATCAGAGTGGATTCGTCAGGGACGGTCAACAATGGAGGCTTTTTTAAGTTTTGGACATGGACTATAAAAAACTATTGCAAATAAGGAAGCAGTTGTAGCAGTCTTTCTGGATATTGAAAAAGCATACGCCATGCTTTGGAGGGAAGGGTTATTAGTTGCACTTTATGATGGTGGAATCAGAGAAAGAATGTTTTTTTTTTTTTTTTTTTTTTTTTTTTTAAAACCTGTCCTGTTCAGTACCCAGGACATGTAATATGATTGACTGCATGCCTTTTGGTGTCGGACAGATTTGATATGTGCAGGACGAGTCTGGGATACTCGGAACTGCAGTATTTTTATTTATTCGTTTTATGATTATGTGTTGCGGGCAGCCGGACCGGACAGGGGGACAGGGAGTGGACTGACAAGGGGATGGGGAGTGAGCGGGGAGGAGGAAGGGAGGGGGAGTGAGAGAGAGAGAGAGTGAGAGAGAGGGGGAGAAAAAAAAGAGAAAGAGATCGAGAGGGAGAGAGAGTGAGAGAGAGAGAGAGAGCAAGGTGGACAACAGTATAATACGTGGGTTAGTACCATTAAATTGAAATTATATAAAGTAGACAGAACATACCTGATAAGACAGAACCTAGACAACTTAAGGGTGACATTAGTGTGTTAGTAACAGGTTAATAACATTAAACAGTTGAAATTATTTAGCGTATACAGAACATAGAGAAAGAATGTTTAACTGGATCAAGAATGTTTTATGTAACCGGTCAATTCAAGTGAGGATTGGAAATGTGAGATGAATGTGAGATGGAGAATGGAACCCCACAAGGAAGCGTGACAAGTCCAGTTCTTTTTAATATTATAGTTAATGGCATGTTTAGTAGAGTGGGGAAAGGATTTGGTTTTTCATTATTTGCAGATGATGGGGCTATCTTGAAATGAGGGAGGAACCTCCCCTACCTCTTTAATCAAATAAAAGATGCTTTAGAGAAAGTGACTGAGTGGGCTAATGATTGGGGTTTTAAAATGTATACGGATAAAACTAAATATATGGTGTTTGGAAAAAAGAAAATTATGCAGACACAGCAAATACAACTGTACAATAACAATCTTGAAAAAGTCAAGTATTTTAAATTTCTAGGAATGTGGTTGGATGAGAGGATGACAGGGAAAAACATATTGAAATGGTTTTGTTGAAGTGTGGGAACATAATTAATGTCCTTAGATGTGTGGCTGGATCTGACTGTTGGCTGATAGAGAATCAGTGATGAATATTTACAGGGCAATGATAAGATCAGCTATCAATTATGAATGTATGGTTTATGGATCAGCAGCTTCTTCAGCGATCAGTAAACTTGACATAGTCCAAGCAAAAGCCCTAAGAGTGTGTTGTGGAGCATTCAGTACAACTCCAATATCAGCGTTATTAATAGAAATGGGGGAGATGCATTTAGAGTTCAGGAGACATACACTTGGTTTGAGATATTTAATGAATTTACCAACAAACAATCTTCTGAGGGAACATTGGGAGTTTATGGGAATATTAAAAAAGACTAAACACTAATTTTGCAGAAACATTTTAATCTGTGGCACAGGAAATTGGAATTGTGGGTATTAGTGTATGTCCTCCAGTATGCCATCCAGTTGTATCATCATGGTTGATTTCAGATCCCATTGTTGACCTAGTTTTTGAATAAAAGTAAATCAAGGATGTCAGAGGTTATAGTAAAGGAGGTAAAAGTCTGGCAGCAACTAAAATGGGGAGACCACCTACATATCAGATCATGAGATCATGAGAGTGGGAAAGTGGCAGTTGGTACCTGATATCGGATATAAAAGGATACAGAATTTCTGATCATATGTCATGCGATGGTATGTGATAAATAGGCCCGACACCATAGTATAGTCGTATTTATCGCATACCAGGGATCATGGATCAGTTTGCCTATACATCAACATACTTGAAGAGGTCATGTTGCCTTATGCTGAAGAGGAAATGCACTTGAAATGGGTGTTTCAACAAGACAACTACCCAAAACACACCAGCAACCGAGCAACATCTTGGTTCCAGACCAACAAAATTAAAGTTATGGAGTGGCGAGCCCAATCCCCAGACCTTAATACGATAGAAAATGTGTAGGGTGACATCAACATTGCTGTTTCTGAGGCAAAACCAAAAAATGCAGAAGAATTGTGGAATGTCGTCAAATCATCCTGTTCACAGGTGCAAGAAGTTGGTCGACTCCATGCAACACAGATGTGAGGTAGTTCTCAGAAACAGAGGTTATACAACTAAATATTAGTTACGGGATTCACAGGAATGCTAAATCCTAAAGATTTTTCAGTTTATACAATAAATATTTCAGTTTGTAAAGAAAAATGCATACACTGCTAATTTTTTTGCAGTGATTATTCATTTTTCTTAATTTTCTATAAAGTAGTTAGATACATTTTTCTTCATGTTTTGATTTAGAATATAATGTGCAGTGTTCCCAATGCATCAAAATAAAAATTATTAAAAGTATTTTGTTGTTTATTCACGTTTTTAAACACACTGCTATTATTTTGAACACAACTGTACCTACTTCTCCAGTGCAAAATGTACTCCAGTCAAAGAAGCACTCTCTTCAGGAAACCTGGAGCAGATGGGGAGACTGTTTTCAATTTGAGGAAGCTTCTAAATCTGGATTCTTGGGTTAAAACAACAAAATTGGTGGATTATCTTCACAAAACAAGATTTTACAAAATGATTTAATGTAGGTCTTAATAGCAAACAGTAGGGGCAGCAATAAGCCATAGCTGTGTCTAGTCTGCTTATAGAAGAAGAGGAAGCTGTGGATGTTCAGTGCAGCTGGCTGTGTGGAACCATCACTGATCTGTTTTGTTTATTCAATTGTCACTAGTCACTTTTTTCCCCAGAGGGTGTATATATATGTATATGCATATACATAGATTCAATTCAATTCAATTCAATTCAGTTTTATTTGTATAGCACCAAATCATAACATACATTAATTAAGGCACTGTACAAAGACAACATCAAGGAGAGCAGAGAAACCCAACAGTTCACACAATGAGCAAGCACTAGGCATCAGTGGAGAGAAAAAACTCCCTTTTAACAGAAAGAAATCTCTGACAGAACCAGACTCAGAGATGTGCAGCCATCTGCCTCGACCGGTTGGGATGAAAGGAAAATGGGGGACAGAGGAGAGGTGGGGGACAGAAAGGACAAGAGGGAGATGAGGTAGAGACAGAAGAGAGAGAGAGTCCAGGAGCAGATACACAACAACTGTATCAAGTTACAATTTTATACAGTCAATGTTGACATGCAATACAATGCAATTTATATAAGCATCAGCAGAGAGTGTTGATAAAAATTATACTGATATCGACTTTTAATTACAGCATAATAATAATGGTGATGATATGTATGATAGCAATAGCCTGGAAAACTGGATCCGGATCCTGCAACCTGCAAGATGAGGAGAGAGTGAGAGAGAGTGAGAGAGAGAGAGAGAGAGAGAGAGAGAGACACAAACTAGGGGGAGAAAGAGACATGGTTAATGACATATAAAAAGTCATATTCATACCCTGAGTGTGAGAGAGTGAATGTGCATGCACCACAGGAAATTCCTCTAGGTTACTGGAACGCCATTTTCTTTCTAATCTATCTAACGACTGTTTAAGAGTGCGAGTATTGGAGTTAAACCATGGTGCTCGTCTCACCTGATTCACCACTTTCTTTTTCAGAGGGGCATCGCAATCTGATGTAGTACGCAGTGAGGCCGCTGTACTATCAACAAGGTTATCTACGAGGGCGGGAGTAAAATCACAAAAGGTACCTTCATGTGTTTCAATGTTTTTTCTATTTGTGTTTTACCTTTTCTTAGTTTAAAGACTTCATTTCATGTTCATTTTTGAAACCTGTGTTTCCTTCGTTTTTCCCTGTGCCTGTTTTAATAGTGACTAGAAAAAACAAACCACTGTCTCACATAAGACATCAATGTGGGACAAACATTTGGGTAAGTGCACATGTGTTCGTGACTGCGTGTGTCTGTACCCCTTTCTGATCATGCTCCAGTGGTTGCATACTGGACAACACTAATTGCATTCTTTACATGTAGCTATTAAGGTGCTATCCCCTTCCCCCCAAGCACAATTTGTCCTTAATAGCCCCTCAACCCCCTTTGCCATCATTCTCATGATGCTTGTGGCCTATAGTCCCTGTCATGCTCTTCTGTTTCTGACCATCCAGCTTCTCATTGTGATGTTCTTGCAGCAGATGGGGGCCCTTTCAGCGACATCAGCTGGTGCTTCAGCCCACCAAGACATTAGTCATGCCTCCGAGCTACTAGGAACACAAGACGGCTAATTGAAAATGGATCTCACACACACTCACACTTGTGATCACATTTACACAAACACGCATCAGGCCAGGCCATAGCACACACACAGGCAGCATATACACGCACTCTCACACACTTAATTACTCAGACCGTCACAGTAATGCACTCTCTCACAATGCTTCACACACATTTGCACTCAGTCTTTCAGAGGCCCCTACATCTCCCCAAAGGAAGTACCTTGGGGTGAGTAGAAGGGGGTCAGTTTATTGTTTCTTATGAAGAGCATGTGAAATAAATGAGGGACTCCACAGAAGGGTAATGAGAGAGGGATGGAGGGATGAAAGGACAGACAGAAAGCAAATCCTCCATCTCCATGAATGTGGCTTGTCCTCCCTCTGTATAAAGGACAGCTCCGTCCCTAGCCACATTGTGTGAAGTCAGCCCAGTGTGAACCCTTAATGGCTAATAGCAACTCACACACAATCCCTGATCAAGCTACACATCAACTCTACAGCTCCCAGAATCAGCTAAATGCCTCTTAATTAGCTCATTAAGCCATGACAGGTGGTTTCACTTTAGTGCGACAGAATTACAGGTCACATTACGCCCAGACATGGTTTGGTTGTTGGTGCAGTTTTAAAGTGTTGTGTCTTTTTCTTTGAAGGTTTACAAGACCATTTTGATGTCAACTGGTTTTCCCACAGTCAACCCTTGGTGCAGAACCCTTTTACAAACAGTGATAATATACTGAATTTCTGCAACACCTGCTAGGATCGAGTATAAATCCCGCTCACTGAGCAGAAAAAACATTTCGACAACTGAAGAAATAGTCACCAAACCAGCTGACAACAAGACTCCTCTGCCCAACGGACCTTTCAGCTGATGAGCCGCTTGAACTAGATGTGTCAGAAGGAGCTCTAGCATCGTTCTCTTCTTCTTTGGTAGGAACGCATCCTATTCCCACATCCAAACTTGTTACGCCACCCGATGGTGTCAGACCTGCGAGTAAACCAGGGTCTGCGATATGTGACACGCAATGCAACACACACTTCGGCGCACACGGATTGTGCGCCGAAGTATACCAGGGCCTTAAGACAACTTATAGTCATCTGGGATAAAAAACATGATACCTGGTTTTAAGTGTAAACAATTCAAACATATTACTATGTCATAATTGTATTTTATAACACAGTGAAGGAGTGAGAAGGATGGTATTAGAATAGAGAAATCATGCAGTACTTTGATGTGGCTGAGTCCAAGACTTCATTTTCATTATTCATGAGGAGGCATGTAAAAAAAAGTCCAAGAACACACATTTTTCTAGCAAAACTAAAGCTAGTGTCAGTTTCACACTTCATACTTCACATTTTCATTGTTCATTTTTGTGCACATTCAGCATTAACTAAGTTTACTTTACTACCTTATCCAATGAGGTTATGTTTTTGCCTGTACTTGACTGTCAGCAACTAAAAAAGGGATTGGGATAAAATGTTATGGGATATGGGTTGTGGCCCATCGAAGAATTTTACTGGTGATCCCGGTACTGATTCAGAATTTGGTGGAAGAAAAGGAAAACAAGACAATTGTTGTCAGATGGTGGTTTATTGTCACTGTCCAAAACTGAGCAACTCTGGCAGAGGTATTTATGGTGGCCCTGAAGAACCTGCGACTTTAAGAGAACGTTAATTGTGAAATTACCAATATGTTAATATTCTTATAGAGTGACTTGTTTGCAATAGCAATTTATGGCCAATAGGAGGTGCTATAGTGTTCTATATAAAGTAATTGAAGAGACGTGGCCTGCAATAAAGTTTTTGCGTAAAGTGTATATAACCCCTGCTTGTTGTGTTGAAATTATTATATGTGATATATAATGATAGATATAGTTATAATTATGATGATCCCCAGACTGTGTGTATGGAACATGCGCAGTTTGTCATGAAAGTGTGGTTTGTCATAAGGCGCAGTTTGTTTACAGTTTTATACGATTGCTTAAGCACAATTTTGAAAACATTACATTACATTACATGTCATTTAGCAGACGCTTTTATCCAAAGCGACTTACAATAAGTGCATTTAAACATTTGGGTACAAATAAGAGCTAGAAGTAAGTAAGAGCTTCAAGTAAATCAAACTATGAAGTGCTAGTCATAAGTGCGATATATATATATATATATTTTTTTTTTTTTTTTTTTTTTTTTTTGTCGTCGTCGTTATCGTCTTAGTCGAGGTAGAGTCGGAAGAAATGTGTTTTTAGTCGGCGGCGGAAGATGTGGAGGCTTTCCGCTGTCCGGATGTCGATGGGGAGCTCGTTCCACCATTTGGGAGCGAGGACAGTGAACAGTCTCGAGTTCTGTAAATGCCTCTGCGATCCTCTCAGTGAGGGGGCAGCGAGCCGGTTTGCCGATGCAGAGCGAAGTGGGCGGGCTGGGGTGTAGGTTTTGATCATGTCCTGGATGTAGGCTGGACCGGATCCGTTTGTAGCATGGAAAACAGGGCTCGGAATTTCAAAACACGACACACAATTTCTTTCTCAACCCCACCTCCTGATCTCACCACTCTACCAACCACAAATTCAGCTCCTTCTCTATCCTCTTTCACCCCTCTATCTCATGATCAAGTTTTTTCCCTAATAACCTTTCTTACTTCTAGCTCTTATTTGTACCCAAATGTTTAAATGCACTTATTGTAAGTCGCTTTGGATAAAAGCGTCTGCTAAATGACATTTAACAATTAGCACAACCACACACACAATATGCAGAACACCTCAGATCCTGTGCAAAATGAAACACTCTTGTAAAAACTATATACACATTTATAAAAACCATATTATGTTACCATATGAAACACACACATTTCATAAGGCTTAATTCTGTTTGAACCAGTTACACACTGTTTAACTTAAAACACTTTTAACAATTCTACCTCTCAGTGATTAGATTACTGAAAGCGAAGTACACAGAGAAAGTGCAAATATACAACATGGTAAATTCAAACACGACACAAGATCAATGCTGCAGACTATTGAAAATATGATTTATTTCTCTTCATATAACCAAAACCATTCAACATAGACAATCACAACAAAAGAAGAAAACGAAAAGAAATCTGAATAAAATACATTTCTGTAAATACTACAAATCTCTTTGCCTAGCTGGATCTGGCCAGAGAATTTCATCAACATCATGTCCGTCTTGAATGACGGATCCATCCTTGCACAGCTGCGGTGTTGATTTGGTCACATTTGAGCCTGGGGCCAGAGATCATAAACGTTCCACCGCCATGCCGAGAAAAACTCTTCGATGGGGTTTAGAAATGGAGAATATGGTGGAAGGTACATTACTGTAAACTGTGGATGGTGTTGAAACCAGTTCTGCACAAGAGCAGAGCGGTGGAATGACACATTGTCCCAGATAACAATGTGTTGCATCTGGTGCATTTGTTTAATTGCTGTGACGAGGTTGTGCAATCGGTCCAAAATTGTGAGGATGTGATCTGTGTTGTAAGGGCCCATATTGGCATGACGGCGGAGGACCCCATTCTGTGAAATGGCAGCACAAAGGGTGATGTCACCCCCATGTTGCCCTGGGACATTAATTATAGCCCTCTGGTCTATGATATTTCTGCCTCTCCTGCTTGCTTTACTGAGGTTGAACCCTTGATAAGATAGTCCTTTATTTGTCCCGCAGTGGGGAAATTGACATTGTTACAGCAGCGAAGACAGTAAAGACAAAGATAATAAGTAATAAACATGCATTACCAAAAAAGAAAATTACAACATAAAATGATATTTACTATTCTAACATTTAGTTAGAATGTATTTGTAGAGGATCTGAAAAGAGTGTCCAAAATTCCTCCTGGGATTTGTGCAAACCTGTCAACTACAAGAAATGTCTGACCTCTGTACTGCCACAAGGGTTTCTCCACCAAGAACTTAGTAATGTTTTGATAGGGGGTCAAATTCTTATTTCACTCAATGAATTGCAAAATAATTTAAATATTTAGTTTTATGTGATTTTCTGGATTTTCTTTTTGATATTCTGTCTCTCCCTGTTAAAATAAACCTACAATTAAAAGTATAGACCATTAATTTGTTTGTCAGTGGGTGAATTTACAAAAACAGTGAGGAATCAAATACTTATTTCCTCCACTGTGTATTGAAAATGTTTTGTTGAGCAACAATTATCAATGAAGTCAAGTGATGGTGTATGAACCAGTTTTTTTGCGATAGGTATCTATCTATGAATTTCTGATTGAAGGTGTTCCTTGCCACAATTCCATTTTACACTAAATGAGGATGGATCTCATATTCCATTTCAGTAGTGAGGATTTCTCACCCGTTAACCCCATTTGTACATCCTTTCTATGCTTCTCCTGATTGGACGTATTGGTGCAGATTCCAGTGAACATCATCAAAAACCCTCTGGTTAATGTCTTTTTATTATCTTCTATCAAAACAAGAGTGTGCCACCAGCTCGACTGACAAGTGTTGTGCTGCATGAAAGGTGCAGTCGGCACATACTGTACAGTCGACACTTTGCCCGAGACACTGTTTTGAAATGTTTTTGATTTTGACTTTATATAGAAATATATATTTTTTTTTTTAGCCCAGCATTGCCGTACAATTAATCTTTCACCTTGTGTTTTAACATTTTGGACCCAAAAGCACATAGACAAAGAGGCATTGCCACATAATGATACAGCAAGTACATGCAGCAAGATATTGAATTGAAAGGCATAAATGGGAATGCATGCATATACTGTACACGTAGATAGTGTGAGATTTGGGTTAGGGTTTGGGTCAAAGTGACTTCCACACCATGCCTCTGCTCTGAAACGGAGCAGAGTGCTGTCATTCACTATCTGCCAATTAAATGTTGCCCTGGAGCGTGCCTCACTAACAGAGCTAATTTGTGTATATTCAGAGCCAGCAGTTTGGTGGCAGCGCTGACAGAGGCAGGTGGGCGGCTGTTCCACTTCTCCAGATCAACCTGACTGTGCTGCGGCAACAGAAAGGGAAGCCATGATGGACAGTGGCTGATTAGGGGAAGTCCAGAGTAGGTTGGGTTTTCTCCGATGCCCCAAGGCTTTGTCAAGGAAGAAAACATCTCAGCCTACCGTGCAAACACACCCCCATTACTTATTTATTCTGTCTCTCTGGGTGATGTGTTGACAGCTCAGGGCTGTGCAGTGCAGTGATGAACAGGGTATTGTTTTTCAGAGCTGACTGAGCGATGAACTGCTCTTTCGCCCACTACACTTAATCGTCACACTGAAACTGGGCAATGGATGACATTAAGGAGGGTATATGGGAAGATGAAAGCAGAGTTGTGGACCATACGAAAGCTAACCTTCAAGTTGGGAGGAGTCATGTTCTTGCGTGACAATTATTACCTATCTTTTCCACATTGTGCCTATAGTGTGTTGTGTGTTTGCACCAAAAATATTGTTCATGTTGGTAATTACACTGTCAAATAAAAGCCAGGTGAACAAAAAAGCTCAATAATAAAGTTTACAAATGCTATGTAAACACTAAACAGGGTTGTGTTTATTTTAAAAAAAAAAACAAAAAAAAAACCAGACACTCTTTCTTTTTTGAAAATGTGGGATAGTTTGAAAAATAAATTTCACATTGTTCCGAGTCCTGAAATGTTATTATGAAATCCAAGCACAATATTGAAGCTGGGCTTGTCCCTGTTGGATCTACTGACATATTGCATTTATTGATTCCTCAGCCCATATCCCATTAAAATGACAGAAATCACTGAGTTCAGTCCCAAGTGAGACAATTTCTTTGAGCACTGTATATCCATGTATTCACTTTAATTACATTTTTTTTACAAAGGTGGGTTTTGTAGACATTGTCATTTGTCTTATCTTATTGATCAAATCATGAAATTAAACATACAGAGTATGTGATGCAGTGATTGTTTAAACCACACAGACATAATTCCTGGACTTTGGGAATTGCACATATTACTATGTGTTCATTTGTCTAGCTTTTAATTTGTTTACATCCAGTCATCCTGTCATGGTATCCTGCTCTGGATTTATACAGTTCATTATGGATTACAGGACTAGTAGAATTTTAAATTTATGTTTTGAGTACAGCCATGATGAATATGCATTTAGTTGTAAAATAATGCAAGAGCACATGGAAAAGCCAAGTCTTGTTTGGTTTGCAAGTAAATAAAAGTTAAATTGACATCAGGAATAACAGCAGGTATGTGTTACACAACACATATTAGTGTAAACCACCACATGAAAAAAACACTGTATTGTATTTGAAGACCCACTCAATGCCCGTGTCCCCTCTGTGATGTGACAAAGCTGATTTTTTGTACAAGTCTGTGACCAATTATTGTTCATATTAGAGTGAGGTCAATGAATTTATTCTGTTTTGTGCTTGTTCTCGGAGTGTAACTTTTTTTGTCACACGCAGGATCCAAAGACAAAGGGAATACACTTGAGGGAGAAATATGAACACAAACATAAAACATCAAAGAAGAAAGGATATCTGCAAAGCAGTCAGCATAGTAAATGATGGTGAGCACCAGAAAGCCATCGTTTCTTTTCTGTAGTGTAAATCACTTATATGACTCTAACTGCATTAAACTGATTAACAGAAAAGGGGACTTCTATACAAATGAACTACAAAATAAGACAAGGACACTTATAACCTTTTTTTTTATTATGGAACTATATACATCTGATATTTTTGATTTGTGATATTGAATGTGAGAGCGAAATGCAGGCTCAGCATAAATCTATAAGCAATAAAGTGTGTTTTTGATAAATATTTATCATTATACATTTTATTGAACTTCTGAAATACAGTAATATTTACATAGTGGTTTCATGGGAAAATGTGCTGCATAAGGTAATGTACACAAACCAAAATTATGACAGGTGCATTTTAAGAAAAAAAAACTGAATGCTTTTTCTTAGTATCCAGTTATTGCTACGTAATGCATGAATGTTTTAGTTCTGTTAAGTCTCACATCAGAAAGAGAGATAGAGAAAGGGTTCCTGGTCTCCCTTTTATTCATTGTAATAATAGGTATCTAGTTTTCAGGAGCTGAAAGAGCTCCCTAATAGCTCTTCATTTATTATAGTTATGGTTTTTATAGCACACTCAGTTTTGGGAATAATATAACATTTGATCTGCACACATATGCCACTTAAATCCTTCTTTGTAATAAAACTAAACATTTTAATTTCTGTAGACCATGTTCTTGCACAATGTGGTCTTAGTTTTATTATTATATAAATCATCATTATTATGTGTCTGTATTTAATGTTGTATACATATTGATTCAAAAGAATGACAAAACAAATTGCACTTGTAATGTTACATGTCCTGATGACATGACATAAAATTAAATAAGGCTCACAATCACCGGCTTTCAGCAGTGCTGTTGCTAAATACACCAGACTTCTCTGTTAAATATTGAGATTTTAATGTTAGAGATGTTTGGGGGGATTTTGAAGTCTTATGAACTGATCTGCAGTCCGGCATTGTTCAGTTTGATTCCTGTGTTGGACGTCGCACTCATGACTCTTGCAGTGACTTCATTTTCTGACCATTCAGTGATCGGCAGTCTGTCAACGTCACGTATCAGCTCAGAGAGCTTGGAACCTCACCAGAGCAGGTACGAAAAAAGCACCCAGTGCCAGGTACTATCCCTAATGGAAAAGCCGTATAGTCAAGCTGAGCCGAGCCATGCTAGAACTATATAGAAAAGCACCAATCGTCTAAATACCGCATTCATTTCGGGCAACTGGACTACTGTCCTAACAGAAGTCCAGTTGCCTTTGTTTAAGCACTTAGACTACATGACTTGCATAACTGAGAACCATCACAGCATTCCTGGTTCCCAGAGACAGATCTGTAATGAATGATGGGCCAGAGTAAATTCACGTACAACTTCTTAACTTTGACACAAGTTACGTCTTTCTTTACCCACATCACTAGAAGCACATGGTAGAGTGACTCGTCTTTCAACTGGAAGGTTGTGGGTTCGAATCCCCAGCTCCATTAGTCTACAAACTGATGTGTCCTTGGGCAAGCCACCCCACATTGTTCCTGATGGCTGTGCCGGCACCGTGTGAATGAAATTAATGATGTGTGGAAGAAAACACACTGCACACAGTGCTGTATGAATGTGTGAGTAAATCGGTGTGGATGGGTGAATGGCAAAACTGTAGTGTAAAGCAGCTTTGAGTGGTCATTAAGACAAGAATAGTGCTATCTAAATGCATACCATTTACCAAGGCTGGGTGAGATGTTATTGGTGGACATTAGCCTGACTTGTTTGTCTCCCTGGATGAAGAGGAAAAACCCTGCAATGCTGAACAAGAGGATTAAACTGAATAAAGCAACACACAAGTATGGTATTCTTTCTCTCCATACCTTCAAAGTTTCCGTCAACTATGTGAAATTCAAATTCTAAGTTCTATGTTTTTCTGCATGTGGGCTGTAGAGCTTCCCCACAGAACAATCTGTGCATTAGCTAGTTATAATATGTCTGCAGCCAACAGAAAGGGTTACATTAAGCATTGTTTTCCTGCTTGGCGTCAAAGACCTTTGACTGTTCTCTCTCTTGTCTGTTCTTTAGTTATTTCCTCATTATTTGATCAGATTTTTTTCACAGGGGACAATGTCTCCTCTAGGGGCAAGGAAAATATAAAAGACAATTAGACAATTAAAGACAAAGATGATGGTCAAATGGACTGTTCTGGCAATTTGGATACATGAGAGATAAATGAGTAACCACCAACTCTGAACTTCAAGGGTTGACTACAAAAAAGAGATAAACATCTATGTACAAATAATGGACAATCTGAACAGAATCAAAAAGACCAGAGGTTTATATATCTCAAACTTCAGCTGGAATTCCCCAGTGCATTGACAGGAAAGGAGGAAAGCAGAATGATGGACAACATAAGGATTATTTCTCAGTGCCAAACCACTGTCTCCTCAAACTCTCACTGTGGACTGCAGATAGTTTATGGTGGAGACATAGAAAAGGGAGTTGATATGTAGTTGGCAGGATTCTCCAAAGTAGGAAACTTCATATTTGGAACAAATCAACTCACAAACCTTGTAATGATTATTTTCAACTGGTATCAACTTTAGAGTCCAGTCTTTAACAAGTAGATGGGGTTATTGGCAAATATTGGATATACCAACAAAGTATGTTATAAGTGTCAGTTTAAAGGTTCAGTGCATAGAATTTAGGAACATTGGAGAAGTTGCATGTTGGAGCTGAATATCTTTCACCTCACCCTTCTTTATTATCTGGTTGATGATACAAATGTCCTGCACATGGTCTCCAATCTGTAACTTCATATGTGGTATACAGATGTGTCATCGGGCTTCTCATTAAATTCCTCGAATGCAGATAAATGTACTTCCCAAAACATGAAAATATTCCCTCACAAAGTTTAGAATTAACCATGTCCCACTCAGAAAAAGCGAGAGCTGACAGGTTGATACAGTATGTTGCTAGTAAAATAAACACTTTGTGTAGAGTTTTAAATTACAATATTTTTCCAACCTTCTTGTTCTGGAAGAGATTAACCTCACTTTGAATTAAGAGAGACCAGTGAGCCGTGTGACATTGCAGCGCGCCATTTGTGCAAACCTTTGCCCAAGGATTGCTACGGCTGCTGCATGACCTGCGCACTGAGCTTCAGTCAGCCGTGCAGCATGTAAACCGGGAGATGTGGCTTCGGACTAACATGTCAACATCAGCCCGGCAGAATTACCAGAAATTGGCATGGGTGTCATCTTCCTCTTCTACGTTTTTTATCCCCAGAGTCATATCTCTTACTTGCCATTATGGCAACTTCACCATTCAATAACAGCATGATAAAGAAATGAGGGAAACTTCAGGCTACTACCAGAGAACTGAAGCTAACTCTGTTGCAAAAAGACGATAACTTTGAAGACTGTACCATTTCGGGAAATAGATGGGGAGCCCTCTGTTTAGGTAAAAACATTTAATTTGCCCGAATTGAGGGATAGGGTACATAATTTAACAACAACGGTGGGTCTGTTCATAACTAATATATACATATTTTTTTCATGTAATAATGTAATGATTGGCATGACATTTTTCATCAACCTTCATTTTGGGGTCCCCCATCAGGTACTTGGGGCCCTACGCGATTTGCGTACTCTGCGTATAGGGAGCGGCGGCCCTGCCCCAAAGTCCTGACACTGGTGGTGATGGTGGTTGGTGATCTGATGAAGGATGAAGAAACATGAAATGGATGAGACTGAAGACTTGGTGATGGGCAGGTGGAGTAAAGCAAGAAAACTAAGGCAGACAGAGACAACATGTTTAAAAAGACAGCAATGGGATGAGATAGAAGTAGTTAGGCAAGAGGCAGCGCTATTGAGACAGACAAGACCAGCTGATGAACAGCTGGTCGCACCATTCACTCCTTGGGAAGTGAGTGTGTGCATGCTGTTGAGAAGAGATGAAATCAGGAAGTATGAGAATGAGACTCCTGAAGCATGCAACACAGTCCGCTTCTTGACGGACCTCAACATTGTTTTATACACTGAAGATATCTAGTGAAGGTTTTATGCTTAATGATCAGGAGCTATACAATAATGAATAATCAATATTTTACACTAAAAACAGTAACAACATTCTAACAGTATTTACAATGATTTCTCATTAATTTCATGTGTCATTCCAATGTTTTTTTTAATCTAATCTAGCATATTGACCTTATCTGACAAATAACCAATTTAACATAACATGACATATTTTATTTCATTTGTACGTCGAGAAGTTGTTGCTTGATTGTTTTAACACACTGACAACCCAGATCTGTCATGGGTCTGTCGAGGTCGTGGATATTCTGACGTTACTATTACACACAAACACACGCACACACACACAGTTTAACACAGCCAGGATAAATACAGTTAAAACTTTACCACCCTGCCATTGTTACAGTCAGTTTCAGTTACCACAGCAACTAATACCCAAACACACACACACACACACACACACACACACACACACATATCCTGGCTTGTGTTTTCCTTTGCACACATGTCTGTACCTCCTGCGCTCATGCCTCCCGTACACTATATCACACACACGTGCACACACACACACACACATGCACAGACAGTGGTGTTGAATGACTGTGCTCTCCTGACCTTGGCGGCACTTGGAGCTTGTCCAAGTGAGAGGCTGCTGGAGGTGTTGAAGACGAATGGAGCAGCTAGGTGAAGGACAGGCAGCACAGTCAGCGCTGGAGCTGCTCTACTTTTCATCCTTCACCCCACATTCCTCCACCAATACACTCATCAAATTATTTTTGAGTCTACATTCACCCACACATGTACACACCCCCTCACACACTCTATGTTACCACTGCTGCTGCCTCCTCATGACTTGCTGCAGCACCAATGTTCCACATATGCTGCCATTCTGACACCTGAAGTAAACGTTCACGTGTCTGTGACAGGAAGTGCCAAATTTAGCTATTTCACAAAAGAGCACACTTTACTTCCTGACGACCAATTAAAACACCACTGTGCCCTTTTTAAACGTGTCTCTTATTGCCGGATAATGAAGAAAGTTGTGACACAGAAACATTAAAGGGAAAGTTTGGATTTTAAGTTGTATGACACAGAGCCCAGGAGTACAGTGGATGCAACGTTGTTAAATCATTTAACAAGGCTCTGCTTTTCTGAGATCTCACCCCAGTTCGGAGCCGAGAAAAGTATTTCTGGGAGAGAGTTTGGGACACATAACTAACAGGTTTTAAACCACAAACATGCATGCATGCATATGCTATGTTAACGCATTTGAACAATGCAATACAACAAACTTCTGCCCAACATTATGTCAGATAAGTTTGGCACTATTTATGGCCCATAGCACAGCAGCGCAAGTCACAAGTTTCACCTGTTTTAGTCAGTGAGAGTGAGGGAAATTAAAGGTGACATTGAATGCTTGTATCGCACATATGTTAGTTATGGAGGTCTACTTACATATATTAACTTGTTTTCATGGTTAAAATCCTCCTAGTCGCTGCAAACGAGCTGATTGAAATATCTCCTCACTGACGCTCTCGTCAGCCACGCTGTTTCAGACCAAAATCACACCCCCAGAACGCAGACTGTGTTGTGATTGGCCAGCCAACGAGAGCTTTGACACTGTCCTGTGATTGGCCAGGTACCTGGAAGTGACGTAATTAGCACGTCAGCTCAGCTCTTCTTCTTCTGTGGTTGAATGTACGAAACCGGATGTGCCCGGACTAGTGCCCGCACCAGGAGGAGCTACGGTGGTGAGAGGAGTGGTGAGGTTTTCTGATGACATCATCAGCAAACGGAAGTGCCTTTCCACTTCGCAGAGCCCAAGAAAACAATAAAACACTATTTTCTCAGTGGTGGCTTAACTGTTTGTTCTGAAACTTTAGGGTTTCATAAATGAGGTAATGACGCAGATACACACACAAAAGCAGCGTTAATTGGAGCTTCCGGTCTATGTTGCCTTTAAACAAACACGTCTGACTATGAAACTGAGCCATCGGGTTATCTTTATGAACCAGAGTAAACAGATGAGGCACTTTACCATAGAGAGAGAGAGAACGGGCAGAGAGAGAGGAGAGAGAGATAATTGATGCAAGGAGATGAGACTGAAGCCACCTAAGGTCTGTTTGTTTACGTTTATGTTTGGTGCCATTTCCATGTGCATAGTTAGCGACTTTACAGACCCCCAGCAACTTTTTTTTATTTTTCAAAAAAGCGACTAGCGACAAATGTACCATCTTTCTTTCATAAACCTACTTTACGAGAAGGAAATGCATAATTCTGCAGCATGAGTGAGATCCATCTAACTGTATTTACTGTGAGCAGAGAGTAAGACACACACAGCGCACACACAGAACACATAAACAGAGTCAAAGATGAGCTGTGGATGTGCAGCACAGACTGTGTTCCAGACTGTGTTTGGAACAATCCCTGATCTGTATTATTTATTCAAGTAAAAATAGGTTTTGTTTTCTCCTCTCTTTATTTTACAATTCAACACTGTTTTCATCCCATGTGAAATCTCTAAAGACAGGACATGTTCTAGTGATATCTAGTGTCTTCCATGTTTACAGGCACTCAAGCTGCAGAGAGGACAAATTCCTGTTAAAAACTATTATTGTGTGGATTATACTTAACTGTTAGCGTGATCTGACATATTGTTGGGCAGAGGATTCATTGTTCAAACGTGGTAACGTAAAATATGCTTGCATGTTTGTGGCTCGGTAAATGATTTAACAACGTTGCATCCTGGGGTCTGTGTCATAAAAATGAATATCCCTTTAAGGTTTAAGGGAATCAAGGACATTTTACTTGCTCTTACAAATGAACCAATCTCAGACACCCAGTTAAATAAAATAGCAACTCTATGTATGGTTTCCCATAGTCTATGTAGGGTAAGTTACTGTGTTTTATAGCTTGTGTTTTTTTTTAGCATTGTTGTAACTCGCTATTATATAAGTAACATTAAATCCATCTTCATTCATCATTGCAGACCTTTAAAGTAATCTGTGAGGGTGACATTGTTTCAGTACTCCATGAGTTGTAGATCAAAAACAAAGACCAGCAATTACTGCTCATCATAATAGGTGCCACCAATGTGATCAAATGAGATCCATGAGATTGCTCATTCAGTAACATCAGTCTGGGATTTGACCTCTGCTTAAATTCAGCGCACCACACACATACCCACACAGCGCGTGCACACACGGCGCATACACACACATACAAATAGTTAATTTCTCCTTTCCTATATTGCCATTAAGTGAACTTTTAAAAAGAATGAGAGTGACTTTGCATTCTCCTTCATGTTCTTTGCTTTGTTGCTCTTTGTCAGCATGTCAAAATAATGAGGACAAAAGAATTGCAGTACTTGCGCGATAGCAGGGACATCCAGCTCAGTGTCCACATGAATATTCAGTCCTACATATGGTGCTGTGCAGGATCTGCATTCACTTAAAGCCACTAATTAGGATGCTTGATTTGAAAGGCTGCAGTTGCTGTCAAAGTATAGTTAGTAGATTTTCTTTGCTCCAGCAGGAGCAGGAGGGGTGAGAGAGGTAGAATGTGGATCTTGTTTGGAAGTGGATTATTCAAGTGTGGATTGACCTGTAACTAAACACAGAGGAGCTTTTTATTTGGGAGGGACGGAGAATGTCATGTCACATTAAGTTATGGATCACTGAGCTTAAATCACTGACTCTTTCTACTGGTGTTTCTGAAGTTGGTGTAAACAGTTTTGGTTCAGTCAACATGGTTTGAGATGTCAGGACTGTTTTTCCTTTCAAAAAGCTCTTGGTTGCTTTGAAAACAACAATAATGTAATTAATCATTTTAGTCCAAAACAGTGAGGAACAAATAATGTGCAACATAATGAGGTATTCCAACAATACCAGAAAAAGACACACATTTTAACCAATACCTCCCAGGTTTAAAATTAAATTAAATAAAATTAAATTCCACACAGCTACTGATAGTTACCTGATCTTGCTGGAATAGTGGAAACATATTGCTTCCCATATAGATTTCCATTATCATTTTCATTATATAAATTTCAACCAATTCAAGTGTGCAGTCTGCGGTCATTTAGCAGCAGCAGCAGCAGCAGCAGCAGCAGCATACTGACACTATAAAGAAAACCTGGTTTTTTTTTTCAGATTACTAGCAAGTAATTCAATTTACTTAATACAGTGGTATTTGGCTTCTTTAGGCACTGCTGAAATGCATTTATTAATTATCAGCTGATCACTGTAATCTAATAGTTGAAAAATGCTTTGTTTGACATAATCATATATTTTCCAACCTGCAAGGAGGAACAGGATTCCATACTAATAAAGAAATTTAAAAAATGAATAGTTTAGGGAAAAATAATAGTGCCCTAATTACTTAAAAATCAAACAAAATCATAGGCAGCTTACAGAAAGTTCAGTACTATTGCTGATGGGGATGAGCAGTTGTTGTTTAATCTGCACAAAATGGGTTGCATCCTTAGTTAAATGATCACAAATGTATTTTACTTACAGGGAGAACAACAGAGGTCTGAGTGGGGAAGGATGGGGAACATGTTTTAATACAGAAAGGAGGAAAGGTTATATTTTCTCCTCTTACTCCACTTCAGTGACTGGTTTGGTGATGTTAGGCACAAAAACATCTTCTCAACTTCTTCTCTGTAACAGGGGCATGGTCCCTTAATTTTAGGTGGTGCACTAGGGTGTTCACAGCAGGTATGTTTGAATGCTAGTTAAACTAGGGCCTCTCTGTGTGGGTTTACATTTGATACTCTGGCTTATGTCCATAGTCCAATCACATGCAGATTCAGGTTAGAATAACTGGAGAATCTAAATTGCCCATAGATGTAAATGTGAACATGAAAACTGGCTCTTTCTATAGGTAAACCCTGCATCCTACTCAGTGTCAGCAGGAATTTACTCCATTCATTTCCTTCCCACCGACCCTCATAAGTGAGGTAGAAAATTGTGACGTATGAATATTTAATTTATTCATTAATGATCTTCCGCATTATCCTCCACATGAGGCTCATGGGGAGTCGGAGCCAACTATTCACTCTCAAATTCACACCTATGAGTTAGAGTACAACGGAGTATTGGGGCCGAACTGAAGAAGGCCAAATCTTTTGAGAAGTCATAATATTATGAGAATAAAGTCATAATTATTCATATCATAATATATGAACGATTATATATAATATAACTATCTTAATTATAAGCAAAATCTCAGATGATCAGCTGCATCTTTGTCAAGATGAGGAACACAGAGCATTTTGTGAAGCTACATTTTCTTCACAAAGAAAAAAATAATCATTTTGACACATCAGCACCACATTATCTTTAGCATCAGGACTTTGAAAAGATTGTGAAAAAAACTGAGTTTGTTTGGAAGAAAGAATCACACAGACTTGGAGGAAATCATCTCTTTTGTGGAGGAGGAAATGGCTGGTAGTGGTAGACTGCAAGGATAACACTGGTTACATCTGTGTGCTGCTGCTATTTAATAATATTACATAAGATAATGATTAAAAAATAAACTTTATTGTTTTAATATTACGACTTTATTCTCGAAAGATTTGGCCTTCTTCAGTTTAGCCCTCATACTTTGTCGTATTAGAGTGTCCAATCAACCCCTGTATGTTTTTGGATTGTAGGAGGAAACCAAGGCACCAGCCATTACTCATCCATGGCCAACACTTAGGTTTGAACAATTTAAATATCTTTTTCATCATTAGAATGTTCATGTTGCTGAATGTACATCCTAAGATAACAAGTTTTAGGCATCTTGGTCTTATTATTTTGGAAAAAAATGTAAATAGAGTCACCATACTCTGTATAACAGACTTGTGCTGCATGAGTCTCACACTGTTTGTTTTAATGTGGACAGTAACACAGGGATACTTGTAAGTGTCTGTGACAGGGCACTGAAGCAGCCAGTGCCAAAAGAAATACTGGCAGTCCTTCATGCAGGCAAAATAATAGACATTAACCAGGAAATTGAGAAATTGAGTCACAGACTGGCAGTCAAGACCTGACCAAGGTAAGCTCACAGTGTAAACCAGTAAAAACAAATGCTGAAGTCATTTTTACCATTAGCTGTTTATGTTTCTTTAAGTCTGTTATAGACAGCTGTTCACATGGATCACTATTGGCATGGAAATATCAACAATGTTAAATGTAGTTTTTAAAAATTGCTAATGTAGCTTAGCTGCTAATGTTTGTGTATTGTAATTACAAATGCCTCTCTGTATTGTCAACATGTTCCACGGTCCAAACAAAACAGCACAAGTTCTGAACCCACAAAAAATATGTTTCAATATTGTTGACAAATAGACAAGCAAAGAGGTTGTTGATGAAGCTGAAGGAGGAAAGGTTTTAAGAATTTTCTATGGGCAGCACAACATGTTCCTAGGAACCTGTGTTTGCTGTCTACTGTTGTACTGTGAATTCAACTGTCAGCAACATTGGAATATTAGCCTACTTTTCCTCCTCCTTCTGTGTTGCCTTTAGTTGCTGCTTTCCCTGTCTCACTCTCCGTGTCAGTACATGGCAGTGAGAGGTGTGTTCTCCTTACCTCCTACAATCTCCTGTGCAATTTCAGCAATAATAAGGTTATTTAAAGGTGACATCGAATGCTGTTATAGCACATATATGTTAGTTATGGATGTCTACTTACATATATTAACTTATTTTCATGGTTAAAAACCTCCTAATCGCTGCAAACGAGCTGATCAAAATATCTCCTCACTGACACTCTCGTCAGCCGCGCTGTTTCAGACCAAAATCACACCCCCAGAACGCGGACTGTGTTGTGATTGGCCAGCCAACGAGAGCTTTCCCACTGTCCTGTGATTGGCCAGGTACCTGGAAGTGACGTAATTGGTAGGCCAGCTCTCAGATACACAGCTCCCCCTCTGGCATGGTGGATGCTCTGCATCTCAGCAGCTACAACGAGAGTTGTTCTTCTTCTTCTGCGGTTGAATGTACGCAACCGGATGTGTCCGGACTAGTGCCCGCACCAGGAGGCGCTTCGGTGGTGAGGATTTCTGATCACGTCATCAGCATAGGGAAGTGCCGATCCGCTTCGCAGAGCCCAGGAAAACAATACAACACTATTTTCTCAGCAGTGGCTGAACTGTTGTTCTGAAACTTTAGGGTTTCATAAACGAGGTAATGACGCAGATACACACACAAACGCAGCGTTAATTGGAGCTTCCGGTCTATGTGGCCTTTAAAAATCCCACTGCACAACATGTATGATGTTTATAGATGGTGTGATGATGACACCTATTGATTTGTAGGATACGACTCAAGAAGGTATGCAAGTTAAATCGTAGTAGCGGGGTGCAGCACACACTATAAATGCCAGAAAATTCCTGCAGGCAGTCTTTGAACCTCTCTCACAGTACAACATAGGACACCCTTTAACAGCCTTGACCAAAGAAATTGTAACAATTATTTCACACTATCATCTTCTGGCACAACCCAAAACTGTGCAATGTAAACCAGGCACAAAATGCATGTGGAAGGGCAGGGAGGTCCAGGAACAGAGCAGGGCAGCTGACAAATAACTCATCACAATTAAGTAAATAAATATAAATCCTATTTGAACTAAAGTCAAATCAACAATAACATCAAAACAGGATTTTTAAATGAAATGCAATCTATCATTTTGTGACGCTGTGTGTATTGCAAAAAGTACATTATACTACAAAAATTGAGTTTACACAGCCTTAAGAATTCAAGTACACACTTTGTAATCCAGATAAACAAAGGTATGACTGTCCTACGTACAAGAACAAGGGGCCTGCTGAGAAACACAAAACTATTTAATTGAGGCATTTTATTTAGGCAGATGATCAACACATCCATATGGAGCTTAATGGATTCACTTATATGTAATATCAAGTAAGCCTACGATTAAAAACAAAGAGCCTCTCAGTTGGAAGGCCTTCACTGTGCTTTGTAATGTGAGTGCTGTTGATACAAAAACCTTCTCTGTGACGGGAAACTAATGATATTTAAGCCTTTTGACTAATCCAGTATGACGAGTCCTGCATAGAGCCTGGAGTATGATGAAGTGACTTGCCTCATGTTACAGTAATATCATTTGTCTTTTGTCTTTAACCTACAACTTGTGATGTAATTCTGTCTTTTACTTAAAGCTGATATACTGTTAAAATGCATCGTAAATAGCTCTTCAATTTTATTGCTATCACTGAGCTAAAACTAAGTTAATTTAGGGGAGAAACTTTTTTAATTAACACACAGCACTTAATCCATTTAGGAGCAAGAGGCTGTCTTCTCTGGTGACGCTAGGCTGTTTGTTGGTGAATAAATTCTAACTTTACATACTCACCAAATGTGGTCATGAGGTAAACATCGTACTCATCCATAGATATACTTGCACACTTATATTTCCCAATCCTATACGATCTCTGCACACTGACGGTGGCAAAAACACCAGCTGCACTGAAGCTATTATTCTCATCTTCTCTAAAGACAAGATTTATAAGGGATTATTATAATAAAAGCATGTTTGGACTTAAAAGAGCCTTACAGAAATCTGTTTATCAGTAGAGTGCCACCTTGACATTGTTAACTGAAAATTACAGCAGCGCTTAGCAGTTTATTGAAAACAAAACCCCCTGAAGGTTATGAAACTGTGTACAACTGCAACAAGAACCGGGACAGAAGATGTTCTGCATATTTCTATTACCGCCTTTGGCTTTCCTTCTCTCTACGCACTCTCGATCTAATTTTATTCCCTTTATTCATCTGCCAAATCTCTGTATCGGTTTATCTTTCTCCTCCTCCTTTGTCTTTGTATACCCTTCTCCCCTGCTTCTTCTCCTTGGAGGCGGAGTTGAGCTTTTGGTAAAGACTGTTTGAGTCGACGTTGTTGACAGAATCAGGATGCCTCCTCCCAGAGGGGTGCAGGAGTGTCAGGGTAGGAGAGAGACTAAAGAGGGCTGGAGGTCTCACATTAATAATCCTATACTTGCACACACACACACATTCACACACACGCACACGCACACACATATTTGTACCATATGCTCATCACTATTCATCACTAGTCATCTCTGTGTCCTCACAAGCTGACAGGAGGTGGAGAGACAGAAGAAAGAGAGAAAGAAAGATGAGGTGAACTGAAGAAAGAAAGCATATAGAAGAGTCAGTGCTTCAAGTTTTTAATTCTTGCAAATTCATTTATTATCTCAATGCTTTTTGGCCACATTTGTCTGTGTGTGAGCAGCATGTACAGTAGTTTATGGCCCAAGGAGGAAAGTATTAGATTTTTGTTTATTTAGATTTTAGTGGTGATTGGGAAATGGATCACCACATGTATGTGTGTTGACACTGTGGGAAACTGAGAGGCTTGGGTAGATCTGAAGTTTCTGGTTGAATTAGCATGTTAATTTGGACTTTTGTTGTGATTTTCATATTTCTAAACTATAAATGTGGCAAAAATGCCATTTATTTTAAATTAATTACTTATATCCGAAGCTATCAGATGTACAATTTAAGCTGCTGACTGCCTTTCTGAGGCAAATTTGACAACTAAGATACCAGGAAACCAGTAAAGTGATGGTTTAACTACTGGTCATGTGTTGCATGTGAATAGAAGTTAAGTTCCATGGACACAGTCAGTCAGTCCTTAGCTTCTCGGTAACAGCACTCAATAGCCTGGTGCTGTCTGAAGCTTCTTTATGAAAGGATAATTCTACACTGGGCTTAGAGACACTGTACCATTATATTTTGTTTTCTGTCTATGAACACTCTTTCTGGTGCTTCAAAGAGATTGGCTCAAAAATGTATCCTTGAAGTCAGTGTCTTATTGATTATCAATCTTCCAGAACACTTGTGTTCATGTAAAGAGCCAGTTGTTTGGCTCCTGGTTCTGTAGGCCAATTGTTCACAGTCAAAAACATTGATCAAATTAGTCTAATTGGCTTAAATGGAGAAGGGAAAGCCAAAACAAAGATTAGAACCCAGCATCTGCACATGTAGAGGAAATGTAGCTCATATGTTTATTTCAGCTCCAATCACTGGTCAAGGAGGAAAATGACCTGCATTCTGTTATCCTGTCTCCAGTTTAATATTAACCCATTTGAGATGAAAATAAGTCATTTGTGATTTAATATCACAAACTAAATTAGAAAACATTGTCCTGAAATAACCCAACCCCAACCCTCGCTTCCCCCTTGCCCGTCTCTTTCCTTCAGCAGGCCGACGATCTATTCCTCCCTCGCTGTTCGCTGCCACTTTCATCCCCCTCTCAAATTATTCTCTTTTGATGTTGCAGCCTGTGCCAGTTGCTGTGCACAAGTGGCTGTGACTGTGTGGCTACATGTACAGCACATGGATGAACATATGAGCCAAAGTGTGTTAGTAATTTTTACACTCATAGATCCAAACAGGACACATCTGCAAGGCATTACAGAATAATAAGCCTCTGCACAAGACTGGCAGAGCAAAGGAAATCAAGCAAAACTAAGGCAATGTAACATCCTTTCTGCCTGTTAAGGAACAGTTAAATACACATTGAGCACATATAAGTGGGTGTGCTCAATGATACTGGCCCTCACACTTGTAATGACTTCCACACATTGTCACATTTTTTTTCCCACCTGTCAGTTCATCGCTGCCTGAAATGATGGAAGCTAATGAAGTGTCGTAGTGCTGCATTACAGGAGACAAGGCTGAGAATATGTGGGATATATGTGGGAAGAAAACAGGTGAAGAAGAACAAAAAAAGTGAAGTATAACAGGAAACGTAGGAGGTGGAGGGTTTGACAGACTCAGGTGCTTTTCTTCCCGATTCCTGAAGAGGAGCAACAGTGATTTGTGCAGAAGACAAGCATCACCTTCACAGTGCCCAACACTTTATGATCCACACCAAGCTGAATCAGGTGTCTTTAACACTCCAGAAATACATTAATTGAATGTTGACATCAAAACTGTTGAAGCTGCATTATATTTTGGAAGACTTGGGGAAATGAAGGTGATGATAGTTCCAAATCTGAATCAGTAAATAAAAGAATGAGGGAAAAACACCCCAGGAGAGGGCTGAGCAGCAGAATGGGTGAGGGATGTTTGTCCGACTTTCCAGTTAATCATATAACGGTCCAATAGTTAAGTTGGCTCTGGTAAAAGTGAACCTCAAGGTGAAATAGATGGGAGATTGGTAAACAGGCAAAAGGGGAACAGTCTGCACTTCAATGAGTTGTGATGCAGAAAATAAATTCATAGGAAAAGTGCTGTTGTGATTAGGGAAGGTGTGTCTATGAGTGAGAGTGTGTTGGTTCAGCAGAAAGAATTAAATGTGTGTTTGAAATTTAAGATGACACCCTCAGGCAAATGTTACTGAATATCAGAAGTTTTAACAATTTTTGATTGAGTCTACTGTTCTGTGTAAAGAACTGTGTCAACTTAACTTTAATAGATGTTGTCATTTTTTTTTTACTGAATACAAAAATAATACTTTCAGAGGTGGAGAGTGGATCGTAGTCACAATTAATTGGTTATGGATGACCTGCTGTTACCTGAATCTGATGTGACACATTGCCTCTCAGTAGTAGTGTTGTTGGCAGTGAACTACGGGTGATCCGGAGTTTACTTCAGCTCACTTTCTACACTGAGATGAATTTAAGTTGTGTAAGATTCAGTGTCTTCAGCCACTTTGTTTTTAACCTTGTCAGTTCTGCATTTCTTCTTGTTTGAGAACTTAGGGATGCCTGTCTGTTTTCATTGCACTACACTATAGTGACAATAAGGTCTTCTTGAATATTGACTTTACAACAGAATAATATTCAGTATACAGTGGGGTCCAAATATCTGAGTTTTCCAATGTGAAATTACACAAACAACAGTACCAAAACACAAATACATCATGCTCAAGTCAACCCTGACTGACAGGTGCACAGAGAGGGCCAGTAAGAATACATGGCTGACAAGATCTATGGAATTTTTCATTACTTTCTTTGTGGATACACAATACTGTATGTTTCAAAAATAAAATAGATCTCTAAATCTTACACATCAGATATTGTAAATTCTCAAATAGGAAAGATAAAGCACACATTGAGTGAACGTCACTGGTAAAACAGCAGGACTGGTATGTAACCACTGAAAATATCAATCCCATCTCTTTCCCTCTGATGCTAGTATGACAAATTGCTGTATTTATGGGATTGAAATACATCAACACATTTCACTAAATGTCTCCCTTGTGCACTTTTGCTCAGCTGCACTCCCTCATTCTCCACGTCATTCAATGCTCTGCTTCTTTACCTCATCCACTCTCATTATTACCATCACCCTCGGCCATCTCGCCCCAATTTTTCTCTCTCCATCCCTCCATCTGCAGAGAACAGCCTTTCTGAGCTGAAATCAATATGATATGAATTGTGGCTCCTTGCTTCTCAGCTGTTGCAAAGTTATTGTCAAACAAGCAAAAACAGAGACAGCCTCAATTATTTTTGATTTAGCCTCCTATACTGCTAGCACAAGATTTCTCTTCTACCTTTCAAGCAGGTCAGTGAATCACTTACATAGAGTAAAAAAAACTACATCGTGTTTATTTTGTTTAGACGAGGAAAAAGAGACATCCTTTAGCCTTTGCTATTTTATTTTTTTCTGTGAAGGTATCTGGCAACTGGATTTGCATTATATAAGCTACTTTACTGGATTTATGAGATGTTTTATATGAGTAGTTATTCATCAAAGAACATTAGAGGTGAAGGAATAGTCGCTGTGGATGGTGGACGGACTGATTGTGGTGCTGTACGTAGTTGACCAGTAGTCTCCCTACTGTGATCCACCTCTGCTGTCTCAGGATCTTTAAGAACTTATCCACCATAATGTTATCTTTCCAACTGTCACATGTACAGTGAGCTGTCAAAACAAAAACAAACTGAGTGATAACCTGCTGCGTGTCTTTGCTTCTAATGTGCTGTGACAGAACCCCCGGCTCATTTCACTAGCATTTATATTGTATGAAGTTGTAGACATTTGGGTATCACACAATGACAGTGATTACACGAGAGGAACAAACTGTTGCCTCGTGTGATGAGAGCATGGCTCACCTAGGATGACGTCTAGCTGTAATTTCGGTGCTCAGTGCTTGGTGATGTGTAAACATCTTTTCAAGTTTCCTCTCTGGAAGCAGTTATGGTTTCCATTGTGAGTCTGTCTGCTATTGCTGCATTAAACACATGTTTAATACAAACCTCTGGACATGCAATCAAGTTTGCTATCATTGCCCTCTGACTGTTTGCTCTAAGTGATAACCTCAAAGTGAATGAATGTCTTTCTCAATCAGGAGACAACAAATCAGTTACATCTCTCATCTGCTTGGGTCATGTTGTTGTATTTTCGTTCATTGATAGATATTTCCTATTTATTTCAGTTAGATTTGTTTCCTATGCCACTGATTACTAGTCCCCATGTTTATTGTTTGCACCTGTGTCTTGTTTTGCACTCTCCCACTCAGTATATACTCAACTTGCCACTTCACTCATTGCCAGTTTGTCTTACAAATACATTCCACCATTCCTCATACCCATGTTTTTCTAGTGTTGCCTAAGATTCTTCTGACTGATTTTTGTGTACGGACCTTCCACATTTTCCTCAAGTCAGGTCAAGAGACTATTTCATCTTTATCATCCATCTGAGTCTGTTCCTAGGTTCTCATACTTGTGAGTTTGCTACACTGTTTTTCAATTTTGAGTAATGTTTTATTGGTTTTCGCATTCCAGTTTGAAACCCACCTCAGTGGTCACTTTGTGACACATGACCCCATGTGTCACAAACAGTACAAAAAACTGTTTTTCCCCTCCTCTCGCTCCTCTCTTCTCCATCTCACCAGAGGACACAAACTCCTCCGCTCTTACTTGCCTTTTGGGGTGGAGGAAGGACACAGACATCAGCTCATCAACTCAAGATCCTTCAGTACAGAGCTAAACAAGCTCCCAGCAGCAAGAGAACCCTCTCTGCTGATCTCCAAGCAGGCTTGCTCGAAGCAGCCTGTTATCCTCCCATCAGAGGCAGTGACACCAGAGCCTGCCTAAGGATCAACAAGGATCCTAGGATAACTTTGTAAAGAGGAACCTGAGCAACAGAGACCAGAAACACCAGAACCCTGGACCAACAGTCAGCACCTCAAAAGGACACTTTCAAGGATTTGGTAACGTAACTGGGCCTAGCATAGCATCACACGACTTGACTTTTTACCTTTATAAAATGTTTTATTGTATTAGCTTACACACAGTGATGTTGTTCTGTCTAGATTTAGGTTAATATGTAAGCGATGTCCATGCTTCCTAGCTTTCAGTTCTAGCCTCTTGTCTAACCTGGCACCTCATCCTACAAAAGTGGTTCACAAAGAAACACAGCAGCCATGCAGTCAAGAAGCCTTCTTTGATTCAGACATCTTGTTGTAGTTTCTTTGTCAACCACCATCTTGATTTGTAGTCTACATCTATCTAACTTGGCCATTTGGTCACACACACACACGCACACACACACACACAGACTCTCACACACATTGTATAGTAGATATTGTTGTTTCAATCTTTGATGTCTTTTTTAATAAATGTTTCTAAAATATTCAGTCTGGTCTGATTAATATTGCAGTGAATATTGCCAACCTCTCCCCTGTAGAACTCCAATTGAAGCTAACTGCTAATTGTGATTTATCAGTTATTAAGTTAATAATGAATCATAATCCAAATTGGGGCCACACGGTTGGTGTTGTGGTTAGCACTCTCGCCTTTGCAGCAAGAAGACCTGGGTTCATGACCTGGTCGGAACAAGAACCTTTCTGCATGGAGTTTGCACGTTCTCCCCATGTGTGCATGGGTTCTCTCCGGTTTCTCCGGTTTCCTCCCAACATCTTCTCTCGTTGCTCTTGTTGCAGATGTATTTACTTCCTGTCATGTTTCCACACCCACCAGTTCGATTACATGTCTCGCCCTCATTACTGTCACCTGTGTTCAATTTGCCATACCTGCAGTATAGTCTTCTTTCACCAGCCGGTCTCTGCCAGTTCATCTATTCATTCCTCTGATAGTGTTCCAGCATTTTCCCTGTTTAGTCTCCAGTGCATGCCCCTTGTTGTTCTCGTTGACTCTGATTCTGACTGCCTGCCTGTGTACGTAACCTTTTTTTGCTTCAGTCAACTACTATTACTTTCTACAACTTGTGTCTGAGTGTCCTGCTTGTGAGTGAACGTTTCTGCTGCAGTTGTTACAAAGGTACATCTTCAGAGAAGTCAGTAAGTATTGTAAGAGCAAACAAACATTGACAGGAAGGAAAATGTAGTTCTAACCCCCTTTTTTTTAAATGTGAATATCAGATGCTATGAAACAGCAAAACACAATACAGCACTGACATGTAACACTCAAACTGGCGCAGTGTAACTGTTGGTAATTGTTCACGTCCAAACACAAATCGTGTTTTCAGACATCATTAAACTTGAAACTAGTCAGGGGACAAAAACGATATAATGACTCCCTGTGGCTCTTTAGCAGCAGCATGACTATGGTATGAGTAAGGCCTGGTAAATCATTAGGTGAATTACTCAGCGGCACATACTGTATTTATCAGTTCATTAGCTTTTTTTCCACTCTTTCTCTCTCAGGGTCTGATTCAGCAGCAGCACTGCTCCACATGAAAAAAACATCAAAGTGAAATTACTACCCGATAGGAATGCAGCGTTTCCAAATAAAAACCAAACAATGCATGAGATTGTTTACTATACGCAGAGGGGCTGAACATGAACGAAGCAGACCCACAAAGAATTCACTCCCAGTTAGTTTTATTTGATTGCTCATTTAATTAAATCAATGTGTATAACAAGCGTCCAGTAATGTCCCTAATATCCCCAGCTCAAGTTAACTTAGTTCTACAACTTAGGTGTTGACATCAAGGTTAAACAGGTCTGGAGTCCATGTCCCGTTGCCATGGAGAATCAGAACGCTCACAAGGTCATCAAAACATTGTCCAATAAACAAGCTACCTGATAGATGATGTCACTCCTTTTCACAAGTCTTAGTTGATTTGTAGCCGAAGTTTGTGAAAATAAATGGAACAAGAACAAAATCCAGTGCATGACATTTTTCCGGCTTGGACTAAAAAGAAAAAACCCTGGCTTTTCTCAACTCTGTTCTTCAGTTAGTTTGTTAACTTGCAGTTTGTCTGCAAATTCACTTAACATGTTCAGCAGGCAATTTACTGGTCTCTAATCGCTCTGTCCTCCTTTCACCACACACGACCTACCTGAGGTGCTGTAGCTGTAATGACGGTTGATGGAATTACAGTAAAAATATTGATCTGTGGTCGACTAAAACACTGAGCAGATCTCCACCTTGGCTGCCAGATAGACTCAGGTTTCAACGTCTGTTTTTGTTCATGGAGAGCTTTAAAGGAGGCAAAGGACCACCGGGAGTGAGATTACTATATAATAATTACAAAATGTATATGACTGGATTGTATTTTATGCTGAGACCGCCGGCAGTGGAGGTGCAGCAGGAATATAGTGAGAGAACAAACAAAGATCATTCCATGGTTTTGAATGTCTTAGTAACTTTTGATCTATTTCGGATGGTGAGCTCACTGCTGGTCTATGTCTTTAAAAACAGATTGGCTTCCAAATTCTGCTCTGTGTACATGTGCAGTTTGCAAGTGCTAAGTATGCTATAAAACTTCCAGATAATGTCTTGGATTTCAGATTTTACCCCACAGATCCATCCAGAAATGAATTGTCTATCAGTCCATGAAGACACCGTTTACAGCCCATTCACTGTTGAGAGTTGCAGAGTGTATAGTGCGTTTGTGTGTGTGTTGAGGGGGTTGTTTGGAGGATGACAGAGTCATGGCTGCAGAGTGCTTCCAGATTTTAATTATAGCTCTTTTTTACTATACCTATAAAACCCTTTTTATCATTTTACACTTTCAATATAAAGAACACACACAGTCACTAGTTCATAACTGCTGTTTTTACTAAGTCTGAGATGATTCACTCCACTGGATTCCTCCATCCTCTATCTACCACCCACCACCCACACCAGTGTGAGACAATAGATAGAATTAGATAGAATTTCTATGATATTTCAGTTTAATCTTCCAGACATCCTTTAAATGATCAGACCGAGGACACCAAAGCCACTTTCCCCTCCCGACTGAATAAATCTCTGTTAGGTTAATCTCTCACAGTCCAACATTCAGAGATGGTGTTACAAAGTCCATGAATGTTAGTGTGATTCATTTTTGTATATTTTATTATTTTTTTTTTATTATTTAGTAGTTAAGATTAGATTGATTCTCCTTTCTCTCCCTCATACTGTAGGTCTGGGTGAATGGTTAATAATAGAAGGTATGAATGACATTGCCACCAGAAAAACAACACACTTTTTTTTTATGTTATTACAACTAAAGCACACAGTTAAAATCAAGGAATAATGAAGTCAGCCTAATCATGGTCAGCCTAATCATGCTTTCATTTTCTGGAATAAAGTTTACATGAGTCACATGACTTGGACTCAAGTCAGACTCGACTACTGAATTTGATGACTTTAGACTCGACTTGACAAAATTTAAAGAGACTTGCAACTCGCCTTGGACTTTAACATCAGTGACTCTTGACTTCACTTGGACTTGAGCCTTTTGACTTGAAAAGACTTGTTACTTTCCCAAAGATTGTAAAGTATGTTATTAAGGAACGCTCTGTATCTTTCATTAAGTATATGTGTGCGTCTGACATCCAATCAAATTAGTCTGCTTCTCTGTACAGGGGGTGCGTCATGTGTAGTCCCTCATACAACCCCACTTCACAAATCCTGAACTATTCCTTCAACCCGAAATAAGTTTTACAATACATGACCAGTGCTGCAATCTGCTACAGCAGCAACTGTAACGTAATGTTTACCACAGACAATGAGATACTGTAAATACAGGACAGAAACTACTATGGAACTAGTTAAAATGCAATATGCCATGGAAATACAATGTTAGCAATTTTGTACAAATACAGTTGCATTTTTTTTTTCAAATGTGTTTATTGTGTAAAGGAGTACTTTAAAATGAAGAATATTCTTGCAAAATATGAGTCAAATGTTTAGCACTATTTTTTTCTGCAGTTCCAATTGCACTTGTTATAGATACATACTTGACTTGACTTGAGACTTGTCAGTCTTGACTTGGAACTTGAGAGCAAAGACTTGAGACTTACTTGTGACTTGCAAAACAATGACTTGGTCCCACCTCTGAGAAATACAAATACAATCTGCTGTTGTCTAGGGTCATGCTTTTTATCCCCAGATCCAACCTCACTCCATTCAGGTGTCCATGACAACCAGAAGTCACTACAGAAGCAACAAAGTTAGATCCCTCTACAAGGTCACCACTAACTGTGTTTTATTGGACTGCAGAGTCAGGTTTAACACAGCCCTGAACACTATCTGAATAATGTCCGCTGAGCTGACGGGTAAAGGTTTCCTGTGTCTCAATCATTGTTGGCTTAGAGGAATAGATAAACATTTTTTGAAAATTCATTGTGCACCATTCATTGACACTGCTATACAAACCCTGACATTTCAGAATTATCTGCTATACTATCTAGTATATGGTTTGGTTTGAAACTTGAGATCACTGAAGAGACCAAGAAAGAAAGAAAGAAAGAAAGAGAGTAAAATGCATCAGCCAATATTTGTTTTGGCCTGTGAAAGTGTGATGTTTTGTGGTGTTCATGTGACACTCATCTCCAACAGACATTCCTCTCATCACATTTGCAGGAGTCTGTCACGATCAGAATAACGACAGCTGTCTCTCATTGGCCCTTCCTCCCCTCTCAGCTCCCAGATGGTGATAAAATGGTTGCAATCACCCCACCCACCCATACGACTAGAACCACCCAGGGAGCCCAACAGAAAACTGATCTGCTGCTGCGGCACCAAGGAAGAAATACATGTGTTCCAGACACAAGTCAGCAAACAGGCGTAGACAGAGTGAGCCATGAGGGGAGGTGTCGAACAGTGAAAGCTTTATTGAATCTCCAAACTCACTGGCTGTTATTACACCTTGCAATGACTGAAGAAATCAGAGCAACTTTCCCAAGGGCACAAACAAGGCAGTAACCAATGAGGTCATCTTACAAATGAACTGTGTTAACAAAACAGAGGCTGGTTAGACTCGTGTTAGCACATGCATGTCATAAATTCCTTTCCACAACTTTACAAATGTATCCCAGGGCATTGTTATTATAATTTTTACATCCATATCTCACATTCTGGTCAGGCTGAGCAGCTTGCATTGGAGTAACTGGAGGTCATTGCACAACTGTTCAGATTATTTAGATGGAAGAATCTTGGCAGGGTTTCACACAAGGAACCTCTCCTCACTACTATTTGAATCTGAGTCATCCGCTCAGAGAAAGCCAGCTTTAAATCAGTGCTGACAGGGAGGTAATCATCTTTACTGGAGTCTGTTGTTCTTCAAAGGCCCTTGTCCATTTTTAGAAACGTGTTGTTTTGGGAGGCTATGATGTCATCCCAGCATTGGCTTTCAGGGCCGCTCTTCTGAATCCACACTTCTGTTTTTAAAACATGCCATTAGCCATCCAGGGTGCTGGGAAAGTAAACCAGTGATTTAACCAACTAACTGAAAAACAAACAAAACACACACAACCCACCCACCCAATTATAGCAGGAGAATACTTCCCAGAATTTAAGGCCTTACCGTATTTTCCACACTATAGGGCGCACTGGGTTATAAGGCGCACTGTCAATGAATGGTCTATTTTTGAACTTTTTTCATACGGACTGTAAGGCGCATTAAGCAAAACAAAACAGTCAGATAAGTCAGTCAGTCAAACTTTATGAAACGCGTTCACAATAACTCTCAACATTGTTTAAACATTAATGAGCGTATTCACAATAACTCCCAACCTTGTTCAGTTGTAGCACGTAAAAAAACACAGTCTGATACCGCTCAATCAAATTTTAGCATAGTCACAATAACTCTCAAAATTGTTCAGTTTACACATAAAATACAACACATTACACTCACTTTTTCAGTTCATTCCTCGTCCACAAATCCCTCAAATTCTTCATCTTCTCCGCGACGCTCCTGACTACGGTAGCCGTAATGTACCACACAAAATCGATTCGAGGTCAGTAAGCACAACCACAATTAATCCATATATAAAGCGCTCTGGATTATAAAGCGCACTGTCGTTTTTGAGAAAATTAAATATATAGTGTGGAAAATACGGTACTTGGAAACAGAGCTTACCCTATGCAATCTCGTTCTTCTTCACTCTTAAAAAGTTTTCTCCCCTTGTTGAGCATTATGGAGAAAAAAATGGATCACTTTACTCACTGGTCACACTTCAGATTCTCTTTGCCAAGCTCTGGCCACAAGTTAAAGAAATGCAATACATTTTAATGTGTTCTTTAACATTCTTTCCTTGGGGTGGAAATGTTGGAAGTGGAAATTTCTCTGGTGTTGTCTGAACGCTCAGCCTGCCTCACATGATCAAGTCAAAGAAAAAAGAAGAACACTACTTGTGTATTTTTTCCACATGCAGTATTGGAACATCTGTTTCAGGTTTCATAGCACTTGAGAGGACTCAAATACTGGTGGGTTTTACATTGAATTCACATCTTTCTGTAGCCTGAAGGGCAGTTTACTGGCTGTTGAGAAGAGAGGTTATTTGGCCAATCCAGTTTGATTAGAAACATGCCAGTTGAAGTTGCTCTTGTCTTCTTACTTCTTCCAAGGTTTAGAATGAACTTTCAGTTTGAACGTGTAAGCTAAGATATTGTTTAAGAAAAAAAACAAAAAAAAACTGCATTTGCATTGGTGGTGACATTGATCTTAATTTCTTCCATTTTAATGAAAGCGTCCTTCATCATGTCAGAACTGCACCTAAAATTAAACAAAGCTGGCTTGTGCTTTTCTTACATCTCTGAGACTCTGCAGTTTGCAGCAGCCCACTAAAAGAAGACAATAAACAGCACAGCTTGTGATGAATCCCTTTCCTAAAGTGCTGACTCAGACAAAAGACCTTAACCACATCACACCTGCTTTGGCCTCCTTACACTGCTTACCTTTTCCTTTAGAGAATGATTTTCACATCCTGAAACTTGCTTTATTAGAAGCCTGACATGGCTTACAATCAAACAAATGTCATTCTTTATAACTTCCCAATATGTGACTTATTGAGTGTGAGGCATGTTGAGATGTACGGCATGTGGAGGACTGAAAACAGAAGAATGCAGAGACAGAATAAGCCCAACAGAATATCATTGAAGGCTTGAACTGAACATCTTGTTGCACTTGCACTGTTCACTTTAGAACATAACAACTCCTTAAAACACAGCCATGTCAAAACTATAGCATCAGCTGCATGGATTGTAATTTTGTGTTTGTTGTTTGTTTTCCTGCACCTGCTGGACAAAGCTGAACAAGTGATTCACATCATTGAAATTGTTTGTTATTCACCATTGTTTTGTTTATTTTAGTTCAGTTTAGTTTAGTTTAATTTGGTTACATCCCCAGTTGCCATCACACTAGCTAGTGGCTACTCTTAAACTGGGCATATGCTGTGCATTTTTTGCACTAAAATGCATATGATGAAAAGCCAAAGTTCACGGTTTACGTGCGCACACTATGCCGTCCGATGCTCTGATGCAATACCCTCATGAGAGACGACCAACATTTCAAACAGGTTCCATTTTCATCCAACCATACATATACATATACATAGCCGATCAGAGGCTGGTTGGAGTTAATCAGTGCTCGTTGCTGCATGACTGCATTGTTGCCTCATAGCAAGAAAGTCATTAGACTCCCAGTTTAAGACCAAACCAAAGTTAATACCTCACCTGTAGGTGATTCCCCCCCACATGGGTTCTCTCTGGGTATTCTGACATGCAGAATAGAAATGAGTTAAACTGGTGTCTCTAAAATGGCCATTGCTGTGAATGTGAATGGTTGTTTTTGTCTCTGCATGTTGTCATTGTAATGGACGGGCAATTTTTATTGGGTGTACCCTGCCTTTTGCCCTACATCAGCTGGCTTTGGCTCTAGCTACCACTACACTAAGTGGTAGAAGATTTATGAATGGAAGTTACAGCCCAGAAAAGCTGTAAAATGCATCAAAGGTTTCTGAAATATTGTAAATTGCCTCTGGGAAAAGTGCACCTGAGCTGACAGTGAGAGAACAATGATTAGAAGCGTTCTGGTCAAAGGTCAGTGGAGACCTGCTACCTCTGGGATCTTTAGACTGGACTCTACTTTTCACCCTGTCAGTCAAGACACTTTTAGCCTTAAGCTAAAGATACATGCATACATGTATGCACGCATACAGCACACACTGCTAATATACACCCGGCTGAAAAGAAACAGCCACTCGTGACAGGACATTGTTATGGCTCACCAAATTCCCAATGACACATTTTCAATGCAAGAGGTTGAAATCCAACTGGACATTAAAGATGCTGGCAGCCTCACGAGAGTGCAGAGGTGACTGTATGGAAATTTGTACACTCAAATAAAAATTTATGGTGCACTTACTTAGTGTGACAACAGAGTCTTTTCCCCAACTACTGTGATTTACTACTTTACTTTTTTTCCTGTTACTGAAAAAGCCATAAACTGCAGAGCGACATGTTAAAAGATACTGTATGTTGGTTTCCTGAAGGGTCAGTATGTAAAACTAAATTCTAAAATTCTAATCCTTTAAAAAAAATCTGATACTGACTTTGATGTCACTAAAATTACAGCAACATATGAGCTTCACGCTGCAGTTCTCCTTTTGAAGCTGGAATACCTGCAGCTGTGCGGCTTGTGGGCTCAAAAGAGTGAGGCATGATTCATCATGATTTTTTTGTAAAAGGGCATCATTTTACATTATTACTTACTTTGATCGGTTCCACCTTACGAGACAGTTCTGTCCGTTTTGTCCGCTCTTTTGCCTCATCGGTCTTCAGATTCAGTACCTTTATATCGTTCTTTATGTCTTCTTGCCAAGTTTTCTTCAAACTACCACATTTCCTCTTCGTGTCCACCTTTATCTTTTTTACGACATGCACTGCAAAACCTAGGCCCCTTCGCTCCATGTCATGTCATCTGATTTTTCTTTTCTTGGGCCTTCACTTTGATTCTTCTGATTCCTCAGTCGTGTTAGCCCTAGTGACCATCTAGCATTTTCATCTCCGCAGTTTCTAAGTTCCTCTCGCAAGGAGAGCCTCACTGTGACGCGGTATGATCTTCCTTTTTATTTTGCAGATATCCTTTGATCACAGAGCACGTCCATTAATGCCTTCCACTTCTGCCATCCTCTCTGCTGATACAGAGCCCTGCATCCTTTAACACCGCTCGCCACTCTTCTAGTCTGTGTTCCTCTTTGTTTGCTGACATGCCTAAGAGGATTAGGTCGACCACGAACAGCATCACCCACAGGACATCGTTATGCAGATGAAGGGGCTAAGGCAGGAGAAGTGGTGGACACCTACTTTGAAACTGCTCAAATTCCAAATATTGTTTCTTATGAAAACAATTAATATTTAAACTAATTAAATGCTGTTTTATCTTTACAACTAAGAGCACTATAATCTGCATATTCTTTTAATTTCAAAACCAATAGAGGCGTCGCATCACACCTTTTTCTGACCTTAATTAATGTATTCTTCCTCACAACCTCCACCAGGTAGGTAAAGGGCAGCAAGATTTGAGGCTAAAAAGGTAAGCAAATTACCACTGAACTTAACTGCAATAACTGAGGGCAACCTCAACTGATTTAAGGCGACATAGACCAGAAGCTCCAATGAACGCAGCTTTTGTGTGTGTATCTGTGTCATTACCTTGGTTACAAGGTAAAGGTAAACAAGGTAAAGTTTCATAACAAACAGTTCAGCCACTGCTGAGAAAATAGGGTTTGATTGTTTTCTTGGGCTCTGCAAAGCGGAAAGGCACTTCCGTTTGCTGATGATGTCATCAGTAAACCTCACCACTCCTCTCACCACCGTAGCGCCTCCTGGTGCGGGCACTAGTACTAAGTACGCACTAAGTACGTCACTTCCAGGTACCTGGCCAATCACAGGACAGTGGGAAAGAACAGCGCGGCTGACGAGAGCGTCAGTGAGGAGATATTTCAATCGGCTCGTTTGCAGCGACTGGGAGGTTTTTGACCGTGAAAACAAGTTAATATATGGAAGAAGACCTCCATAACTAACATGTGTGATACAAGCATTCGATGTCACCTTTAAAGGGTGAAATGAACATGTTTGATGTGTATTCATTTCAATGTTTGACCATATGGCCCAATGTTTACTCTCAGCAACAGTAAACTGGTCCTTGTGGCACTTTTTGAAACATGTTTTGCAAGGTTATGTGCTATATATAGCACTCATTAATAAATACGCAGTGTAATACACCCTTAAAAGATAATCCAAATGTAAATGGCTCCAGAATGGGTGGTATGAGGATAATCAGAAGCAGGGAGGTGGAAAGTGACAGGCAGAATAAGGTGACAAGGGTGGAAAGGTTGTTTAACTGCAGGAGAAAACCCAGTCTGTTTGCCCAAGTGATATTTTAAGTTCTGCTGCAGACACGTGTTTTTTTTTCTCTCTGGGCCTTTTCAGCGTCAAAAGGCTTTTTTCAGCACCCGGAATTGAATCTGGGATGTTAACACAACATTGACTTTGGCACAAGAGCAGTGACTGAGGGAAATGACGGGATTGTTCAAGAAGTTTCCTCAACCTCAAGCTCTCATTGCCTGGGCTCTGATCAACATCACATCATCCCTGACGTACACAACATCCAGACATGCTGACTCGTGTTTCCTAATGCCCCTTCATGGCATGCTGATGAAGTCACAGGCTCTTGTAGGGGTCACATCTAATGCAAAGTCTATTATCAAATATATGTCTAAATAACAGCAAAGACTACGTTTCGGCATATGATGCATTTAAAAGAGCCATAACCATTTTATATGTGTGCAGTTTTATCATTTATTGTTACTTATTACTTTTAATATTTTACCTATTGCCAGTGTATAGCACTTTACATGATATTAATTTACAGCGTAGTTTTTTAATTCATTACAGTTTTTGGTTAAGTGTGGTAGACGTATCTTTGTTGTCTTCTATTTGTTTATTTATTTTAACTCCTACAGCTCAAATTTCATTTCTGTTGAAGATGGTATTTCAAAAACTATTATATTTTTGTATTTTTTTTACTATAATAACTGATATCTTGATATTGCTTGTGTCTTCAAATCCTTGCAGTTATGTGAGTTTTGCAGTGAAGCTGAAGAACTTCCCCTTAGTATCTGAATTAAAGCAGCCAGTGTCAGCAGTCTATGCTTGATGCTGTGATGCAGATGTAGACTTCAGGGTCAGGGTCAGAGCACCACAGCATCACACATGGTGGGTGTGGTCAGAGCTGAGAGACATTATAAAACTTTCATCCAGAGGACAGTGACATGCTGCTTTTTAGCCTGGTATGTCATCAACTAATAATGTTGGTTAGTGAAGGGAGAGAGTTGATTTAATGGAAGAAAAGCAGATTTGGGGAGTATTCTCACTCGTCACGGAGAAGATCGAAACTCAAAGAGAAATTGATTTCCAGCAGCATTTGTGACAATCTGCCTCATTCCATTATACAAACATCAGTCACTGCAGCACTGACACAAGTCTGCTGGATGTTTCTGGTGGACCTGCTGCTGTATCTTATAATTGTCATTTGATTAGATGATATCTCAGACGATATCACTGTGTTGAGCATGGACATGCTTTTTATTATTTTTATTGTCTATACTCTACTTAAAACTATTCAATAAACAGTCTGAAGAGTTTTGAGTTTGACAGCGTTCACAACATAGTACTGAACCAGGTGTTTTATATGAAACTACAAACACAACTTTGAGGTCATTGTCACACTGTGGTCCAGGACAAACTGATGAGTATCCATTTATTTAGTGTCTCCTCTGACAGACTGAAGTTAAACTACGCCTTGAGCATGGAGTAATCACCCTCTCTGTGGTTACAGCACCCAAGGCTGTGCTTTAATGAGGCAGTGATATGACTAAGCATTCAACAGCTTTCATCCATCAGATGACCAGAAGGCCTGAAGGTTTTAATGTCTGTTTGAGCAGAAGAATCAGAATCCCCCCTGGTCTTTTCAGCAGATATTACCATGTCTTTGTCAACGTGAAAATGTGAAATGTCAGAAAGTGAGCTGCATGTTTGAAAATGTCATACACAGAGCACGTTGTCACTCGCTGAATCTGCAGTGTGTGTGTGTGTTTGTTTCTGACACATTCAATACATTCAAGCATATTTGCAGAGGGTTCAATTCACAATATTTAAGCCATTTTAAGTAAATAGTTTAGACAATAATTTGACTGTACAGTTTAAAAAACAACAACAAACAAACACTAATCACTAACGTGAAAAATAAATTGAACGTATGTTTGCTGTGGAAGTGAGTTTGCTGTTCTTTCTGTGTCCTACTGTTCCACAGTCAGTGTCAGTGACTCAAGGCTAATGAATGCACTGTGTACTGTAGGTGTGGGGGGGGGGGGGGGGGGTTATAACATCAAGGTGTGACGGCTCCTCTCCAAGGAGAGTGCACCTGAGTGAAGAGGACAAATAGAAGCCAGTTGTGATGAATATGGATGCTGTGAGGTTACAGAAGCTGCTGTCCAGTGGAACATCCTTTCAAACTAAAACAAACATCCTTGAACACTTTGTACTCTGAGAGTTTACTGGAACAATGAATTAGCAGAATTAAAGAAGTGCAAATTTGAATATTTTCTTATTATTTTCTGCATCACTTACAATAACATGTGTAGCTATTCAATTGCAATTACATCTATTTTGTCACCATTGACATATTTGTGCAAATACCAACAGCATATGAATGACATGAAAGTTTCCAAAGTTGTGTTGACATTCCGATGCACAAAATGTCCCACATTTTGAATGTAGCATTCCATTTAAATACAATCCCGTGACATTATAGAGTTACATCATCGTGTGGTCTTTTTTATGTTTTTTTTTATCCATTGTCAGATCTTCCACAATATTTCAACCCACAATTGTTATGTGTAAATTCATAAAATGAAGAGACATTTGGGTTTGCCCACAACTTTATGAAATACCCTGGTAAACATCAGTTTTACATACTAATCAACACATTGTCTGAGTTGATGTGAGAATTATCCATCTGAAGTGAATGTGTTAAGTTGTCAGTAACTAAAATGTTTCTTTACTAAATTCATCGTATGCTTCTTACACTCTACAATCTAAGTGGTTGTGTTCCAAACTGCCAGTTACCCAACCACATTCAAAAACATGATTTTAAAAAAAAATAATACAAAACAAAAAAATATTTTCTCCTCTGTGTCCCTCAGTTATTGTATACAAATGATATACTAACATATATTTGTGTAAACATTCATCCAGAGTGTGTGCTTATCACCAGGTTCAGGTTGCTGACCCTGAGGCGTTTATCTGTATTGTGTATATTACTATTATTGGATAATGGAGGTTGTGGTGTATTACATCCTCCCCATCCACTCAGTCATAATGGCCAGAGAGGCCCAGCAAAGGCAGAGAAAGTCTGTCTGAAGCTGAAGTCTTCATCAAGTTTCCATTTTCCAACTCTGAAATCTCTAAACGAGCAGCAGTGGATGCATTTCACACCTGGAAATAGTTTTCTCCACGTGTGGGTTCACAACAGGCTTACAGAGAAGCATACTGACAGGTGGAGTCGGCACAGGATGTTTAAATCTCCATCAAATAGTGGCTTTGTAATTTCACAGCAAACAGCCACGTGGAGCCAGCCTCAGCCACTGCCTTTCTCTAATGTCATCTTCTCTGCTGCCTCCCTCCTTCTCTCTGTCCTTGTCGCCTTGTCTGTGTACAGATGACAATAACTAACCAGATGACATAATAACCAACAGTACTTTATTATGATAAAATACTGTTGGGCGTCAGAGCAAGCACCGGTAAAGTCAGAGTGAAATAAAATAGGAAGCTGAATCTTCATTGGCATTAAGGTAATGGAGAGTTAAAATTAGACTGCTAGAACTGTGAGTTTCAGAAATATTGAAATGTGTGAACATTTGTGCGAGTAAAAATGATGTAGCTGAATTGAATTGACTCATCCAGTTTCATTCACTTACTTACTCAACAGGTCAAGTGTTTTCCAAGCTGAGCACATACGCACATTGACTCATTGGATCACATTCCAAATGCACTTGAACACATCTGTATGGTCTTGTTTAATGAACGTCTTCAGCTCAATAGCATATTCAATCTTTTATTTATGACTGAGTCATCCATGTATCATTGTTTCTGAGGCTTTCTTGGTCTTTAAATACGATTTCAACACTGATGTAACGCACTGTGAATCACAGCTAAGCTCTCACTGAACTGTGAATGATGCACAACAACACTTACAGCTGCCATTTGTACAGACATGTGTTGTTCGTGAATGAAAATTGATTACACATACACGTTTTTAAGTTGAGAACGAGAATGTTAACTGCATGCTAAGGGAAAAACACTGTCAAATTTGAACCAAATGTGACCTATGTCAATGTGAGTGAGTGAGTGAGTGAGTGAGTGAGTCAAAGACTGCACATAGAAAATTAATGTAGTCTTCTGGTTTCCTATCTGAAGCCAAACCGGAGGTAAATATATACTCATATATATATATGTATATATATATATATATATATATATATATATAGCTGTGGGAAAATAAGCTTAGTGCATCAATCAACATTTTCCTGATGAATAATTGATCTCAATTAATATTTGTTTCAGTCTTTTTTCTTCTGATGTCATTTTTGCAAACGATCTTCCCATTTACAGGAAAATAGAAGATAAAGCACCACACATATGAGTGATGCTGCTGGTATTTTCCAATAGAAACCTGGTTGCATGCAACATCTGTGAGCTCCTGGTTGCAAAACCTCATCATGGTGCCAGCCATATTGCAAATCCCGAGGCTTCCGAAAGGGAGTTTTGATTGTTATGAATCGACACTTGGAGTGAGCATATAATTCTAAGTGCATTGTGGGTGGAGCATGTGGGATATTAAGAGGTGATTTATGGCGTGCTGCCGGTGCTGTAGAGAAGTGGAAATGTTTTCCTACGGCACGACACTTAACAGCCACAGCTTACATTCATAAACACACACACATAATTCACATTAACACACCTTATTTTCCTCCCGCTGAAGTGCACCAATAATGAAGTGCAGATTGAAATGCATTTGTTGTAAGAACATGGCAATTATATGCATTCACCTGCAAACAAAGCCACTCTACATTTACAAAGGCTGTATGTGCCGCTTTTTTAGCTGTGGGATATCATAAAGTGATCATAGCAAGCCTGGACTGAACATGGCAACTCTGTTGATGACAAATATACTGGAGAGAAAGAGATGCTGTACTTTTCCACTGCCAACATCTTGGAGCGCCCTCGTCTTTACGTCCATGTAACAGTGGAAGTCGGCTGCTGGGCATGTCTGCCTGTGGTTGTCTTTCACTGTTCCAGGTGTAAAGGCCTCACCAGGCTCTTGAAGGGAAAACCCCCAGTAGACAGCGAATGTCAGGAACTCATGTATTAATGACAGCTAATGTTCAGTTTCTCAGTGCTTGTGTTGGGTTGAAATGTCAAATGCAAGAGCATGAACATCACTGTTTTTCTCAGTGTTCATCATGTTTCCTCACACCAACTGTGAGTGCATTCAGTATTATAAATGTAGTAGTGTGACTGATGGCACATTAGTGATTTCAAATCCAGTTTATGAGAATATAACACAACTGTAATTCTATTCTGTCAAAAATTACAATTCCTGATTATTTCACTTAGTTTGGCTCTGTGTTCCCGTTCTTTGTGTGGTGTAAAGGTGTTTAAGTATCTGCTTACTTATTTTGTTTTATGATGAAAATCAAGTTAAATCCAGACACAAACACATTCATCACAACTAGTCCTGGTGAGCTCACACCACTTGATGTTTTATGATCAAAACATTGCTCAGTTTCAATGTTGGGAGTCACACAATATTCAGATCTTTTGTTGCATCCATGCACACTTTATCACCAATAATACCACTGAATTTATTTCCTGAAAAATACACAGATTATTAGAGCGATGATTAGAAATAGAGGCTGACTCTTAAAAGTGTGCCTAACCTTTGGTGCTGCTCATAAATCAGTGAAGTCTAGCAGTTTGATGCAGAAATAAATGTCTAATTTAATAAAAAATCAAATTTCTTATTGTTTTATTCTTCTTATTGTGATTTCATTCTTAAAAGAATACATTTGACACATTATTTAGTCACTTGTGCACATCTTTTCTCAATCCTTTGAACAAACTGCTCATGCTTATTTTCATGCTCATTCTTTGAATTAATTGTTCAGGTCATGTTGTTCGGGTTCTCTGTTATTACTCACAAAATATCAAGGCATTTTTTGATTGCATATATCGTTATTATTATTGTCGTCGTCATCATCATGATTATTATTATTATTATATCCTGACAGTGTGTGAATGGGTATGAAAGACGTGTGATTGAAAATGCAATGCACTGTATGAAAGTGTGAGTGAATGAGTGAATGGCAAAACTGTAGTGTCAAACAGCTTTGAAAATGCATCAATACAATAAATACAGACAAATGGTTGTAGTACTAAATGTGTTCTGAATGAATGAAGTGATCATCCAGTTCTCTAATGGAGCTGGTCACATTCAGGTCACAGTCTTTTTGATGACATCAGCTCTGTGCTCAGAACACTGAAAATAGAATAGATGACATGAGTTTATATTTATGAACGTTAGTCATTTCTTTCGATGTCCAGATTTCAAGACAGGAAAGCTCAAAATAAATTCACACAACCAATCCCTCTTCGGTGTGGCTCAGAAATGCAGTTCTTTACCCTCAACTCACAGCTGGTACTATCCCACAATCCACTGAGGAACAACCCTGTGTTTAACAGTCCATTTACGTGACATTTGTCAGATCAGAAACATCAAGCAGGCACGTCGTGTTTGCCAGGTTATTTCCATTCAGGCGATCATCAGTCATCTGTAAACACACACTGAGCATCTCTGACTGATCACATTCAACTGTATAAAAACAATTGGGGGTGAAACTGAACTCCTCAAAAACTTTAACCTGAAAATGTTTTACCATCATGAGATTTTTGCCCGTCCGTTATTTCTCAATCAAAATGTGCAATGAGTGTAACCTCTCAGTGGCCAGAGGCAATTTCTGAATAATTTAGATGTTTAACAGCCTGATGCTGCTCTATCATCTCATCACAGATTCAGTCACGAAGGCAGGTCACAAACCCTCATCTATAATCCACAAAGAAGAGTTTCCCCGTCCATTAACACCCTCACTGCTGCACAAATTACACATGGAGGAGTTGTGTAATACAGTAGGTTTATGTGGGGGAAATTGTTTCTCTTGGGATGTGATTACATCTAAAAGTGATCTGTGTTTTCTTCCTATATTTTTCAGCAAAACTACAGACATTTCTCGATTGAAACCTATTATAAGAGTTTGGCATTATCCTGATCAGCTCTGAACATGTCCTCATCAGCTTTGTAAAGATCCTGAAGCGTAACAAATCACGTCAAACTCTCCAACCAGGAGTCCTTGTCCAGACACATCCACTAAAGAAACTCTTTTTTTTTGAGGAATTACAATCTTATGATTATGTCTTTGTAATTATAACCTGACATCTATAATTATGGAAAAAGTTATGTTGCAAGATATGAGATCACAATATTTAGATGTTAAAAATTAACAGACATGTTATAGATACAAACTACAAAAGCTTCGACACTTTCTAAAAATGCAATTAAAATATATATACATATATGTATATATACATATATATGTATATATACATATATATGTATATATACATATATCATTTGTTAATTGTTTGAACATTTTATGGGTTACACACACGCGCACACACACACACACAGGGAAAGGTTATGTTTTAGGATGTTTTTGACTGTGAGCAGTATAACTCAAAAAGTTAAGGATAGATTCTGTTAATAATTTTAAGGGATGTAGGTAATGGCCCGAGGAAGAAATGATAAGCTCAATAACTTAAGTATATTGACAATGTGGGAAACTGAATGTTCTGTTATCACTGTGTATTTTAAGACAGTTGAATGGTTAAATGTGGGAAAACTTGTTGAAAAGAAGTCCGTTGCTGCCACCTACTGGCGACTGTGAGAGCTGCCTGAGGATGTGTCGTTCTTTGATGATGTCATCAGTGAGAGCCCTCAGCTGAATCAAGGCATGGTCAGAGCTGCTGCATTTTGTTCTGCTCATGATAAAGTGGGTCTTTAACGGCATTGTCGGTGCGTATTCGCTTGGCAAGTGTTATTATTGTTGTCAGACAGTGTTGCTGAACATTAGACATTTATGTTATTGTTTGAATTATACTGTGAAGTATGTTTAGCATAAGGCTATGCTCACAGCTAATATCCTGTCATGTAATACAGTGTGTTCATTGCTGCTGTTGTCAAGTGCTCATGAGGGCATTGTATTTTACTTTCAGTTTTACCCGACTCCATATGACCTCAATAAAGAGCGTACAAGTTTCAACTCTCTTGTCACGTCGTCTTTTGGAGAGGAGTTTATTCTGACTGTCGACTCTAGCAAGGCGTTAGAGGCAGGGGACAGTACAGTAAAACGACAGCCCTTCTGTGGACCTACAACGTCTGGAAGACTGAGCAGAGCTGCAGGACAGCTATTCTACAGAAGCAAGCCCAACACAGTTGAACAAGTAAGGAAGTATTTCACCTAACGACACAATGTCAGGGAAATCATCATCAGAGAGCTCATTGAGGACACGTTCAAATGCTTCATACTCATCTCGGCATTCTAAATGCTCATCAGCCAGCAGAGTAGCTGCTGCACAAGCACGAGCAGAAGCCGAAGCAGCCAAAGCTGAAGCAGCCTTTGCAGAAAAAGAAAGCCAATTGAAACTACAAAGAGCTGAAGTAGAAGCTACATCACAATTACAGAAAATACGCTTGGAAGCGTCGCTGGATAAGCTGCGTATTGAAAAAAAGGCGGCAGCTGCAACAGCAAAAGCAGAGATTTTGGAGGCAGCAATAATTCAAGATGGTGAACGTGATACTCAGAGCCAATTGAACGTTCCAGCTGATGATGACCCAACAACACGCACAAGGGAATATGTAATGACTCAGTGTACAAACACATCACCTCCTATCGCCTCTCAGCCCGGAATATTCACTGCAGGAAACAACTTACCTCCTCAACAGGATTATATTCCAACACAAAACTCAGTCAATCGAAAGGATATTAAAGAACCTCTCATGTTCCAGGCAAAGTTTATCAGAGACTCAATCCCCAAAATGGAACCAAGTCCTCGTTACACTGAGCAGCAGCCAATATATGATTATAGTGGGTTTGCCCCAAATAGGATGTTTTGTCACACACCACACAGTGCCACCCACAACCAAAATGAGACACGGCAACCCCAGATTGATGAAAATCAAGGTGTTTCTGACCTCGTTAGATTCATCGCTCGTCGAGAACTTGTGTCTACAGGACTCACGCAGTTTAACGACCACCCTGAATGTTATAGAGCCTGGAGAGCATCCTTCATAAATGTGATTAAAGGACTCAACCTCTCGACAAGTGAGGAGCTCGATCTTCTTGTGAAGTGGTTGGGAAAAGAATCATCTGAGCACGCCAAGCGGATAAGAACTGTGCACGTGAATCATCCTGAACGTGGTCTTAAAGCAGTGTGGGACCGGCTAAATGAGTATTACGGGGCACCAGAGGTCGTTGAAAGCTCATTGTTCAGAAGACTGGAAAGTTTTCCCAAAATACAAAGTAAAGAGGTGAAAAAACTAAGAGAACTTGGAGATCTATTGATGGAGATTCAAGCTGCTAAAGAAGATGGAGACTTAGTCGGCCTAAGTTACCTCGACACACCTCGCGGTGTTAATCCTGTGATACAGAAACTGCCATTCTACCTGCAGGAGAGATGGTTAACATTAGGGTTCAAGTACAAAGAAGAGTACGATGTCCCTTATCCACCATTCAGCTTCTTTGTGGACTTTGTGTGTCAACAAGCCAAAATGCGAAATGACCCTGGCTTCACACTCACAGCCCTGAGTAATGAAACTCCTTCCTATCAAAGACAAATGAACAGACATGATGGCCAAAGAGCTGTTGCTGTGCTTAAGACAAGAGTTTCGGCTGAATCATCACCGAGCCCCTACAGTGCGTCACCTATGTTTGTTAAAAGCTCTGGAGCATACAAGTCGACTATAACAGAGGATCCAGCCAAACAATGCCCACTGCACAATAAGCCCCACCCTCTACCAAAATGTCGTGGGCTTAGAGAGAAACCAATTGAAGAAAGAAAAGGATTCTTAAAGCAACAAGGGATTTGCTATAAGTGCTGCAAGGCTGTACACCTCGCAAAGAACTGTACAGAGGAAATCCACTGCACAGAGTGTGGAAGCATGACACATGTTTCTCTACTGCATCCCGGCCCTGCACCATGGTCGCACCAACCACAAACCCCTGGTTCAGAGAATGGCGGGGAGAGAGACAGTGATCAAAGGGAGCCTGCAGTTTCAACCACGTGCACCGAGGTCTGTGGAAAGGACACTTCAGGACGCTCCTGCTCTAAAATATCCCTCGTAAAGGTGTATCCAGCTGGTCATCCTGAGGCTGCAGTCAAAATGTACACTATATTGGATGATCAAAGCAACAGATCACTTGCACGTTCAGAGTTCTTCGATCTATTTCACATTTCAAGCTGTCCCACTCCATACTCTCTGAAGACGTGCGCAGGGACAGTGGAAACAGAAGGCAGACAAGTGTGCGGATTTATTGTGGAGTCCATGGACGGCACTGTTGCACTCTCTTTACCAACATTGATTGAATGCAATGAGATACCAGATAACCGCTCAGAAATACCAACGCCCGATGTTGCATTAAATCACGCCCACCTGAGACACATTGCAAAGCATATTCCTTCGCTCGATCCACAAGCACAAATTATGCTCTTATTAGGAAGAGACATCATCAGAGCTCACAAGGTCCGAAGACAGATCAACGGCCCACACGATGCACCCTACGCCCAAAAGTTGGATCTGGGATGGGTGATTGTCGGCAATGTTTGTATGGGAGATGCTCACAAACCAACTTTGGTTAGCTCTTACTACACAAACATACTGAGAAATGGAAGGCCCTCTATCTTCCAGCCATGCCCCAATGGTTTCATCGTGAAAGAGAGATATGGAAAAGAGGAGTCCACACCACGTCCCCTTTCGCACACTCTTTTCAACGAGGCACGTGATATCATGGACAGTGATGTGTTTCAGACCACAAAAGAAGATGACACAGAGGCCCCTTCGATCGAGGACATGCTGTTCATGAATGTTATGGACAAAGAAGTTTACATGGATGAAGGGAACAGCTGGGTAGCACCTCTCCCCTTCAGAGCTCAGCGGTCACGTCTCCCTGATAACCGCACACAGGCATTCGAACGCCTCTTGTCACTGCAACGGTCCTTCAGGAGGAAACCTGAAATGAAGGAACAATTCATCTCATTTATGAAAAACATCTTTCAGAACGGACATGCTGAGAAGGCTCCGCCACTGCAACCTGATGAAGAGCATTGGTACTTGCCCTGCTTTGGCGTTTATCACCCAAAAAAGCCCTCTCAGATAAGGGTCGTCTTTGACTCTAGCGCGCAGCACAAAGGTGTGTCACTGAACCAAGTATTGTTGACAGGTCCAGACCTCAACAACACTCTGATAGGGGTCCTTCTTCGGTTCCGGAAAGAGCCAATCGCCTTCACTGTGGACATTCAGCAAATGTTTCATTGTTTCCTGGTATGCCCTCAGGATCGGAACTTTCTCAGGTTCCTTTGGTTTCAAGACAATGACCCCGACAAAGAGATTGTGGAGTTCCGAATGAATGTTCATGTCTTCGGTAATAGCCCCTCCCCTGCAGTGGCTATTTACTGCCTCAGGCGTGCAGCAGAGGAAGGCAAGGATGAGTATGGAGAGGATGCAAGGCAGTTTGTGGTCCGTGACTTCTACGTGGATGACGGGCTGAAATCTCTTCCAACACCAGAGGCAGCCATCAGCTTACTCAAGAGGACACAGGACATGTTGGCTTGTTCTAACCTTCGACTACACAAGCTGGCTTCAAACAGTAAGGATGTGATGGATGCTTTTCCATGTGAAGACCGTGCCACTGACTTGAAGGATCTCGACCTTGCCTCTGAAAGTCTGCCCATGCAACGCAGCCTTGGGTTACACTGGGACTTAAACTCAGACAGTTTCACTTATCATGTCCAAAGTGAGAGGAAACCATTTACTCGTAGAGGAGTTCTGTCAACAGTGAACTCTCTCTATGATCCTCTTGGATTTGTGTCTCCTGTGACAATTCAAGGGAAATCACTTCTTCGAGAGCTGACCACAGACACATCAGAATGGGATGCCCCCCTGCCTGTGGAGAAGGAGAAGTTGTGGGACAACTGGAGAGATTCTCTGCATGAGCTACAGAACTTAAACATCCCTCGGCCTTACACGTCTGTATCATTATCTGCAGCAAAGCACACAGAGCTCTGCGTCTTCTCAGATGCTTCAGAGAAAGGAATAGCTGCGGTCGCCTATTTGAGAACCATGGATGAGGAAGGAAAGGTCCATGTTGGTTTGGTCTCAAGCAAAGCCAAGCTCGCGCCACGCCCAGAGCACACCATCCCAAGGTTGGAACTATGTGCAGCAGTTATGGCAGTGAATCTCGCAGAGGTAATCATCTCTGAAATTGACATCACATTTGATGCAGTCAACTACTACACCGACAGCAAGATTGTGCTTGGCTATCTCTACAATGAGAAAAGAAGATTCTACGTCTACGTCAGTAACCGTGTTCAGAGAATCCGACGGAGCACATCACCAAGTCAGTGGCGCTATGTGCATACTGACCACAATCCAGCAGACATCGCAACACGTGCAATTGCAGCAAATCATCTGAGAGAAACAATATGGTTCACTGGACCAAAATTCTTGTCACACCCAGAAGAAATGATGCCGGCTCCAGAAACATTTGAGATGCTGGAGCCAGGACTAGACCCTGAAATCCGTCCTTTCGTGACTACGCTCTTAACCACAGCGCTCGAACACCTTGGGTCTCAGCGTTTCACTTGCTTCTCACGCTGGCGTTCCCTCGTGAGAGCAGTTGGAGCCCTAATTCATGTTGTGCAATGTTTTAAAGACAGGAAGGACAAGGTCAGCAGTTCATGCAAAGGATGGCACCACTGTCACCTCCCACCAACCGTCGAGGTACTTAGACAAAGTACATCAGTCATCATCAAGACTGTGCAACATGAAGCGTATGACAAGGAGTTTAAGTGCCTGGCATCAGAAACCAACATTCCCAAGACCAGTCCACTTTGGTCTCTGGATCCTTTCATCGACACAGATGGATTGTTGAGAGTTGGAGGCCGTCTTTCTGAAGCAGATTTGGGACCCGATGAAAAGAGACCGTTCATCTTACCCGGACGCCACCACGTGGCCTCTCTCTTGGTGCATCACTTTCATGAGCAAACACAGCATCAGGGACGTCACTTCACCGAGGGGGCCATCCGATCAGCTGGATTTTGGATTGTTGGATGGAAGAGATGTGTGAGCAAGTTGATATTCGAATGTGTCACTTGTCGAAAACTCAGAGGAAAGTGTGAGGTTCAAAAGATGTCAAATCTTCCCCAGGACAGACTCAGCATGGAACCACCCTTCACGAACGTTGGCATGGATGTGTTTGGACCCTGGTCCGTGTCAGCACGACGCACAAGAGGAGGCCATGCTGAGAGTAAACGATGGGCAGTCATTTTCACCTGCTTATGCATCAGAGCTATTCACATTGAAGTTATCGAGTCTCTCGACTCCTCAAGCTTCATAAATGCATTCAGAAGATTTCTGGCGATCCGAGGACCTGTGAAGCAGATACGGTCTGACAGGGGGACTAATTTCATCGGAGCCTCCAAAGACTTGGGAATCCCCTCGAATGTGGACGAAAGGCCAGTCGAACAATTCCTTTCCGAACGTGGATGTGTCTGGACTTTCAACACCCCACACTCATCTCACATGGGGGGTGTATGGGAGAGGATGATTGGCATCACACGGCGCATTCTGGATTCTATGCTACTTCAAATGGTGTCTTCCAAGCTGACACATGAAGTGTTGACGACCTTTCTAGCAGAGGTTACTGCTATCGTGAACAACCGCCCTCTGGTACCTGTCTCTACAGATCCTACGGATCCCTTCGTTCTCACGCCTGCTTCACTGCTGAACCAGAAAACAGGCCCTTGCCCTGCTCCTATTGGAGACTTTGGGGACAAAGACTTACTCAAGCAGCAATGGCGCAGAGTCCAAAGTTTGTCCAACACATTCTGGCAAAGATGGCGCCAGCAGTATCTCTCAACGCTGCAGACTCGCAGAAAATGGATATCCGACCAACCAAGTCTGAAGAAAGGAAGTGTGGTGCTTCTCAGAGATGATCAATGCAAGAGGAACGACTGGCCCCTTGGCATTATCACAGATGTGTACCCTAGCAAGGATGGAAGGGTGCGGAAAGTACAAGTGAAAGTCATCAAAAAGAATGGACCGAACTTCTACATTAGACCTGTCAACCAGATGGTTTTGTTGATTCGTCCGGATAACTGAAAATTATGTGTTTTAGTTGTCGTGTCAAGTAGTGAAACCTCCAGGTTTCAGACGGGGAGTGTTCTGTTATCACTGTGTATTTTAAGACAGTTGAATGGTTAAATGTGGGAAAACTTGTTGAAAAGAAGTCCGTTGCTGCCACCTACTGGCGACTGTGAGAGCTGCCTGAGGATGTGTCGTTCTTTGATGATGTCATCAGTGAGAGCCCTCAGCTGAATCAAGGCATGGTCAGAGCTGCTGCATTTTGTTCTGCTCATGATAAAGTGGGTCTTTAACGGCATTGTCGGTGCGTATTCGCTTGGCAAGTGTTATTATTGTTGTCAGACAGTGTTGCTGAACATTAGACATTTATGTTATTGTTTGAATTATACTGTGAAGTATGTTTAGCATAAGGCTATGCTCACAGCTAATATCCTGTCATGTAATACAGTGTGTTCATTGCTGCTGTTGTCAAGTGCTCATGAGGGCATTGTATTTTACTTTCAGTTTTACCCGACTCCATATGACCTCAATAAAGAGCGTACAAGTTTCAACTCTCTTGTCACGTCGTCTTTTGGAGAGGAGTTTATTCTGACTGTCGACTCTAGCAAGGCGTTAGAGGCAGGGGACAGTACACTGAATAGCTTTAGCATAAGGTTTGCACTCTGTTTCTCTCTTTCTCTTGTTACTAATGCACTCACCATCCGTATTACAGTAAATCCTGCTTGACAGCTACTGTATTATCAGACATGAATACAATAAAGCAGGATTCTTTAGCCCATGTGAAATGAAAAATGTCATGCCAACTGCACTACCATAACAGTTCAAAAGCACATCATCTCCAGTCCATCGTCTAACCATGAATAGTAAAATCTTTGACAGTTAGCGTTCTGTAACAACTGCAAACGATAACAACTGGGTTGTGTTTGCATTCTAACTGCAAGAAACCAAAATCATGATCATGATTAAAACTCGATTTTGAACTCCTGGAACCTCAGGTTTACTTTTAGCAGTACAATCCACTTCTGAAACGTTTCATGGGTGTTTTTGATGTCAGCCATATAGTGCAACTGTCATGATGTAAAATGAGTCACTTCGTGTGCAGTATGTGAAAATGAAAAGAAAACAAAACAACTGATATACTGAGAAACACAGAGGAAGTCGTGTTGAGTTGATCATCTTAACCAGCAGTGTGAAATCAAAGCCCCTGTCATTAAAATTTAAATTTAGTTTCAGATATTCCAAGAGCATTTTGCCCCAAGTCCCCCCAAATTCAGACCCTGATATGAAGACCACAGTTTTGAAAGTTATTATTCTATTAACGCTCTGATAGCACAGAGATGTGAGCTGTTTAGCTATTCCATGTACTTTAAAAACAACAACAACAACAATAAACATCACAGATGTGACTCACCACACTGTCACAGAAGCTTCCATGGTCTGGATGTGGTGGACGTTTGGGAGACTTGTTGGTGTATTTCTAGTTGAAGTAATGAGAGACTTTCCTTGTTGCAACATGGAAGCTGGTCCTTTTTTAGCTGCAGTGCTGGATGTGGCTGCACAGCTGTGACAATATTGAAGAATTATTAGGTTCTCTCACTCTCTGTGCCATTACTCTCTGTCTCACACAAAGGAAAGAGACGGCGGGTTGGATTTAAAAAAAATAACATTTGGGTTATCCTGGTTGTAGTGTGAAAACAGAACTACACTGTAAAATAACAGCTGACAGAAGCCATTATCATTTTAATGTCACTAACATTTACAGCTTTTTGCTGATATTTGTTAATGAATTATACAGTATGATGTTGTTTTGGATTGTTATCACAGTAATTTACTGTTACTTATATTCTTGCAAATACATTACTGTTGAATTTTCCTACTTTCAGATTTTCAAATACCTCTTAAAAGGTGAAATAAAAAGCTTCATTTAGTGCAGTCTTCAGTGTCTGTGACAGAGCAGCCCCGTCACTGACTGCAGGCAGCACACAAACACACAAACACACAAACTAAATCACACTCTGAAATGCACTCTCTCTTCTTCTCATCGTTATTCAATCATTACACACTTTCTCAAAAATCACATTACTCAGTAGCACAGCTGAGGTTGCACACTTGAATGTGTGCTGCATTGTCTCATCAACTGTTTCACATTTTACCTCTCCAGTATTTTTTTTTAGATTTTTGTCAATATTTTGTAAAAAAAAAAAGTATGTTTTTTGATACAACATATGTAACATAAGAAGAACTTTAATGAACATTTCAAGACCATCAGTGGAGTACTGTATTTGTACTGATTTAATGCTTTAATATAGCTTATTAGATATGTCAGGTATCTGAGAAATATGTAAATAAAAGATGGTTCCAATGTTTGAAAAAAAATGTTTCACTTATCTTTCTGAAGCAGGCACTAAATAAAATTCCTATATCATTTTAAGCTCCCTTGGCAGTGTGACAGCACATTTCTACTGGCCACTTAGTAAAATGATATACACTATATCATAGGTACCTGACAGTAGAAGAAGAACAAACTACTGGTTGTCACCTAATATAAATGTATCCATTACTATATGCATCCAAAGCAGGTATTATGTTATTATTATTATTATTATTGTTGTTGTTGTTGTTGTTGTTGTTGTTATTAGTCATCATAATAATAATAATTATTATTGTTATTATTATTATTTGGTCTTAAATAATAATACAATATATGTATAGATATCATAGAGTCACATAGAAGGGTCTGGCACCTTACTGTAAATGCTCTGTCAAAGATTCTAACTATGAATGATATCAAAGTCCATTTGACGTAATTTATTAAGCATTTAAGGGTATTAAAAAGTGCATAACTGAGCAGATCGGGGGATGATTGATATTTGTTTCTCTGAAGTGCCTTATATCTCAGCTCACAAAGTAGATTTATGAAGCCTAAATACTGGGAGGGAGAGTTTAATCCCTCTCTCTCTATCTATTTATCTATCTATCTATCTCCTTCTATCACTTTCTCTCTCTCTCTCTCTCTTTCTCTGGCTAGTTCTCTTTCATCACAAAATGTTCCGTTGATGCAGGTTCAGACTCGGGTATTGTGGAGCTTCATGCAGAGTTGTCCCGTGTGTATGAGACAATCACTGACTATTAAAGGACTGCTGGCAAGAGATAGTGTGTGATCATTTGTTTCTTTGTGTGTGTGTGTGTGTGTGTGTGTGTGTGTGTGTGTGTAGATACAATGTGAAATCCATCAGTGGGAGAAAACCCGCCTGCAGGCCTTTTGAGGCTTTTGTGAGTTTGCACCTTCAGAAAAAAACTGGCAGAGCAAACTTAATCCTGCTCCTACAGGGCAAGAGGAGGCCTGACAAACAAGAAAGAGAGAAAGAAATAGGAGCGGAGGGAGGAAAGCCAGAATTTCTCATATCAGGGATTTTGGGTTAAACAAGTCATATCACACAAGATAAAAATGCTCCACAGTTCCTTTGCCTTTGCTCACACTTGCTCTATAAGCATTAGACAAACAATTTAAAACCTTGCTGATATTGTTGGCTGTGAAGTTTTAGTTTTAGTAGCAGCATTAGTGTCAATATCAGTTCAGTCAGGGACATCATTTAACCATTTATTGCAACAAATGGAAATGATGACTTGACTTGGTTGACTTGGTTTGACTTGGCGTTGATAGCTCTCCACTTTAGATCCCTGGATTAACCAAGCAGCATGCTAATCCAAACAGGGAGTGCAATGCCAGAAACACCCATACAAGACATAAAAGAAACGTTCACTTCTAGGCCTGTGAGACTCTGATCTAGAAAGGTGAATGCTGTGGTGGTGGCAGCATTAGTGTCCTGCATCCACTAACACAAGGCAGGCATCATTTGGTCAGCTGTTTACCACTTCTGATTGAAATAGCTCAAGAGCATTCTTTCTTTTTTTAAGTTAAATTATGGTCCCTAAAAGATTCATAGATTCTGTATCTTAAAGCCTTAGTCGGTAACTTGGTGTGATTTGTTGTTGTTGATGATGATATCATTCAGCCTCTGTGTAGTATTCATGAAGAAAATTGGTGTAACATTATTTGTATGCTGCATCCATCATCTAAAAATAGGCTCTGTCAAGCAATACTATCAGACCAGCAGCAGGTGGGCGTAAGCATTTATCCACCGCTGAATTACCTTGCAGCTATGTCACTTTACTAATGCAGTTTTGTTGTTTCCTCTATCTGTCTTGTGAAGCTGATAGGCTTTATAATTTGTGAACACATTTGACAATGATTTATATTTAAAGGCGACATAGACCGGAAGCTCCAATTACCGCTGAGTTTGTGTGTGTATCTGCGTCATTACCTCGTTTATGAAACCCTAAAGTTTCAGAACAAACAGTTCAGCCACTGCTGAGAAAATAGGGTTTTATTGTTTTCCTGGGCTCTGCGAAGCGGATCGGCACTTCCGTATGTTGATGTTGTCATCAGAAAACCTCACCACTCCTCTCAACACCGTAGCTCCTCCTGGTGCGGCACTAGTCTGGGCACATCCGGTTGTGTACATTCAACCGCAGAAGAAGAAGAACTACTCTCGTTGTAGCAGCTGAGATGCAGAGCATCCACCGTGCCAGAGGGGGAGCTGTGTATCTGAGAGCTGGCCTACCAATTACGTCACCTCCAGGTACCTGGCCAATCACAGGACAGTGGGAAAGCTCTCATTGGCTGGCCAATCACAACACAGTCCATGTTCTGGGGGTGTGATTTTGGTCTGAAACAAGAGTGTCAGTGAGGAGATATTTACATCGGCTCGTTTGAAGCGACTAGGAGGTTTTTAACCATGAAAACAAGTTAATATATCTAAGTAGACCTTTCATAACTAACATATATGTGCGATACAAGCATTCGATGTCACCTTTAATAGTTGATATATTTATATGTGCTACTGTTTTAAAGGCTGGGAGCTTTGTATAGATATTGACATGGACGTTGACAAAACGTACTATCAAATGGTGTGCAGAGAAGCTTTATTAATAAATTAGAGTAAAAGGTTGTTTGTCTCTATTGGCGTTTTTTCACCGAGTACTTTTTTTCTATTCTATTAGGAATAGTACGAAAATAACCAGCCCAACTGTTACATTTGGTAATGGTACAGTAACAGTACAGGTGGAGCTAGACCTGTGACACTCAGCTGAATGGGGCGACAGAAAAGTGTTGCTTCCTTGTGAGCGGTGTTTCTTCAATGCCCACTGACTATTCTCATATAAAGCTGCTGGATGTCCTCCATTGTTTGGGATTATGTCATGTTCGATGTCGTTATGCGTTGTCGGCGTACCGGTGCAACGTCACACTATGTATCTCGCCGATGTGGCCATCAGGCACAGCCCACACCCCACCTACCAAGTAAAGGTATTGTTCTCAGTCAAAACGCAAGTCTGACCCAGGGCTTTACCGTTCCAAACCGTACCGTACACCAGAGCTGTAGACAAGGCCCGAGCCTGACAGAATTCAGCCCAAACCCGACAAGTACATTTTGATTGACAGCTTTTTAAAAGCCCGACCCGTTTATTCAAATTCACAGCTCTTTTGCCTTTTGTCAAGAATGAGTCATTTATACATTTACATAGGCCACTTGGAAGTTGGAACAAAGACGTAAAATAAGTCCTCTGTTAACATCTGAAATTCTCAGCACTCTAAATAGGCCTAGGAGGAGAAGTGGGTTCGACTCCGGAGAGCTCTGGGTCTCGACTCTCTCTCTCTGGTGCACCTGCAGCCCTGGCTTGCAGAAGAGTGCAGAGATGAGCATGTACGGCATTCCTGTCTGAGTGTGACAACATTCTCACCTCGTTAAAATTTGGCCAGAGGAATGTTGCGATCTTGTGGAGGTCTTTGTGCCTTGCTGAGGAGAGTCCTGCTGTGCTTCATAGAACGGCTTCAGAAAGTCTATCAAAAATCCCAGTGTGTCCGGTGCATCCTCAGCATCCACTTTCGCATCTTTCCCGCGTTTCTCTCTCAACTAATAAGAACTACATGGACCCCAGCTATACTACGTTTTAATTAGTGCTAATAAGTAAATCACTCTAAACTGAGATAGTGAACAACTTTAATATCATGTTAGCGTTGTCACTGAAGGCCAGCTAGCATGCTGATATTTAGTTCAAGGCAGCACTTCGCGTTTAACTCTCAGTCTTGTTATTCCACAGGTCCTGCGGGCCTGCTCAGTTTCACATTTCCTGTATGACACTGATATGACACAGATGTGTATGAAGTGCAAATGAATTCACCAGTTTTGCCGAAAGAGATTATAGTGTTTGAACACATGTTAACATTGACAGTGATCTGTTTATCTTTGAGCCAATGTTGAAAACGTACATGTATCTAACATCTGTCACAGATGTTGCAGCCGGTGAGAACTGACGAGCTGTTTTATTCATTGTCATCCACTCAGCTTCCATTTTTACATGCATGTGACTGCTGCATGATAGAGTGAGTAATAACTCAAGAAAGGGTAATGAGTAATAATATAGCGTTTATTGAAATCACAGGTCTTTTTGTAATCGCACTTATGAATCCACAAATTGTAATCAACAGACGAGAGAGGTAGGTGGCAAGAGGAATTACTGCCAAAGTGTTTATATTCTTAAAGTGATTATACAAGTCCTTAGAAGCTCTGCAGTGAGACATATTCAATATGTACAGTATACGTTAGAAACATTTAAACTTCCATCCAACAATCCATCGGTTAGAGATAAACATTTAATTCTGGGATAGGTTAGTTCAACAAGGATTCACCTCAGATTGCATTCATGCGTGTTTTGAACTATGTTAAAAGTGATTTGCATAAGACTGTACAGTCCTCAGACTGAGGCTCAACACATAATAGTTCACATTGAAGCCTTTTACATAGTACCAACTTACTATTAACCACTAATAGGCACTCTTATATGATCCAAAACAAACACAAAGGCCAAAGACCATAATAAATCATACATGCTAATTTAACAGAGCAGACAGAGGCAGAGGAGAAGGGGGAGAGACCACAAGTTAGCCAGTTGGAAGGCAGAGCCTGTGTAGTTGCTCTTGCTTCACCACTGAGGCCAATTTGCAGACGTTCATTTCCTCCAATCTGTCTGGGTGCGTGGAGAGAGACCAGGGGCAGCAGGAGTGGACAGGATGTGAGAAGTAGCAAAGAGAACAGGGCTAAATCAGACTATTGGGCATTGGAGACCACAGAGCAACTAGCTGTGTCCCTTTCCAACAATAGGATCTATTAGGCTCTCCTCTATGTCCTCTGCATGGCCCCAGAGCAAAATAACATCTTCATACTGCAACTAACTCCATGCTGACAGAGCTGGGATTTGCATTCATGCTCAGCTAGCAGCACCCTTATGCTCTGAGGGTAAACTTTCTTAAAGCTTAGTTGTGCTTTGTTTTGTCCACACTTCAAAGGCCAGTCACCTGAGAGACTTTGTTAGATGTGTTGACCCACTCCACTGGTTCAAACACAGAGGGTGATAATGCACATTTCATCTACCTCTAGGAATCCACCATAACATATGAAGTGAAGATTCTGGTTCGGAGTGATTCCTGAGAAACATCACATTTGTATATGTTGCTTGGCATGAAGGCAAAGGTAGAGAGGTACATCCAAACATGGTGACAGAAATATAGAACTCTACTGTGCACGGGTTGTGTTGTGCATTGGATGTTTCCTTCCATTTTGCTGTGTAACACTGTAATAACAATAATAATGTCATGTTGCACATGTTTCAAATCAAATAATTTGGATGCTTTCAGACTTCTGAATTGAGTTTGTGCTTTACATAGTTGTGTGTTGAATATTTCACAACTTTAATTGTGTAACACAACCCAAGTCATTTAAGAGCATGAATCCAAGGACATCATTTACATTTGAACAGGAAACTAACCACAAATGGAAAAATCTCTTTCAACATTTAAATTTTCTTGACAACTGCAACTCTGAGTGATTGTAAATCCTGGCAGGTATAGCCTATTACTAATGATCCAAGAAACTGTAATGTTGTCTGTGAAGTGTTTTTTGGATGAGTGGTTCTATATAGAGCTTCAAATAATACTTTTTTGCATCCTTCATGAAGAAAAGAAAACGCGACTAAATTACAAGAGCTGTGGCGCACCAAGACAATAAATATGGTTCCCACATTCAATTCAAGACTTTTTAAATGCCATTTGGAATGACCAACTTCAAGAATGGAAAAGCAATCATCAAAATATATGATTTTTTTGTTCTGGTGAAAAAGTTAAAATATCTATCACTGTTGTCCCTGGTGTCAGTATTGAGTTTGGGGTGAAGATGTGAGTAAAACAGAACTCAGAAGTAACTAGTGTTTGCTGACAGGCTGATTTAGCAGCTTTCTGTTTTGGGCTGTGTATGTGGGACTCCACTGTCGTAATTCTCATCGTGCAGAGTTTGAAACACTTCTTGCATAAAATACACTGTGTCTCATACACATTGTCTGGTAGTCGTGTAGTGGTTCCAGAATTTTAAAAGATGTATTAAAGACATTTTAAAACCAATTAAGGCCTTGTCTTTCGATGAATGAATTCCATGCCTTCAAGGATCTGCAGGAACCCTGATGGCTTGTGATGGTAAACAATTACCATGACATTATTGGAGTGGAGCTGAGTTGCTGTCTTGAGCTCAAACAAATAAGACAGAGCACATAGACTACAGTCCTTGGGCACGTTTTGAAAAGTTACTGCACTAATTGGATTAATTTTGAATGAATGTTGAAGGAGGGGAAAAGAGACCACTTGGAATCCACACAATTCTCTTGTAAAATGTCTTGCAACAAAACAACTTTGATTGCTCTTCTTTTTACTCTGCGTCTAACAAACAAACTCGACAACTCTCACCAAGATCCCTTGTCAAACATCAGATAACATCTGTTTTTTGTTTGCAGTGTGAGTAAATACAATCCCCATTCACTCCCGTATCAAATGATTCTGCAATAAATATGGGTTTTTATTGACTCTAGCTCCACTTGGCAGTAATGTAAATGTGACACATGGGGAAATGCTCTAATATTGTCTTCTACTAGTACATTTTCTAAGTCTAGTCATTGAATCTTCCCCTTTTACAGCAAGGTTGTGATGTTGAATGCATCCATTGAAGGAAAAACAGAGAAACGCACAATTCTCTATACACTCAGTGGGATAGGAGAGGAGTCAATCACTTATTTTTGGCAGTTTTACCAGTTGTTGTTTTTTTAATTTTGGTGCCAATGAGATATATCCACAACTTGAGCTGCAGTGGTACTGGTAGGAATACGTGGTTACCTTGAACATAAGCAGAGCATATTTCCATAGGAGAAAAAAGCCAACAGCAAATACAGGAGGAAAGGGAGTTTATAGCTTAGTGAGATGAGGATCTAGGGAGAAGCAATCAATAATTATCATTATTTTGATTTTTATTTTACCAGAGGATTGTGTGATTGTCTAATACTTTTTTTTTATACTCTGGGGACATGATCTCATTTGAGTTATCCTTAAATTCATTTCCCACTTTTTTTATTCCAATTTTGTTCCAATTTTTGGTATGTTGTTGACCAAGAGGAAACTGGGAAAGAAAGCAAGGCTTATAGGGAAGCAGTGTAACCATGGATGGTATCACTTGTGTCGCCATTACAATGTCCAATAACTTTTATCATTATAATGACAAGTTTAAGCCTACATGTTTTTGTGACATTTACATATACAGATGCCCCTGTTTGCTGTTTCATCAGCTTCATCTTCAGTTATAGACATACATTCTCATTTGAGGTGTGGCCATAAGAGGAATTTGCCAGAGGAATATTGATAGCAGTCATTATTCTAAAACATCACTTGTGTATCTGACATCATAACAGAGAACAGACTTTTCCTACATGATAAGTGTGGTTTATTTGTGGCATGTTTCATTAAACTTCTTTTGACATCCTCCATGTTTTAACACAGTGGCACAATTTATTTGTGGTGAAGAGGATATGTGTCTTGTGCTAACCTTGTGGTCACAGTAATGATATGTTTAGGAGGACGATGGCGCCAGACTGTTCAGTAGACCCCACTTATAATACGAGAACAGAATTGTTACAGTTAGGGGTTTTCAACAGACAGTGGCTTGAATAATAGCATGTGAAAGCAAGCAGTCAAAACAATGTTGTGAGCCAAAGTGCATGATTATGAATTTTTCACAAACTTAGAGCACCCAGTTGCAATATTAGACAGCATGGGCAGCGAGTAATTACTTTAACTATTCCTCTAAGGGATTTCACAGATTTCACAGTATCCAGAAACAGGCAGGGCTTCATGTTTCACTGAGCTGATACTCTTCACCCATGCGACCTTCTGACTGAGCGCCTCAGAGTTTCAGTGTTTAGCGTGTGGAGAGAAAGAGGTTCAAAGCTAAAACCTGGTTGGCCTGTGACCTCAACACCCACCCATTATCAGATCACTATCAAAGGTTATCTGTATGCAGTGTTGTAATGTAACAAAGTACAAATACATTATTACTTAACTTAAGCAGAAAATTAATGTGTCTGTGCTTTGTTATTTATATTTCCAGCAACTTTTACATTTACTCCACTACATTTCCCCTAACTATCTTTGTTACTCGTTTCTCCCAAATCAAATCAGAAGAAGAGTTGGTAAAGGTCTGTATTTATATAGCTATTTTCTTGAGCCGCTTCACACTACAGTTTTGTTCAAGGACACATATAGACGAGCTGAGCCAGGAAATAAACCCACAACCTCCAAATCGAATGACAACTTGCCCTACCACTGAGCTACCATGGCTCAATCCTACTCCTCACTTTTTTAATACTTTTATGTTTACTTCTAAAACTACATTTTATATCAGAAAATTACATTTGATACTAAATAACATTACATGTCATATACTTAAAGACTTTTACTTATGTCATATTAAAAAGGTGACTTCAACTTCTACTAAATCATTTTCTGGTAAGATATTTGTACTTTCTACTTAAGTATGCCTTATAGGTACTTCATACAAGACTGTCTCTGTGAAGATAGAGTTACTCTTCTTTCATATATGGAATGTAAACCTCTTTACCTATGAGATGGTAAAGTTTAGTTTAGTTTCTAGGTTTAGTTTATTAGGATCCCCATTAGCCATTAGACCAGGACATGGCTGTTCTTCCTGGGATCCACATTTAACACAGAAGAAACAATACAATACTGTGCAATAAATCCACAACACTATATAACAATACAGTAAATCAAAGTCATATAGAAAGGAAAATAACACAAAATGGTTCAAAAGGAATGTCTTCACTCATTTAAAAAGGGGACAAGATGATACAGCAGATTACAAGGGATCTCTGACAAACAGCATGCAATCAACTAAACAATAAGTCACTCAAATATCAAAATAAATGTGAACGATATTGTAAGCTTGTACAGAACATCAAAGGCAAAAATGGTTAGTCCCAAACAAGGTATATGTGCATACATGAGACAAATTTGAGCCTGTTTCTTAAAAGGAGCTCTTGATTTAAGTTTGAGGTTGTCTTTCATTTAAGATGAATTTTGACTCTAAGAAAGTTCAAAAAGAAAGGAGGAATTTAAAAAACCTTGATGTAAGGGTTTGACCAGCCTGTAGCTCTGCCTCAATCTCTCCACATCTACAACCTAAACACAAACACTGAAAATGCAGTTTCAGAATTATTTCACCTTATTCATTGATTATTTTATAGTCCCACTTTTAGAATGCAGCTGCAGTAAAGGGATTGTCATGACTCCCTAACATATTTTTCAACTTGTGAAGTATAGTGGGTGATAATCAGTGTGAAGTACTTGTTGTTTTGAGCCCAGCTCAGCACTCTGCAGTTCATTAGAGATGGTTTTGTTTTTGTTGTTTGCCCCTTATTTAAGTGTTGCCTAGGGACAAATTTGTTCCCTTTTGATTTATTACTGTGTAAAAACAGCACACTAGTTTAAAAGAGCCAGTTCATCCAGATAACCAAAAAAGGCTGAACTGCCTCTTAGTGAGGACAGATTGAATCCTTATGTAAATGAATATTGTTGATTGGATAAAAATTTAGACAGTGTGTATTAGGTCAATTTCAGTTTGAGATCCCATGCAGGTTAGAGTCATGTTTATAAATCACGTGGTGGTTTTGATTCATATGTCATTTCCAAGCACCCAAGATTGAACTCAAAATGTGTGATTTTGCTTTGGTTAAATGTGAGTCAAATGAATGGGATGAGAACAAACTGTCTCATAATAATGCACAGAGAATCAGAGACAAATGATCACTATTGGTTAAACAGTGTATACATCCAAGTGTGTATAAGCCTTTGTCCCCCTCCTTGTCAAAAAATATGTTTGCTTCACACCAGTTTCAGTAGCACAATTATCGATGTGGCCTTTTCTGTCTAACCTCTTCAGGCCAAGAGATGGAGCATGAAATGAATTCTGCAGCCAGCAGTCGCGCCAGCTGCATTTGGACTTTGCCAACACAATGGCTAGGGCCATTGCCAGGACGCTTATTTAGCTTTTCTATTAAGTTGTTTCTTTTAGTGTTTAAGGGCTACTGTCAGCATAAACTTCAGGTTATTGTGCCCGAGAGTATGTCTGAGTTTCAAGTTTCAGATTTTCCCACTATGCTCAGTTGTTGCCAAGCTAATTATAAGTAATACGAGTGCTTCTACATTTTTCTTAAGAGTAGCACTTTTCAAAAAAAAAAAACACTCAAAAGATATCTAGATCAGAGGGAATTTTAATTATATTTAATGATGTGGAATGACTCAAAAAATAAACCATATTCATCAGATTGATACATTTCCTTCTGTTATTCCCCCACTATAAATGACTCCAGAAATTCACTGTGTGGCTGAAAAGTACATTAAGACATTCACCACATACAATACCTTAAGTGATGTAAGTCGTCCAAATGTTATTAAATGTGGAACATCATGTAATAGTTAAACAATCCAAATGAATCTCTCTGTAGTAGAAGGTACCAGTAAAGTTGTCTCCTCCTTATTCATCTTCTCTTCCTCAACTATTACTCCAACAGTTGCTGAAGAGGAGACTTCAATGAGTTCAAGGAGTCCATTTGTACAACAGGTGCTGCCCATCATTCAACAGGTACAAGAACACACCTTCTCACTAAGCGGTACATGCCTACCACAGGTGTAAGACTTTTTACAAAGAGTAAAGAGTAAACAGGCCAGTCTTTTAGCCAGGAGACCAACATAAAAGACAGTTTGGAGGGTTTTGAGGCTGCTTTACTCTGTAGCCTATTGACACAGCTGCAGGCCCCACCTTCTGCCCATATTGCCTATAGAAAAGAAGCTAGCATGGAAGCCTGCATGTACCGCAATCTGTTATTTTCAGGGTTAAAAGAAAATCCAAATGGGCAGAAGACATGCACAAAAAGCCAGACAAAAACCCAACAAGCCTTTATAAGCCCCAAAGGATTCAAGGCTTTTGTAAGAAGAAAATTAGGATTTTCTGTGTACACATGCATGTCTGTACACATACATGCATACATCTTATTGTGGACTGTATGCATTTTGTTTTTAAGATTGTGTGTGATCTTTGTGTGAACTGTCATGCTCCAGCTGTGGTAGGGAAAGTGCGGCAGACTCAAAAAGAAGCCGCACACGATTACAAGTTCCATTCTGAGAGGCACAAAGAGAAGGCAGTGGTGGATGTGCCGTTAGAAAAGACATCTATTTAAAGTGAACTCCTGGGCACTTTACAGTGGACAGCCTGCTTTGTGTTTGTGACACACAATTGCCACATAATTACACCCAGTAAAGTGTCTGACCTGTCATTTTGTTGAGAAGTGAAAGGGCCAATTCTGTCACAGCGTTATCAACAATGGCAGAGAATTTAAATCAGAAGGGACAGAAAGCAGTTCAATCAAGCACTTATCATTTATGTTCGATTTCAAGGACACAGACACACACAACATGAAAAGATGCAAATAAAATCTGTTGGGGTTCAGTGACCTTGACTGCTTGGCTATGTCCACACTAAAATATTTTTCATCATGTCTTTCATCCACACCAAGTGGAATAAAAATTGAGCCTCTGCAGGAAACTAGTTTGCATATCAAACAAGTCAGTCTAAAATGGAGAAAGCAAAATCAAGGCCAGACAAACCCTGAATATGCACTTCCATGTGCTCTTAGTTTGACTAACAATGTACAATACAACATGCCACTACAACATTTGCCAACTTTTACCAACCAATGGCTGTTATTTACCTCACCAAAAACTCATTGTGATGCAGTTTTAAGGTCGGTTTAAACACACAAAAAAGTCCATATAATCATTTGCTGTAAAAATGGTCTCATAGTCCTTGTGTGTGTCTGAAACATGTTTTACCTCTGTTGTCAGGCACCTACACTAATCAACTATCAATCGAATATTTTATTCTTGCACCAAAAAAAAGTGGTCCCTGAGTTAAAGGAGACAGTTAACAGTCCATCCATTAATGCTGACTCTTCACCATACAAAAAAAGAGCATTAAGTTATGCTTACATTGAGTGTTACTCACAATACTCATGTGTATCACTGAGGTCTAACAACCACATATTTAACCCCCACTAAAACATCTGATCTTTGTTTACTTTGTAGCATTTTCCTTCTTTCCCTCCTTTTTTTTGACAGATTCAGGAGTGTTCTAGTTCATCAGTGGAGCTATGTGAAGACAAGAGCAGGGGTGTGTATCCTGTCACCCACGTGTGTACATAGTGATCATCACATAATTAAAGTGAAATCTAACTATTATTATCTGACAGAATATAAATTTTTTTTACGTGTTACCTTCAGCATCCACTGAAACCTCAAACGTATCTCTTGTTTATGACCGGATGAGGCTTTCCAATGTCCTTGTGTTTAGCCAAAGTATTTTTGTGTTAGATATTGTTAACATGATCTACACCTAATATTAACACCTAGCAGATTGAGAGAACACGGATTTGCCAAAAAAGAAATTACAAAGTTTCTAAAAATCAAATCAAAATCAAATTAAAAACACAGATATGTTGGGGACTAACATATACATAAATGTCATTGGTTCTGTTAAGTCATCCTCCTGAGGTTGATCACTGAAAAGTTCTCTATGCTGTTGTATTAATTACTTAAATGAATCTGAGGCTGTATCTGAGATATAACCAGGCCAAGTGACTCCTCCTGGGTACAGACCAGTGGAGGCAGGAACATTAAATGACCAGCTGTCCTGCAGTAAACGGGAGCTTTACGGCAACTCTGGCTTTCACAGCTGGATGTCAATATTTGGTCCCGTTCCTGTGGTCAGAGCTGTGACGCATTCAGCCAGAGTTGGATTTGTACTGCTCCCATTCACAGTCAGCCAGCAATGCACAAACAAAATACTCTTCTAATACCACTTACAATAGCAACACATAATGCCATGTTATATTATTGCTCCAAAACCATGAATCATCACGCTGCACTCATACGTACATGTTGCGTCAACTGACAATAACAATATCAACAAAAAGAGGAACACCCCTGCATTTTAATTTCACTTCTGGTGTGTGTGCCTGCATGCATGCACAAGATTATTAGAAACAATTTACCCTACTTTAAACTCTTAATCTTGCCCACAGAGATAATTCTGCCCACAAAGTCATATCAAAGCGTTTGGCCTCTGTTTCCACTTTAGTAGCTTTAAAAGAAAGCGTCACCCTGAACTTCCAAAGCTGCACCAGCTTCACCTTTTCCTCAACCCACACCTCAGTGCCCTCCCTCTGGATATGGAGCCTCAAAGCAGGGCCTTTTTGGTAGTAGCGGTGCCCCCGGCACTCTGAGTCATGGAAGATCTGATGGCTTTCTAATGAGGTTTTAAGACCTGATGCCAACAGGCCAGGTGTGTGAGTTTGAGTGGGTGGTTTATGTAGTGAGTGTACTTTGTGTTGGGAAGGAATGTGAACATGTGTGCCTGTGTGTAAACACATTCACACGATGCATTCACATAATGCACCTGCAGGAACAAGTGTGTGTTTGCTTGTGGGGATGCTGTTACATTCATATCTCAATCCCTAATGGTAGATCACCAGCACTGAAAGATGTTAAAAGCAATCATATTGGTGTGATCTTGTGTTTGTTTAAACTCATGTAAAAACCAACCAAATCCCAAGTGTAAAAAGACTGAGTGTTTTAACAGCTGAAAGATGCTTCAGCTAAGTTGATGTTAGTGAACCTGGATAGACGTGCTCGTGTCTGTACAGTGAACTGTAGCCAGGTGTCACCCAAGTGAAATCTGACCCCCACAGACATTCGACCTATGAAGAAACTCAAGTAGACAACAGCTCCAAAAATTGGAACAGATGTTTGGATCAAAATACTCAGTTTGCCAAGGAATAAAAAACAAAACACAATCATCACAACATCAGATTACCTGATAAACGTATGTTTTAAAAAGATTGTTTCTGCTTTTAAACACAACAAGGACAAGTTTGGATTGGGCCTAAATAATACCAGTTATGCGTTTGAGAATAAAAGCCCTTTTCATTGAGACTGAGGACAACATGTGGTCAAAACAGAGTCTCTGGGCTTCAAACAGCCCACGAAATGAGGCAAAGGCCTGCACCCATGTCAGCCTGTGTTTGATTTTGGCCACATGTAAACGAGTCCATTGTACATGGAGAGCATGGAGAGAGGAGAACATCCACAAAAATAAACCTCACACAGAAAAGCCCTATAGTTTAAAAGGCCACAGAACAGGCTGCTGGGCTCTGAACCACACCGCAGCAGAACGGACATACTGTGTGTGTGTGCGTATGTGTGTGTGTGTGTGTGTGTGTGTGGTTGGGTTCTCCTGCTCATTTTAATAAGGGTGTCTCAAGTTACATCATGGCAATGAAAAACATAAATATGGAGATAGGAAGAAGCAGAAAAATAACTTTAATTTAGCATGTTAGCAGCATTATAATGTTTAACCATTCTGGTGCTATAGTTTAGGTGGTCACAACTGCAATGTTAGCAATGGGCTATTTACGCATACAAAGGAGTACTATTAGTATCTATTTGGAGCTCCATTGACCTTATGGCCCAGTAGTCACTGTTGTTTATTTTCAAATTTATGTAACAAACAAAGATCCCACACAGTGTCTTACTTGCAATGATTTGCAACACTTTGGTACGAGGCCCACGTCAGGCAAATGGTTTGTGACAGTCCCATAATAAGGCTCAGAAGCTAAGACTGCAATGACTATGGTAAGTCTCTATGGCTTTGTCACAATTACGCCACATATAATCTTTTACACATTGAAAAAGTAATTAATAATTGCAAGTAATCAGTTAATAATTAAAGGGAAAAACTAATTAAGATTTCGGATTCTTCTCTGTAATTGCCGGCTGTCAGATTGTCTTTTTTATATTCCATTCAAATTTAGAAATATTGAAATTAAATGTTAAAAATGACAATAAATAAAAAATAAAAATAAATTAGGAAACATTTAAGGAAGTTTATTAGCAGAAGCTGAATATATTACTTATATATAAGTACATTTGTGAAATGGAATGTAACAGCAAATTCTGATTTTAATACGAACAAAAAATGTATTTGTGGACATTTATTATGTAAAATACCATCAAAATTCATATAAGTCCATTTTCTACAGCTTTATTCTCCATATGTGGGTTTCAGCCAACAGAGCAAAGGTTGGAATACACCCTGGATAGTGGACAGGTTGTCAGTCCATCGCAGGGCCAACACACAGAGACGAACAACTGAGGTTATTTGGCCAAATAACCTCATCCCCAATCTGTTTTTGGACTGTGGGAGAAAGTAAATAACCCGTAAATAACCCACACACACATGGGAAGAACATGCTAACTCCACACAGAAAGGCCCTCAGTTAAACCCTCTTGCTGTGAGACAACAGTGCCAGCCACTGCACACTGGTGTGGTCAAGTCAAAGATTCAAATTTTGTGAAATGCTGACACAACAGGCTGCCTGAAAATCAAGGAGTCAGTCTACAGACTAATGAAAGTAAATATTGTGTTATTTGTAGTACATGGGGAAGACTACTAATACCTAAGTTTCAATAAAGATAGCATTACTAACTGAGGGTCTGCCATTATGTGGAACATTTCAAGCCGCATGCCTAAGTTGCTGCTCAGGACAGGTTTAAAAAAGCCCTTTGCTGTGTATTTTTGTAAGAGAAAGACAGATGCTCAGGAAATTAATGAAATCCCATGTTAATCTCCGATTGGAATGTTCATATTGAAGGTGGTGGAGAGGGCAGGTCATATCTGTGTTACAAATAGCCACAATACACAGAGGCACACATTTCAACATCCATACTGAACTTGAATAACTACACATAAAAATAAAAATAACTTCCAACAGCTGTCTGGTCTTCTACATGGCGGCCTCTTCATGCAGCACACTGCTTTATTTATCAGCCAAAGTGATAAGCCAACAGCTGTTCTCCTGGCAGCCACACACACACACACAGACGCACACGTCCCCATGACTTCAGAGGACACTGCCTGATTTACATTCACTTCCTGGAAGACTTACTCTAACTTTAACCATAACTCCTATGTGCTCAACATAAACTTAACCTTACCCAAATTTAAAACATGTCTTAAGATTTGATCAGGATTACCCTTTTGTCCCCAGAATGGAAGATAAGTCCACCGAAATACTTGAGCTTGAATAAATTGACAAACACACATTGTGACAGCCATATGTTGCACAGGCCAAAAGGTGTCAGATACCAGTGGTGTCATAAACACAGAGAGCGAGCGGAACTTTTTGGCACTTGAGATGCTTCTACATACTTCCCCATACTTCCCAGTTCTATTCATACTAAAATTAAAATAAGGGCCTGTGTCCGTCTATGATACACATGCATTCCATGTATATCAAAAACTGTATTTTTAAAAAATGGATGTAGTCGTCTGAGTCCATTTTGAGACCAATCAGGAAGTGAAAATATATTGACGGCAACTCCGTTGGTTGCAAAACAAACTGTTTGAATGGAAAAATTGTGGAAAAATTTGCCTACTTCAAGCTTTATTTATAATGACAGTAAACATTGTCCTGGGAAGTTCATCATCTCAATCACTAGATTTTCTGTCTTCTTCAATTTTGTAAATTATGTTTGTCTATGAAGCCATAACAATCAGTTCAGCCACTGCTGAGAGAGCAGGGTTTTATTGTTTTCCTGAACTCTACAAAGCAGTAAGGCACTTCTGCTGACTAATTACGTCACTGGCGAATCTCACCACTCCTGTAAACAGCAGCACCTCATAGTCCGGGCACATCCGGTGACGTACTTTCAACCGTAGAAGAAACTACTCTCGTTGTAGCTGCTGAGCGTATCTGTTGAGAACATGTCAAAAAAGGTTCAGCGAGTGTTTGCTCTGTTCTGGGTTGTGATAAACAATACCAGACGCTCCACAAGCTCCCCGCCAATGAGCAAAGAAAAGCTCAGTGGATATCTTTCATATTTGATAGGAATATCCCTGCTACATTTCCCAAATACCTCCATGTATGCGGCAACCACTTCACGGAGGATTGTTACACAAACTTCGGGCAATATAAAGCAGGACACAGCACCAAACTTCACCTAAAGGAAGGAGCAGTGCCAACAATACGTATATTACAATATTTACAAACCGTAAAACGGTCTTTGTGTGCTTGTTCTGTCGTTTAGCATTAGCGATAGCCGGCTACAGGCTAAGCTACACGCGTTCGCTCGTGTTTCATTTGCATGTATGTGTGTTTATTATCTCCGTAACCACGACGTTATCCAAGCTACAGGCGTCCTGCAGCAGTCTTTGTGATAGAGGTGGTTCACTTGTCACAGTGTCTTCTGACTCTGGGTCAGACTCCGGATCAAAATCGTAAGGGATTATGGCGAGGGGTCGTGACGACGGCATTACTCAATGTTTTGATAATTGCTAGCAGTGCTAGAAGGGGAGCTGCAGGTCTGAGAGCTGACGTGCCAATCAAGTCACTTTCAGGTAACTAGCCAATCGCAAGACAGTGGGAAAGCTCTTGTTGGCTGGCCAATCAAAAGACAGTCCGTGTTCTGTGGGTGTGGTTTTGGTCTGAAATCGGCTCATTTCTGACATCGGCTGACATCGGCTCATTTGCAGCGATTAGGAGGTTTTTGACCATAAAACGACTTCATGTTTGTAAGTACACCTCCATATCTCACGTTTAAGTGAGATAGGACCATGCTATGGCCTCTTTAAGTATGACCCATCGGAATAGACACCAGTGTGATTGACAGCTTGTATCATCCAATAGGAGCCTGATTGCTTCTGATGCCTCTGAACTTCCAGTTCAAAACAGAGTTAAGCTCAGATGGGTGACGTTATGACTGGTTTGCCATTTGATGTGAACTCAATCTCACACTCCACTTTAGTGGAGGTGATTTCTCGCCAGGAGTTGGCCCCATTAGTATGTCCTTGCATTTTTTGAGCAATGGATTGTAGAAGTGTGGGTACCAGCCAGCCACTTCACATAATCTGTCTTTAAAGCAAGCCTCTAAGGTTGTCGTCATTTTCGTTGTAATTTTTTTTTACCAAAATTGGACTGGAAAGTGTTATGCTACATAGATCATGCACAGTCTGCATGCATGGTGGTCACAAAATGTTGGGGTGTTCTTGTATGTGCTGCACAGTACAAGAGCACATGGACATGGGCAGATGAAAACATTTATGTCACGAGAGAGAAAGAGTAAGAGGGGGAGAGAGGGAAGGACTCAAGTCTGTAACCTGAGTGAAAGCTCATGGTGCTGCCCAGACAGACTGTTGGCCCGCTCACATTAATCACAGGTTATAATTAAGAATCTCCATTTCCTCACCCAGAGACATGGTTGTGAGCTCAGAGGAGCTGCAGCTGTTCTGCACCCACTTTACAGACAGGAGGACTGGTCTACGTCCTGATCTCGGATCAGTCACTGTGAATGGAATCAAGGCCACATTTCACATCAAATGGTGGTCTCTGTATTTGGTGTCAGGGCATGTGGCCATTGATTGTAATGATCTAGTTGAGTCAGTTAAACATGTCAGAAGATGCATTTGAGTAAAGAATGAAAAGGAGAGATTTAAAAAAGAAAAAGTGCCTTGTTAAAAGCAACTTAAGACTGCATAACTCCATTTTTATAGAACTTTCAGGCATTTACACACTGTAACTGTCCATTTAAAGACATTACACTCTAGAGTGTAGAGAGGTTGTTCAACTGTTAAAACAATTATCTTCAACTTGCTCTCCAGTTCACAAATTTTAATTTCATTCCACCAGAATGTAGACTCAATTTGTCTAGTTTCATATAATGCGACTATACCAAAGCACAGTGACTTACACAATTTGAACTGCAACTCTCTGAATGAGATGAAAACCATCAAGTCTCTCCATAGAGCGCAATATAAACTGCCCTCTCTTACTTTTGGGCAAAAACATAAAAAGTCCTCCATTTCAAAACTGACATTTCTCAGTCTTTTTTGGCATAAATCAGGCTCTTCTGACACTCACAGTGAAGACATTTCTGAAATATCAACTGCAGTCTTTATTTTACAATAATAAGTTCAGAAGTTGTGTCAGTGGTGCTCTCTGCTCTGAGGTGTCATCCCTATTGCAACTACTAAATGCAGGTGCGCAATTTAGGACATTATGGATGTTAGGGCAGCTCGGCACACACTGGTGCTCTTAAAGGGGCACATTACATTTTCAGCCACCAGTGCAGTGACCATTGTTTCTGCCCAAAACAGACCTTATATGAGGTCAGGTGCAGGTGTGCTGCACCTTGCCTTGTTTCGACCAAGGCATTTCATTTTCACGATAACTGTAACAGCCCTAATTGATGTAGTCAGATTTTGGACATATTTCCTACTTTCAATCCCTTATTTTGCACTATTTTTCAACTTCTTTCTAAACATTCAGACATTGAATCAGAAACTTTAACTCATTATGTCAACTTCTCATACATACCAATTCAATGCAGCATGCCAGATATGCTTCAGCTTGGGTTTGGATCCTAGTGCAATTTCTTTGGAAATTGCCTTCTGCAGGTAATACAGTGTGATGCAATCAATGCTCCTAGGCCATGATTTGTTTGAGTTTGCAGTGAACATATACAAGACTCAAACTTCTCCATATAAATGAATTCTAGGACCTGTATTACTAAACCACACATGCTACTCCCATAAATCAGGGCTAAAGAAAAAGTGAAATTTTGGAATTTGCTCTTGCATTGTCTATTCATGAAGTATACTACCACAGACTTATATGGTGTCTATTGTACTCGACATTAAATCAGTCAACCTTTCAGTTGTCCCTAAAAGGTTATGTGTTATTTTGCAGCTCTATTTCTGCCACATGTATTGACATTAACCCTCCCATCTGATCTTGTATTTAGAGATCTAATCTTATGAATACAAACACTGAAAATGGCTCCTTGTCTTAATTGTTTTTCACTGGACTATCCCAGTTCTTTGTGCAAAGCATTGTCCAGTAAAATCCTCAACATCAAAATGGGAATAAGTAATGGTGGAGACCACTTTTACTGGGATGAAATAAAATATAGTCTGACAGATGCTACACAGGAGAGTGGACAGGAGGCGTGTGCTGAATGATGATGCTCTGTTTAGAGACAGGCGAGTTCACATCCCAACTAAAACTGCATCATAATTGGATATGGAGGTCTTAAATATATGTTCCGGTGTTAGGAGGAGAAACATTAATATGTAGATGGTGGAGGAGTGCACAACCTTGTGATTTAGTCATTTGTAGGGACAGAAATGTAGGTGGTATGCTTAAAATTAGAATCTTATATTAGAAATATCAGTGTATCAGTTCATTACAGCAGCCCCATGACAAACTCTACTGAATTGTCACATACATATTACTTTTTTATACTTTGAATTATATGAGGAAATATTTTGAACCATAGCCTACGTAAAAGCTGCCATAATGTCAGATTTAGAGCAAATTTTCTCTTTCTTTTTTTCTGCCAGTATAGTTGAATTAAGGGTTTTTAAACTTGTCTTTAATCTGAGAACATAATGTTTTCACTACAGATGTAGCCTATTAAGTTTGCTTATCACATCTGGATATGATTCCTTAACTGTAGTATACCATATATTATGCTGCTTGTATAAGGTAATAAAAGACTTTATTGGCACTGACTGTACAGTGTTTATGGCTATTGTTTATTGTATTTGTGTGATTTAAGTACAGCTCGATGGACCTATTGTAATCCTTAAATCTTTCATCATACTAACATATTTACTGGAACTTGTGATACTTAATGTCTGACTGAGTTTATGGGATTTAAAATATATTTGATCTTTTACAGTGTTTTCTGAGACTTCTTGTCTCTGATCGCTAGTGTGATCTCAGAGTATACATAACATAATAGTTTTAAACTGCTAGTATCACGACAATTCTCCTATTCCTTATTTTGCTCAATAGTTGCTTTATGTCTGATGGCATCATAATGACTTTCCTGTAGGAATTTGCACAGTTGCTCTGTATAAAGAGGTTCTGTTGACTTCTTGGACTAAACTGTGTGTATAAACTTGTGGCGTAATTCTTGTAATCCTAGGAAAACGGCCTGTGTGCATGTTATTTAGAAATTAATGGCATTTTAAGAATGACTATATTTGTTGAGTAACTTTTCTGTGAGCCTTTAGTGCTAAATGTTGACTGTGTAATAACCTGATCTCAGGGCCATTGCACTCCAGAGTGGAAACCAGCATTCTGACCACTGCTGTCATGGGACAAAGGGGCTTTCTTTTTCTTCTTCTTCAACCCACGTTGTGTAAAAAATGAAACAGAATAAAGGGGGGCAATGACTAAAAACAAACAAACAAACAAACAAACAACCAAAACAACTATTTTCAGGAAGGCATTGACAGTTTAGAGCCTGCTTGAATTGATCCTTTGATTTACTGACCACCAGCTCCTTTTAAAAGACTGTAATTTAATAAATGACACAGCCTGAGCACAGATTTGGGACGATACCATTTTTCAGAGATAGGGAGTTGACACCATGTATGGTGAAATAAAACCTGTAAGAACGACAAACTTTGTCAATATAGACTTAAATCGGTATTTCGAGTCATTGAGCACGATAACAATGCGACTCTTGTTGGTTGTTAACGCCAGGTTTATCGTGTATCCCCCGGCGATAGACGTAGTTTTATCCCCGTAGCAGACGTTTGGTACAACCCACAGCCTCTTTTGGTAGCTACAGCGGCCGTGGTCAGAGCACAACATGTTGGAGACCATAGTCCAACACTTCACAACAGAGTTAACTTTCTAATCCAGGGTTTGTGGCGTTATCTCACATAAAAGAAGGAGGTGGAGGAGGCCGGGGAGAGAAAACGGGCCAGAGAGTCAGTCATGCTATGAGGTTAGCGTGAAAGCCGGAGCGTTGAGATTTAACTGTGAGAAGGAGAGAGTGAAGCAGGGAGAGGGAAGACCGGAGAAGCGAGAGAAAAGCGGGATACAAGATGCAGCTGGCCGCGGTGCTGTGCGGAGCCCTGACAACTTTACTGCTCAGCCAGACTTCAGGTAAGATAATCTCCGTTAAAAGTGCACCCGGAATTACACGTGACGGTGTTTTTCTTTTTTCTTTTCTTTTTTTGAAGGAGGTGAGCGACTACATCTTTGCAGCGTTTTACAATAGCATGTTTTGTTTTATAATTCAGTCCTTATCAGCTCTGTGGAGCTTTGACTCGCACATTCACACATATGAACTCAGCAGCCAAGTTTCCCCCTCATTAGAGAGCACAATTTGGTTGTTTAAAATAGAAACTCTAGTGGAAAATGTGCGTCTCCCCCCCCTTTCTTTCTTTCTTTCTTTCTTTCTTTCTTCCCTCTCTCTCTGAGTGTTCATTCGTTGTGCTTTAATCTTGTTTGACAACATGCTTGTGCATCTGGTAAGGACAATGGTCTCAGATCTGTCCATCGTATGTTTGAGATTTAACTTGTGGAGAGTTTCCTCTAATTTCACATTCACACTTGTGACACCTTTTGTAGCCTTAAGGCTTTATTTACACCGTGTTGCAGTGCATTAAATTGTGATTATGTACATGCAGGTTAGGTTGAATGTACATCTCCATTTTCTTGTCATCATCCCTGGCTGATGTGGAGACTTGAAGTGCGAATCTTACATCAATCTTACGACTGTGTTATAATATGTGTGTCAAAGCTTGAATATGATAAGGGACATTGTAACAGCACAAGATTTATAAGCTGTTTTAAAAAGTTCAGGCTATTTTCTTTTTACTTGTCTGTCGTAATGTGACGCCTTAATATCCCTGTGAGGTGACTGTGGTGATGGTGGATGCAGCCCTTATTCTCATGCTAATTTTAAAATTAGTGGCGCACTGATGTGGTCTGATTGCAGGTGAAGTGGTTTGTTTATCTATGACAACCTACATCCTGTGTTGTGTCCTCCCCCCTCCAGCACTTGTAATAGGTCTGAGTGATTTCCACCACCCCTTTCCGATGTTTTCTCTAACACCTTGTATTTACAACATGTCAGAACAGCCGCTGGAATGCAGGGACCCTACTGAAGCTATTTCCAAACACACACACACTCACACACACATATGTCACACAGTCACCCATACACGGCTTCAGTTCCTGATAAAATAATATGAAACCCGACAGGATAACAAAAATACGTCTGTTGCAATAGGTTGGTTGGACATCGATAGGAGGTTGCTGTAATTGTCATACCTCCTAAATGTCACCAGGAGACGTCTTCAAAATGTCATACAGATAAAATCCAATATCCCAATTGAAAACAAAAGCCCCCTTCCCCAGCTGACCATGGTTGATCCACATCCTAGTTATAGTTAGATCTTTCATCCTTGCAGATGCAGTTATTAACATTCTTTATCTGGGGCAGTGGGTTGTGCTCGTTTAATTATGAACATGTTCTGTCATACAGCAATTATGTCTGCCGGGTCTGTATCATGTTTTAAACACGTCACTATCTGTGAGTGCGAGGTGTTACTGTCCTTTCACCATTTTCCATTGAGGCACTCAGAACAGCATTTGCAATCTTTTAAAGTCTGATCATTTTCATGCTGAGAACAACATTCATCCTTCTCCCACAAAGTTGTACATTTTTATCATTATGGAAAGTCCTCCAAAAAGCCCTCTAAAATAGTCAGGGTGCTTTCATGATTTTTGTTTTTTTAGCTAGTTGCTCTCGAAGACAGGTTCTCATCCACAGCTATCCAGTGGTTGGGAAATTCCAGGATACACGCAAAACAACAAACATATCCCAAGCACAATTATGATGGAAATAAAATGTTTAAGTGTTTAAGAATGGAATTTTAGTTGACCACAGATATTAAGATATTATCTAACCACGGTATATATTGTGTTTTCAAAACTTAGGCATTAACGGACAGATGAATAAAGTGGTAAAGACTGTAATTTCTTGGCTGCATACAGTATATGGCATTGTAAAGGCCAGCCACTGCTCATAGCTGACAGTTGATGACCCAAGGCTACGATTTATTAAGAGATTAAGAGATCGAGAGAGATCGAGATGTGAAGTCAAGATGCCTTCTCAGCTTTAGTCTAATGGCAGTGTAGTAAGGGACTGAGCTGGACTAATGGTGTGCGTTTCACAGTTTAATGATGTGCTCTGGGACAGCACAGCCCCTCACCCACTCTAGCAATTTTCATCAAATTCCCCTCTTTTCCTAATCAACTATTGATTGGACATACAGGTTGACTCAGAACCTCTGGTGTTATTGCACTGAAGCCATCACTTCACATTTCTGTTTGTAATAAAGCATCACTGAAGCGGGGTATGGCTATTTCTTCTAATTAAATAATGATCCCTTTCCTGCTGAACCAAGCTAAGACAGTGCTGTGTGTATGAATCTGACAGCTTGGCATGTATCCAAAAAAAATAAAAGAAAATGAAATACAATGAAAAGAAGCTGTTCACTATAATTTTATATAGTTGTATACTTCTTGACACTTTATGATTGAAAATATATTGTGTGAGTTGTGTGAAGTCTCTGCCTCGTCACCTCCGCAAAACAACGTAATTTCCATTGAAGATGATTATAAACTATTTCTACATTTCTAATCGAGTAATCAACCAACCGTTTCCACCCTGCTGGCAATTAGGGGGAGGAGCGCAGAAGAAGCTAAATTAAGAAATATTAGAGATGTAAGACCTGCACACATTACAGGCTGAGCGAGATTGGGATGTGAGGAGAAAGTGGATTTAATGGTAAATGGGCTGTTTGGCTCAGTGGTTCAACTTGCTGCCACCTCTGTGCCCTTCCCAGCTACATGTATCCCCGTGTTGTATTGATTAGTCCCTTGACATTGCCTGGACTAACACAATCACACATGCTAGTTGCCTTTTCAGTCCACAGACATGGTTTGCGTTTACCCGGCAAGCATTAGGCTCTAAATTTATGATTTTTTCGTGAAAAACAGCTCCAACACCACATATGATTAAGTGCCCTCTGAGTAATTGTGTTGGTATTAATGCTGTTGAAATGTTCATATCTCCAAATAAATCTGCCTCCAGACAGATTTATTGCCTAAAATGTTTTTTTTTTTGTAGAGCTTCCCCTCTGCTGCTGCCGAGACTTATTCCTCTGTGAAAGAGGTTATTTTTGAGGATGTGGATAGTCAATGAAATAGGACTAGTGTCTTTTACTTTTGGAGAGGTTTGATTGTTTTGGCATATTTGCACATTCACCTTCCATTCTGGTGACTTCCCTGAAGCTAAAGCTTGCAGTGATTTAGGAGGAAGAGGAGGGTGACATTTTCATTAACAAATATGAGACTGGAGCTGTTGTGTGGTTGGTGAGTGTATGTGATCTCCGTGGCCAAATAAATGTATGTGTGTGCCCCTCTGGTCTAGTTGGTTAGGCTGGTGTTGGTCAGACCTTTGCTTTTATCAGGAGGAAGGCAGAGTGAGCCACCCGATACCCCCAATGGGCTTTGTGTGCCTCTGCTGAGGGGATGGAATTGCACCTCCAAGGTAGCAGTGAAGGTAACCTATGATTACCTATGATTCCTAGCTTGCCCCGACATTCTCATATGGATAAATGTCAAACCTCGTACCAACTCTCCACCCCCCACACCTCTATTCATTTGTTCCACCCTTCTATAAATCACCCGACTTTCTCCCTGCGATGTGGGCCTCCCCTGCAAGAGACCCCCGGGCTCTCATCTTTGGGGTAGTTTCTGATTTCAGAACATGATGCCACGGCCCTGGGGTCCTTTTCAATTATGTTTACAACAGTAATATATGTCACAGATGTCAGCTGTGAGAGCACAGGAGCAGGCAAACAAAGTCAACCTCTGGCAGTCCTAAGTGCATTAAGCAATGGACGGTGGTTTAATGATCCACTGGTAGAAAATCAGTGTTAAGTTAGATTTGATGATTGAGGGAATTTAAAGTGCTGTTTAGCTTCTTGACATTTGACCAAATTGAGGCCAACAATAATTTGATGCTTTTTAAAATTTGGCTAAATGTAAAATATTTACTTATTTTATTTCCCTGATTTTATTTCCCTGATGATTATTCAGCATTCATTACGTTTGCATATGTGGCTCAGGTTCTGGACCAGGTTGTATTTACTCAAAGGCTTGGTGGTTTGCTCTCCAACTCCTGAAGTGACCTTGAGCAATACACTAAAATCCAAATTGCTTCAAGTGCTGGAGACAATGTATAACTGCAGTCAATACTGCCAATACTCTTAGTGTATGATGTCTTTTAAAAGTTTTATGATGTGAATTTAGGACACCTCTCCACAGTGGTATGGAGTCAAAAGGGACATTTGTCATTTTATAGGCCATCAAGTATGAGTTTGACCCCCTCTGGGGTTGGAGATGATTGGAGACTGTAATAAACTGTGGTTTTCTGTTCCAGTGGGGGTCTGCTGTATAGGACAGAGAGATAAGCAGGCCTGGAGACTCACTTTCTGAACATGACCAGGGGAGGAGGGGGCAGGGGCACAAATAGTTATTGAAGGACACACATGTACAGATGATCCAAAGTAACTTAATTCTTCAGCGGCTGCCCTCCTGTCTTGCTGTGGTGTGGTGGGGGGCAGTTTGTTTGGACTATGAAATTCTTGCAAATTTGACCAAAGACAAAAGTGTCAAATAATTGAGGCTACTGCAGTTGATTGTTGTGATAAAATGCCTTTTTCCTTCCCCAAATGTGGTTTCAGCCATGCATCAAAAATAGACCACTTATTATTGTATTGTCTTGCCGCTTTGCTGACTGAAATAATTAATTTGTCTGATGCTAGTCTGTAAAGGTTCTGTCTTTACTGAGGGGTGAAAGGGAATTCGTTCAGCCATATTTTCAGCGTGTAAAATGTGCACAACAATTAAACTGCACAAAGGCTCACACACTAACATATGGTTTGGAGATGACTTTGTCTCTGGTCAAACATCTGAGCAATGTACCAGGGGACAGTTGTCCCCTTGTCAGTTTTTTTTTTGGGGGGGGGGGGGGGGGGGGTTGTCCAATGAATCTTGGAAATGAATGTCCAGTTGAAAGTTTCATGGTTTAATACACTGCTATTCATCATTTATATCCCTTAACACCAACTGAACAAACTTCAATGTGGTGTTATTTCTTTCAACTTAGCAGTTTTGAGCTATGCAATGAAGATAAAATGAATATAATTAAAAAAAACAACAACTTTACATTCATTACTTCAAGCAGAAGTATATAAATATAAACAAATGATTGTTACATTCAAACCATTGTTAAATGACTTGCACAATGCTCCACATGTCTCTCTGTAGTTCTGATTGTCATGGCATTCAACTCCTGTGTCACCTGGCAACAAAGGAAGTTATTGATTTTACATCAAGACAGGCCAAGGCAAAAGCAACATTGCACGAATAAAGCAAGAAAATCACACAACCACAAAAATCTGTCACAAAAAGCTTCAGAAGTTAATTAACAACCCAGTCATTGTTCCCTCAGTCAGGTCTGTTTTCAGATGAAGGATTCAGAAGACAAATAATGTTACTGTTCATTTATGTTAACAAAGACCAAACAAAGGCAGAATAATTACATCAATGGCAAAAAAAATCGCCAATCACCATTAAAGATGTGTCTTATTAAAGACCATAAAAGGACAACAAATCCTCTTAACTGTTAACTTTTCCGTTTGCTTTTCATGTAGATAGATGGACAGAGAAGATATTGGGTGACAGTTCAGGGTATAAATAACTGCAGAGACAGAGACAGGCAGGCTTCTCTCTTAAATGAACATGGCTCCATTCACTATGCTGAGGTCATAGACTGTGTGTGTGTACGTGCTTCCTAGTACACAATGGAAGATTAAGGACATGCTGGAGGAAGGAGAATGATAAGATTCTTTTTTCAGTTAGTTGATTTTATTTGATTGTTTTCCCCCCACAACCCTTGTCTTCATCTCAAAAATCAGTTGACCAAAAACACTTGATGTCTATGAACTGAAATGTTTGGAGCTTGGATCGTCCTCCCTCATTTTACATTTGTAATTGTGGAAAGAAAAAGGCATCAAAACGCATCAAAACACAAATGTGTCAATCAACTTGTGCTGCATAATAAATCAAACCCTCCTCTGTTGAATCACAAGTTCCAAACTGTTCTGTGTGATGAAGATGGGGAGCATGAAGGACAAGGAGATTGTTGTTTAAAGGTTGTTTTGGTGCTAGCGGCAAACTTTTCAGAGCTTATAGGTTGATGAAAGAGTGATGCTGTAAAGACACATTTTCCAGGTATGTTTTTTTTTTTTTGCCTTATAACTGCCTTTTACTCCCATGTGGGATTGTTCTAGTGGGGGGTCCTGCAGATGAGGACCTGCACCTGTCTAATAGATAGTCTCTAAAAGGTGCATGAATGGAGGCTCCTCACCTCCCTCAACAGGTCTGTGTACACAAACAGCTTGTTAGGGCATATGTTTCAGAACACATGCTTTAGAAGTTGCAGGTAAGATTAGGGTGTGATATGATTTATTGTAGACCCCACCACAATTTGTTCCCAGCACACACTGATGAGTATTACAAGTTATAATAACCAATAACTATAATAATAATTATAATAACACATCAACAAATCTCATCCTATGTCAGGCTCAAATGCCTGATATGTAATGAAAAATATGCTAACCCCATAATTTTCTTACAAAGTCACTACATATATGGTGTATTCTTTCACAAGTCACTATTATTAGATTATAAATTATTTGATAATAACATTGTGTGGTACATTTAGCTAGTTAGTGGTGCTGTTTACATTGCAACATTGCATTACTGCCTCTTTCTTGATTCCATTTTTTTTCAAGAGTAAAACAACTTTTATCTTAGTTATATCATCAATCAATCAATACATTCACAAACTTATTTGTCTTTTTGCACCTAATTGGCAGAATAGTTTTCATGAATACACTCGCACTCGCTTCTATAAGAGGAACTAAAGAAATTGGATCTGTTGTTTATGGCTGATGGTGATGAGATTTATTTGTGTCCAGCGTTTTCAATCAGGTTTCATACTTGGCTGTTCTTCACTTACCACCTGATGTTGGTGTGCTGCTCAGCCTTGAAGAAAAACAGTTGAATGTACTTGGGTGACTTTTTGATTGAACTCCCACCGTATGAGCAAATGGTGTATTGGTGTTGCCTTTCTCTCTCATGCATCTGTAAGTCTGCAACTGCATGGAAGCACCTGCTACATATCTGATGTCCCTCTAGTTGTGGAAACCACTAGGAGGCAGCTATGGAATTTAAACTCTTTTAATGTGACACCAACTTTCAAAGACCACAAGATTCATATGTTTGGCTTCAGAGATTAAAGTGTATGAGAGGATAGCTCCTGAAGTTTGATTTTGGTTTAATTTGGAGTAAAGAAATGCACTTCTGAGGTTAATCCACTTATTTGTTTACCAATTTGTTTTTGCAATTAGCTCTTCATTTGGTATTAGTTGTGCTGATGTCACAAAACCCTATGTGCAATTGTATTGTTTTGCTGACATAAATACAGCCATTACCCAGTTACTCATGTACACAGAGGAGGACACAAGAGGAAAGCGGCAGAAATGACAGCGTTAGGAAGAAAGAGAAGAGACGGCATATGGTTGACTTTCACATATGATGTTACGGAGGACAAAACCCTTTGTAAACCATGCAGAGACATACTCGAAGGAAAAACACAACCAACCTGAAGCCACATTTGAAGGTGAGACATCCAGAAATGCCGAGGTTCAGTAACACTATTTTATCAGCTGTTGTGCTGTCACTAAATTTAAAATGTAGTTCAAATGAAACAAACCACCAAGGAACCACCACAAAGTGTAATGTCTTCAAATTGAAACAAACAAAAACAAAACATTTATTTGATTGATTTGAGACAAATACACATTTTTCATATCAGAACAGTTATATCTGTGTTGTAAATTCAAACCTTAATAATAACATATTAATTGATAGGATGATGAGTAACATTCAAACTAAAACATCTCAGATGACAAAAATATGACTGAAACTAAATTGCCTTCAAAATTAACTCTGGTGTAGACTTACATGAGAATGGGGACATATGACACTATTGGTAAGTAATGTCGAGCTAGCACATGTACAGTGGTACATACTTTCATGCAACTTTTACTTTCACTCAATTATTCAAAATATGCACGGTCACTTCCTGGTTTTAAATTAGCCAGCCTGCTTATTTCTGGTAAGCTGCCCACGACGCAGATTCCTGTTCTACAGTGGGTGACTGCAGAAGAGCTCTGCTGTTGTCTTCTCTAGATGCTAAAATTTGATTGCCTTTTTCATTTTAGACCATGATGATTTCCTCAGGGCTAACGACTAACGCAACTATGTAAACATTTTTGATCACTATTGCAAGTTTTCTAATGTTACTTTACAAAGTCCATGTTTCCCTTTAGTTACAACTGATGTCAATGAGCTGGCTTATATTTTAGTGGACGTTGTAAGTGATGCTCCGTGCATATTGTCAATTATCTCAAGTATAGCTCATGTACAAACTCAGTGGCAGATGAGACTTCCTTGGGGCACATATGATCTCAGAGTTCCTTTGCCCTTCTAGAGTGACAATGCTCAGTGTTGTCCCCTTGATACTGACGCTCAGTGATGTCACCTGGAAGTGTGAGAGCTGAAATCTGACTCGCATATACAATGCTTGACCTGAGAAAGTGTGCTTACCTTACAGTTAGTCATTGATGGACTTATATGACTGTACCCATGTAATTCATATGCAACGGATTGGGAACTGTTTTTTCTGCTGTTTTTTCTGATTTTTCCTCAGTGCCATATGTCTTCATGCTCATGATTGTTTTTTTGTTTTTTACACCTATTTCTTTCTTCTTCACCATTTTCCACCATGGACCCTTACTCTTACTAAGTCAGCCATGCCTGTGATGAGGGAATTGGAGGTTGTAGCAGTGGAGTGGTGAGGGTCTTTATTAAACAAACAGTGAAGGGCTTTGGAGGCCCTGGAGCAGGAATGGGGGACGGGACTGAAAGCACTGCACTCCCTAATGAACTCGAGTGGGCCATAGAAGCTGGGCCTTTTCACAGAAGCCAAGGAGGACAAAGTGTCAAAACAAGCCCAGCCCCTCTTCGTTCTCAGGGGCTAAACGCCGCCTTTTGACTCTGCGGAGTGTGGGCATCTGAAGGGGAGGCCATGAGGAAAAGCAAGGGGAGGCAGAATGTACTTGTTAAAACAATGGGCTCTTAAATCAAGCACCCTTCCTTGCCTCTCTTCTTCTCCCTAGCACCCCCATATCTCCTCCACTTCTAATTAGACCTACTCTTGCACAAGCAGTTGAAAGCCCCATATATTGCAGTTGCCTCAAAGGAGAGGCTTTGGAGTTGTATCTCTGTAGCAGTGTTGCCTCTATGAAAGGTCTTAGTATTCAGAGGAGAGTGCTGTTTGGGCTCCTCAAAGCACTCAATCTGCCACTGGGAACTTGTGTACCATCATGTCCTCTCTGTTCCCCAGTTCTACACTCCCTCCTTCTCTCTTTCTAAGGCGCTCCACCCCCTCCACTACTTGTCTCTCCTTCTCCCACCCTCAGCCAAAACACTTTTTTTCTGTTTGAGACCCCCTCTGTTGCTCCTCCATGCTTGGCTGCTTGTGGGACTGAGGCAGGAGCTGTGCGATTCAGGGACCCGAGGCGCTCACTGCCTTCCTCCCCTAAGTTGTTTAGCTATGGATGAAAAGCAGAGACAAATATGTCTGTGGTTCAAAGTCCATCCCAGCAATTACAGTGGCTGATTAAAGAGTTGGCCTACACGGGCAGCTATGTATAATACTACAACTCCCACTCTGTGTTTCATAAGACTACCTTCATATTAGAACTGAGCTCAGCAGTGCTCGATGAGGTCCCATAGCTGACTGAGTCCCATATTTACTATGTAGTGATTGAGAGTTGGTGCCAAAAAAGGGCCCACAATCAACAATTTCTTATGTCCATACTTTAATATAAGGAGGGGTGAACAATGCTGTTTGTCTGTGTTTTAAATTGACAAACACTGTAGGGAACAAAAGCTGTGAAGGTTCACAGGATTTGTAGAATCAAAAATGCCGCAGCATTCAACCACTGCGCTTTTTCACAGAAAACAGAATTTAAGTGTTATGTTTTCTTTACCATTGACAAAGTAAGCAGCTATATATAAACAGCTATAAACTATAAATAAATTAATAATAAAAAAAAGTCATAGTTCTAGACTGAGCAGCATTTTTTCTTTTACCATCAATGTCTCCATGCTTGTGTTAACTGCCCTAATAAGTGTTGATAGAGCCTGTTCAAAATGGGATTGTCCTGTAACTTTCTATATAAGATACAAATGCCTCTAATTCAAGTGCACTGGTATACTATTTTCTCAAATTCTTGAGTAAAGGAAAAATAATCTGTTTTCACGCAACAGCTTACTTAGCAATGGATCTCTATTGTGAACAAGCTTTATTGGTTGGTGCTGTTGAACTGAAAGGTTGTATTATCTGAATTACCTTATTATAATAATAATAATGCATTTATTTTAAGCGCCTTTTCAACACTAAGTTGTGCTCATTTGAATGAGCACAATGTGCTGTAGAATGTAGAATTTCTGCCATTGTGAAAACCTTTTAATGCTGTAACTTTTGTACTAGCTGCTAAGCAAACCTAACTGTTCCTAAAATTAATTATTTTTTGCCATCTTACAGTGAAAGTGTTATGAAAAGTCCAACAGTTAAATAACAGCATATACAACGGCAACATATCCCACAAGTAAGAGGAGTTTTTAAGTGGCTTTAAATGTTACAAAAGTGTTGGATTTGCTGAAATAAAGAAAAGGGAAAGCAAAGTCAAAAAATTAATAAGGAGTGTTGCAGTGATACACATTTATAGTGATTTTGCCTAAGGATTGTAGCCACTCCCATGGGCCAGATTTATTATTTATACCTGGAGGCAAACCTAGAGAAAGATAATAACAAGACTCTCTACCAGACTCAAGGGAACAATTTGCCTTGACTGAAGTAGGACACAACAATAATCTGCATTAATAAGGTCAGCATGAAGTTTCACTTTTGTGAGGTGGTTGACCTATGGGGGTTCTATTCTGAGATGTGCCAATTAAGTTATTGTATTGGCCATCAAGAGACAAATCCAACTATGCTAGGCTAAGTCTGCTGTCGAACATCGCCCTCATTTTTATTTGGCCCATATTTATTTTAGATGGCTTGCTCTAAATCACACTAGTGTCCTTAAATTAACTCTCAAAAGGCTTTTTCTTTTTAGGATTGATTATATGAGAGAAGCCATTGTTAAGTAGTTAAGGTTTGACCTGAACAGAAATGAAAGATATGTGGGACATGTCAAACACTTCACTTTGGTAGAAGCAAGTTTATCACTGAAAATTAAAAATGTTTTCCCCAAGACAAAGATGCAGAGCACCAGACAGCAAAGTGCTCTCACCTTGGTGGAAGATGCTGAGCAGTATCATCACTCCTAAATGATGAGGTAACTGGCATTAAAGCAGGCAGAGATGTTTTTGGTCCAGACCAGGAAGACTGTTCTTGCTCACATATCCTCTCCAGGTGTTGGTCTTGGAGGGAAAGGGAATCTAGGGCAAAGTTAAATCAAAGCCAGGCCTGGACACAGCTCTGTAGGCTGGAGAAGCATGCTATGGTTGGACATGAGTTCTGAAAAACTCTGGTCAGTGTCCAGATTGACTAGCACACTGTTGGTCTTAAACTGTGCTTTTAGTTAGATGGCACAAGTTATATATCCATGACACAAGAACCAAGTCAAGTTGTTGTTATTAGCATCTGTAGAAATGAACCCAGTAAAGTTGCAGAATGAGTGTGTTTTAAAAATGTAGGTAACATCTAATGGACATCATATAATCCAAATGTTTAACTTTTGTATTTGACAACGAAGATATTGTCAGGTATGAAGAAGGTGTGCAGATTGATTTATATAACCATCCTCCTATGCACACAGCACATTGACCAATGTTTAAAGCACCCTAACAAATACCCCCTGACAATGTCAGCCCATGTCTGTCCTATAGGCTACTTCAGGTGTTCAAATCATCACTGAAGAACTTGGCAGAAAGCAAGGAGGCAGGAATGCACTTTAAAGCAGCATTCATAAAAACAGTCACTTCTGAAATAGCTAATTTGATAGGGATGATGTGTGGCCTCCTGCTCACTTAAGAGAGTGATGCATGAGGCTCTAAAAGCAAGGCTTTTCTGCTTCTCCTCCGAGAGCCATTCATGCATATTGGGAAGCCTTTAGCTTCATGGCCAGACTAATCAGACTGGTGCTTGTGACCCTGACAATCTGTTGATCAGATTTTTGTTTGTCTTTAGAATACTGGAATGTGTTGGAATGCTACAATACTACTGTTTCTCTATCTCTATTATTTCTCCACAGTTATCTGGTGACCCCCCCCATTTGAATTGTAAAGGTACTGTTCTCAGTCGAAACGCAAGCCCGATCGAGGACTTTCCTGTACCAAACTGAACTGTACCATGGTGGAAATGCAGCGTTGGTGTGGTTTCTGGTCAGGCTTGTTAGAATAGAAAGATGAGTTTTAAATTTAAAGCAGGGAAGGCAAGAATCACATGTGGTCACAGGATGTGAGAACTGTCTGCCTCCAACACTTTCACACAGACATTCATGTTATCTGTGACAGGTGCCACAGCTTAAATGTGAGTCTCTACCATGCTGCATTTATTCGCCTCTGATGTGTGTGTTTTTATGTTGAGGGTGTGTGTATGTTTGTGAGACAGGTGCCAGGGTGCAGTCAAGTTGCCGGGCAGTTGCAGCAACAGGCTGAAATAAAAAGGTTCAGCTGGCGCCTGGCGTCCATAGTACTCTGCTCAGATATGTGCCTTTGGCAGTGTGCCATGGCAACACACACACACACACACACACACACACACCAACCAGAAGCAAGTCAACCTAACCCTGACAGTTGTGACCAATGCTCAAATGCACTCCATAACAATCAGACACACATTCTTAGGCTGATATTTTCACCCTTTAGTGCCACAGCTGAATCTGGTGTCTCCAGGGGTTCAGGTAGACACTATGGTCTGGCTGAAATGTGCCAGCCAGCTTAATAAATAGTTTTTAGTTTAGTTTTGACACTCTTCACTGCTCCCCCTCATGTGGACAGCCCTGACTTCTGAGGAAGGCCTGGGAGACCATGCCCAACAAGAATTGTCCCAGAAGCCTTTGTTCCTGCTCTTAGTTTCTCCTTTGTCACCAAGTTGAGTGGTGCTGGGAATACCTGTACACTTACTTATTGACTCTTGTGTGCATGATGTAATTTCAATAACTAACTTAGCTAAATTGCTACCTGAATTCTGTGTACATTACTCTTTTGAATTAACATGGGGGATCTTAAATTGGTGATAAAACAATAGTTAGACTTTAAGCTGAACAATTCCAGGTATTCTTGGAAGCAAAATGAACCCAGCTATCAAACCCAAAACATCTTTACCATTCCAGTGTCTAGTTCTAGAATGGATGCTTGAGAGGCTTTCTTGCACTTCAGTTACTGTATAACCCCCCACCCCCCCACATTACAGTCGGTCTTTCTCAAGCTAAAATGTCTATGCCCTGCCTTTTTCTGTCTGCTTGGCTATTTTAAGCAGCAGTGTGTGCTTGTTCAGTTCTGTCCATAGTCCCCCCCCATCCCAACGATAACCCTTTCACTACATAAGATGACCTGTTGCCCTCCAGAGGATGACAAGGGGATCGTGTGCCTTCAGGACTAACAGACTTACTGTCTGACCACTTAAGGAACATAGAAGCAGCCTTGGAATGTAGACAGACGTTCCCATTACCCTTGAACTGCCTTTGACCGCAGTTTGTGTTCAGGGTAATGAGTGGATACTATACCTGTCATCCACCTTCTGGGGCAGTTTCTCTGTAGAGAAGCAGGATTATGTTGAATGTACTTCATTCTTTCCAGTGTGGACTGCACTTCATTTTTCATCATCACATTGTCTTCCACATACATTTGTGGTATAGTCAGAATAGACTAATCTCAAATCACAGAAGATGCATGAAAAGACATTAATTTCAAATGTGCTTTTAAATTAAATTACAAATGCATAACCTAGAGAGAAGCAGGTCACATGACATCATCTAAGTAACTGGTAGCTTTCCTGTATGTAATTTGTTCATACATAGGAAACCCCTTTTGAGATGTTAGCCCTAAAAAGAAAGGTGGGAGGCTGTCAGTCGTAAGTAGCATGATGGGAGCTTTAAGATAAAACAAAGACAATGTCCAGGGAATGTCAAGTGCTGACCTCGTGTTCCTGATAAGTCAGACAGCTCAGAGCTCACTGTTTTCCAACAGAGCCACCATTCACTGCAGCGACAAACTGTCTAACTTGGTCACTCCCAGACACAACTGCTGATACAGCTCTAAGACAAACACATGATTTACTTCAGAATGATCCAAATTCATTCAGAGCCACTTAAAAATGTACTATCACATAAAGTGCATGAACTTGGTTATTTCAAAAAGTACTCAAAATGTTATAATAAGTATGCATTAACTCTGACTAATAATGTTTTAAGTCTCTGCGAGGTGTTTTTTTATATGCAGATTAGTCGCATAAACTGAAGCACTCTAGAAAACAAAGTGTTAAAGAAGGCATTATTTATTGTAAATGGTTAAAACTTTAAATAACTGATACATCTCTGCAAGGTTCTCTGTCTCATTTGTTCTTGGAAAGGGGAAGGGTTTTTTTTTTATTCCATCCTCTGATACACCACTTCAATTTAAGAGATTGTTATATAGTTAACTGTTTATTCTTTGTCAAATTGTGGTACTTTATAGCTTTCCTTGTCCCCATTTGCCCTTAATCTGCTTCATCTACCGCTTAAGTTTATGGTTTTCTCAATTTCCCCCAAAGCACTTTCCGAAAATCCCCGAGAAGGGCCTGAACATGTTGCATTCAGCTCTACTTGTTATGTCTCCTCAAAGAGAACAATACTAGTAGTGGTTGTGAAAAAATCCTCATGTTTGAAAAAAAAAAACATGATTCAATCCCTTGTTCAAAATGTAACATGTCTAGTTGGTGTGTTTTTGCAATAAGTCTCAGAAATACAGTACTTTACTGGCTTTTCACCTAAAAGCTAACCATAGAAATGAATGAAAAAAGGTTGTTACTGTACAGAAACCTATCTCACCTATAAACTCTTTTTACTTGCCTTAATCCTCTAGTATTTGGGGGGACTTTGACGTATTATTGTCATATTGATAGGCTGAAATCCAATGCTTCTGCCACCATGGAGGGGAAAAAGAAAATAGCCATAACTATTAACTGTAGCAAAGGTAGAATGTTTGTTTTCTCTTTTGTTTTCGAAGTCAAGTGTATTGCTCCTTTTCAATGCAGTAATCTTAAATGTGTATGCCAGGGCCGAGTCATGTATGACTTGGCACTTTTCCACTACGTGGTCCTGGCTCGCCTCGCCTTGCCTCGCCACAACACCTTTATTTTGCTTTTCCATTAGCGATAGCACCTGGTACCTGGTACTTTTTTTAGTACCTGCTCTGGCGAGGTTGCAAGTGTGCTGAGCCAATACTACGCGTTATGTAGTCTGACGATTGGTCAGAGTGTCGTCACTGGTAGAGGTATGACATGTGACACATGTGACACAAAAATCAAACCGGATAATGCTGAACTGTGGATCAAATAAAGTCAGACGGAGTATGTGTTCCAGTCATGCAGGAAGCACTAAAAAAAATATTTTTAATGAACTGATTCTAATGACTGAGCACTGAAAACAACTGCAAATCATTTGTCACTGGATTGTGTGTGTCACATGTAGGTACGATTTTGAATAAATATATAATTGCGATTATTTTGACAGGAAATGCGATTGCGATATGATTCGCGATATCAGAGGGGATTTTTACATCATTATTCTCATTTACATATTCAAAAGGATTAATGTGTGATATTTGTGCAGCTCTGTGAGAAATGAAGATGTTCTCTTCAGTCTGTAGAATAAGTTGTGTAATAATAATTCATCTAAAATGATATTTTGACATATTTTGGCTTGAACAAATATGGCTTCTCCTGCGATTTGAAAATTGCAGTAAGCTGTATTGCAATTTCGATAAAATTTCGATTAATTGTTCAGCCCTAGTCGCATGTAAAACAAAGTCACAGCAGTTTCATTCAGTCATGCTGTGATGATCCCGCCCACATTGATGAGGTACTATAATAATGGAAAACCAACCAAACCGTGTGGAGTCGAGCTTTACCGTGGTGAGGCGAAGCGAGCTGGAACCATGTAGTGGAAAAGCAGCATGAGTGGTGTTGTGCCCTGTTTACTGTGTTTACAATATCTTTGCAGATATTTTCATTCCTTTGGGAAAGAGAAGCACTTCATATCTGCAAACCTATGGCACTAGTAAGTAGAGTGAGATGCAGGCTGCTGAAGGAGAGGGGGACGACATCAAAAGCAAGAGATGCTAAATATACTCGTACCATTTTTGGCTCTACATGTGCATAGATATCGTACTGTGTGGGCTTCACACAGTTCTGCTGAATGGTTCTCAATATAGAGACACCCCCATGATAAGATGCATAGTCATAGCAATTTCTTTATATTCCAGTGTCAGATTTTATACAGCAGTGATACTAGATTTCCAGGCAACACTGTATTTTCTTGTAAACATGCAAACATGTTTACCGTCTTTCATTCATATTGAAATATAGAGCGTTACAGGGCATGCCATTGCATCTTGTTATTTTTGTATCACTTGAAATGTGTGTCATGAATAAAAGACAAAATTAATTTGGGATTTTAGACATTTTCCATTTGAAAGGTATTTTGAAATAAAGGGTTTTGTAGAAACACGTGTTCACATTCCTTTAACTAAGGTATAAAAATGTAGTCGTTTTAAGTAACACCCAGCCCTAAGCAAACATCTTGTTATTGATAGGCCTTCAACACTCCGTGCTGTCAACACCACTACAACTGTAGAAACTGAAATATGAGACAAAGCCAATCTATGTCTGCATTTGCTGTTATCTTGCATTAGGGTTTGTTGCTTGAAAGGTACCTGCACATCATTGCTACACCACCATGCCTATACTTAAAAAGTCTAAATCTAAATCTTTCCTTGTCCTGTCACCCTTCCATCCACTTTATTAGTTCCTTATTTATCTTGTTGCACTGTTGTCTATAGTTTTATCTGAACAACCATTCTGGGGTATTGCCATTGATGGAGTTATATGAACGTTATCTGTCATGCTGGACTTTGGATCAGTTGTGATTCAGATTTTAGACGAAGTTGGTACTACGACAGAAGTAGAAGGTTTTCCCAGTCATTATTACTGACTTGAGTCTGACCGTCTAGTCGTTGATGTAACCTTGAGTGTACACTGAAATACGCCAAATTCTTGATCTGTTCCAAGCCAGAAGCAGCAAGCCAGAATGTCGTGCCCAGACAAGAGCCCCTGTCTCCAGTCTGGCCGTACCTTTCGACTCCTGAGGCTGGATGTTTAGCCGCAGAGCTATGAAGAGTGATAGCTAAGGTGCAGTGAGTGGAGGGCAGAGGCCAGGGAAACATTATGCTAATGATAGCCCTGATATACATCCAACATTTTTTAATGTTGGTTAAGATTTGGACATCTGATACACCAGAATTATTGTCCACACTCACAGTAGTGTCTTAAGTAATTTGGCACAATTTTTCTTTTTTAGAAAATTGAAGGCTGCCCTGGCAATTTCCACTGTTTTTTTGTGAGTACAGCCAGCTGTTAAGAGACTTTCTTTGCCTGTAGTCCTGTCAGAGGCCTGCTTTCCCCTCAGTTGTGAAAGCTCTGCTGAATGTTAGGGTCTCAGATCTTTAGGAATTGACCTCTTCAAAACACTGGGCTGGACTCGGACACAGTTGTGGTTATTGTTCTTGTAGTTAATGATTCTGCTCCTCCATTTTAACCCTCTGTCTGCCTCCTTTTATAGAGTAAGGAAATGGCTGCCCCAAATGGATGTAACTTCCAGGTCACTGGGTGTGGGGTGAGGGGTCATAGTGGGGTTGAGGCAATCATAAATTGGACGACTGGATAATGATGAATCTGGAAACATTTCATGGTCTGCTTACACAAAAAACATGAGCACAGATGTGCATGGCACGTATGAGTTTAACAAATATATAAGACAAAAATATAGAATGGGATAATTCAGTTAGATTAGTACTCTGTTATTTGCTGATCTCTTCGTTGATCTACTCTCCTTTGCCCTCGTCATACTGTTGTAGATGTTCTATTACTCACTTCTTTCTTCTCTCTCTCTCCCTCTGTTCACCACATTGCTAAGCAACAATGACAGCCGTGACAGATCTGCGCTTTGGCTCACAGTGTCACATCTGACTTTAACCAACCCCCTTGCACATAAACACACATACACACAAGTGTGCTATACAACTAAGTACCCTGATGGTTTGAGGTTTATGATACTGACCCCCCAATCCAACCCTCCCACCCCCACCCCAAAAAACTGCTCTAAGGTCTGCACCCCCAACACTGAGGTGACAGAAGGGAAGCATCCAGCTGGAGGGTACTCTTGTGCTCCTCTCCTGAGGGCTTTGATCCTTTGCCCTTCATCCCCCAAAACAGCGCCTGCACTGCCAGCCGGGAGAAGTGGGTTGGACCACTTCTTGATTTAGCACAGTTTCCCCCTGCCCATGGGGATGAAGGCGTGTGTGTTGGAGAGGTTCGATATATATTTGTGGGGAGCTGTGTGACAGTTGGGATGGGGGGGGGAGACCTTTTCTTCAGATCAGCTGCCCCCATTGCCACACCTGCCAGCTTCCCTGCCATAACTTCCCCCTAGTCAGTGCTCACTCTGTGCTTTCCTTAGTTCCAATACGCAGACTTATTGTCTCAAAGCTCCTGCTCGTCTCTGGGGAGAAGAGGGAGAAGGTTGAGGCTCCCTAAGTCTCCCCTCCCTTGGTACCCCCTGATCCTGGCCCCATTTTTTTAAGGCTTAAAACTGACCTGTCAGCCACTCTCTCTTCCCCAGAGTCAATGTGGCCCGGCCCCCTCAAAGACCCATCCACATCAGCCTTCTGTTTGAACAGGCTCCACCAAAAGACCCCTTGTGCTGCCTTTTGTGTGCTCATAAATAAGATCAGAGTTAAAGTCCCTGTGCTCTTGTGTCCAGAGACGGGGCCTGTGGGCCTGAAGGACTAATGCTGCTTGGCAGGCCTATCGATCACAAAGATCTTCCTAGAATGCTGACCAGTTTTGCAAATGCCCTGATGCTGAACTGCTTCACAGACTTCATACTGTATATGCACACAGTTGGGGCAGTTTGCTTACAAATAATCATTAACTTAAAATGATATGATATAAAGCATACTGCATTTCTACCAATTGAGCTTTTCATAAGGGATCTGTGGTAATGATGTATTTTATGCCATATGGGAATTAAACATAGAACCTTTTATGTTTATTTTCCTTGTAATTCACAGAATGATATACCAGATTGGGTATTTCCATCTGAACAGAGTATTCATAAGGTTTTTTTTTTTTTTAAAAAGAAGTACTACATATTACCAAATGTTACTCCCAGCCCACTTTTTCCTACACATTTTACCTTGCATCAAGAACCCAACTGAAATCAGCAACACGGTAATTTTTTTCTTTTCTTATAAGAGACCACTTTCAGTAAGATCATCAGGTCAATCAAATCTCATTGAATCACTGCAGCCTCAGCCCTGTCCAGGAAGCTGTCTCTGTGGTCTAAATCAGCCAAGATTTATAGCAAGTCTTGGCTGAAGCAGAGCTCTGCTTAAACAATTCTCTGTCTTGTAACTTAAGAGGCAAATAAAAAGTGATAGTCTCCAATCCCAGTGGCTGGCTGAGATGTCCCAGACCTGGAGGCCACCACATGTCTGATGAGGAGAAACATGGGGTAGACGCAATAAGTCAGCTTGTTTAGGGAAAGAGGAACTTGAAGACTAAAGAGAAGAATAAATAGACTCAGGTTAAAGGTCCAACTTTGTAGAGAGGAGGCAGAGGCAGGACAAGCCAACCAAACTGGTGTCAAGACCAAGACCAAAGAGAGGACGGAAACGGGTCATCAAGGCAAGCTATTATGGGTGGATTAGGCTGAGCTTTAGCAGCAAACCAGATTACACAATATCACTGGCAGTTCAGTTAAGTGTGTTTATCGAGAGAGAGGCTTATAGTAACTACTTAATATGAGCTAGGCAGAAGATGAATCGCTGGAAATATACCTCTGGAGCTGAATATTTGTTTATAAGATGCATTGTGATAAGACATTGAAAATTCTGCATCAATTCATTGCTTGTTCATTACCCAGTTGTTAGAACCCGTAGCCAGACTGCAGACATATCTTTTTTGGATGGGACATTTTAATTTCATTTGTAAAGAAGTGTTTACATTTTAATTAAGTTCATATTTTTCTGACTGCTTATATTGATTGATGAAAACATATTGAGCGTGCAATATATTGTGATACATCATGCTATCTAATCAGTTAAATTGTTGACAGGACAATCATAATTGAATTTAGAGTCTAATTAAGAAGCAATATGCAAGAAGAAGCAATGAAATATGCAACATATGCATATGGTCTTTACTATGATATGTTGCAGCACTCTTTTCAACTTTTCTACCTATTTTCCTCAACTCTGGATCTCAACTTCCCAGAAATATATCTATTCAGTTTCTGTTGGAGTCAAACCTTCAATAAGTTAAACGCATTGTCTGTTAAGCTGATGCTGCTGTTAGGGGTAAAAAGTAGCCAGGTTAAAAATTGTCTTTAGGTCAGCAGTGCATGATCACATGCAGAAAACTAGCCATTGATGTACATGCACGTTTTACATGCTGAGGCATAATTGTGCATGATGTCAGGCGATATCATATTTCCTAGGCTGAGAGGCTGTTGGCTTTGGGTTTAAAGCCCTCTGTCATGATGATTTCATGGATGCCCATACGTCTGGAGCCACTGGTCCACCTGTTCTCATTCCTTCAACATCAGAAACAGACGGCGAGCCTGGTTTAGGGTAAATGGGAACAAGAGGTCACTATTGTTTTTAAGATTTACAGACTTGCAGCCATATGAATTAACACAGTAGTTTATTTGGGATTAAGCCATAGGCCATAGATTCTTTCACCCAGTCTGCCTTTAAGACCAGAGGAGTCGGTGTGTGTGACCGGTGGAAAGTGGTCTCTAATAATTTCTAGGTGCAGCTGTGTTTCATGTGAGACTCTACCAATTTTTCCTCTTTGCCTCCAATCAATCACTGGTCCCCTCTTCCTCTCTGACCTCATTGTTTCTCTTCCTTTTCTCTGTTTTTCAGAATAGGAGTCTCTCTTTGCCTCTCTGTTTCTCTTATGGAGTGAGAGGAGGTGGGTGGTAGCGATTGGAGGGTCAGTGAAAGAAAGAAAGAAAGAAAGAGGGAAAAGGAATGAAATAAAGAAATGTGTGCATAGACTGCACAGAGAAAAAAAAGAGAATTCCCCCATTGTTTCTTTAACATGTAAAACTGTGGTCCAGGCTGCCCAGGGGATTTTATTTTGGACCCAAGGAGTCCTGCCGGGCACTGTGGAAGCAGCTCAGAACCACAGGGGATTGTGGGAAAAGCCATGGAACCAGTTACAGGGATCAACAAATGGAAGTGCAGATGTAACTGAGCTCCATTACCACCCTCATCGTCTTCCAATGTTCCTTTACTGAGAAAACCTTTGGCTTTGTCTAAACACTAACAATTTTTAATTTCTATCACTATTAACCAGTGACAGCTGATGTATCAAGTTGAGGGGGTGCTTGCAACTGCGACTCTGCTTGTCCCACTGCATGTTACAAAATCTACACTGCACCACTGAATTGAAACAAACTTTTTGGACAGCTGGGGGTGGGACAAAATAGTAATACAGCAATACATTGTCGAGATTAGTTATCTCTACACTGGTGCCAAATTTGAATATTTTATTTCAGGCATAACGTCAGCCTCAGTAACCAATGGATTAATAGTGAAAATAATTAACAGATCGTTAGTTGCAGATTTTTCTCATCGTTTTTCTGTGTATGAGACATGATCCACTTTATAATAATGTAGGGGTGCCATAAAATAAGAGAAGCTAAATGTTTATACATTACGTTTTTATAGTGGTGTATTGCTCATCGAGCAGGTGTGAACGCAGGTGATGTTATGATTCAGATGGGGCGAAAAAAAAGGATGTTGTTGATTCAGTCTCAGTTCACTGCTCCATGTTGGCCTTGAAGCTAGAATGCCTCGACGTTAGACATTGTTTTGGGGGATGGGAGTTTTTGTTAGTGATCTCTTTCTTCCTTCCTTTCTGTCTATATCTCACACATGTGCACACATACACAGCATGAGCACACACACTGCCGGGCCATGTGTTTAACTCTAGCTCAAGTTCATTGTGACTAAGTTCCGGGAGGCGGTGGTGTTGGAGGGTGTTGGTTGGGTGAGGAGGAGCAGTAATTAAAGAGCTTTGAGAGAGGGGACCCTGCTCTCTGTTAGATGCATTTCACCCCCCCCCCCCCCTATAATCCCCACAGGAATAAACAAATTGGGCTTTTGAGCCTGCAGGCTGGGCCTTGGGGCTCCTGTAATGGGATGAGATGTGTGTGTGTGAGAGGAGAGAACATCTTTTTCTTGATGTGTGTGTGCGTGTGTATCCTACCACAAGTGCAATAAGTGGCTAATTGCTCCCAGTCTAGTGGGGGAAGTGTGCAGATGCACAAAAAGACTTTAGCTTCATTTACTTAATCCATGGGGTTGGTATCCAAGATAGATTACACTGTGATCTCTCTTAAACACCTGGGCACACATACGGGTGTGTGGCAAGTGTAATGCTGAATTATTACATTTTTTTTCCTTTTATCCGGCTGAAATATGTGCATATCTACCTCTGAAATCATTGGCTAGATTTGTGTCACAGATTTTGTGGGTACTTTAGACCACTCGTTTAACTGGACACCTTCTGGCTTTTTTGTGATATAAGTCTCTGATACCCTTCCTTGTAACTATTTATTTTTTACTTGCGCCCTGTCGTGTATTCCTCAGTAAGAATCCTCAGCTGTTACGAATCCAAAACTCAGTGTGAGGTCACTGTGCATCTCCAAGCATCCTAATCAGATCAGAAGAGTAGGAGAATAATGTTAGGCAAGCAAATAAAAGGAAGGACGGAGAATGTTTCTCAACTTGCACTTTTTTCTATCAGGTCGTAGAGCGCCACAGCTGATCACTTCTGGTATGCATGCAAGTTTGGAAGAGAGGGGGAGGTTAAATGAATTCAGCCCCACTCCTCTAAATGAGTCTCAAGCACATCTAATTTCACTGGCTGTTGAACTTAAAAAGAAAAATAGCTGCCCCCTTTCCCCTCTTCAGTTACTCCACCTCCACTTCCAGTCTTTCAGGCGACATCAGAGGGTTCTGCTATGCAAAGCAGCCAATGATTTACTAAATGGTCCTTTAATCATTACAGGTTTTATTCCCCCAGCCTGTCTGGAGGTCAGTAATTGTCTCTTTCTTACACAAAGGAAGCTCTGTTTGTTGTCAGGTTGTTGACAGCAGAGAAAGGATGAGAGTTGAGAAGTTTCAGCTTGTCTGCCCGCAGGTCTACTGAGGATCAGACAGTTATTCATTAAGCATTACTCCAAATCTCAGGCTACAATTTTTCCAACAGAATGTTGAAATGCAGCTGTTTTTCTGTGCCTGAGATGCCAAAAAGGAACTGTCACCAAAAACAGTGTTGAAGCTGGCATCCTGCTGATGCCCATCTCTCCCTGCGTCAAAGCTTTCTCGCCTAAAATATCTCTGAAAACCTTGTCAGAGAGGAAATGGCATCAGATTTGAAAGAAAAAGGCAAGTTTGTTTATGTCCTTGTCTCAAGCCTTTCATCATCACCATCCTTGTCTTCTGTTCAGCTTCCCCAGATGCTACAGTGAATGCACGGTGCCTGCTTTCACGACACATCTGATCCTCCAGAATTGCTTTCTTTTGCTTCTCATACAGGTCCTCATCCTCTGCTTCATTCACTTCTCCTCAATAAACAGAGCTCTGGAGTTAGGGGGCTGGTAGAACAGATGGAAAACAAGAAGATGGTGGCTATGCTCTGATTTGTATTAAATCAAAGTGGTTGTGCCTTTCATCAGGAGCGTTGTGTTTCGTTGTTGCTGCCAGCTTTCCTCCTCCACACTAATCTCTTCCAAAGCACAGTGGTTTGTTACTCTTTCTGCACTTATCCTCTTGATTTTTTTCCTTCTCACGTTATCACTAAAGTGGGTTACGGCTGTTGTGTGTGTGAAGGTAAAGATCTTCAGATGCTGCAGAAGGAGGAGAAACATTGTTAAAAGATTGCCAACAGTTTGTCAGATGTGTGGATGGGGGTGGCAAAGGAAGGAGAATTTAGAAAACGAATGTCCGTGCAAACATGAACAAGGATTCGGCTCATTACTGAATCGTATGTTGAATGTATGTATGTCACAACACAAATAATCACTCACTGTTTTCCTCAAATGTGTGAACAATTTCTCTTTCTCTTTTGTAGCTTATATCCATAAAGAAGTCATATACCCCAATTGATTTGTGTATCGATAAAAATTTATCGATAATTGACAGTCATTATTATGACATTTTGGTCACACCCATATGCATGCACTTTATGTAATACTTATTTTCCACAAACCTTACAATCCTAAACTATGTGTCATTTAAAATGAACAGACAAACAATTGTATTCAACACATATTAAGCTATTTTCACCTGAGTGATGGGAACAAGGAAGTAATAGTGGTCATTTTTGTCTGTTAGTGTGAATGTGTGTGTGTGTGTGTGTGTGTGTGTGTGTGTGTGTGTGTTTGCAGTTGTTGACCAGCAGCCTGCAGGTGTCTGAGCCGGCAGGCAGGCCCAAGCAGGCCCAGCATAAAGATCAGACCTCAGACAGCAGCTCCTCTGTCTTCTTAATTGTGTGTGTGTCAAAGTAGCCTCGACAGGTCCATTCTTTTAATCAGGGCTGGCTGGAAACACACAGGATTGATTTTAACTTCACGCTCGCTGGGAAAAGAGCTGTCACTCGGCTTTAGGAGGGCAAAGGAAGAAGAGGGTGAGGAGGGAAGGAAGACGAATAAAGGAAGTAGAGATGATAGGAACAAATTGAAATTGACAGATAATTGAGGTGTGTGTGTTAGTGTGTCAGGAGAGCAATTTACTTTGTGCTAACAGTAAAATATCACACATTCCATTTTGTCTGTAGGCAGATAGCCTCCAAATACTGATGCATTGTCGACTATAATATGGTGAAGAATGACCTTAATTTACCTTCCTGGATGACGAAGGAAAAATGGGATTTTATAGCTGATGGAAAGTTATTTCGTTTTTTCTGAAACCAACACTCCTATTACATTTTTCCGATTTTGGTTTATTTTTTAAAGAAAAATGGAAACCCTGAGAAGTGAGATTTCATGTAATTAAAGTGTATTGTGTTTTGGTTAATATTTTCCACGATTATGATTATGGAAGAAAACATTGATAGGCCAAAGAACACAAGCAGTCAGACAGGAGATTACTTTCTCTTTGCTTTCACAGAATGTTTGTGTTATTGCTTGTGTTTCTTGTCCCACTCAACCATTCTAAGCAATTACCTTGGTGTACTATATTTATTAATAGAAATTATGGCCCAAAACTATGAAGTTATGCGACTGGGGTTGCAATTGACTGCAGTAATCACTGAAACATCTTGTGTAATGCTCTCCTCCTCTTTTTCTACTCATTTCACTGGTGCTGTTTTGGATGATGACTTGATCTGCTGAAGCTGCAGTCACAAGCTGTGGGCGGGGTTAGGTGATGAAGATTGATGTCTTCATATGCATAAATGCCATGAGAAAAATTAACGTTTATTGAGTTACAGCTTGATTGGTCTTTTATGATTATCTTTTCTAAAACAGGGTACAGTGACATAATGCCAGGCAGCTATTGAAGGACAGACAATAGCCACAAACACACGTGATTGTTTTAGCTTTTATTAATAATCAAGGTGATCAAGCTCATAGAATAGGATTAGTTTATTATTCAATGAATTCAGCGTCTTCAAATGAAACTTTGGTGATCGTTGCATTTCCAACTCCCTGTGACTGTCAATGATCCATAAACAGTTGTCAAAACAGTAGCGTAATTATTCTGCAGCCAAAGGGATAACTACACCTTCAGGTCTCTCAGGCTGTGGTGCTCACTCTACCACAGCCTGACAGAGTAAATATTTGTCCCGTCTATTTAAATGGGAGATTTATTAGGGCAGGCGTGTGGGTTGCTGTCATTTCTACTCACAGACAAGTGAAAAGCAGTCTATGATGTTTTACATCTCTCCTGAAGTAAACCACACTAGCTGTGCTGTAAAGCTCGTAATGTAGATCCTCTCAGAGCTGCATTAACAACCACCTAAAAACACGTATGTGCTTGAGTATGTTTAGATCATCAACCGAATGAAGCGTTACTGCAGCATTCTTAGTCTACAAATTACAAAAATACTTTGTGCCAGCTTTTATAATTTGACTTCTCTTTGTGCACATAATGGATTGTATGCATCATAGCAACAAACCCAGTTAGAGATTGCCTATAATTAGTTTAAGTGAAAGTTTACCTCTCACACAGAACACACAGAACAGAAAATAATGTTTAGTGGGAGTTATACATTTTCCTTTTCAAATAAGAGAGCTGTAGATCTTTTGAGCACTTGTATCTAATTCAAATAGAAGGGAGATTAAATTATTAAATGATATATTAAGTCTACGCAAATATGAATGCATCAGTAAAATATTCATGTGAAATGTGCTTGTTTTTGGTCAAAATATATATGGGCCGTTTTGCATTTGTAACCGTAACCTTTGACGCATGTTTATCAAGATGCATTTAAGTTCACAATATTTTCGTTATTATAAAGCTTTATGATTTATAGACTTAAAAGATATTCACTCTGTTATACACTCAGTTGTGTATAATTTCTAGGTGCAGTTGCAGTTAAGTTGTATATAAGTATTCTACACTCAATATTATTAAATATTATTATAATAAAGATGGTGCAATACAATATCCTGTGCTAACAAGGAAAGTGTTTAACTGCTCTAATCAGTTTTGTGTAAATAATTGTAAACTTTATTTGCAATCCGTGCTAAAACTAAAATGCTCCCCTTGAGTATTTTATGCCTAAGGATAATGTTCTTAAAAATAGCACAATCATAGCACATATTACACTCCTGTTCTGCAGAACTATGTTCTTCTGAATTCAGATGGAGGACTTGAGTAAATTATTGACCTGCGGAGTTGCTACTTCATGTAGCTTTTCGAGACCCTAGAATATTTGCTTTAATGATCAATCGCCGAACAAGGTTCTGACTCTGCAGAGACCTTACATTTCCTACACCACAACGGATTTCCGACAAAACCAATTCTTAGCCTTTTCTTTTGTCTTGTTCCTCAAACAGGCAATTGGTATGTATTGATTTCCTGAGCATCATTCCCTGATGACTCATCTGATCCTTCTGGGAGTCTGGTTCGGTGAGCTAACGTTTTCTTCAGGTTTGCTGCTCTACTAAAGGTGATGCTTGTCAAGGTGGAAGGTCCTGTCTAGGCCTGTAGGCTCAGCCTATTTGCTCGTGATAGTAGGTGGGAAAGATTTATTGTGTATTCTTCCTTTAAGAGGAATAACAACATCTTTAGTGAAGCCGAGGCTGGCAAGAGGTGTGCTGTGGCGCCCCTGAGGAGCATTTGGCCTTCCTTGACTGTTTTTTAAGCATTTGACAGGTGAAATAGTGTGGGAACTGCAGTGAGTGTTGCTTTAAAATGCTTTTTGTTGCGCTTGTCGGAGATGTGGAGGTGCCTGTTGAATGCTCAATAGCTCTGTAGGAGCCGCTGGTGAATGGTTGAGTGCAGGGGGGAAAATGGCTTCCCGTAATAGCTGTGCAGATTGTTGCTGAGGCTCCTTCTTTGGGGAAACTGTCCACATTTCTTTACCCCAACTGCTGACTTCCACAAAGGAGTGCAGGAACTGTGTTTTTTGTGATTGATTGATCAGGCTGATGTGTGTATATATATATATATATATATATATATATATATATATATATATATATATATATATATATATATATATATATATATATATATATATATATACATATATATATACATATATATATATTGTCTGTTTCTCAAGCTGAACCAGTTGCACAGTCGACATACTAACTGATGAGCCACATGTTCTATTGAAGCCCAACTTGCTCTCCAACATCCTCGGCCTGGAGAAATACATGCTATGGATTTCATTGTAATTGCATGACGTTGTCTTGCTGTTCACTGTTTTCACTGCTGAGCAGTTGTAATTTTGTCCATGAACAATATGCTATTAATCAGACAAATACTTCCCCCAGTCTCTGAATGTGCTCTAAGTCTTTCTGCCAGTAAAGAATCCAGTAGGGCTTTTTCAATGATGGAAAGATGGTTGGTGTGAGACATGGCATTGTGATGATTGGAGCAATGGGAGGGTCATTTTGGGGTCCTGAGAACCCAGCAAAAGTGGGACACTTGATACTCCCTTTTGCATTTATTTCAAGTGGTTGTCTTAGTGTTACCAAAAAGAAGGATGATAAGAGTTGAAACACAGAAATGATAACAAAACTTGGGCAAAGATTAAGAAAGAAGTCGATGAGAGAACACTGTTCTTGCTGAAGGAGATGGCTACAGATGGACAATATTGGATGGTTAAAGGAATGTGGGTTTTGCGGGAATGGCTTGTGGTTGCTTTTAGAGACTGAGAAAGTATGGCCTGGCAAAGGCCATTGTTCATCCTTCCCTTTTGAGATTAAGGAGACAGGAGAGTTTCACACGCCACTCGCAGGCATCCTGCTGGGCTGCCCCGGAAGGGGGCTATTGCAGCCAGTAAAGAAGCCTTGGCCATAGGGATAAATTACTCTGAATGGAGGGGTCTGTGTTTGCCGTTTTCTCCTCTTTTTCTAAAAGGAGCCAGAGAGGGAAAGAATTCAACCCCAACCACAGGTTGTCCGCTTCCCTTCTGGAAAGGCTCTGCCTTCCAAGTCACCAATTTAACATCCCTCCACCCCCTCCGGAATGCTCTTTGGTTTTGTTGTACTGTAGGGACCCAAGTGTGTGTGTCTTATGAGGTTTCATGATTTAAAAATGAGCATTTATTTTTTGATGAGGAACTTTTTTAATTATATAGACTATGGGGAAAGACATCAGATCATTCCACTGTAAAATGTCTTGTGTCAGATTTCAATAAACTTCCTCTCTTCTGTCTAATTTGTATCCCGATATTTATTTTATTTTTTTTGTAATCTCAAATGTTTTGCATAGATAGAGAACATGACAAATTACTTTTTTGATCCATTGTCAGTGTTGCTCTGTATTGATGTTTCCACATCATGTTTTTGATGTTTCTGGTAACAAGTATGTCTTAAAAACTTTGATCGCCAACGTTGTCTGCACATTTGTATATGTGTGTGTGATTTGTTTAGCCCTCCCTGTAGTTAGCAGTTCAACTGGCTGTTGGACTGATGCAGAAAACAGAGTGGTCAATATACTGAAACTGGCAAACACTCACTCGCATATTTGAAATTAACGAGCCGAGTTTTTGCCCCAAATCCCAAATGTTAACATCATAGAGTGTCTGGTGCCAACATGGAGGAGTTTAAAGCTGCGGAGTGGAGCCCTTCATGCTGTGTCAGTTAATAACTGGATATTACAAAGCTGGACCTCGGTGCCTGCTCTCCTCATCCAGTCAAAGCCCATAAAATAGTCCACAATAATCTCTTATTACACTTATCCCGTCACTGTGAGTTCACATTCACAGACACAGACCAATTGGGGCAGCCAATCTGTGAGCTGCTCAGGACGGTTCTACTCAGACTTTGACCATTCTGGTGTCTTGACAGTTGGATTGAGCGTCACTTCAGTTGTACTGAAACCCATTTGTCTTTTGTAATTCTATTTTCCAGTTCCAATCATAATTTTCACCAGAATTTAGGATGCGATACATCCTGCTGTCAGAAAGGAGATTTGGTGGTTTTCAGTCTGTTGGTATGTGGCCCCTGATTAGTGGATCGATAGATCCCTGTTAAAGGTGCCGTTCAGGGGATGGGTTTCTGATGGGATGTTAGCTGGATGTTTTGGTGCAGACAGGCAGCTGGTGTAGCTCATACAGGCTAACTCAAGTGAAAAGGACAAGTTCCAGACAGTAGGAACACACACAAAGCATATGTTTAAAACTTCACCAGGGGTCCATGTGTATCTCAGCTGCTGCCGGTTCAAGCACAGAGCAGAGTACATCCATAGAGCAGAGCAGTAGCCCACCTGCTGCACCCCCTCCCCCGAGATGTAGCACAAGTCCAGTCACCATAGGATGACAGGGTTCGACCCAACTTTCTGTCAGAGTGGAAGTATTCCTCCTGGGATTTTCTGATCTGGGACACCTTGTGTTGAAATCAAATAGTACAAATAATGACATACAATGACATTTGATGTCAGAATGAAAGTGATTTCATTGACTTTGATATCTAGTTAGCTCATTAGCTAAACAGTACTTTTGGTATCTTAATATTAAATATTTTATATTGTCTTAGTGTAACAGTACTGGAAATCTTCTTCCAGAAGCCAAGAAAGATCCACTGTAGCAACAAAAGATACACACTTTGTGGATAAAACCATCACAAATGGTTGTTAATAGTTGTAAGTAATTGTATCTGTAATTTGTACAAAAGATAAAGATAGTGTAAAGTTGTTGAAATTGTTGGAGAGAAGTGACAGTGTTCTAAAGTATTGTTATTAGATATGATTCCTGTTTGTAAGTAATTGTTCTGTTGAAAAAAGTAAAAAACAGAAGAAAGATATTGTAAAAGTACACACTTTGTAGAAAAACATTATGTATATACATTGAAATTCTTCATATTTGTTTTGTTTTTTAAATGAAGTTTAAATGAAGTCCTTGTTAAAACTGGACTGGAAATGTAACTATTTTCAGGCCTGAGCGCTGAATTCTGGGCTTCATCTGAAGCTCTGACCCATGTGTCCCTGATAGAGGCCCCTGTAGTCAGATGGCCAAATAGACAGTCTGGGGATTAGAGTGAGCTTGGACACCCAGTGCTCACTCAGCACATTGCCCAACAAGTCTAGTGTTCACAGCCAGAGGTGGAGCTCAAACCCCCCTATGTTTACACTGTCTGTCTGACACATGCACACACACACTGAAACTAACCCAGTAAAATAAAACTAATACATGCAGTCCCAGCAAACCTGCACTGCTGTTCTTTTAAGTATTAATGTAGAATAATCATAGATAGCATTATTATTCAGCATCACTAGAGGCCTAAAGAAACTAGTAGAAATTGTATCAGGATTTCACTTTGGAATGATGTATTGATCAAGAAGGAACATGCTATTGTTTCGTATAAGAACAATTCCTTGTTAGCAATACCTTAACATCAGCATTCACATCTTGTCTGAGTCAGTCTCATTTAAGACACACTTTGTCTTTGTTTAAAACCAGCCATCCAGTTTCTCATTAGATACTTAAATCCTTAAAACTAATGTCCAATACACAAAACAACACAAATGGAAGCGGTTTTGACGGATCTCTTATGTTTTCTGTTTGATCATAGCAAAAAGCCCTTTCCTTATTCTCATACTGTATACAGTTGACATACACATATGGAGTTCCAAAGCCACATAAGTACAGTGTGTGGAGACCAGAGCCATCAAAAATGGCTGACAGTAGTGGAAAATGAAACCGAATAGGACACACTCACCCCTCTCCCTCCTTAACCCCTTCATAGCCCTGTGACCAGACAGACCACACGTCTGAGATAACTGCCTTCATCTGCTGTAGAGATTAAAAAAAAGAGGGAGAAAACGACAATTTTCCCTGTGAAGAGCCCTATCAAATCTGTCAAATGTTTCTGAATTAATTTTTTTTAGATTTTATAATTAATTTTACCAGAAAAATGTGATTGAATGAAAGCCAATAACACAATAAGTAATAAAATAGACTTATTTATACAACACAACACTGGACTATTTTATCATGTGCTTTTTGTCTGAAATACTTAACTTCAGACTTCAGTCTCTTTATGTGCATTTAACTAGGGCTGTCAATCTTCCTTTATAATCCCATCCAAATTCCATCCCTTATTAATTTTAATATTTGAATTATATTGAAGGCCACATAGACCGGAAGCTCCAATTAACGCTGCGTTTGTGTGTGTGTATCTGCGTCATTACCTCGTTTATGAAACCCTAAAGTTTCAGAACAAACAGTTCAGCCACTGCTGAGAAAATAGTGTTGTATTGTTTTCCTGGGCTCTGCGAAGCGGATCGGCACTTCCTTAATTTGATGTCGTCATCAGAAATCCTCACCACTCCTCTCACCACCGTAGCGCCTCCCGGTGCGGGCACTAGTCCGGGCACATCCGGTTGCGTACATTCAACCGCAGAAGAAGAAGAACTACTCTGGTTGTAGCTGCTGAGATGCAGAGCATCCACCGTGCCAGAGGGGGAGCTGTGTATCTGAGAGCTGGCCTATCTATTACGTCACTTCCAGGTACCTGGCCAATCACAGGACAGTAGGAAAGCTCTCGTTGGCTGGCCAATCACAACACAGTCCACATTCTGGGGGTGTGGTTTTGGTCTGAAACAGCGCGGCTGACGAGAGTGTCAGTGAGGAGATATTTTGATCGGCTCGTTTGCAGCGATTAGGAGGTTTTTAATCATGAAAACAAGTTAATATATGTAAGTAGACCTCCATAACTAACATATATGTGTGATACAAGCATTCTATGTCACCTTTAAAGTTTTTTCATACATTTTAACGTAATATCATGTGGTTGTTTTACGTTGTGTCCACTGGGCCCTGCATGGGACACTGGCGGCCTGCAGGTGCCTCTCGATAGTGTTAATATAATTAGCCGAGTTGTCCGAGGTGATGGAGAGCACTGACTCACGACTCACGTTCTACTCTCCCCAGTGTGTCGCCGATGCATCTGGCAATGTTTTTGGCGTAGTGTGGTTTGTCTGAGCTTCAGTCGTTTTAAGAATTATATCTTTCAACTTCCATTCCTCATTTATGAAATGTGCGGTGACTGTCACATATGCCTCCGTGGCAACTCTGTCCAGGATGGTCGCGCGGCTAGGAACCGTGTACCTTGGCTCAAGCTTTTGGATGACGTCTTTGAAACAACACCCTTGCGAGATGTTCATCGGTCTCATGTCTTTGCGAATAAAGCGTACCAGTTTGTCCGTAATAGCAATCTAACGAGCAGCTGTAAACCCCGCAATGTGGAGGGAGGCAACAAAATGTAATTCTTGTCTGCTCGGACTTAATCTCGGCCAGGGTGCTGTGTTGGCAGGTGTCTCCTAGTGTTCCTCGTTGTCGAATGAAATGTTTTTTTGTACTTTTTCAGTTGTTGTTGATGGAAAGCCAAACACTTTCCACACATCGCTTTTTAGATGGTCAGGATTTGTGATCACCGTGGGTGTTTTATCGCTGTCAGCCATTTCTGACTGAATGTGAGATTGTTGTGATTCAAACATGTATTGTTCTGCAAGGGTTGTACGTGAGGAAAGCATTTTGTTTTTCACACTTGGATATGCAGAGGAAAGAGAGCCGGGTTTGAGTCGCCACGTTTTAACACGTGTATTAAAAACAAACATTTGAACAGCATGCATGTTTTAGATGTTTCCCTGCTCCAGCATACCACTCATGGAAACTTCTAAAACATGATGGAAAAACCCTGCTTTAGATACTGGTGAGTTTGTTGGATAAGCTCATGTCAAGGCTGCACATGTCAAGGTTTGCAGGATTTCACTATGAATGGACATAGCTTTTCAAGAGGTATGACACAATTTGTAGGAGTATCTATTTATTTCAATAAAACAGAGATACATTATTTTTTTCAAAGTAAAATAACATGAAAAACATACCTAAGCTAATTTATACAATAGTGATATGTCTGTCCAGTTTGGGTCTTTTTTCTTTCTGTTTTTTTCTCTTAAACCCTAACCCACCCACCCCCATCGTGTGCCAGCCCACATGCCTGTCCAGCAGCCATCCACTCATCCCTGGCCAAGTCAGTGTTATCTTTGAACTGACTTCAGAGAGACTGCTGGCTGGCCACAGATGATGACACTGTATACTGAATGTGTGTGAGAGAGAGAGAGAGTGTGTGTACTTTATACAGTTCCATACACTATCCTGTCATTTACCCTCTCGTTTGATCTCTCTTAGGCCTTTATTTTTTATCCTTAGCACCAGGGCGATGATATATCACTAAGGGTGCAATTATGTTGTTTTCGCTTATTTCAAGAAATAAAAGATGGTATCCTCCCACATGGTTCTGGGTTAATAGGCAATGACGTGTATGTGTTTGTGTGTGTTTGTGTATGTTTTGTGTGTGCATAGCAGCTTGAAGGTACTGAGTGTGATGAACATGCTGCTCTGAGAGTCTGTAATGAATCCCCGGGTCATGTTAGGTGAACACCAACATTGTTAAACAACACTCGGACCATAGAACACACACACACACACACACACACAGACACACTAACTGCCCTGCTGAGTTATTTTATAAGAAATTGATTGAGTGCTACAGTGTGATAAGACTGGAGATTAATGAAAGTCTGAGATGAACAGGTGTGAAAAGAACCATGCTGCTGACCAACTGCTGTACATTTCAGACTCTCTGGTGTGTGTGTGTGTGTGTGTGTGTGTGTGTGTGATGGGCCCATCTGGAAATATTTTCAGTAGTGCTCTGCAGACTTGACTTCAAGTTTGAATTTGTCAGTTACCTTGTTTACATTCATGGTCGCACGGACCAGACATTTTAGATGTTTTAAGAATTTCCCTCTGGTTGAAAAGTGCTACATATGTACATCTGCTCATGCGAGCTGCTCCTCCACATTTGTGTCTTTTTTTTCCCCAGCAGGGCTCAACATGTGCTGCTGTGGTAACCAACTCACCGCATCAGAGCGGCCTGACCTATGGTGGGCAAATTAGTAGGTGGAGATGAGCCCAGGGAGAGGGGGAACTGGCAGGGAGGATGAGTTGTTTGGCATCATGAAGCCAAGTCAGCTTAACCCAGAGCCAGCATAACCACAGAGAATTCAGTCAATGTGCTCTTTGAGTGTTGCTGCAGCTTTAGAGCCTCTATTTGTTGTGATGAGGAAAAATTATGGTTTAAAAAGGAGTAGGAGCCTGGGAAATTGTTTGTTTATTAATAAACCCCCACCAATCAATATTTTTATATAACGGGAATTGTGCAAAAGGTAAGGGACCCATTTAGAAATATCAGCAAATCTTAACAGAGCATTTTAACCATTAAGGACATTGTTTTGTTTTTGTAGATCTGCTGTGTGGCGTGGTCAGTACAGAGCTATTTTGGACCAAACAGTGAGTGACTTCCAGGACTAACTGCCAAAGAAACTGGAGCATTTAGCAGATTAAGAGCTAGGTTAAAAAACAGAGTTAAAAAAGACAGTGAAAAGTGGATGCACTTGACATCATGAGGATGTTATTTAGGGCCTGAGTACCAAACTGTGCGAGGACCGTAGACAAATTTGGCCAGAAAGTCCCACAGACATTTAAGGATGTTTAACTTTAAATATTGTGTGAAAACAAATCAATCTAAATCCTTCACCATGACACACACCGGTGCTGCAAATTAAATGTTACTTGTCCAATCTGCCCTAAACTTCACATTTTTGATCAGAGTCCTGGTCTAAACACAATAGGTCAGTAGCACCCCAAGAACCTTTCAACAAAGAGGAAGGAAGCCAACACATTGCCTCAGTTTAGTATGAATAGTGATTGACGGTGCAGGTGAACAGCCCTCCTGTATACACAATCAATCAGGCGTTTCGCTCTGTCACTGGTCTCACACAGTGAGTAGTGACAAGGGATTGGACACTGTTGTATGACAGTGAGGTGGGAAACCAGTTGTTTCCGTTTTTATTGTGCAGCACTGTGCAGTGTCCTGCTGTGTGGCTGGTTAGTGACTGTTCATGCCGAACAAGCTATGGACAAGCTGAGGCACAGCTGTCTCTCTGAAGTGACACTTTTACAGCTGCAGCACCAGCAGCAGAAGGGGGAAGACAAAATGTTTGACTCATTCCCTCCATGCTCCTGTCTTACTTTGCACATTGTCAGATGGTAAACACCCCCCTGCCAATTTCCCGCTTATCACTTTTTATAGCAGTACACTCATGCTGTGAAAGAAAGACACAGGTTTGACCCTCCAGGATTCTCCAGGGATGTCCACACCTAATTAACTGTCAGCCTTTTGACAAAGTTTAAAACATGTGGTCACCCGCTCCATGGGCTGAGTTACAATTGTGTGTTTTGGCCCCATTGCTCTCTCCTCAACTCTTCACACTCGTCATTTAACTATTCAACAAGAGCAAATTGTGAAATGGTGAAGCAGAGTTTGAATGCCACCTGGTTAGATCTGAGATTCCGACACTGTGGCCTCTTCGGCACAGTTTGGTTGGTGAACACAGGCTGGCCTCTGCTGTAGGTGGGTCAGGTTTGGTCGTGGTACCATGGTGGGTTTGTGGGAGTGTCTGTGTTTACCTTTGGGGGGGGACCACCTGTCTTGCGCCACGCCAGGGCTATTTAGACAGTTTCAAGCTGTAGTGACCTCCAGCAAAGGATCTTTGGTGGTCTTTGTTTTCTTTTTCCTCTGCTTGAGGTTCCTGTCTGACTCACAGCTGTATGAGTTGCCAACTGACCTCAGTGGACAGCAGCAGGTTAAGTGAGTTGTCTTTAGTTGTGCCACTGTGTAGAGAAGGGGCTGACGAATCAACTGTCTGTGTGTGTGTGTGTGTGTGTGAGAGAGAGAGAGAGAGAGAGACAGACAGACGGAAAAAGAGAGAGAGCAGGGAGATGAAGTAAAGGTGCATAAAGATCACCTCTCTGATCTCTCTCAAATCAAAGGTTAAAATCCGCAAGAGAACAAACAAGAATTTGTTTGAAGATTATTTTTTTTCCGGTGCTCACAATATGTGGAGAAACATTGTTACATGACAACACACTAATGGGTGTTGTAAAGGCAAGTTAGTGCATGTTTTGAGTGGTCCTCACTGCTCCAGTTGGGACCGGGAGCAGAGACACATTGGATCAGAATGACGTATCGTAATACGATGTTGACTCTGACACCTCGCCAGTTAGTTCACTATATGTCGTGATCAACAGGCTGCCACGGTGAAACTTATGTTGAGGTAACTCTACACAATGTATTGTTGTCATCAAAAAAAACTGTCCATGCGAGTGAGTTGCATTTTTTTAGATTTCAATGAGTAACATAGACTAAAAAGCATTATGAACGCTAACCAATGCTAAATCTGCATTTTGGCGTGAGAAAAGTAAGAGCAACAGTGCCCCTGTTACCCGGTTTAGAAAAACCTCTGCCCTGACTGTTAAACAAAAACAAACATTCAGCATGTATTGTGTAAGTCTTAGAAAAGGCGTCATATCATCTTTGCCCTTTGAGGTTTGTGATCTTTTTTTTCATTTGTGGAAGTGAAATGATCTTGAGCTGGGTTTCTTATGCATGTGCTCAGGTAATGTTACTGTACCTGCTCCACAACGTGGGATCTGATATCAGTGTAATGCATCAGAGGCTTATCAAGCTGGTGATTTTGAAAGACCAGATATGTATTTATTTGCAGCCTTCCATAACAGTCTAGCAACTGCCCATGGTTACTCTTTGTTTACATCTTCAGGTGGTTGTTGCTCTCATTATAAATGAGGTATTAGTGTGTTGGTTCTAAAACATGTTCTTATTATCAACACTACTAATAATCTCATTACTGGTTTCATTGGTTTACCTCAGCATTTTGTCTGTGTCTTTGATCCCACTTTTGAAGTTGTGATTATTTTTGATGGAAGGCTTACAAAACAGTGAACTAATGTTTGAATTGTTTTCAAGCACTTAGCTTTGGCTTGTGATAAAACCAAAAACACAAAAACAGCCTTTTCTGCTCCAGAACAGGCTGAAAGAGTCGGTATGTCTGTGCGCGGCCCGCCCACATGGGAAAGTATTCACATCAGTTCACATAATGGGTGTTTGACAATGGTATTTTTACAATTTGACGATGGTATAATGTATCTGTTAAGGCATTTGTTGCATGAAACGCTGTTAAATAATGGTTGATGTACTTGGGGCATTTCTGTCAGTGTCTGTGAGTGGTGACTATTACACAGCATCAGCATTAAAAATGTTCTATTACTGAAAATTGGCTCTGCCATCTTACTTTTTCTTTCTGCTCTGTAACAGCTCAGCTTTCTGTGTAGCTTGACACAGTGTCAAACCCTCAGACTTTGCAAATTGCAAAGGAAATGCATCATTTAGCGTGTTGTATTTTTTACTGTTGCTGGTCTTTGTTTTTCTTTTTTATAGCCTGAAGGATTCTTGAATCCAGAATCAACTTGATGTCTTATAGAATAGCTTTCGAAACAAATCACTTCAGGGCGGGTTCATGTTACTCCTCTAGCTGTACACATAATACACCAGATAAATCTACAAGATGGTGCTTACTGATAAATCACCCTGGGCCATTTAATGGTTTGACTATAGTCTATGGAATTGATCAAATGTCTTGTCAGTGTAGTTGTAGTTCATTAGCAGAATATTTTGTGAAGTAGTACGTTTTCTGGACAATAGTTTAATTCACAGACCTCTAATCTAACCATTGACATGACAAGATGGACATTACACAGATTATCTGCCTACTGACTAACCTTTTACCAACTATTTCCATGCACAGTATATTGTCTTGTTTGCCTAAATCTACTCTCCGTCCCAGTATGTAGCAGAAAACCATCATACACACAAGCATGTGTAAGTTTTTTTGACTCTGGTTGGAGCAAATGGCTCCAGTATGTTTGACAAATGCTCAGCCTGTGATGTGGTTTCATGTTGACATGAGTTCTCCTCCTGCTCACAGACTCTAATTAAGCTCAGCACAAACCCACACACACAATATGGTTTAATTCCTGTCCTCTTTAATGTGAGCTATGATTATTATACTGTATAGTGACCTGAATTAGTTGTAGTTGGGTATTTTTAGGAGGGGTTATTGTTAGGAGGTTCTGTCTCTAACCCTTATTTTACTTTCCATTGTCCTGTCATTGCTTCTGTCATTGCCCTGTCTGTCTTTCTCAGTATAAATGGCACGCCCCCTAGGTTTGGGGAGCACAGGAACTACAAACTGTGCAAGAAGATTAGAAAGACAACTTTAGAGAAAGGGAGACATGAATGACGCCACCCTCATTTCCCTACCATTAGTGGAGAGTTTGAGAACCAAGGGACAGGGAGAGGGTGAAAGTGGGGAAGAGGAGAAAAGAAGCTGAAGGGGAAGTGTGAAAAGGGGATGGTGGAAGGAGAAGAATGACCAGAAAGAGAGAGAGAGAGAGAGGGAAATGAAAAGAAAGAGGCCATTAATTTAGTGCTGTGGGAGGGATCTGAAGGTTACTGAGCTCTCTCTGCCAGGCCCTCCTGGGTTGACTGATGCCTTTGTGAGGAAGCCAGGAACCACACACACACACACACACACACACACACACACACACACACACATACATGTGTATTCCAAGAAACTGAGTTTGTTGCGGTGGGCCAGTTTCAGCAACACATGCGCACACACACACACACACACACACTCACATGAAGATGGTTGTTAATAGGCTTCAAAGTGAGAGAATAAATGAGAACCCTAGTTTCCTCTGCTGAAAATGATTTGCTGTGATGCATCTGAAGGTGTGGTGACTCCTCACTGGTACTTTTGCTGTGGTGGGGTGGGAAATCCGAACCGAGTGAACATATGGATCCTGTGTGTGTTTTTGTGTTTACCCATGTTGGGAACAGAAATGAATAAATATGCGTTTCCTATAATGGAAGTTCCCCAGAAATCAAAATAAGGCTAAGATGCATGTAGAGCAGACCTGGGCACGATACGGCTCCAGGGCCACATCCAGCCCCTTGGCCATTCCTGACTGGCCCGCGTAAGGGTAATTGGAAATTAGAAAATAAACATAAATAAGTTTGCCTCATTCATATTTTGAAGCCAACTTTTTCCGTTCAATTTACGTACATACATGTGCAAACGTTTGCATGTATTTGGTGGTGTAAGCAACTTTACGTAGCTTACATGAGATGCTCCTAAAAAGAAGAAAGCTGTGTGTTTAGTTTGTGGAGAACAGGTTGCTGTGTTTAACGATTACATTACTGTAATGGAGATTTACATTGTATTGAAGAAGGGCATGCACATTTTGTTCACTATTGTTTTGGGAAATTTTGATTGAATAAACAATTTAATGTTGGTGTTTTTACTAAACCTACTTACATTTTTCTTTGCCGTATCATAACATTTATTCTTACCAGTTAACGATACAATTGGCTGCTTTTTATAAAGAGCTACAAATGAATATGGAGCAGAATTGAGCTCAGCCTACTGGTTCAGGCCTCAACAATCATTTCTGTTTCTCATGTGGCCTCTTGGGAAAACTAAGTGCCCACCCCTGATTGAGAGGGATTAAAGACCTAACATTATTTACAATATTCTCTTTGCTCTGCTTTTAACAGCAGTGCCTGCTCCACTCGTGAGTCAAAGCTCTACTTTTTAGTAGAGCTGAAACAATTAATCGATGAATCGATTATTAATCGATTACTAAATAAATCGACAACTATTTTGATAATCGATTAATCGGTTTGAAGCTTTTTACATGATTAAAACAAGATTTCTGATTGTTTAAGCTTCTTAAATGTCAGTATTTTCTTAATTTCTTTGCTCTGGAGAACAAATAAATCATAAAAGGGGAATCATTTTGGTTTGTGGACAAAACAAGACATTTGAGAACGTCATCATTTCCAGGTTTGACGAACACCGATCAACAAGTTTTTCTGACATTTTATGGACCAAACGATTAATCGATGAATCCAGAAAATAATCGGCAGATTAATCGATTATGAAAATAATCGTTAGTTGCAGCTCTACTTTTTAGATTTAGCTCTAATCTTTACACATTTTATAATAATTTCAGGATTGTTTCATTAGAGCCTCATGGGAGAAAATTATTTATATTATTTTGTCTGTTTTTCCTTAACTGTATTTTGGGCCTGAGCAAACTAGAGGAGGATGTGACAGAGCCATCAAATCTCCTTTGACATTTAGATACAATGTGGATTCATACACATGTTAATGCTCAGATGTGAATTGAGTCATTGAGTCTCCACTCCTGCTGGGGGAACAAACAATCCCATGACCAACACCACATTAAAATCACTCGAGAAAATTGAGACATATGCAGCAGTGCAATAAACTGAAACCAGGTTAGTTTGGATCTGCATGAAGCTCTAGCCTGGTGGAATTTACAGCTGCACCATAAATCAAATTATAATGAAGTCCACTTAACAGATTGGCTGTAGTTATATGAAATACAAACAGTAGGGTCAGTAGGGAGTACTAAAGTAGGGTGAATATATTATATGAAAACAAACCAGCCGGGCCCGTGGTGCACTGGATAACAAATCTGACTAGAGATCAGAAGATTTTGGACCACACAGTGGGACATGTGTCTAGCGCTGCTGCCTTGCAGCAAGAAGGTTGCCTGTCTGCAACCCGGATTCATGTGGAGTTAGCATGTTCTCCCTGTGTGTGGGGGTGTTTTCTCCAGGTTCTCCAGTTTCCTCCCACAGGTCCAAAAACATGCAGAGGTTAACTGGACACTCCAAATTCACTGTAGTTGTGAATGTGAGAGTCAATGGTTGTTTGTCTCTATATGTTGGCGCTGCGATGGACTGGCGACCTGTTCAGGGTGTAGTAGAAACTGAAAAGGATGAAAACAAACCAATAAGTCACAAAGTTGAAAGTCTCTGTTTTAACAATGAGTTGGATTTACGTGAGAAGAGCAAAACCACAGTCCTGTGTTACAGTAAATAAACAATATATAAAAATATTGTGTTTGAATCTTTCTGTACTTACTGGAAAAATGGAAAACTTGTGGAATGTATATATGCATATTTGATTTCCAGTACAACACAGTTAACCTGACCGTGTCTGCTTTAACTCTTAATGCTCCCTTCCTCTGTGTGTGCAGGTGTTCAGGGCAGCGCTGAGTGTTCATGTGGGAGGAATCACTTCACGTGTGCAGTCAGTGCATTTGGAGAGTGTACCTGCATCCCTGCGCAGTGGCAGTGCGATGGAGACAATGACTGTGGGGACCACAGTGATGAGGACGGATGCAGTGAGTTCAAAATTCTCATTTCCTGTTTAGTCTCTTTGTGTATTTTTTTTTCATCCAGATGAAACTTTAGTATAACATTAGTTATAAGTTGATAAACAATTTTGTATGAGACACAAGATTTTTGAAATAATAATTTGTTATTGTTACTTTTAACGCTTTGATATGTTATTAATATAACATTTTCATCGATGGCCTCTCAGTTTTATAGATTTTATTGTATTCAAAGGCCACCACAAAACAAAGACTTTATTTGTACTTGGCAGCACATTTGCACAACTCTATGAGCTTTGATAGAAAAGTGCAAGTGTGCACAGGCAGACGTTTCCTGCATAAATACTACAGAGTAAGAGCAAAAATAGTATAATTGCAGCCATATGGATCCCATATGGATTCCATCATCACCCTGTGAAACACTGAACGGGTCACAGGTCCAAGTGGGGTAGTGTTTCGGATGCAGAAACGGAGTGAAACTCTCTGCATGGTGTATGCCCCGTGCAGAAAAATGCTTGAGTGACTTTTGGCACCAAACAGCTTTTGGCTGGAGGGAGGTTTTGGCAGCAGAGACAAACATGAGTATTTTCCTGCAGAGCATGTCAGTTTGTCAAGGGGAGGAGATCTTGGCTGCTCCTTTTTTACACTTCTGTGTGGCAATGTGTAATGTTCGTGTGAGGGTCTTCATCTTTTCTCAGAGCAGATGATGCCCTTTCATCTGAACTTCTTAAGCTTCCTTGAAAGGTGTGTGCGTGCGTGTGCTGATATTCTTTTTCCATCAGTCTTCCTCTGTCACATTAAGCTAGTTAGGGGTCAAGAGAGGGGATGCTAAGTGTTATTGATCTCCGACCAGTTGAATGCTAAGTGAATCTGATCGCCACACATTGATCTGTGAGACATCACTTTTTTAAATGGACACATGGAAGCAGCTGACGGATATCAGAGCTGGGGTTGGACCTTTCTAATCCATTAGTACTGTCGGGTCGATCCTTTGTTCCCATTGTTCACTCGTCCTCTAGAACTTACTCCTGTCAATCCCATAATTGCAGAGCACATGGTACAGAGATTCATGTTGCTGTTGTGTCCTATCATTGATTACTAAAACTGTAATGTTTTAGTAATTATGGCCACACTAGTGTAGTGTTCTGCTTATTCAAAGATTGTCATACAACACTTTCAACTTCTCCCTGGAAGTGTCTGGATCAATGTCATTCCTTTATTGAGTCAGTCAACTCTTATAGCAAACACATTTTAAATTGGGGCAGATTGATATGTTTATAACAATTTAATAAATTGAGTAACTGTTAGTGGACACTTCACTGCACTGTTTTAATCAAAAGTCTGCTTGGAATATTAGCAGTGTATTAGCAGACTTACACATTTACACTTACACATGTTTTTATTCCGAAGGTAGGATTAAAAAAAACATAAAACAAACAAAGAAATGAATGTAATAAATTTAGAGACACTTCAGAAATCCTAAGGATAGATATATGAAATAAAAATTGTTGGCTTTTTATTGAAGCACATTTGTGGGTCTTTTGATTTAGTGTTTTCCAGCTGTTAGAGTTTATTAGTTTATAGCTAGCTGTACCTTTAACTATTTTTTACTAACATTGTTTAATCCTTAAACTCACAGTGTGAGACATGGGTTTGCTTGTGTGCGTATCACTGAGCAGTGTGGACGACCATGTGACTGTGCTTCTATTACACTGATTGAATTAACTGTGAGTTGGCTCAATAAACCAAGGAGTGAAATTTTATAGTTTTTAGGCAATGTTATAAACGCAGTGAATAATTTAATTTATGGTTGCACAGTTTCTACACAAAGACACACAGTGGAACAGCATGTCAGGACACACACAGAAGAATACCTCTATTGCAGCAGTGTAGCCTGTGGCATTTAGATGTTGTTTGATGATTAAGGTACTTAACATTTATGACAATTTTAACAATTTCTAGAGAAAGCACAGTTGTCCTGGATCGTCTCAGGGAATGTGTTGTGTCTGTGAGTTTTCAATTTTCAGGAGATTACAAACAAAGCCACAGTGGTCAGCTGTGTGTATAAAGGTTTCCTTGTAAACTTCTGATCTAATTATGTTTTTGGAATCATGTGGAAATGGGACCACAATTGTGACTGTTTTTGTGTGTCTTTGTTTGCTTAATGCAGTGTGTGCGTACGTCAGTGTAGGAATATTACCTTTCCTCTAAGGAGCTTCTGGTGGATAAAGGTGAGGAGGAGATTGACATTGGGGGCAGGTCTTAAATCTTCCTCATCTTAACTATAAAAGAATTACATTGACATCAGTACCATTTGACATTTGACATTATTGAGTACTTGAATGACTTGATGAAATGCACATTGCTTGAATGCGTGTAGCAGAAGTGTCATGTCACTCTGTGAATTCAGAGTGACATGAACACTTGTGGGCCTACGTGATCACATGACCTCTCGCTAGCTTCCTCCCTGCCACACAGGCGAGTCACGTGTCAGTCAGTCAGTCATCATCTACCGCTTTATCCTCCGCCAGAGGGTCGTGGGGGGTGCTGTGCCAATCTCAGCTACATCGGGCGATAGGCGGGGTACACCCTGGACAGTTCGCCAGTCCATCGCAGGGCCACACACAGATAGAGACAAACAACCATTCACTCTCACACTCACTCCTATGGTCAATTTAGAGTGTCCAATTTACCTATCCCCACATTGCATGTTTTTGGACTGTGGGAGGAAGCCGGAGAACCCGGAGAGAACCCACGCACACACGGGGAGAACATGCAAACTCCATGCAGAAAGGCCCTTGTTCCAACCGGGGCTCGAACCCGGGTCTTCTCGCTGCAAGGCGATAATGCTAACCACTATACCACCGTGTGGCCCCAGAGTCACATGTGGTTATTGTAAAAAAATATGCTTCCCTGAAACATTGTGTCCATTTATGTAATCTGTAAGCAACAATTAGTGACTTAAACAATTCAATTTAAATTTTTAAAGGATATCGACTACTTATCTTTATCGTCAAAATCCCCAGAAGTATTGAGGTATTATTTTTTTGCCCATATCGCCTACCCCAATACATATTTTAATAATGCATGATATTAAAACATCATTATTATTATTAAAATTATATTAATATGCACAGTATATGTTGCAAACAACTACTTGAACATTTTTAACAGTGTTTTCTGTATACTTGGTCATCAGTGGCAGTGAAAGTTATTAGGGCTGTACAATACATTTAAAAAAAAAATCACGATTCACTACTACACGTGATCTCATTTCTAAATGACAATGATTCTTCTGCATTTTATTTTATTAGCTGCATCGCAAATAAACAATCATATTTACCTCTCCCAAATCCAAATGCAGCCTTGCTGCGGCCTTCTCTCTCATTCAGTCATTCATTGGAGTCTGCAGTTGTGAGTTTACAAGCAGCGGCACATAATGAGTGTGGCACAGAACAATGGTTGTAATGGTTTTGTGGTTAAATGAAAATGTGTTATTTGGATTAATTCGGGTAAATGTAGCAGAAAGAAATATTGCTTAATTGGGTTATACACAGGCTGCACCTGATTGCAAACTTCTCCCATCTGCTTATTTAGATGTTGGTGATCGTGGCACAAACTAATCTGTGTGATCAAATGAATACAGTTTTCAGACATGAACTGCAGATATTTCTCTGCACTTTGCCATTTAAATGAAAAGAACACAGTGGGACACAGTATGGGCAAGACGAGTTCACAACAACAGGATCATTTCAGCAGATTCCAGGCGAGTTGGCGGCGCCTGGCTTGAGCGTGAAGAGGGAAGGATCCTTGGACACGCACCATTCATTGGTATGGATTATCTGGAGATTCTCTTGCTGCTTCTCACATTAGCTCACTTGGACATTATCCAAGGATTAGGCCAAGGAGCTGGCAGAAGAATCTCAAGTGAACGTCCACAGTGATTCCTGCATTTTGTTCATTTCACACTTTGAGCCCCTCCAAAGAATGTCTGTTTTTCAGTGCATTTCTGAAAGCAGCTTAACCAGTTTGTTCTGCATCTACCATGAGGGCTTTTCCAAATTAGCTGTGTCCTGAAGACGTCCACACACTGGAGACTCTCCTTTATCCGTCTTCTCCTTAAAATGAAGAAGCAGTGGTTCTGCCCCAGAAACACTGAGATTGTTTAACCTTCACCTTGTTCCTAACTGGCTTTTAAAACGGCCCCTTTCAATGTAAAAACATTGAAACATAATGCTCTGTTGGTGGGTGTGTGTGCTGCTTCAAGTATAGTTGACAAGAAATATGATTCAGAAAGTTTTGTATTAGTTACAGATCAGTGATTTTAAAGGCTTGTCAGATGCCAAACGATGCCAGGAGCTGCATCTTTTCTTTTATTCTAGTCTGAAGTTGGTCTTGCAGAAAGCACAAACACTATGCAAATGTATCTCCGTCTGGCTGCAAGTATTCATCTCTTTCTGTTCCTTAGTTCAGAGTTCATAGCAAGAGGTTGTACAATCAATCACCAGGTTCAAATCCCTTTGAAACCATTAGTCTGTCAAAATACCTGCATCATTGGAGATGGAACCCAAATCTCACTCCCACTCATTTTACCTGTACTTCTTTATCCGGTTGATAATCTGTATTAATCAAACTGTGTATCGTGACCTAAAGTCAGATTAAATCCAAGTATACATTGCAGTAGTATGCACAAAAAGAAAAACTAACATCTTTGATTACACTGTATTTAATGACCTGACTGAAGATGATGCATTTGACCACATTGTTATTATCATGTTTTCTGTTTTCATGCCTCAGAAGTATGTCACAGGGTCACACATTTCAAGGACAAGACAATCATTAGCTTTGAAATTTAATGAAGATATAACAAACAGACATTTCATTAAATTAATAACACTCCCTTTTTTTTTACTGACTATACCAGATTGCAAACAAACAATACACATGTATAAGCTGTGAAAGACTCTAAAATGAAACATACTGTAAACCCTCATAAGAAGATGAAAGGTACACCCTGTCTTTGTGAATCAGGTTCTTTGTGAAATGACGGCAAGTGCTCGACACGTTGAAGGCTGTGTACTCAGAGGAGGAAGGCTGAAGTGGATAGTAAATGAATAGGGAGAAGGACAGAGATTGTGATGAAAAGAATGATGCTTTGCTTCATATTGTAGCCTGTGTTTTCAGTGTAAACTCCCATCTTCCTTTCCACTCTCTGCCTCTGAATAGCTTCTATCAGTAGGTTGTATTTGCACCAGAAAAAGGTCACTTACACAAAAGGAAATACAGGCAGTGACATTTAACTTTAATGGGGGACATAACTAAGGGTGATCAGGCTTAGTAAAAATAGCAACTTTATGTGATAAAGAAACGGTTTTGGAAACAAAATGCAATTCATCAACATCAAGTGGGATGAATGACTAGTTCTGGTAATTCAACCTTTTTACAGTAAATTGTTTCGTTTCAAAGCGCAAGAAATTAAAAAGTGGTATAAACAATGTGTGCATGGGCATGTCTTGTTTTGTCCCATCATCAGTTGAAAACCCATGTGTTTTTAATCCTATACAATTTGAAGCAAGGACTCAGCAATTCTCTCAGTCTGTCACTGTGAATTGTCAGTAAGTACTGTCAACCGTAGAATTGTCAAAACACCATCACTAGACAAAGATGTTGCTCTCAGTGATGTAAAAGTGATGTCATGTTGAGAACCATTGCTGTAAAGAGTGATGTGTGGCACAACAAAAAAATGTTAAAAATAGAGAGCACTGATGGATGTTTTTCTCTTCATATGTGATATACTGTATCCAGGGAGTGTATCACAATTCTTGTGTGCTAAAAATTAATACAATACTTGGCCAACATGAACTGTGCCTTTCAAAACATAGCACCAAATCAAATTGACATTCATTTTTAAACCTTGGATATCAGACAACACTGATAAACAGAACCTTTTGGGCTAAATTGGCAATTGCTGTGTTCACCAAACTAGTAGAAATACCAAGATTCTGGGAGAGAACTATTTTGTTTTATAATTGTCTAAAACAAAAATCACACATTAAAGGCAAACTGAATACACACAAAGCACATGTTTAAGAGAGACTAAGGGTCCCTTTATGTGGAAAAAGCCAGTTGAGACATCCTCTTTTCAACTTGCTATCCACAATATAAACCTTATCGAGCATTCCAGTTTAATTTTCTTAACTTTATAGATGCCTTGAAAGTAGATAAAGCCAGCCAACAAATTGAGTCTCTCTTGTGTTTTATCTTCTTTCATATCTTATCGTTTCCTCATCCCATCTAGCTGATCAAGGCAATCAAATTTATTGCCACAGTGATAGAGAATATTTATAACAACCGTAACTACTGATAACTTAGATTTATATGTCTTCTTTTACCATTTGTCTCATTCTACTTTGTTATCCCTCGCTGTTTTATATCATCATTCAACTAGTCCTTCTCTCTGCATTTCACTTGCATAGAAGTGAGCACTCACACATACTATAAGGATGCATATTAGACTCACTGTTGGAGCCCTGTTTAGTTAAAAGCAGCTGAGGTTGTAAAAATGAAATGACAAGGTAGGTTTGAATTGTGTGTGTTTGAAATGTGCAAATGGAAGGACAAAAAACACATCTCCTGATATGATTGAGCTATGGCTTCTTCTACTGATGACTCACACCAGTCTGAAAGGTTTGGGAAACAGCTGTGTAATATATACTCCAACACACACACACACACACACACACACAAGTGCATTTTCTTACCCTGACAACCCTTGATTAGGTGCGTTTCAAGATATCTGTCAGAATTTCCTCTTATATTCACTCTATTTGTCTCTCACTTGGTATTAATGACTTGTTAATTGTGAATTCTCTCTGCTGATTCCTATTCACACATACAGTATATACTGTAAAACAGTTTGTTGTGCTGTTGCTTCCAACTTGATTTTTAAGCACAAGACACACACATTCTCATCGGGGCATTGATACAAACTCTCTCACAGAAAAAAAAAAACACCCCCTCTGTCCCTTTAATCCACTGATTCTCTGCAGTCGGAGCCAATCAGAGAAGTCCTGTGACTGCAGGAGCTCAGCTGACCCAAAAGCAAAGCGGAGAAGATTAGGACCCCATCCCCTTCTTCTCCATTTGTCATTCTCTCTCTCATCTTTTTCTCCCTTTACACATCTTTATTCGCTCTGCCCTCTGAACAGAGGGAACCTGAACACTTCTCACTTCCCCTCTGAGACTTCCTAATTTATTTCTCACTATGTGGTTGAATTTCTGCCTTTACTCAGTTTTCTATCTTTCTGCCTCTTTCCTTTTGTTGCATATTTGGTCCAGCTTTGGGTCTCAAATGTTGACTTTATATTGTTATTAGCATATTTGACCCATTCTCTTTCTTTGTGTCCTTCCCTTCTCCCTAAATATTTACTCCCTGCACAGTAAAAGTGGAGAACATACTTGTTGAGATGATTAAAGGACTGTTCGGAGGCAGTGACTTAATGAATTAATACTCAAATTCCTAGCACAGATTACTGCTAATTTGCTTGACTGGATGGAGATAAAGCTCCTTTTAACAGAAAAATGGGTTAGGGTTAGATCCCTGGGAAATACAAATTCCAAGACCTCTGGCTCACTAAAGAAAATTACGAAGACTGGCTTGACCAAGATCCCAAGGACAATCACTTGGCCAGATACAGAGCATGCTACAAATCCATAAAGGTGGACACCATGGGCAAAACAAGTTGCCCTCCCATCTTAACCCATGTCAGCACATTGGGTCCTTGCATTTGAGGGGAATTGGTCCTGGAATGTCCTTGAAAAGTCCTTGAATTTGATGTCAATCTAGGTGTGGGAACTCTATTTTACAAAGTCATTTGGAAATAAAAGTAGTTAAATCATCCATCCATCCATTATCTACCGCTTTATCCTCCACTGGAGGGTCGCTGTGCCAACCTCAGCTGACATAGGGCGATAGCCGCGTACACCCTGGACAGTTCATCAGTCCATCACAGGGCCACACACACAGAGACAAACAACCATTCACTCTCACATTCACGCCTATGGTCAAGTTAGAGTGACCAATTTACCTAATCTCCATACTGCATGTTTTTGGACTGTGGGAGGAAGCAGGAGAACCCAGAGAAAACCCACACACACACACAGGGGCTCAAACCCGGGTATTCTTGCTGCAAAGGCAAGAGTGCTAACCACCAACCATGTGGCCCGTAGTCAAATCAGACGGACACAAAAATGAAGTAGGGGAACAGTGAGGGGATTGCGAAGGGAGCAAACCTGGAGGTGTGAAAAAGTTTTATCCATAGATGAAAACACTTCAAACACTTTCCTTTAGGTATTAGGCGTCCACTGACTGCTGTGGGCATAAGTGTGCCGTTTGCTTTTGTGTTTGCCCTTGCCCTCAATTTATTTTTGCTGCATTTTCTAATTACTGAACTGCAATAAGTCTTTTGGAAATTCTGACACCCAGACAAAATAAACAATGTGCTAACATCACTGCTGGCTCTGAGAACATGTAGTGTGAGCTTGTTGTTGGGTTTGACTGAGTAATTATTGGCCTAATTGCCAAATAATCTTTGATCATTTGTTAGTCACAGCCCCAGATGGAACTATTGATGAAAATGCTAATTAACGGATGGAGAAAATTCAGTTGTTCAGGTGCCTAACCATAGTAAGTATCCCCAGCACTTTGTTTCAGTTGTTGTTGTTTTTTAAAGTGCTTTATAAATAAAGATAGATTGGATTTCAAGTTTAGCATCCGGTTGTGGTTTTTCTTATTCTTCAGTAAACTGTCTTCTATTATTTCTAGGAATTGTGGTGCATGCGGTGAGAACCCAGACCTGCTCAAGTCTGACTGAGTTTAATTGTAGGTATGTCGTATTAGCTTGACTCCTAATTGCGTTATCTGGGTGTGTGAGTTTGATTTGGGACATTCAATTTGAAACAATTTCACTAAACTAACATGTGCACATGTATTTTAAAAGTCCGGTTTGAGTGGACTAACAGAATAATTACTTTTTTCCTAATGTCAGGAAAATGTCTTTGCTGTTATCTCAAGAAGTCAAATGTGCTTGTGTAATATCATGTAACCAGAAGGTGACCACACCTGTTTGTTTTGGTTGAATTGTTTTCGTGTGCCAGAATTCATGTGTGTGCATGTTTATCACCTGTCTTGTTTTTATTACCTGCGGCTCTCTGTTTTTAGGGTTAGGGTTTGTTTTGATCCAGAGAAGGATATCTCAGTGACTGCCATAGTTTATTTAATTATTTGTTTTAAATGTGATCACCCACAATTCTGATTGTGAATATTCTAGTATTGAATTTTGCAACTCAACCACACCAATTCCTTGTTTCCTTTATTATGCCATTTGCAGTTTTTTGCTTTCATAAGAAATTTGGGTCTCAATATATTTTGATCAACTTTTAGTCTTTTAGAAAGTGTTCTTTTTGGACACTTTCCTTTTACACCTGCAAAGCCTATTATCCTTGATCAAGCAGAAATTAAATATGCTAAGAGATTAATTATTATTTGCTGTCTGTGGGTGTTAAAAGGACAAGCCAGGTCACATTATTGAAATTATAAATGAATTCAGCCAGTGACAGATCATAATAGTTGTATAATGTCTTCATTAGAGCAAGTAGAGCATTTCCTGTCATTCTGCTGCTTAAGAAGAAAATGATTGGGTTGTCACTGATGGTGCTTGAGTGTTACTCACTCGTGTCATGCACTCAGCAGAGATTTGTCATGGCAACAAGTGAATGTTTCCACATTAGTCTGCTTTGATGAACATACATTGTCTTGTGACTATCGTGTCATCGCAGCTCTTTCTCACACACGTATGTTTACAGTTAATTGAGAAATAGTACTATACCAAAATACTTTTTTACAATGTGTATGTTTTTAATTCACCTCAACCTCTCTGCAATTCCAAGTACAATATTTTCATCAGTACACAGCTTTAGTTGGAACACTGAAATCCCACTGACACAGTGATTATATGTCATGGTGAAATGATGATCCATGAGAACATGTTGTGTCTTGTATTTGTGCTGTAGGAAAATTTGAGTATTCATGTTTTGGAGTTTTGTGTTTCTAGCCACTGTTGCCAGTGTGAAGACATTTTGTGACTGAGTTGTCTGTCGACTCATTTGTATCATTCTCAACACCTTGAAGAAATGTCTTAAATTTGGTACAAGCATTTGTGTGCAACCATGGAATAAAAATATTTGAAGAAGATGTGGCCATTTGAATGCAGGCACTTCTCAAACTGGTTTAGGGAGAATTTTAGCCTTAAAGATTTACACCTTCTGGGAACCAAGTGACAGTATCATCACATTTACATAGTCCAACCCCCTCCCGGACTAGCTGTCACTGACATCTGATATAAGTTAGCCCACGGGACAGAAACTATTGTAGTAGTTTGAACAATGGTTATCAATAGCAGGTCTGTAGGGACCATGAGGGTTCTATGAAGAGGTCCCAGGGGGTTCCCAGAGAAAAATAAAATGAAATATGAATATAAATATCATAAAAATGGAAAAACAAGAAAGGTAATATATTTAAGAGTTAGAAGGGTCAAAGATAGATACATATTTCTAATATAAATACATTTAAGTGGTGTAGTGTGGGTGGATGATTCTGTTGTTGAATGAGATGATGACGTGCTAACTCAGCTAGTTGCTAAATCATTAGCATCACAGTCAATACTTCATAACCAAAGCTGTATCATTCACACATTATTCAAGCACATCAGGTTGCTTTGTTATTCATATTATGACGTCATGTCGTCATCTCAGAAGTAACTACTGTACGTCTGTTCGCCTCAAGGTGTCTCTCTCTCTTTCACTCTCTTTCGGCCGCAAAAGAATCCATCCGTATGTTGTTCATAAGCTCTGGAGGAAGTTTGCGGCTACACGTTGCCGCTTCTTCTTCCGTAGCATAGCAGAAGTTAGATCGGCGCAGGCTTCTGTCTTCGTTAAGAAGTACAGCCAAAGATTTGCTCTGTAACAGCGACGATTTAGTTCTTTTTGCTTGTCCATCTTCATTCAACAGCTTCTCGAAGTAGCAGTAGCAGTAACGTTTATGTTTTAAGACCCTCAATACTGCGATTTCAAGCATTGAGTGGGTTCTTCATGATTTGAAAAAAAAAAATCTCAGATTTAAAAAACAAACAAACAAATAAAATACATTTTCCTTTGTGTACTCGACTTGTTGCTGGTTTTCTTGTGGCTGGTCACATTTGATTGCAAAATGGGATTTTTGGCCATAAACTTGTAATGAGATAATAAATACTGACAGTAGATTCAGAGAGTTGGTAGCCTACATCTAATTCTGCAATGGGTAATTTAGGTGTTAACACAGAGCTGCGGTGAAGTCGAGGCAGGAGGTCCGTTTACTGAGTTGTGGAGGAGAACGGAGAAAGCCCATCAGACATGCTAGGGATAGACACAGCCAAGATAAACTGCTGGCAGCACCACTCTGCTCTGACAGAGTGAAATATGCACTGGCTCCTAACCAGAGCTGCCTAGAATCAGATAAGACTGTTAGGATCATAAAATAGGGCTGGGATTTGGTTGCATTAGACAAGCAGGACATGGAAGACACTTTTAAATTCTCAAAAGAATACAATTTGAATCCATGCAAACAGTGAAATATTCTTCACAGCCATTTTAATGAGATTCGACATGTAGAGGCAGAAAATACATTGTATTAGCTTTACTAAACTACTAAAAGTGGACTTTTGCTTTAATGCTTCACACTAGGCTAAGGTCATAGCCTGTCCTTTTAACTTTGCCTTAACTGTTGAAGTTATGTGGTTGTGATTAGGTTACTAAATTTCAACTTTTTTTCCCCCCAATCATCATTCTCCAAATGCATGCACCTCATGTGTTAAATAATTGCAGTCCAACAGTTCAGTTGCAGAAGAACATGTTGACCCCCTTACACTTTTTTACAGTGTCTGTCTTCTGTCAAATCCTACTTCGATGACCTGAAAGGCAAACATTTTGTTGATTTTCTTATTGGACTCAGAGTTCCAAAATCACATCATGGTGTTGAGTTTTAGAAAGAGAGTATTTTCACATTCAAGTATTTTTGTTTATATTTGGGAGAGTTGTTTTTCCATCTCTGGAAGTACTGTCAAGACGCCGTTTTTCCTGAACTGCTACAATGGCGCTCACTCATACACAGTAGGTCTGTGTTTAATAACAAAATTTCAAAATATTGAAAAAAAACATCTCCAGACCACTGCTGTGATATGTGTTCTAGACAAAACAGTAATCTGAAAGTGAACTTTTACCTAAAAAAACCTTCATTAAAGCTCCTTGGATGATATATTCTTGCTGAGTTTGTGCATCATTCTCTGGAGTCCACATCTGTTTTTTTAGTAAAAGAGTGTCATCTTTTTTCCTTTCCCCGTTGTTTCTCTCTCCCTTCTGTCCATCCTCCATCTGTTGAGCTAGTGTGATAAGCAGTGTTTAGGCAGATATATTGGTCCCATTAGTGCTACTTGATTCAACTGCTCCCAGTAAAGAGGGGCCATTAACATTGCTGCTCAAGGCCACTACGTTCAGATTACCAGGCTGAAGTGACTCATGTTTTTTTGGTTGATGATCATGTGACTCAGATCTGATCTTTTCAGGGCTGTGGAGACCCAGAAACCAGATCACCAATTTGGATTTAAAAAACAGATCTGTATCAGTATGTGGTCCAGATTATACAGTTATATGAGAATTCATGCATCCATCCATTGTTGTTAAAAGATGCATCTAAAATGGTATTGGTGTGCATGTGCATTCAGCCTTAAACTTTACAATGAAGGAGAGTTGACTGTGATGCTCACCTCATTGTTTTTCAGAAGCTAAATGTGTCTCATCAGGTTTGAAAGGAATAGTGAAAAATGGTACACGCAATATTTCTGCTTCAGATCACAATGATGAGGGGTTTTTTTTAATGTTTTTTAAAAAAAAGAGATCGGGGAAGTGTTCGGTATTCACAAGGTTTTGATGCTTGCTTTGATGTACTGCTTGAGTCTTGAACTCTGAGGCCTGGATTGAGATTTTTTAATTGAAGATTTCCACTACCAATCTCACAGCAGGACTGATGAGTAAAGAGAATATTTCATCCTTTTAATAAAAGTTTTCTTTTTATGTCCAGAGAAGGTTGGTTCATATAAGGATTACTGCCTATCAACCTCTCACACTGTTGATCCGTTTTCATTATTATTGGTCCATCTTTGACCAGCAAGAGACTACTAAACAAATACATACACACAAACACTTGTATGACTGCGTCAAAGGGACTGCATTAAAGTAGTCAAAAAGAAGTGAAATTGAACCATTTTATGCCATCACTCTTCAAAAATGAATACTCGGTTTAAAGTGGGCGTGACTGAGTTTTTTTTGTTGTTTTTTTAAACAAGGTAGGTCTTAAACAAAACCTGCATTTTAAATTACTGTTTGTGTACTATAGTGCAGCTCGGGTCTTTTTTTCTTATTCTCCGAACCTGAGCTCTTCCTCTTATTGGAGCAAGACACAGATAAAGTAAGCTGAAGCATATGGTTACAGCAAACAACAAAAGTTATCGGCAGATCCAAGAGGACGTACTTATGAGTTTAATACAATTCAGTTCTTCTTTATTAACTCCAACCACTGATTACTATTTACATAATTCACCTATTGTTGTGAAGGAAAAAGTATAGCATTGACCATGGATAGTTTCAATAGGCTGCGGGTTGCATTCAAGGTACTGTCATAAATAGTAAACCTTGGTTCTAAACAGAAATACTAGGTCAATCACATATCAGTCTCTACTTTTTAACATGTATTTGTACGTGTTATACATCTTAATGTTAATACCATATTCCATATACCAATAAAGCCAAAAAAACAAACAAATTGAATTCACATTATTTTACCGTCACTGAAACAACTTGAAATATCAACCGACCTGACTTAAGTCTGACAGTCATTTCTTTATTCCTGTCTGAATCCAACCCAGCTCCCATCGAGTATCCATGCTTTATTGTGTACCAGACAGAGAGAGGAACTTATGATGATAATGGGGATGACAGGTTTGGGTTTGTGCATATGTGTGCATATGTGGGGGGACAATCTTTGGAATGTAAGTGGGAATTCTGTAGCTCGGATGAGAAAAACTCATTCCTGAAGGTCGGATTGGGGGTGTTTTTGGCACATGTGAGCTCAGCAGCACACTGGGTTGAGAAGTAAGCAAAGTTAACATGTCTTTGCAAATTACTAAAAACCTGTCAAGGCAAGGTGCACATTTATATATTTCAGTGAATACTGAATAGTTTATTTGTTTGCGATGCACAACCTTAGCTTGTGAAATATAACACCATCTTTGAGTTTCACTGTGGCACAAAACTGTATCCAGCACAAAGATCCCACTTTTATGAAGTTGAAATGCTTCCTGGGAAATGTAGGAATAAAACAGGAGGAGGAAAAGTGCTGGGACAGCAAAATACAGCACTTGATAAAATGATTCCTGCAATCCGACGAGACACGTTCAAACCAGTTATGGTTAGGAGAGCCTTTGTGTGTGTGTGTGTGTGTGTGTGTGTGTGTGTGTGTGAGAGAGGGAGAGAGAGAGGGAGCTGAGAGGAATGCAGTAATAGTGAGAAAGCGGCACTGAGCTGACTAGACTCTGTGTGATAACACGGATCAAAGCTGCCAGAGAGCTCATCAACCTTCCCAGCATGCTCTCTGCTGATGCACCTGATATATGGAGCAGGCCTAACCGACTGTGTCTGTGTGTGGCTAGTTAAAGTAGTTTGTTTGGCCTGCATAACAAACGGTGTGCTAACGTCTGCGTGTGTGTGTGTCAGTGTTTGTCCTCTGCTTCTTCAGACGAGCTGGATTATTTATTGAAATGTTGCAATGTAGTTCAGTCGTAACCTCTCAATACTGAACCTTATTGTATGTGGATGGAGAGTCCTGTTAGCTGAATATGAACGCTTGAGGGTTGGCTTTAGACTGACCAGAAAATAACACTTATTTTTACGATTCGATTCTAATGTCTCTCTGTTTTGCCTGTGACAGAAATTGAAAGTTAACCTAAACTCAGCTATTTAAACAAACAATGATTTGCAGAACTGTATTACTCTGATTGTTTGATTTTAAATAATCCATTATTTCTGTTTTCTAAAATATTGTATGTCAGATGTAAAAATGTAAGAGCCACAAGCCAATGAAATTACATGTGGTCTGTGATGACCAGATTTGAATGGCTCTCTGAGGAAAGACTTAAAAAACTGATGGCTGATTTGGATAAATTCTTCATAAATAATTCTTCATAAAGAATGAATGGTGTAAGCAAACTGAGCTAAACCACCAGTGAGTTTAATTGAGGCAGAGTTCATCAGAAGTTGAGGAGAATACAGGGATTACAAATGTAGAGCTTGAGAGAGTCCTGCTTTCTTATTGAGTGAGTCTCTCTCTCTCTTTTATTCTTTGTGTTTCTTTCTGAATAATGTAATATTGCAGGAGTATGTGGGTCAGTGGGGCTTTACTTCCCCTAGAGACCAGAGCCACGCCCCAGCACACACACACACACAGACACACTAGAAAAGGTCTTGCTTAATTCATTGAGCACCGACTCGTCTGCCTGTCTGCCTTTCTGTTTAACTTGCATGTGATGTCATTCATATTTTATAGCGTCTGCCTTGCTCTGTCAATATTGCATTTGTGGTATTGACAGGCGGGTGAGAGTCCAGTGTAAGGACTTAGTGGCCCTCTCCACTCCCTTCATCTCTCTCTGGCCTGTAATTAAATTAGCTCTGTCTGCAGATGACAAAGCGCCAGTCATTCGGGGTCTGCTTAGATAGCAAGAGGCTGCACTTACAGCGGATATGAAGTTAGGGAGGAATGCGAGTTTCAGGGTAGAAGGTGGGTGAGAGAAGGTCTTGTGAGTCCAGATCTGGATTTGGCTGAGCTGAGACGGCACAGAGAATAAACCTCCCTACATTTCACTGGGTCTGTCGCAGTCTGACCTTTTATTGTAACCAGCTGCCATTCAACGATGATCCATGATCCTGATCCTTTGTTTTATGGCTAAAAACTAAATTAGCTTTATTGCTGAATTATTTGTAAATCTTTCCATTTTGTTCAGAACTCAAAGGAAAGGATCAGCATAGTCACATTTTAATAAATGAAACTGCAGAACATAATAATTTCTGACAATGAATTTATGTGTAGGGCTGAACAACTTATTAATTTTTTTTATCGCAATACAACCTACTGCAATGTCCATGTGGTGCAATACTTGTTAAAGCCAAAATGTGTGTCAAAATATCAGTTCAGATTTATTATTGTCTCGATCTATACACGTCTCATTCTACAGACTGAAGAGAACATCTTTGTTTGTCAAAGATCTGCACAAATGTCACACAGTAATCAATTTATGGGAATAAAAATTAGAATAATGATGTACAAATTATCATTCTCTCTGATATCGCAAATAATATTGCAGTCGAAATTCCTGTCAAAATAATCACAATTAGTTATTTGTTCAAAATCATTCAGCCCTAATCCATAACATCATTGTGTATTTGGGGTTTTTTTTTGTCATAGAACTGACAAAAATGTCTGGAAGAACTATATTAAAATCTGTGAAATATGTATGTAGGTGTTGAAGGTCAGATCAGATCTGTCCTTCATTAATTTATCATTTTGACAGTTGGAGAGACTTTTTTTTTGTGTACCTGCTTGTTTTTATTTTGTAGAAAATCCGAATAAATGACCCATATCGCACAGAAAGAGCGGGACAACCAGTCAAGCAAGCAAATAACATTGTCTACAAACAGACACCACCGACTCTGGTTAACAGAGCAGAATTATAGTTCTGTTAGTGCAGTTAACACAATTGTTAAAATGCCTGATCTCTCAACTTTTACAACGAATGAACTCTGTTCATTTATAACACATTTAAATATTAACGTAAAACACAGTTCCTTTATTTAACAATGTAACATTTCAAAGATTGTAATTATATCATGATGAATTTCAGTGATTCAGACTGGATCAGTTTATCAGTGGATTTCTTTGTAACCCAGTCCCAGATTTTTCTTTGATCCGACAATCCTGTTTCCTATCATCTCTCCTCAGCTACATGGTTTGTTTATTTCTATTCTGACAAAGTTGTTGTCTGTCCTTGTTTGTTTGCAGTGCTCCCCACATGTTCACCACTGGACTTTCATTGTGACAACGGTAAATGTATCCGGCGCTCCTGGGTGTGTGATGGAGACAACGACTGTGAGGATGACTCAGACGAACAAGACTGCCGTAAGTAACCCTACTCTACACTTACTCTACACAAACAAATTAACAGTCACTTGTAGTTGTGTTGCTAAGTCTCTCTCTCATACATACAAACACACACACAGATGTTTGTAGTGGCCATTGTGGTATTTTGAGTCTGACTGACCGACACACACATATACACGCACACTAACAGTACGAGAGGTCAGCACTCCCATGTTCACCACTCAATACATTTACTGACCTTGATGCTCAGTTTGGAACTATTTTTATTTTGGTGTGTGTGTGTGTGTGTGTGTGTGTGTGTGTGTGTGTGTGTGTGTTTGCTTGTTTCAAAATAACCCTCAGCTGTCTACCAAGCAGGAGAATGTGGCCCATAGTGCGCAAGGCCAGGAGTATGCTGTGTCTCTACCTTGCTGCCTGGTGGTTAGGTGTGTGTATGTGTGCATGTTAGGCTGTATTTCTCTCCATGTGAGGATCCATTTAACAGTAGGACGTTTCTCTAAAGCCGGAGTATGTGCCTCACTTCTTCAAAGTTTTGCTCAAGGAGTTAATTCTGCAGATAATGAGGAGGCAGAGAGTCTCCGGTCATTCTGAGGTAGTCCTGTATTATTTCAAGTTGATTAAGTTGGGAGAGATCAACTGGAATCCTTTTACTCATTTAGATGAGCTGGTCAATTACTGCAATAGTCTTATACAGGCAAAATAAAGAAACATTGAACCTAGGTCAAATGTTGCTGTAACTCATAGATTTACACTGTGAAGAAGCTGATGTACATTTTTTTGTAAATGATGATGTTTATGTAGGATCCACTTAGCAGTTGCAGTTATGATTTTAGTTTTACTGATGTGTGCACATTATTCCACCTTTCTGTCTCTTAGCCTGATTACACATGAACTGTTGAACCAGTTTTTTAAAAACTTGGTTTGGTGGGACTTGATGAAGCAGATCCAAATAAGACAGTGGTTCCCAAACTGGCGGATGATTTGCTAACAGCCTGATTACATAGTGAAACTGGCAAATAAATAAACCTATAGTAGTATAGTCTGAGGTGCCCACATACATTGACAACAAATATGCATAGGCTATCTAACTGCTACCTTTAAGATATTATTGAATTTCTAAATACATCATGCAGCGATTATGATGAAATACAAATCTGACAAATGTAAAGGGTTCATATTTCTGATAAGATAAAATATGGTGCAGATTTGGGTAATGGTCTGGAAGGAAGAACTCATTATATTGTGCAGTGGATCAGAGGGTGGATACAGGAGGGGTTTTTTCTTGAATACTAATAAAAAGGCATTTTAAGAGTTCAAGTGGAGGTGTGTTGTCTTGGTTTTACATTCAGGTAAATTTGACAATACTGACTGCTGTTATTAAGGCAAGGGTGTATGTGTGTGTGTGTGGTGCTCTGTTAGCTCTGTTAGCTCTCAGACAGCCCATTTGTGCAGTCTAATTAGTTTGTGTCTTTCCATCACATTGTTACTTACTGACACTTTGGTTAATCACACTTATAAGTGTGTTATGTGTTACCTACTTATTGTATATCTCATAACGGTCTCAACAGAACAACTTTGATCTAGCTCTGGATGCTGGGATTATTTTGTGAGCTAGTGTCTTTCTTAATATTCACAGCTGAAAAGAGAAATGCAAAGATTAAACTAGATTAGATAAAAATTTTCCTATTCCGCAAGACCGATAAATGAATAACGCAGCAAAACACTGTTCGACGAGGGACCTTTTTCACTGCTGCACCACACATGCTTCAGGATGAAGAAGTAACTGTGGTAGTACTGTAATTGCAGGAATGATCAACGTACTCAACCACGTCAGCAGAAAACACATCAAGAATGTGTATAGTCGAACATAATGTACAACTGCACCTTTTCTCTCGCTGGAGCACTCGCTCATGTAGTTTTGTCAACCACATACAGTATCGAGCATTAGATTTTAGTGAAATCAGCTGACAGTGTGTCTGATCATGTTGCCAAACTCACCTGATAAACACAAGTGTGTATTGAGAGTGAAGTGGGATTGTCTTTGCCATCTGCAATGTCAGTTCTTCAGCTTTCTTACACTCCTGGGTTGACCCACATACTGTATCAGCACCCACACACCAAATCACTTCATGATGAGGAAGCCGGCTATGAATTTTTCATCTTCATGCCCAGTAAATTTTCCTCCCTCCCCTGTTCCCCAAACTACTTATTATTTCATGCTTCTTTCTTTCTCTTTGTTTTTTTTCACCCTGTTCTGTCCTCCACTATATGTTTTGTTTCTCCACACCGTGCAGTCGTTTTATTTCATTATTTACAGACGGGGAGACAACTCTCAGTGCTCGGCTGGAGCTGAAGTAGTTGTCAAACTTTCAGAGGAACATGTGGGCTGACTGAGGGGTGTTTCATGGTGGACGTGTGTGTGTTTGAACATGCACACACACACATTCACGTTTATGACTTCCACTGCCCTTTGCCCTTTTAGATGTGGCTGCTGTGTGAATGATGAGCTTGAGGGTTTGTTGACCTCTGACCTCCCTCTGTTTACCACACTGGTGGGAGGAGAGGGAGCATGGGCAGAGAGAGATGAAGAAAATCAATTATTTTCTTTCAAGATGAATAATGGGTTAAATGAGTGTGGGCTAAAGAGTGCAGGTAAAACCAAATTGTCATTTGGAGCTGCCATTGAGCTTTTCTCCTTTTTGAATAGTGTTGTGGCAGAGAGCAGGTCAGTGTGGGTGAGGTCAGTTGAGTTTGTATTGTCCAAAATCAAGCTATATTGCACACACACAAACATCTTGGTTTCTACACTTAAATAAGCAAATTCAAGGGATTTTTTTTCTAAGTATTTTAGCATCGACATCGACTTCAAACTCAAAGTCTAGTGAAGTTGTACTGTAGAGGACACGACTTCTAGGTGTTATTGTAAAAATAACATAACATAACATGTAGTCATACTCAGGCATGTAGGTTTGATTCACAGTACACGTATAATTCACAGGCTTCACTATCACACAGAGTTTGCGCGGACTGCTTTTTGGATTAGCTTGACTGACTGCAATATTGGTCAATATTGGTCTTGGAAAAGCACATGAACACAGTATCAGTAGAAATCACAGGCTGATTTCTGAAACCTTACACACATAGAACTATCGACACCGACAGAAACCACCAGTCAGGGGACATTGTACGTGTTATTTATGTGAAGAGACCCATAATCATTTTGCCCCTCTGAAAATGCTATACCTACATTTATATTTGGAAAAAAAAATAGTTTTGTGAAGATGATGATTTATTTGAAAAGAAGTCCTAAAAAGCTGCCAGTATGTAAACTGATGGATATAAAAAATAAAAGATAAATCATTTTAATAATTCTGTTTCTGTGGACATTAAATATAATTGTACACAAACATCCTGAATACTGTCCCTAGGTAACAATATATATTTTGATATCCAGATATCTATAAAACATGTTCAGTTTTTGCAACTGTTCCTCCTAGGACACTGCATTGACTTCTATGTATTTGGAAAAACATTATGGGAGGGTACGTTGTAATTTGCATTCAAATTATACAAACTTTTGCCCGTATATTGCATCGAGTCAACGCATAAGTTCCCTCATCTTAACCTAACCACAGTTGGAATCTTAGCCCTAATCTTAACCAGTTCCTCAGAAATGAGGTTCTGCCTCATTAGGACCAGGTTTTGGTCTCCTGACAAGGTCCATGTTTATGCGAGAACAGGTCCCAGATACAAGTGCGCACACAGAGGCCCATGTGAAGCCTCACGCCATGCTGTTCTGTCTCTGCTTATCTCTTTTAGTTTGTCTCAGCTGTCCAGCACTCGCACACGATGGTGATAAATTATAGATTACCTCCTGCCAGCAGCCATCCATCATTGGTTCTCCTTGAAGAATCTGTTTACTTGCCCCAGGAGAGCTAGCTTGGCTTTGCTATCGATTGTGGCCGTAACAGTAGAAGGCAGTGTTTTGAAAATCCTTTGTTTTTTATCAATGCAGGTGTGATTAAAGAAGAAATGTGGAGTTGTTCAGATAATGAAAGGGTCTGAAAGTGAATAACTGTCAATGTCACGGCACTGACAGTTCAGTGAAGGGAGTGACTTCTGTTTAACTCTACTGTCACGGCTGTTGTTATGAATGACAAATGTGTCTCATCTCACATCGTGTGGAACAACATTTAACAACATTTGGTAACCCATGGCAGCCATTATTCAATTGAAAACAAGCTGCTGCATCCCAGGTTTGGTAAAATAAACACATTTTTGAATTGCATTACAATTCAAATTTGTTCCATATTTTAGTTTAAGTAAAGTAAAGAATCAATTAACCCTGAGTCATGAAACGCTGGGTTTGAAACATATTGTGATGAGTGATTTGTTTTAGAATTTCTTGTTATTTTGGACTTAAAATCTGTATTATTATTATTATAATAATACACATAAATGCACATTTCCTGCTTGGAATGTTTCTTGCAGTAGGTTTTAATGTTCACAGTGATATTTATGGGGGTTGTGGGGAAAACTTATATATCATGACAATTCATGGCTGTTATCTGCATGTTTTTGAAAGGTTTTTAGTTTAATTTGAAGTATGATAATTTGATGATAATTTGTCCTGTTCATTTTGGCCCAGCATTTATTTTATTCTAGCTCAGTAAACACGCAAGGATTGTCCCATTCCACTTAATGTCCGACTGACAGACATTTTGAAAATAAGACTTGTGCTTTTGCTTGGGAACTGTATCATTCAATATTGGTTTAAGGAGGAAAAGAAAATTGCAATTATCATTGCAGTCAAATCACAATAAATCAGGTTATATTTAATTCTAATCAGGATATTTAACAAAATATTCAGATTTCTCGATGATGATGTGCAGTGTAATGAGCTTTGTTTTAGTTGGATTACAAGTGTTTGATTGACAGATGAACAGTGGAGATGAGGAGATGAGAAATAAGCTTGAACTGTTTTTCCAACATTAATTCAAGCTGACGACAGCCTCTCGACTCCCTGAAGGATGAAGATTTATTTTTATTTTTAAAATCACTCCATGAAGTGATTTAGTTTCATGAGTTTTAGTGTTTGTAGTTGGCCTGGAAAATGTTGTATAAATAGTCATTCCTGTCGCAAATGTTTTCCTTCGATCAGTCGGCGACTGTGAAGATATATATAGACACAAATACATGCTCTCACAGATTGTATTCCTCCTCACTGCATTTCTTTGTTGTAGCTGTCCAACTGATGTCTTTTGTGCAGCTGTTCAGAGACTGAACCACAGGAGTCTTTAAGGTGTGGACCTGCAGCCCTGGGAGAGTTCAGTGCGTTTATGGAGTGAAAAATCTCTTTTTTCTTCAGCTCTTTGATCTGAGCCACACATAAAAGGCCACAGTTTCCCCAGCGTCAGTCCAATTTTCACTATAATGCCAGCAGAGCACAGGGACGGCTGCTTGTTATCACACTCTTGTACAGGATCTGCTCTTTGCTTCCGTTGTATCCTCACTACTTTTAGAACTCTGAAACCTTTCTGTTTCTCTCTGCAGCTCCCAGGGAGTGCGAGGAGGACGAGTTTCACTGCCAGAACGGTTACTGTATCCGCAGCCTCTGGCACTGCGACGGCGACAACGATTGCGGGGACAACAGTGATGAACAGTGTGGTGGGTTCAGCACTAAAAAGCACAAGAACACAACATGCAACCACATCATTCATCCTCACTGTCTTATAAGTATGCCTTGTGTGTCACAGATATGCGCAAATGTTCGGACAAAGAATTTCGCTGCACTGACGGCAGCTGTATCGCTGAGCACTGGTACTGTGATGGAGACACGGACTGTAAGGATGGATCAGATGAGGAAAACTGCCGTGAGTTATTCTGTGTGTGTGTGTGTGTGTTTTAAATGGGTTTTAAACATGACTTTTATGAGACATGTCACAATTCAAGTGTTTCATTAAGACTTCTGAGCAGCAGAGCGTCAGGATGAAACGAGAAGCCATTAATCATAACAAGGGTTTTCTTGATATTTACTAATACTTAATATTTCCATTCTGGAATAAATGATTCTAAATGAGCTATTTCCATACTTGAAAACTATGTTTTTATACATTTCAAAAAGGAGAAGTCTGCTCCCTCTTTGACCTAAGACTCTTCAGGCCGCACTGTCATGACTCAAAACTTTTGGCCAAAAAAGTGTGGGAATCTTGTTACTGACTAGCATGTGAACGTATTACAAAATCAAGTATGACCTGTTTCTAACAGAACATGAAACAAGTCTTATTAGTGGGCCTCACTCTTCTTTTCATGCATAGTCTCCTGACAGCAGATGATGGTTAGAGCCTCTCAAACAACCAAATGCTGCAGCATCTTGTTCAGCATCTGTTTAACATGTCTGTGTCTCCGTGCAGCCTCAGATGTGATGACAGCCACCTGCAGCGTGGAGGAATTCCAGTGTGCATATGGACGCTGTATCCTGGACATTTACCACTGTGATGGAGACGACGACTGTGGAGACTGGTCAGATGAGTCAGACTGTTGTAAGTATTCATACAGTGTTCAATTACTTCTACTAGTCACAATCACTGCAGTATTACAGCCAAAATACAGGCTGTATCAGTTACAGTCGAAAAAAAACATGAAATATTTAGGAGAATATGGAGAAGCTCATCTGGACAGTCGAACAGGAAAGAGCTCTGTTATCTTCTTAAACACATGTTCACATATAAACACATACTTTCTAGCACCTGTGGCATCACTTCAGGCTCCTACTTAACAGATCAGTCTTCCAATAAAATGTTTGATCAGGCTCTTCTCTCTCTGTCATTCACTACCATGGAATGATGTTATTGTTTTAATGACTGCAAATGTAGAATAAAGGAAGTGATTACTGCGAGCTGAAGTTGACAAATTAATGCTTAATTATCGCTGTCTTTTTTTTTTTTTTGATGTTCTTTGCTGTTAGGGCATTAGGGCTGAAACAATGACCCGATTAATCGATTATTAATCGATTAATAAATTAATTGTCAACTATTTTGACAATCGATTAATCGGTTTGAGCGTTTTCTCATTATTTAAACAATATTTCTGAGAAATAATTAAAACTGGATCATTTTGGTTTGTGGACAAAACAAGACATTTGAGAACGTCATCATTTCCAGGTTGTATGGACCAAGCGATGACTCGATTATCGAGAAAATACTCGACAGATGACTCGATTATGAAAATAATCGTTAGTTGCAGCTCTATAGTGCATGTATGATGCTGCTAAATGACCCTGTCTTGGCTAAGTCTCAGTTGATCTTAATCTCAGTGTGACTTCCTGGTAAAATAATAAAGCCATAAAAATAAATCCTGTCCTGTAGATTAACTGTGCAAGATGTTTTGTAATCTCATGTGAACAGGAAGTCAATATTAGACTTTATATTACACAGTAACTACTGCAGTGTCTCATGGTTTTAATTTTGGAAGAGCTTACTTATTGATCAGACAAACCACTTTGATGATTGGGTTTTTTTTGTTTTTAATGAAAATATTTGAATTTGAGAGGAACCATTTTAAACCTGGTCAAACACACCCACACAGTCTTCAAGAACCATGTGATTTTCATGGCAAACTTTCCCCTTTCAGTGAAAAATATTGAATATTCTATGTTTCCCCTTAAAACGACTGTACTTTATGTAAACATATGACATAACGCCCAACAACAGGTTGAGTGCAGGAACAGCTGCTGTTAGCAAACTGCCACTCAGATGCTCCTGTCAAAGCTGAAAAAGACTCTTACGTCTGTTACATGTTTTCAGACACTGTGTCACACACAGAGCAAAGCCATGGTCCTGATTAACACACTCCAGAGATGCTACCTGCTGGAGACACATCTCTCAGCATGTGCCTTCTTGTTCTGTCATCTATATTTACTGTGTCACTTTCATTTACGTGTCATCTTAAGCAGCCTGCGACATCTTTCTGTTTTCTCTCCCTCTCTCACCCACACTCACGCGCGCACTCACACATTCCCCGGCCCTTCTCTATAATCCTAATCACAACTAATCACAACGAACCCTCACTCTTACCACAACTAAATCTAACAAATCTAACCCTTGAAAGCTGAAAAGTATATTAGTCTGTAGCTTTTGGAGCCCACAAATCCAGAAAAACAAGTATACACAAACACAGAGAGAAGCACTCATAACATGGTGGTTTCTCCCTTTGATCCCTTTATCTACAGTGTGATAAGCACCGTTTCAAGGTTTGGCAACGTTGTTTGATCATGTGCAGGGTCATGTTAGTCGACTGAGCTGCTTTTCCTCTGTTATCTCCTCCCACGTCCAGGTTTTTTTAATTACCGTTTTTCTTTTGAAGCGTATTTTTTGTGAAGGTTGAGCTAACATGACATTTTTATTTTAGGGAAGCAGTAGGCTGGCCTTAAAAATACCTGCACTACAGATCTCAGACACAACATCGTTAGTTTGAGTCTTTAAACCTTTGAAACTCACTGTCACAGTCTTCTTGACATGATTCTCTGTGCTGCACTGGTCACCTTTTAAAAATCATCAGTCTACATTCGGTCAGACGTACCAACCAAAACCAGCTGGGCAACATGTCCCCCAAAGACTCATTTCCTGCTGTCCCTTAGCCTTAATTACTTAAATTGACCTTTTTTTTATTTTTTATTTATTTAAATTTAAATATTTAAATTCTGGTTCCCAAATAAAAAGCACTGAAGAGAGTTTGAAGATGTCTTTGCTTGATAGTAGTTTGTGATCACACTCTCACGTTCACGTATAATTTGTCTTTCTCTCTCTTTCTCACTCACACACGTACACATGGACGAAAATGCATTCCTCAGAGGCATAAGACAGCCCGTTCTCAGACAGCATTCCTTGGCATGGACTCCTCAGAGACATGAAGGGTGCTTTGTTAGACAAGGAGCCTCTCTCTCTGTCTCTCTCTCTCTCTCTCTCTCTCTCTCTCTCTCTCTCTCACTCTCTCTCTCTTTCTCTCTTTCTCTCTCTCTCTTTCTCTCTTTCTCTCTCTCTCTCTCTGTCTCACACTCTCACACATTCAGAAACACTCACATTTGCTTGCTTTGTTGTGAACACTGATACTGCTTTCGGCTGCATAGCTGAGTAGATGAAAGAACATAGTTGTGTGTGTGTGTGTGTGAGAGAGAGAGAGAGAGATAAGGACAGAGCGACATACAGGGAGATGATGAATCATATGAGTGTGTGTTCATCTCATGCATACATGCCTCTCTCCCTCTCTCTCCCTCTCTCCCTCCCTCCCTCTCTCTCTCTCTCTGTGGGTGAGCCACCTGCTGTTTTAATCATCCCTCCCTTCTATGGCCCAGCTGATAAGTCTGTACAGGGTTGCTTGAAACATCTCTTTTTTTCCCTTTCTTCTGCATTTCCTTACTGTGGCTAAGATGATGAGTGGGCTTGTGTTGTCAGGAGGAAACACACACACACACACACACACACACACACACACATTACTTTAGAGTTGGGTTTTAAGATGCTTATGTTTGATTCAGCTTTAATCTTCTCATCCACCTCCGTCCTCATGTGCTGCCAGTTTGCAGCTTGAGCTTCACTTTGAGCTAATTATATGATCATCATTTTTATCTAATTTCATGTAGAGATGAGCTGGGAGATTTAAAATGATCTCTAGTCATAATATTAAAGCAGCCAAAAATGTGTTTATAAGATTTCTGTTGACACTGATCACAAAGGAAAGCAGTGCTTTATTTGTTCATGCTCCTCCAGTGACCTGCTCTGAATCTGTATGACCGACTGAAGGTTTGAGTCTTCTATAAGATGTTTTCTTGGATTCACACTTAAATTTCTGATTAGTCCATTAAGTGTTTTCCTAAATGAAGTTACTTTACAAAGCAGCAAGTCCTTGCATTTGAGAAGCTTGAACCAGAGTTGATTGAAATTATGAATAAATGATCAAAATTAATTAAATGGTCCTTTCACCAGTAATTATTTGAACCTGTAATCACTCAGCATTTAAAATCATACAATTATGACATAGTATAGCATACCATAAATTCATTTGGGATTGTGAGATTATATTGTAATATTTATGTATTATGTTCAAGATATAATAGTATATTAGCCATCAAGAGGTATTTAAGAAGTATTTAAATAAATGGTTCGATTTCTTTGACCTACTTTGACCTGCTGTGTCTTGTGTGTGTTTAGCCTCCCACCAGCCCTGCAGGTCAGTTGAATTCATGTGCAGCAGTGGTATGTGCATCAACGCTGGCTGGAGGTGTGACGGCGAGTACGACTGTGACGACCAGTCAGACGAGAAGAACTGCAGTGAGTACCTGCAACATCTGAACATCTGAACAGATCACCTTAACAGTCATTCATGAGGAAATCATTTGTACTTTGAATTAAAAGATTAAAAAATCTGTGTCTCCTGCAGCCACGTCCATGTGCACAGCCGACCAGTTCCGCTGTGGAACTGGACGCTGTATCAGGTTGTCATGGAGATGTGATGGCGAGGATGACTGTTCTGATCGCAGCGATGAAGAGGGCTGTGAGAAAACTGGTAAGACTGCATTGTTTTTAACCCAGAAGCTAAATATAATGCAAGCTTCAACTGTTGTCATGACAACAGCTCAGAACAGCCCTCCACTGACATACTTTTATTCTTTATTTCACATATTTTTTACCTCAATTTTATTTAAAAGATTTGACTCTTTTGTATTATTCACTATAAGATACACGATAACAAACACCTCTATCCTCAGCCAGGATGGTGAAGATTTGTAGATTTCTTTATTCAAACCATCTAAACTCTGGTTTTCAGCTTCGATTTTTCAACTATTGTACCGTTTACAATTGTCTCATTGTTTATTTTAGGATTTTCTGTATTTGCTACAGAACTATTCCCATATGTAATTAAATAATAAAAGCCAGTGTCATTTTATGACTTTATCACTTTTTATCACATCAAAAGTCCTTGTGTCCGTTCTATGTATGGACACATCAGAAGTCCTTGTATTACTATTATATATTACTACTATTATATTCTCATAAGGTAGGACAGGTTAAATAATATTTAATATTATATAAATATGGCTGTAAACTCAATACTGGTTAGCAGATCTTTGTTATCTCACAGGATATTTCTTACCTCTTCACAGAAAGTCCTCCATGTGCTCCTGATCAGTTTCAATGTGGGAATGGACGCTGTATCGGTCAGAGGAAGGTGTGTAACGAGGTCAACGACTGTGAAGACGGGACTGATGAACACCCACACCATGACTGCCGTGAGTATGAACTGACAGGTGTCACTGTCATTTCAATATGACACTGCTTAAGTCACTGGGTTTGACACATTCACATTAGTCAGAGGAACAAAGCCTCTTATGGAAGGTTTGATGTGAATATGTTTTTACACTGACAGACATAAGAGAGTTCTCACTGCATTTCACTTCTGTCACGCCCATGTACAATTTCCACTTACTGTGTGTCTGTGTGACAGTGTTATTACAGTGATATTATTGAAAAAGTGTCTCTGCCTGGGATAATACTGAGATCTAAACACCATTATACTGAGAAATACAGAGTTATGTGGGGCTAATAGGCTTAATCAGAATTGTAAGACGTTTGTTTATATTTATATTACTTTTATGTTTTCTTTATATTTAAAGGTTACAGCTTTAAACTGATAAAGTAAATATTATTATTAGGTTGTATTGTTTTAGCATACAATTGTTTTAGCTTGAAATGAAAAGACTTTAAGATTTCCTCGCCAGGATTGGAAGACTGACTGACAACACCACCCTTGGACCTCGATGCTTGAGGGCCAGAAATATTTCGAGGCTTGACACCAGATGAGGCAGATCCTTTTTACAGTGTGTGGTTGTATTTATACTGAATCAGCATGTTGTGTTTATGTTTCTCGTGCAGGTCCACGCTCCACTGAGGGCAACTGTAACCAGAATAATGGAGGCTGCTCTCAGAAGTGTCAGATGGTGAGAGGACTGGTCCAGTGCACCTGTCACACTGGATACCGACTGATGGACGACGGCAAAGCTTGCCAGGGTAATGCTGTGTGTGTGTGTGTGTGTGTGTGTGTGTGTGTGTGTGTGTGTGTGTGTGTGCATGTCTGTATCTGTGTGTACACATTGCAAGCTGACAGAGTTTGCACTGTGAAAGTGTGTGAGCAGGCTGAGGGTGATAATATTCATGACCTCCGAGAGTTTGTTGATTAGTCAGTTGCTAAGCAACGTACTCAAAAATAGAATGAGAATAGTAAACCCTCTAACTCCTATTCAAGAATCAGTAAGAAAAATATAGCAAGCAAGCAACTGTGATGAAGAGCACAGTTTTACAAAATAACTAAATTAAACAATTAATTCATGGAAAAATTGTAACGAGTATTGTACTAACATGAACACACTATGAAACCATAGAAAACTGTATTTCTGTAAATATTGAAGCGTTTAAATTTGGGTACGTTACCCTTTAATGACATCATCCACTTTCTGCCATAACTTATTGTTGAATTTGGCGAGCGTTCTGCCACCGAAGCTCTTCCCATAAAGTGCAAATGCACAGAGAAATCAAATGAGATAACAAGACAATTTGATGCTAACACCTCTCTGTCCTTCAGCTCTTGTCCTTTGTCTCTGTCATCCTTTCCAGATGTGGATGAGTGTGCTGAAGAAGGCTACTGCAGCCAGGGCTGTACAAACACAGAGGGGGGCTTCCAGTGCTGGTGTGTTCAGGGCTACGAGCTCAGACCTGACAAGCGCAGCTGCAAAGCTCTGGGTAAAAACCACTGTACTATGTTTCAACTTTGACATGTGACCACAGAGAGTCATTGGATTTTGACCTCCAATAAAAACACATTTGCAGAGTGTTTATACTTGCCTCAAGAGTAACTGTATCCATTCGTCTTTGCTGGGGTAATGGACTCAGAGTGAGGTTGGCTCATTCAGACAGTCTGGACTAGATTTAGATATGCAGTGGAGGTAGAGTGGAGTGCAGGCCTGGCACAGCAGACCATAAATTTGCTGCAGGCCTGAGTTAAACTGAGGTCAAGACTGTCTGTCACAGACCTTCACTATTTTTTATTTTCTATTGAGATAAATGACACACTTTTATTTGAAGTGACCAGTCCTTAGTCCTCTTTTTTTTCCTTTCCTCTTTTGGTTCTTTCATCTCATGTTTGGTTTCTCAATAATGTCATTTCCACTTTATTTAACCCAGCCTCCATGCCAAACACTTTTCTGTCCACCTTAAGGTCCAGAGCCAGTTCTGCTCTTTGCCAACCGCATAGACATCCGTCAGGTTTTGCCGCATCGCTCAGAGTACACCCTGCTGCTCAACAACTTGGAGAATGCCATTGCCCTGGATTTCCACCACAACCTGGAACTGGTGTTCTGGTCAGATGTGACTCTGGACCGCATCATGAAGGCCAACCTCAATGGGTCCAATGTGGAGGAGGTTGTCTCCACAGGTCTGGAGAGCCCAGGTGAGTACGGCAAGTTCAAATATAGGACAATAGGCTCATTTGTAATTTTTCCAAATTATTCAACTGTGCTGCTTTCTGTCCAACTGTACTCTGTTAGTATTATTATTATTGTTGTTTTCCTCTTCATTACATTTCCCTCTATTTTTGCCCCATTTTGCCCCACTTTTTAAAACTGAATAAAAATGCACATATAAACCATGTAAACCACAATTGTACCAAAATAAATACATCAATAGCAGTTACACAAAGAAGACACTAACATTGTGCAAAATACTTTTCTATAATGGCCCTTTTCCACTATGGTCCCGGTTCGCCTCGCCTCGGCACGACACGGCACAGTTTAGGTTGCATCTCCACTACAAAAAAGTATCTACTCAATGTGGGCGGAGTCATCACTGCAGCCGTGACTTTGTTTTACACCCGACACACACAAAGTGACAGTGACAGAGTGACTAGTGACTTGTAAAGCAGTTGTTTTCAGTGTAGCTGAATCATTAGAATCAGTGCATTAAAAATATTTGTTCAGTACTTCCTCCATGACCAGAGCACAGACTCCGTCCGACACAGTCACAGGACTGAAATACAGCGGCAGTGTTTGTGATGTCGGTCACGATCAGCAGTGCCGTCGCTAAATACACCGGACTCCTCTGTTAAATATTGAGATTTTAGACGTTTCTCTGGTAATTATTGGAGATTAACCCACATTTTTAGGATTGTTTAGTCTTTTTAACTGATCTACAGTTCGGCACTGTTCGGCTTAATCCTTGTGTCGGATATCTCTTCCTGTGACGCCACTCTGAACAAACAGTGGCCGGCAGTCTGGCGGCCTCACGCATAGTACCTAGTTAGCGCGCTTGGAACCTCACCAGAGCAGGTACTAAAAAAACTTCATGGTACTAGGTATTATGCTAGTGGAAACACAACTTAACCGTGCCATGCTGAGGCGAGGTGAGTCGAGCGGGTGGAAATACGCCATAAGTGATCAAGAGAGAATCGATATCCATTTAAGTATTAGGCCTGGTTCACAACACAGCTACAGCTGCTAAAATTGTTTTAAAAATGTAAGATTAGCCTGTACACTAAAACAACTGTGAAAGATGTCAGATTTATGTAATATTGCTGGTTGAATGTCTATATCATAATCACCAGAACTGTTCCGTCTGTTTTTGCTGGGAACCGTGTGCACCAGTTGTGAAAAAGTGTGAAACTGAAATTAAAAAACATGACAGCAGCGACATACATGCCACCTGTCCAGTGTTAACCAGGCCATTGAGTTGATAATGAGTTTTGAGTTCCATCCTTAAGAACACCAAAAAGTAAAGCAATCACAATTTTGACATTTGTGATATTTTAACACACTGTGTCATAATAATGGCTTTATGGTTCTTTTTCCTTGTTTAGGTGGACTGGCCATAGACTGGATACATGACAAGTTGTACTGGACAGACTCGGGGACATCTCGTATTGAGGTGGCCAACCTGGACGGGACGCACCGTAAGGTGCTGCTGTGGCAGAGCCTGGAGAAGCCCAGGGCCATCGCACTGCACCCCATTGAGGGGTATGAGTCGAAACACATGCACACACAATCTATACAATTTATTACAGATGTTCTCAAAAGCACACTCACTCATATATATACACATATCCCCTCTGGATGTGTCCTAGTTAGACTGAAGCAGCTGAGTAGGGATTACATTTGGCAGCACAGCGGTGCCCACAGGCGGCATCTGCGAGTAGCATGAAATGGGCAACAGCTTAGTTTGTCCCACAGATAAGTTAAGCTTAAATTCATTAACTTAATTAGTTGGCTCATTTTCTTGTGATAATTGAGGAATATCTTTAGAGGAGGCCAGTCAGAACATCCCAAACTTGACTAGGAGGACATGAATATTGTGAGACTTTTTCAGACAGACTGCTGTGTCTTGACAATAATCTGTTTACGGCTTGTCTTTTGTGGATGCTCATTATGCTCAAACAGCTCAAACAAGTAACTGTGACTTTCTATATTTTACTCCTTAGTAAGATCTACTGGACAGACTGGGGCAACACGCCTCGCATTGAGTATTCCAATATGGATGGCTCCAACCGGCGGGTCATCGCAGACACACACCTGTTCTGGCCCAACGGCCTCACCATTGACTATGCCAGCCGCCGCATGTACTGGGTGGATGCAAAACACCATGTCATCGAGAAGGCTGACCTGGATGGACGCAACCGCAAGGCTGTCATAAGCCAAGGTAAACTTCCACTTGTTTGTCTTTTCTGGCTCGGGCTGGCTATGAGCACTGCATCTGGTTAGGATTGAGAAACATGCTTTTTTCCTTAAGAGTATGGCTGTTGCATCCTTGAAGTATCACCTTATTTACGCATCATTTATTTAACATTAATTACAAGGGCAGTAAAATAAAAGCAGAACAACCTTTAAGATACTGTAGGTAGGATTACTGGTCCTGAGCTGCTCTTTTCAGATGAGCACAGACAGACATGTGTGACAGATGACAGGCAGACATAATAGCAGTATTTACATGCATTTTAATGTGCTTATTGACAGACTCTTTCCTATTTTTGTAGGTATCTTTGCAGTTTAGGGAATAGTTGCAGAGTAGTTGTAGTGGAACAGCCACATGGAGCACCAGCTCTCTGTCTAAACCTCCCTGTCATTGGTCAAAGCCTCCTGTGACACTACAGATTTAGCTGTAAAAGTCCCGAGGAGGCCTAAAAAGGTTTTTGTCTCTCAGATCACTTGATTTAAATAGATTTTTGTGATTATGGAATTATTGATTAATAAAGCCCAACAAATCCTGCCTTTTGTACCTTTTAAGAACCTGAAAAAAATGAAGGTTTGTTAGTTGTTTGTTGGTTTGTTGTTCATCCAAGCAGCTTTTCATGTGAGAGCTTTTGAGAAACAGAGGAGCCATGGTCTGCAGGAGTCTGGCCAGAGATCAGATGCTCATTTAATTATCACACACACATAAAGAAACACACACATACGTAAGGAGTTGGATATATTGGACAGGACTCGAATTCATTATACCATGTGGAGTTAATCAATGCCATATTTCTATTAAGGAGCATATGTTTGATGCCTTCCACTGAAATACACACACACTTACAGGCACTTTAGAAGTATGCAGGCAGGCAGGCTACCGAATTATTTTGGCAGTGGTTTGATTTCGGTGTAATCCTCAAGTCTTTCTCCATTAATGTGGTTATAAAAAAAGGCATGAGAAATAATTATTGAGTAATAATATTTCAAAAATGTGTTCAAGCTGTGTGATTATATATATTTTGTCAAATGAGTGGAGAAGACCAAAGCTTGGTTGTAGTGAAGCAGAACCTCATTTCTGATGTTTTATTTTAAGTCAGGAATAAGATGTGGATTGTGGTTGGGTTAAGTTTAGGGAGAAGGTTTTGGTTATGCTGTCCAAATGATTATAAGTCCATGCAGTGTCCTAACAAGAATAGCTATGCAAAGGTGTGGGTGAGTGTGTGAGCATGCCATCAGCCCAGTGAGCTCTTCTTAATGATGTGTGCTCTCAGCATAAAAGGCTGTTATTGGTCATGTCCTTCCTCCACAGATTCTGTTTGCTCAGAGACCACACAGGGCAAATGGGACGTGGGTGTGTGCCTGTGTCTGTGTGCGTGGTTATATTTTGAGCTGCTGTTCTCAGGAATGTGTATATCAAATGATTGTGTGTGTGTGTGTGTCTGTTAGTGTATGCATGTGTGTGCGAGTTGGATGTTTGCCAACTCCTTTGTCACTGAAGCTGGAGGGCAGCCGGGTGTTACGGATAAGGCCACTATCCAGTCTGCACACCTGTGTGCCTTGAGGTGGGGGACTGGAAGAGAAGCAGTGATGTGTGTGTGTCTGTGTGTGTGTGTCTGTGTGTCTGTGTGTCTGTGTGTGTAGACGTAATCATATAATACATTGCCTAGGGACAAATTCTGTAAGGTGAGTACTCTGTATTACAGGAAAAAAGAAAATACCTATACCAATAGATCTGATTGATCCATTCACATCTAATCAGATGATCAGTCAACTATTAAAATCATACACAGGTTTAGTTGCTTTCATTTCTTCACATTTCAGGTCATTTTGTAATTATGTCTGGTTTATTATCGTTACCCTGACAAGCTGTCACTCCTTTAACCTTGTGAATTATTACGTACAGTACATGCAGTATTATTAGTATAACATTGCAGTAGAATACGCTAAAAATGAATAAGGCAAGCTGTTACATTGTTAAGCTTGAAGTTTAACTTGAGTTTCATGTCATTATTTTGACTCTGTTTGTCAATTCCTATCTCGCAGTGCACCACACTGTAAGCCTTCTCATGCTGATAGTGTAGATAGAGAGTGCGGCAGATTGGGTTGCGGCGTGAAAAGACCCGAAGGTGCCACATGTAGGTTGAAGGGGACATATCTATGAAGGCTAGTTGGGATGTTTGATGCCCCATCGCTCTGCAGCTGTTCCTCCAGCTGTCCCGGAAAAGAGGGAGCAAGTTGGGTGGGATGGGGGTGCAGAGATGACAAGAAAGATGGTGAGCATATCAAAACCAGGCACCTCTGTAGGTGTTGATGACTCGGAAGGAGAGTAAGAGGGTGAACTGTTGTCTTTCTCATTTTAGGATAAGATCAGAAAACACACACAGTCAGCCAGTATCACCACACAACCACCTGGACCTGTTTGAAAAGGAGGGAGAATTCCTCACGTGTCTTTGGAGTAGATCATTCCTGAAATTAATCACAATTTTGCCCTTTTTAAACAGTTTAATGAAGTGAATTCTGTTTACATGTGGCTCCATTTATCTAGACAGCATGTAATATCTGAGCCATTGAAAAATGTCCAACAGTTTCCAGTCCAACTCAAGATTCAAGTTTCTAGTGTCTGTAGAGACATTTGTAATGTATAGAACAGAATGTGCCAGCAGTTTACTGTAGCAATTGTTTATTTAAGAAAAAACTATATATATATATATATATATATATATATATATATATATGTATATATATATATATATATATATATATATATATATATATATATATAGTTTTTATATATATATATATATATATATATATGTATATGTGTGTATTTATATATATATATATATATGTATATATACATACATAACATAACACATTTTTAGATTGGGATATTAATCATTTTTATTTTGGTAAACTTTGTTCTTTTTTTATATAAACTAATGTTGGTGTATTCACTAGGAGTAGAGGTGCAGCTGTTTGTTGCTAAATGAAATGTTGGTCTCATTGATTTTCATTAAGTTTACACTCATGCGCACACACACAATTACTGTATTTTAGTAGCTTATATCACTTATTTTTTCCAGTTTTAGCCATTTACCACTTGACATTTACACTGTGCTGTAAAACACTGTCATTAAATGATCTGCAATGTTTTTTAAAGCTCTGTGCCAGCATAGCATAACTCACCACACCACCACTACCACCACTGCTCTCTGGAGCAGCAGAAATCACTTTTTCCATCCATTCAGCACTTTGATCCAACTGACTGTGCAGCTACTTCACTGAAAGAGGATTTAGAAGGAGATTTGAATAAGTGTGGAAGAGTTGCCCAAAGCAGATGCCCCCCACAGGAGACACATCTCTAAAAGAAGTTCCCTGTTCCACAGTATTTAGTCAGGGGTTCCACTTAAATGGGCTGTTAACACAGAGGCTGACAAATATCAACACAAGTCTAGACAAATGTTGTTGTGGACTCGAAGCCTAATAAGGCCAACTTATTAAAGGTCTTTGAAACCAGCCACTTACTGTAAATGATGGGGTTTCACATGTGCACATTATGTGCTACAGCTGAATGAACACATAGGGATTTGATGTGAATAAATCATTGTGTGTTCTCACTTGTTAGCACTGAACCAAGCTGTGATTATATGTTTTTAACCTTGATTATCATTCATTTAGTCACTTGTTTAAGGAACTTTCTGCACTTAAGATTCAAATAGATCTGTTTAAGAGGTTGAGCTCAACATAAAAAAATATTTGGATTCTAAGTATTTGACATTTTCTTGAAAGAACATTTTAGGTCATAGACAGAAATGAAAAAGTCTTTATTTAAAGTCTGAAATTAGGCTTTTGTCACAGTCTAACCATGTTTATAAGGAATAAGGAATCCAATAGTGCGCCTCTGCTTTTGGACTCCCTGGTAACGACTAAAACAGCTACAGGCTGACAAGTGGCACAGTAATTGAAAGCAGCTCTAAATGGGGATAATATGACATCAGTCAAGCCCACAGTGCTCAATAGGAAGAGATGTTTGCAAAGTGTTGGTTGAACAAGCCAAATGCTCTTTCTGTTTTTGTGTTTGTGAAGAGGCTTCAAACATTGTAATCATTATTAGCCATATTTTTTTGACCTGTTTGTTTTACTGTCAATAGATAACATTTCCTGGAAAATCCTGGCCCATTCTTTCATGAAAAATGCATTTGTCCTGTAACTTTTTGTCATTGTCTACTACTACTGTCTTTCTTTAGGCCTCCCCCACCCATTTGCCATCACAGTGTTTGAGGATAGCCTTTACTGGACCGACTGGCACACCAAGAGCATCAACAGTGCCAACAAATTCACCGGCAAGAACCAGGCAGTTATTCGCAACAAGCTGCACTTTCCCATGGACATCCACACCCTCCATCCCCAGAGGCAGCCCACAGGTTAGTGCACAGCTGAGACAGATGCTGCAAACTAAGCTCCCTAAAATGTCCCACACTTTTCCCTCTATTGTTATTGTTATTGTTATTGTTAGAATCAGCAGACAGTTAGCAGCTGGTGAGGGTGAAGGTATAAAACTACTAGCTCTTTTATCCAAAGAACTGTTTTATAACGTGTATAACAAAGTTTATATTTGAATATTAGTGTAGTAATTTACTTTGAAAGTTGTCAATTTACTTCAAGTTTTACAAACATCCAAGTTTGCAGCCTGAAGCAAAAGAAAATGTTGTCATGCAGCAGGTGGAAGAGTGAATTGCAAAAGCTCAAGGTTAGAGGGTGGAAGATGAGCTGGTTGAGGACTGACTGAGAAAATAGGAACCTTCTGAAAAGGGTATCATTGCACACAGAAGTGAAAAATGTTTTCTGAAATGGTGACCCCTTAGATGATTTGTTGCTATTGTGTTAGAGCCTCTGGCAAAATGGCAAATTGCGGTGTTTTTATCAGCAGGATCGCACAGACTTGTGTTTCTTGTTAACACACTACAGTATGTTAAACCTGAGTTCAGGCCAAAAGAAGGTTTTGGATATGATGCTGCTAAAACACAGCCTGACACTAATATGAACTGCTAACAGCCTCTTTTTGGCAAAGGGAGGTCAGTCATGATTCTTTTTGTTTTGGTTTAGATTAAATGACTCATGTTAGTTCATATCATGAACAGACTTGACCTCTGCATCAGTTAAACAAAGCAAAGAGTCTTCTGACCCTGAGTGAAATCCAGATGTATTCTGTGGCATTTAAATGAACTAAAAAAAAAAAAAAAACAAGATCCATAACATTCTGTACTTCGCTGTCTGTCCTACAGGTAGCAGGAATCGCTGTGGCACCAACAATGGAGGCTGCAGCCACCTGTGTCTCCCCAGCAACAAGACATTCACCTGTGCCTGCCCCACTGGATTCAAGAAGGTGGACCACTTCAACTGTGCTAATGGTGAGTCCTGCAAAACACATCACATTTGATCTTTGTTATTAATTCATGTTATATATTTACTCATCAAATGCATATTTTATGTGAAGATGATGGTATTGTATATACAGCCCTCACAAATATATTTTAGCTCAGGTCATTGAATTTATACTCACAATGAATCAGTAAAGTTTCAGCATTGATCTCTACATTTTCAAGAATGTTTTAAATCAAAAAGAGATGACTGTAGGTGCTCTTGTTAAATTAATAATATCATAACATGCATTTAGTCTTCCTGACAAACATGACAGCTAAGGTGCTGGTTGTCAGTGGTAACATATTTACTTATAAGTGCATTAGAATTACAAGTTACTTACTTTATAATTTAGACAGTTGTACTATGTGAAAATGAAATTACTGTTTATGACTTACTGATATAAATGAGTGTTTTGGATTCACCCTTTAAGAGTTGCTAGTTGTCTGTGTGTTGGTGCTGTTTTGTTGTGTTCACTGTTGACCCCATTGTTAAAGCTAGAAGACTGACAGAAGACCTTTGGTCTTTAATCAGGTCTTGATAAGTTCCTGCTTTTTGCCCGAAGGACGGACATCCGACGAATCAGCTTTGATACAGAGGATATGTCCGATGATGTCATCCCTCTGGCTGACGTACGCAACGCTGTGGCTCTAGACTGGGACGCCAAAGATGGCTACATCTATTGGACAGACGTCACCACTGACTCTATCAACAGAGCACTGTGGAACGGCACCAAGCAAGAGGTCAGTGACCACCAGACTCTGACTGAACTCGACACTGAGGTCCCACCATTTGTCCCAGAATATAGAGCACAGGAGCAGGATGAAGAAGGACTTATACAACACTGCCATCTGCTGGGGCTGATATTCAATACACTGTGGTAGATACAGTTTAGTGAATCCATCCGTCCATCGTTCTTCTATCGCTTTATCCTCCACATGAGGGTCGTGGGGGTTGCTGTGCCAATCTCGGACATAGTGCAATAGGCGGGGTACACCCTGGACAGTTTGCCAGTCCATCACAGGACCACATACATAGACAAACAACCACCGACTCTCACAATCACACCTATGGTCAATTTAGAGTGTCCAATTTACCTAATATCCCATATTGTTTTTGGACTGAGAACCCGGAGAAAACCGACGCACACGCAGGGAGCACATGCAGTTTAGTGAATCATGTTGGATTATATAATTCAAACTTAAAAGTGATTGAATTGATTTTCACAACAGTGTACTGCAATAATATTTAAGTGAAGAAGACATCACTCTTGATTCATTGGAAGATGGGAAGTAGCCATATAATAGCCAAGTAGTGACATTCTCTTTGTTAGTGTTGTTGTTTTCACATTTTTCTGTCGTATGTGTGTTGGACCTCACAATTTACAATAAATAACTACAAGTTATATGGAAATTAGAATGGGAGAATTCACATGGTTTCTGACTGTTTTTGTAGGTGGTAGTGGACACCAGTCTGGAGAGCCCAGCAGGTTTGGCGATTGACTGGGTGACCAACAAGCTCTATTGGACTGATGCTGGTAAAAAAAAAACATATGTTATTATTATGTCCAGTCACTCGCATGCTTTTGATCATGGAATACAAGTCATACGTCATGTGTGAATTCTCAGGAACAGATCGTATTGAAGTTTCAAATTCTGATGGGACCATGCGGACTGTTCTGATATGGGAGAACTTGGACCGCCCAAGGGACATTGTTGTTGACCCGATTGGAGGGTGAGATATTAAAGATTCAAACTTTAACTCCATGTGAAATTCTCATTAATTGTCATGATTTCTTATTTGCTTCTTTCCTTCTTCACAGCTTCATGTACTGGACTGATTGGGGTGCCAACCCAAAGATAGAGCGTGCAGGAATGGATGCCTCTAACCGTATTGTGATCATCTCATCTAACCTGACTTGGCCCAATGGGCTTGCCATTGACTACGAGACCAAACGCTTGTACTGGGCTGATGCTGGAATGAAGACTATTGAATTTGGCAACTTTGATGGTTCTGACAGACAGGTAAAGGATTATTAAAATTATTAGGCTGCCATTTTAATTATCCCGTTGGGTAACATGTAATTTATTGTTCAACCTTGGTTAAGATGACCTTTTTAGATGTTCTGTCTATTTGGAACTAACACTATAGACAGGAGTTAAGGAACATGTACTTATCTTCCTGGATAACACTGTGGTTATTGTGCACAGGTTTTGATTGGCAGCCAGCTTCCTCACCCCTTTGGTCTGACTGTTCATGAAGACAAGCTTTACTGGACAGACTGGCAGTCCAAGAGCATTCAGAGCGCTGACAAGCTCACTGCCTTGGGGAGACACACACTGGCTGAAAATCTGGAGAACCTCATGGACATTCACATGTTTCATAGACAACGAGAGTCAGGTAGGGTGTGTGTGTCCATGTCCTTAACAGTCTGCAAGTGGTTTGTGCGCACAAGATAAAAATAACTTCTGGGACTATATGGTCTAAGTTCTGGATTGTTCTGTTGGTGGGATTTTTTATTTTGTTTCTGTATCATTTCGCTCATCTCTCTGCTCTCTCTTACTCTCAGCAAAAGTGTCTCTGTGTTAGGTAATAACATCATCTCCCTCCCTGTTACCTAATGATTGTCTAACCAGAGAAGCACCGTCACAGTTTGTGTGTGTGTGCAGATGTATGCGAGAGGTGGGGGGCAGTAAACTGACTACTGTAGACTACACTACACCACTGATATACACCTGTCTTAAATTGAGATTGGCTCAGAAAAGTGTATTGTGTGTTACGAACTGTCTTAGCCTTATGGCGTATTTCCATCGGCTCTCCTCGCCTCCGCACGAAACGGCACGATTAGGTTGCCTCTCCACTAAAAAAAAAAAGGTACCTACTTAACGTGGTCGGATTCATCACTGGACGACTGAGTGAAACTGCGGTGACTTTGTTTTATATGCGACACACACACACGAGTGACTAGTGACTTTACACCAGACTCCTGTAGTTGTTGGAGATTAACCCACGTTTTTAGGATTGTTAAGTAGTTTTAAGTGATCTGCAGTTTGGCACTGTTCGGCTTGATTTGTGTGTGGGACGTCTCTTCCTGTGACGACACTCTGGCCAGTCAGTGGCCAGCAGTCTGACCAAATTTTCAAAAGCACCACACCCCACCCCGTATCATCCCCCTGTTTACATTTTCTGTTCTGTTCTGGGCTTTTCATGTCTCTCAGTACAAAGACAAAGAGAGAAAAAAATCCCTTTCGGATTTTTGCCGCCTTTTCTCAGCTCATATCCAGTGTCTTTGCTGACACTGGAAGGATTACAGGTAAACTGAACCCAGATCTTTGACTGAGAGGACAGAAAGCCTGGGGGGCGCATACCAAACTGAAACATCACTGATATGTGGGGGCTTTCCTGTCCTCTGAGTGGTTTCACTGTCTTTATCTACAATATTGTATGTTTCCTTATTGTTTGACCTAGTTGTCCCATTCCGTGCCTTTAAGCTGACCTAGAAAGTATGAAGTGTAGTGTATTAGCTGAGTCTGTTTTTGTGTCTCCATCTGTAGTGCATAACCCTTGTGCCATGAATAATGGAGGCTGCAGTCACCTCTGTCTCCTGGCTCCTGCTCCCAAAGCCTCTAGCTGTTCCTGTCCCACTGGAATCAACCTGCAAACGGATGGAAAGACCTGCATGCCAGGTATGAAATTGCATCTGTTTGCCTATCAAAAGAAGTTCAACCAAAAATGTGAACAGATTTGAACAGAACAAAAACAGATGGGTCATCACATAGCAGTTTCCACTAGGTCCAATAAAAGGATAAATTAAAAAAAAATATATACAATTTTAATTAATAAATAATACTATTCGCCATGTAAATATACTGGTCTTTTTAACTTGGCACAAATCCGACAGCAAAATGTTTTTATTGTAGATGAAAGGAAAAAAAGAACAGCAATGAAATTGAGGCTAAATGTCAGCGTTTATTCTGACAAAATTGATGGTTATGTGTGTGTCTGTGCAGGAATGAGCAGCTTCCTCATATTTGCACGGAGAACGGACATCAGGATGGTTTCTCTGGATATCCCGTACTTTGCTGATGTGGTTTTGGCTGTGAATAGTTCAATGAAAAACACCATCGCCATTAGTGTTGACCCCAAAGAAGGTTTGTATATTTTCTCCGATTTTGAAAAAGGCCTGTTTCAAAAAGACAAGCAAAGGACAAATTGTATCCTCACATCTTATGTTTTGCTTCCCGCAGCAAAAGTGTATTGGTCAGACAGCACACTGAAGAAAATCAGCAGAGCTAACATCAATGGAACAGGACATGAAGACATTATATCTACAGGTGAGTAGGGTTGAGTAACATTCTAATTTAAATCAATGCCATTACTGGTGCTAATACCTTTTTGGTACCCGTATCCAACTTAACTTTTTTTGGGGGGGTTGGGGTTTACTGGTTAGATTAGTTGGGATCAGATCAGCTGAGGTGTCAAATTTAACCACCATTGACATGTCTGTTATCAGGAGAAACCAGTGGACAGAAAAACAGTGAGCATGCCTGATGTGAGGGAAACTTAGTGCAGCTTATAGCAACTGCCTCGCACTCTCACTTTAGGCTGGATACAAAAACAGACACCCTGTCAGATGCTTCATTTGTTCTCTATCAGACCCGAGATGTGCTGTAGCTTACAGCCCTTGAACTTTATAATTCACTATACCACATGAAGCCGTAACAGCTGTACTGCTCTCTCTTCACTTAGATTAGGGCAGCACGATTCTAGAAAAAAGGTGAATCGCAATTCTGTTTCTTAGAATTGAGAGAATTTAGAATTTTTTCACAAATCGAAATGTTATTTATTAGAAACATTCAATTAGGCATTCAAGTAAAGTGCCAAACAATGTGATTAATTTAGGCCCTCAACATGGCCATGCATAATGGGGCTTATTGTTATTATTGTTGTTATTATTATTGTTGTGGCTGAAGTCACATTATGGCGCGTTTCCCCTAGCTGGACTTGTGATGTCATAACCAGGGAAAATGCGTGACGTCCTCAGACTGCCGTGCACTAATTGGTACTGGAATACAGGAAGAAGCACAAGAATCAAATTGAACAATGTTGATCTGTAGATCAGTTTAAAAGACTTAACAATCCTGAAAACGTTTTTAGCAAGGAAATATCTAAGGTCTGGTGCATTTAGCGACAGCACTGCTGAAAGCCTGTCATCGCGAGTGGCAAGCCGAATACAAACCTTTTTTTGGCACAAGCTCGGGTCGGGTGGTAGTGCGATTCTTGTCACTACCACCAGCGGAAAATATTTTATTTACGGTGCAGCTCATGAAATAAATGCAGAAGAATCGTTGTAATTTAGAAATTAAATCATGTGTAGTAGTAGATTGCGATTTTTTAACGATTTATTGAGTAGCCCTAAGTTAAATCCAACTTCAAGTACCAAATTTGGCACAAATTAATTTTATCTGATCGGCATTAGCAAGTTTGTTAGCCAACACTAGTCATAACACCATCTCTGTCCTTGTCTTCTTGTGTCTCTCTCTGCAGGGTTGGTGACAACTGATGGCCTAGCTGTGGACGCACGGGGCAGGAAGGTCTACTGGACGGACACAGGAACTAATCGCATCGAGGTTGCCAACCTTGATGGCTCCATGAGGAAAGTTTTGATCTGGCAAAACTTGGACAGCCCTCGAGCCATCGCTCTCTACCATGAAATGGGGTGAGGCTGCTAGAGCACAATAACGTTTTTTGAGAGCATCATTTCCAGAGCATTTGTGTGTATGTATATAGGAGTCTTATATATAAGGAGACTTTTGTTTTTTCAATTTTAGTTTTCGCTGACTATAATACCCTTGCTTATCACTAATGATTGTACATGATATAAGCCTCGGTTAGGTGTCCAAAGTTTATATCTAATATGTCTTGGTGTTGGCCCGAGCATGTCCTCTTCATCTTATCTATCTTATCTGTGTTTTTAAATTTTAGTCCTCCTAAACTGTCTGGTGTTTGACATCAGTGTCCTTTCCTTTTCCCTTCCTCTCTTTTCTCTAGTTACATGTACTGGACAGACTGGGGAGAGAATGCTAAGCTGGAGCGTTCAGCAATGGATGGGTCAGACCGATTGGTCCTCATCAGTAATAATCTTGGATGGCCAAATGGCCTGGCCATCGATGCAGCTGGCTCACAGTTACTGTGGGCCGATGCTCACACTGAGGTCAGTGGTGCATCTTAATTTTTAGTGTTTTTATACTTTCTAACAGGACTGAATCCCAGGTCTCTGTATTTTTATAATGTTCACAAATTAATTCATAAAGCACTTTTAGTCCTTCAGATCCCCAGTTATTCACTAAATTAATTTTAAACTTGTACATATCACATTATAATATACTTATGATCTAAACTATGAATGTGTTAAGATGACGTGAAGAATCAGAACTTTATTGGGTCATGGTGTCAATACCGTTCATCTCTCTGGTCCTCTTCAGCGTATAGAGGCTGCCGACCTGAACGGGCAGAATCGGCGCACCCTGGTGACTCCAGTTCAACACCCGTATGGCTTAACCCTACTGGGGTCCCATATTTACTGGACTGACTGGCAAAGCCGAAGCATCCAGCGAGCCGACAAGAACACAGGGGCCAACACTATCACAGTGCGAGCCAACCTGCCAGGCCTGATGGACATCCAGGCTGTAGACAGGGAGAGGCCACTTGGTAAGTATGAGGACAAGAAGTTTAAATGTGGGATCTTTAAGTAATGTTGTTGTTTGTTAAGTGGCATTCATAATAGTCACATTTCTATTTTATTTAATTGTACCTATTTTCAGTTGAGCCCTCTGTCTCTAACCTCTTCAGGTTTTAATAAATGTGGCAGAAGAAACGGGGGCTGCACCCACTTGTGCCTCCCTCGTCCCAATGGCACGTCCTGTGCATGTCCCACCGGCATCCTGCTCAAGGGAGACGGCAGGTCATGTGATGACTCACCAGAGACATACTTGCTTTTCTCCAACCGCGTCAGTGTGCGCAGAATCTCCCTGGACACCAACGACCACACTGATGTGCACGTACCAGTGCCTGATCTGCACAATGTCATCTCATTGGACTATGATAGCGTGGATGGAAAACTTTTCTACACTGATGTCACCTTAGATGTTATAAGGTGTGAACACAAAATATAATCTACATATAAACTCTCTTGTTCTCTTTAGTTTAAATTACATATAATCATTGATTCCTTGTTACTGCACTGAAAGCTACAAAATAAACAATGTAACCATAAGTTGTAAATTGGCCCTTTACGCAGACGTTCAAACCTTGATGGCAGTGAGATGGAGACAGTGATCAGCCAGGGCTTGAAGACCACAGATGGGCTGGCTGTAGATTGGGTGGCCAGGAACATGTACTGGACCGACACTGGGCGCAACACCATTGAGGTGGCCCGTCTGGATGGAACGAGCCGCAAAGTCCTCATCAACAACAGTTTGGATGAACCCAGAGCCATTGCAGTGTTTCCAAGCAAAGGGTGAGACAAGGAAGTAAAAGCTGTACAGTTTGAGTTTTTACTCACTAGCTGTTACCAGAAATAATTAGAAAAGGAAAGAAAGTAAACATTGTTAGATTCCTCTGGTTTCTGTGTGTTATACAGCAAGGAAATCTCACGCGTCTTCTCTCTGCAGGTTCCTGTTCTGGACTGACTGGGGTCACATTGCAAAGATTGAGCGTTCTCACTTGGACGGCTCGGATCGAAAGGTCCTAATCAATACGGACCTTGGCTGGCCCAATGGTCTTACGCTAGACTACGATACACGAAGGTCAGGGGAAGAATCAGAGTGAAAAACAGTGTAATGTTTTCCAGCAATTGGGTACCATATATTTGGAAACTAACAGTAAAGGCATTATAATTTCACTTACATTTGCCCACCTCCATTAACATTATTGTTAACATGCTGCTATAACAGGGTTAACATTAACCTGTAATAGCATGCCAGTAAGCATACACAAAACTAGCCATTCTGGCCATTAAAAAGCTTGACAAATGACTGGTATACATGTAACGGTAAGAGCGCAGAGTTTAATAAACAGAGTCATCTTCTGCTCATGCCTCCCTTTCCCAAGTGCGTCAGGAAACTGGTGGCCTTGGCATACCAGAAAAGATATCTTCTTTGTTTGCAGAGTGAGCTTTTGCTTCAAACGCACACTGGGTTATTCAGGCTGCTGTGGCCTACATAAAACAAGACCTTTGCTTAAAACTCATATTGAAGTCTTATTCTAAGGCTATAAAAGCTCAACTATTTTTATTTTAAATTATACATTTATGCAAACATACTTATGGGTAGTATATTCAATTTCTGCCTGTAAAGCCACCTAAATGTTTTTCACTGAACAGAGTGTTCCTGATGTTTTCTTTAGGATCTTCTGGGTGGATGCCCACTTGGACAGAATTGAGAGCTCAGACCTAAATGGAAAACTGCGTCAGATCCTTGTCAGCCCGGTGTCCCATCCGTTCGCTCTCACACAGGTACCCCTCCCCCCAAAAACTCCACACCTCACCCCTTTTCAGCTGTCAATCACTGGGCTGATTCTCTTTCTTCCACTCACCTTGCCCTTTCACTCATCAGCTCACCGTGTGACTCCTTCTTCGTCTTCCAATTCATACTGAATTCATTCAGCTTAACCATTTCTTCTGCTTCCCTTCCACTCTGACCCTCATTTTTCTTCCTCCTCTCTTTCCCTTCCCTCTCTTTGTCCCACCCCCCCTGCTCCTTGTCTGTGTATTTCCTCTCCTCTTCTCTTCTTCCTCGTTTCCCCAGTTGAAGCCGGTGTCCTCCCCTCTAACCCCTTTCTCCCGACTCTCGCAGCAAGATCGCTGGATCTACTGGACAGACTGGCAGACTAAGTCCATCCAGCGGGTGGACAAACACACTGGCCGTAACAAGGAAACTGTACTACCCAATGTGGAGGGCCTCATGGACATTATAGTGGTATCGCCTCACAGGCAGACAGGTATGGTGGTTTTTCTCCGGACGACTTCACCAAGGGAGGCACTGAATTCCTTTCCATGATTTCTGGCTTTTCCAAATAAAACAATACAGAAAAAATAAAACATTTCTAACCCCCTTATTAGAGTGAAATGACACAGTGTCAGTTTCTGTAGTATAGAACATTAGTTTTTATGGTAATGCTATAATAACAACCCCCACAAACCACATAAGTATTTCTATCCTCAACCTCATCAAAATCTAAAATATTAATTGAAGGACAGGTATTTTGATAGTGGTTTGGTATCTGGGGATCAGTTTGGACTGGGACCTCAAATGGTGTCAAACTGTACTGTCATTTTTAAAAAGGTTGGGACCTGAGTCACCCTCTTGTCACTGGATGTCAGTTGATCTCAAATCTCATAGTTCTCACTGGATGAAAGGAACTAAACTAAATGTGGAGACATGCCCCAGATTCAACTACTCAACTCACACTGATTGGTCTCTTCCTCCCCATCATCTTATTTAGGTACCAACCTCTGTGGTGTCAATAATGGCGGCTGCACCCACCTCTGCTTTGCAAAGACCAACTCTTTTGTGTGTTCCTGCCCTGACGAACCAGATGGAAGACCATGCTCCACCAGTGAGTAACGACTATGCTTGTGCAGAGTGTAACTGAAGTATAAGTGTGCTGAGATTTGTTTTTAAGTTAACTCGCCGACATGTCCTCTCAGTTTCTGATCTGCTCATGTTTATTAGTTTCAGGTTACATCCCTACTCCTCCCGCCAGAGCAACCAGCAGCACTCCTGTTGTGAATAAGATCCCCAAAGCTCCAACAGACACTCCGCACAGAAGACCCCCACTGGTCAAGTATGTCTGTTTGTCTACTTGAAAATTGGAAAACCACAAGTTTATTTTGTTGAAGTGGTAGTCTTAGTTATATGACTTGTTCCAAAATATTATAAAGGTAAATGTAGTTATTAATTTATCTATGAGTACAATTTTATTCATTTGAGAAACACAGTCGTAAACTTCTTCTTCTTCAAGGTATGATGTCATCATTGCTGAAAAGTATCATGCATTTATCTTATTTTAAAAACTCATACTCCAAACGTGTACACACTCCTCTTCCCTAAAGCTGTGCAGAGAATTGTCCTCGGGGAAAAACTAGATCTTTTTCAGCTAATATTAAGTGAAGTCCCCTGACTTGAACTATACTGTAATTCTTTAAACTGGGTTGCTGTTTGTTTTTGCAGCTGCACGGACAAGAACCTCAGTGAAGAAGGCTGCTTGAGCACGGTGGTGACAGCACCTCATGGTCAGTATATAAGAAAAGTATTTCTCTCTCATCCGTTCTCATGCTGCCTGTAGAACAGTCTGACAATTTTGTCTAACATTAATCCTCTTACCCTTGGTAAAAGATAAGAATAATTGGTTAATTCCATCAATTTGTTTCTAGCTACTTGCTTAATGAACAGAAACGGCTAAAAGCAGCAGTTGCCAATTAATCTCAAAAAGTATTGGATGGTCTGTTTATCAGTGTAATATGCAATCCAGGGTTTTGAAAATACATTATTCAGTTTAATTTGAATGAAGGCTCACATTAATGTTGTCTCCTGTTTGGAGATGCTGTAAATGTGAAATGTAGCAGTTAACTAAAAAAAAAAACAATAAAAACAACTGTGTGTTGCACATGTTATGAACCACTGTCCCGATCGAGACTTATTTTGGAAACATGACTTGTGGGTTATTATCTCAAGAAATAATTCATTTAATACTGGTTACAGAAGGAAAAGGAAATTGCAATTATAGATACTATGAAATCAGTGAAATCTTGTAGAATTGAAATAAATTAGAATAGAATAACAACTTGAATCGGCACCCATTGTATCTTGATACAATCAAATCGTGACAAAAGCATATCGTCCCATATCGTACATGAAATCAGATGAAAGTGTTTCCACTGGATTGGCTCCGGTCTTTAATATCTGTGTCATACGTTGTAGGAGAAGGACTTCACATCAGCTATGTTATTGGAGGAGTGCTGACCATCTTGGCTATTCTGATCCTCATTGCTGCTTTGATCATTTACAGGTCAGCCTCGTGTTTGATTCTTGAACAAAGTTTTCATTACAAAGCAAGTTATTCTTATGTATAATCATATGTTACCCATGTGCTATTTTCTTCCTATTTTTGATGAACAGACACAAAAAGTCAAAGTTTGCTGATCCAGGAGTGAGTAACCTGACCTACAGTAACCCATCGTACCGGACGTCCACCCAGGAGGTTAAGATTGAGGCGTCGCAGAAGCCTCCAATATACAATCAGCTGCGTTACAAGAAGGAGGTAATGAAGCGCCTGGACACTGGAGTGAATATGTTTTTTTTCTTTTAATATATGAATGGATTTAATCCATGAAATTCTCTCAGAATGATCTCCAACTGTGCAGGTGTAGGCTGTTGGCCTCATGCTGGTTTTGTTGCCATATGACATGAGCAAGTCACAGAAACCAGTGCTTATCTATTCCTCCCCGTCTATCTCCCTCATTGCAGCTCTCTCATCCCTACAACTCCCTCTCTCCCTTTATCTTTTGACCCACATGTCCCATGGAGAGGTAGTTACACAGCATGGAGGAGTTGTGTCCTTTTTCTTATGATTTGCTCATTGCGGTGTCTTTGTTTTCCCCTCTTTGTCTGTCACTGCATGAAATCTGTCATCCAAAATTCATTATTTTTCTTTTAGTATAGTTTCTGGGATCCATGATCAATAGTGTGCCAGGGTTTATGCCACATTTGAAATTGCCCTTTTAACAGGGAGCAAGGATTCTCTCTTGTCATCAATGCTGATAAAGTAATCTCAAATCAATAGGAAAGCCTTGAAATAACCACAAACGGCTAAAAGTACATTGCATAGTATGGCTGGTCTGTTATAGAGCTGTGGTATAACTGAAACGTCATAAAATCAAGAATATATTTCATGAAAATCCTGATTGTTTTACTGCAACATGTTTTTCGTAAAGCCTCAAATTAAGTCTGTTCATAATTCATCTGTTTATTGCACTCAGTTGCACCAACTGACCAAACTTCTATGAGTTTGATTGAAAATAAATAAAAAGAAGAATACAAACAACAGTTTAATGTAAGAAGACTGACAGTGAGTGATGTGGTGATCTGTTTTTTTCACACTGGAGATGAAATTGCAAGGGTCATATTATTCCTGCTATAACAGACTGAATCATTTCCATGAGTAGTTCTTTTTTGCTGCAGAAAAATAATATACATCATCTTCCTTTTTTTTCTCTGCCATAAAATAATCCATGGGATTTGACTCCAAATTACACAGGATGACAGTCTGCTGTTTGTGTTTGTAGTTATTATATACCTGTAGCACCACAATCTGAAAATGAAAAACTAACTCAAAAATAAGTGCAGTATTACTAAAAGGAACCGACTTGCTTTGCATGGATTGTGCTGTGTTTGTTCTGCAGTGCTTTTGCAACTTTATCTTTAACAGGCTGAACCTTTAAGGCTTTGTTCATGGTTTTCCAACCTATACTGTAAACGTTCACCAAGGAGTGAGGGTTTAGGAAGGAATGAAGGAAAATAGAAAGAGCATCTAACAAAGAAATACATCTTTTTCAACGAGAAAACGATACTTTAAACTGCGACTTAAACTGCTAATCTAAACTAATTGTGCTCTTTGTCTAGGGGGGAGTGGATGGAGGCTTCACCAAGGAAAAAATCCGTATTGTGGAGGGCGTGCGTCTCCTGTCGAATGAAGAGCTTTACTGGGATGACCTAAAACAGATCAAGCCATCCCGAGGCGGCCTGCATACCTGCATGCGTACAGACACCGTTTCCCTGCAAGCCAGCAGTGCTTCACTTGATGATGGTGAGACGGAGCAGCTCCTCCAGGAAGAAGCGTCTGAATGCTCCTCTATAACCACCCTGACTCCTTCTGCTATTACCCCGCAACGTCATGCCCAGCACAGCCTGCCCGACACCGGCTGGACCTCCATGCGCAAACCCTCCACTGAGAGTGAAGTGTGAGGGGAGCCCCCTCCCCCCGCCCTCTGTGGTTTATCTTAACCTCTGTCATCCACACACACACACACACACACACACCTACACATGTATTTATGGCAGGTACAAAAACACAAAGACAAATAGGTACATGAACCTGGCCAGAGACAACTAAGCTCCATAAACGCAACTCCTGTCTCTGAAAATGGGGCTCCGTCCTAGTTGTATACACACACACACACACACACACACTACATTATCAGTACCCTCAGTGCTACTGCCTTCAGGCAAAAAGATAAACTAATTAGCATGCTGGAATAAAAAAAGCAAATAACTCTGGGGAGAAGTGAGCAGAGACACAAAGCGTTATCTGGAGCCTTTTACAAAGGATGCAGTCTCTCAATGCAACCAACGCTTCTCTGTGTACAGCTTCACTTTTACTTGTTTGTGAACTTTTTTCTCTCTTTCAGACAAAGCTAAAATGACACACTCTCTGGACGGTGTAATCATGACGCCGTCTCTAATACCACTCATTTATGAACTCTATTTATAAACGTTTTTGTACTTGTAGAGTGGGTTTGCAGAGAATGGTGGGAGTGTTGTGTTTGAACGTCGTGCTGCAGGACCTGGTTATTCAAGAGTTGTATTTATGACAGTGCCAAAGGGTGGGACTTCAAAAGGTCTCCATGCTTCTTTCTGCATTTACACTTCTGTAGAAATGTATGTTAATTAGAAATTTCCTTTTCCCTCGCGTTTCAAGACCTCAGTGATGACATCTGCTTCAAATTTCTTATTTAACAGCCTTCACTGGGACAAGCAAGGACTTCTGGACTTGCTGTAGCTGGAATCTTGCTGCACAAGTCCTTTATCCCTGACAAAGGTTTTCTTCTTTACGTTTTCTTTTTTTTGCAAGTTGTGATTCAACCATTGTTGGTCCTCAGAGGAAGCCATGAAGAAGTAACAGCCTAAGTGCCAAACATTTCATTCTTTTCCTTCTTCAGCTGTGTGTTCATTTTTTCTGAGGTTTTAAAATGTTCTTTCTGCTTGGGGTTCAGCCCCTGAAATCACAGGAAAAAAAACAATTCTTCTCACTTACCACTAATTTTGTTCAGCCATGCAGATAGTTGTGGTTTCATTTACCCAGCAGTTCAGTATATGTATTTTCTCTGCCCCAAAACATTTCAAGCATGATAAATAATGTGCTGTTTCATGAGGTCCACATTAATTACCCATGAGCACTTATTTTTACAATTTGAAGCTCTTTCATTTTATTTTAATACCTTCAAAACCCAGCTTTATGAACATTTTACAGGACAGTACATTATTGGTCCTCCGTGTCCTTGTACAATTTGAAACTTACCACTATGACCCACAATGATCTAAAGTATGTGAGTGATGTATTTTTTATTTATTTGATTAAGAAATATAAAGTCAAAAAAAATGTAATGACCTGCGCAAGATATTTCTCAATGGCTTCAACACAAATCTAATGTTTTTCCCAATTTGGGAACATAGTCCCAAATGCTAAATGAGTCTGTCGTATTGGGGATAGTGGTAAGTTTCACTTGGCACGTACAACCAAAAGTATCTGTGTGACCAAACACTTTCAGAGGTAAATGAGAACACTTGCTCTTATTAAAATGTTGAGTTTTCATCCATCAACTCTGAATCTGTAATTGCAAAGTGCATGTGCAATATCTGCCACAGTACAGTTTAACAAATGGGTAACTTGGAACACTGTGCATGTCTGACCCCATCAGACAGTAAAGGTTTTAGTTTAGAAATACTGTATATCACTGACAGCTTTTGAGAAATACATGTAATACTAGTCGAGCTATTCTGCATCACTTACAATTTACAATTCTACAATTCTGTCTGTTGTTAAAATATGGTACAAGGAAATACTATATTGTTATATTGACAAATATATTGGTTAGACATTAGCGAACCATGTATTTTGAAGTATCTGCTACAAGCTCAGCATCTTGCTGATTTGCTGCTAGACGAAGCACTGAGGCCAATGAACGAGGGTCTTGGCAGCTACATAACCACAGTCTATGACGGTTGGTTTTCAGTCGGCCTACAGAGCATCACAGAAAACCTGGTAACCAATCATCCCGGCTCACAATCCCTCCAACTCTGCTGCAGGAAACACTAAAGCTGTACAGATTTTATCATGCCAATATAAGCAAACATTTCTGTTGAAGATGTTGCATTAAGTTGTATAGTCTTTTGTACAAAGGGATTTTAATGACTGTTTTTAGACTTGTATTAATTTTACTCACTGGAGAAGAACATTTTATGGTTTTGTTTTTGCTGGATTATTTTAACCACTGTGTTTCCAAGCCTTGTAAATGATAGGGAAGGTTTCTAGTTATTTAATAGTGCTCTTTTCTCTTATGAAATCCTGGTCTCATATAGCTGTTGTAAAGTTAACAAAAAAGGTATTTATGATTTCTGTTTGGTTGTCACTTGATGTGTAAATATGAAAAGACTGTATATGTATTTCCATGGCAGTACTAACAAGCTGTGTTGTGTGATATAGTGAATTATCCCTTTGCTATCTTTTAATATAAAAGTTCATTTGCATTTGAATGCAACTTTTGGCTCATCCATGCACTTTGTGGTCTCTGTTAGAAATGCATTACAGACACAATGGCATATGGCAGTGTAGGAAATGTAGTCAGGGAGACAGTTTTGTCCATCCAGGCTCCTGTAAAACTGTGGCAGCACAAGAGGATGACCAATGGTAAAGGAAGAATCTTGCCTAGAGTACATACTTAAGACTTCTCTTTATCTTTGTTAAAGCATTTAAACACTTATTCAAACACACTTATGGTAACATTCAATTTCTGTAAATAATCCCTTATAAATATTACACATTTTCTCTCAGATGAAGGATTGCGTCTCAATCACTGCAGCTGCTCTTCATGTGACGTGACTGTGCATGTGACCAGAACACAACTTGCCATTGGTGGAGCAAACTTTTAACTGTCATTGTTAGAGAGGAAAAACAAAGGAATGCTGAGCTATAATCCATATTCAATACAAGCCTATATTGACATATATTGTATATTGCCTATATTATAAGCCTAGGTTGCCTATATATAACCATGGTTTCATTCAAGTATACATACTGTAGATGCATCAAAAAACCCATCCCAAAAAATACAAGGAGTTTTTTCCCAGAATTTCAAATTAAAACATGTAACCGGTGAAGTGATACAGTGTCAGTATCACAGTATACACAGGAGAACTAATTGCAGTTGTATTAGCAGTACAATGGGCTGAGGAAATACAACCACTAAAAACAATCATCTGCTCAGATTCAAGTTCATCACTCACAAGCCCACAGTACAGTCACTTAGAAAGCAGACAAGGCATTTTTATAGAACAGCAAACACCATCATTCAGATGATGGGACTAGATACCAGCACACACTGGGGTTACAGGAAATGAAATAGCAGACAAGGTGGCAAAGGCAGCAACAGGACACACTGACATAGATTTAGCAATAAAATTAAGCAAAACAGAAATGAAAAGCATCATTAAACAAAAACTAAAGGAGAGTTGGCAAAAACAATGAGAGGAGAGAAAAGGAAGATGTTTTTTTTCAAAATCCAAAGGATAGTGGGAGAGGTTAGGTACACTAAAAGAAGCAGGAAAGAGGAAAGTGTTATATCAAGTATTACATTTGGCCAAACGTGATTAAACAAAACACTATTCACAATCAATAAACACAATACTGGCAGATGTGATCACTGTGGGAAAGAGGAAACAGTTCAGCATGCACTAGCTCAATGTCATGGAAGAGACACAATCAAGCCGAACTGTAGATCAGTTAAAACTACTTATCAATCCTAGACAACTACCGGGAGTCTGGTGTAAAGTCACTAATCACTCGTATGTGTGTGTGTGTGTGTGTGTTTGTGTGTGTGTGTGTGTGTGTCGCGCGTGTAAAACAAGTCCCCGCAGTGATGACTCCGCCCATTTTGAGTAGGTACTTTTTTTGTAGTGGAGATGCAACCTAAACCGTGCCGTGGCGAGCAGAGCAGAGCAGAGCAGATCAGATCAGATCAGATCAGATGGACCTGCGCCATTAGATCCACATTTTTATCCACACTCCATACCAAATGGTGGCGGTAATGCAGCAAATCGTTGTTTGTTAACCGCCATAAAACCTCAAAAAAAGAAGACCCGTTCAGATACGAGGCGGGAAACGGCATAAGGCACAGGGCGCGAACACTACAAACGGAAATGGTAATTATTACTTGTTTATTGTCGACGTGCACGGTGTATTTTTGTTAACAGTCTTGTTTTAGAGTGAACAGCTTAACGGCAAATAAACGTATTTAAGTTGCTAGCATGGCTAACCCGCTACGAGTAAGCATTTCCTTCCTTGTTTAGCTTTGTTGTTTTTGGGCCTAGCGCGGAGCCTCGTTGCGTTAGCATCGCTGTGGCTAACTGGCTCCGCTGTGTGCACGTGTGCAGCTAACTTATGCTGTTAACTTCTCCTGTTGCAGATCAATCAAGAGACTCGTGTTATCAGCACAGACACCGGCAGGCGGTGGGAAACGCATGAAGCTCCCTGCAGAGGCACAAGGTAACTATGAACAGCCTGGACCTTACGAGTCCAGGATCCAAGTAAACGAGGGGTTTGGTTTTTGGGTTTTTTGTTTAAAAAGTACTATTTCATGAATCGTTCGTATATTCCAGGATGTGATTGACGTGAAATAGATCTGCAAACGTGTCGATGAGCATTTTTGATTCAACGCTAAACCTTTATCTAATAGCCACGTTCATTCGGAAACGCACTTACTATTACATTCAATACTCACTTTATATATATATATATATATATATATATATATTCACACATTACATTTGATAACAAATATACATAATATCAGATATGTACTCTTTGTCTGGTACTGTTAAACTATTGGAATATTACACAAAGAATATGAGAGATTAATTTATTTTTCCTCTTTGAGTTAAGAAATGTATGACTATGCTCAAATTAAGCAGGCCTGTCATTTCTCTGGTAGTTGTGGTAAATTGGTATTTAAGAGTGGTGGGTGTGAGAGTGATGAGTTGCACTAATCATTCAGGGCTTTGTTGCAGTGGCATCAAACCCTGATCTGACCCAAACTGAGGACACACTGTGTGCACAGGGGCCATCTGACTCCACCTTTTCACTTTTGAAATGTACAGGCGATGACGATTTAAAAGGCTGCCCAGCCAAATCTCATGCAGCCTCATACTACTGCTGTGTTTACATGTGGTGGTTTATTATAACGACACACGTTTTGTATCGATATCGCCCATTTTGTCTCATTTGGATAAGTCCAGCAGCTGCAAGAGGAAGGATGTTGTGCTGTGGAGTCTTTAAATCTCCTGTCCCTCCTCCCTCCCAGGACACTCGTCATTGACCAGGAGGCTAACCTTCTATTCTCAAGGTCTGTTTATTTCACTTTTACCAGGTTTTTTTTGGTGTTATTTTTTCCATAATTCACCTATAGAATGTTAACTTGTCCTAGAAGCCATCTTGTTCCTGACACAGCATCTGCTACATGTAGTTACAAATGTGTATGTGCCCAAAGTGATGAGTTGTTTTCTTTAGTAGAAGAGTTACTGGAAGGTTTTAAAGTTTGCACTCTAAATTGTAAATGACGGGCTGCTGTGTGTGTAAACACATTTTTCAGGATCAAACATTGTTGCACAAAAATGAAACGTCTTGACCTTCCAAAACAATCCTGCTGTGTATATTGGTGTTTTGGAGATCCACTCTGAGGGGTGACAATGATGAGTTGCACCATTAGTCAGGTTGCTGATTGCAGTGGCACAGCCGACCTGTCCTGACAACCTGTGCTGACACCCACTGTGCACAGGGGCCATCTGAGTCACCCCCACCCCACATGACAGAAAAGAATGGGCCACTGTTAAATGGTTTTTCATCATTTACTGACCCACCATTCTGTTCTTTCTTTTCCCAGTCTGAAGATGAGATTTACAGAAGAGTTAGCTGGGGTTGTTTAAGCCTCTGTCAACATGATGAACAAAATGGATTCTGCCTGCAACCACTTTCCCTTTCATAATGGATGTCCACCAACTCCAACCTAAGAGCTGGTGAGGAAAACAGCCTTTTCACACAACTTTTTCTTACAGAGAGTTACACTTTTGCCTTGTCGTTTGTACTTTGTCTCATATGTAAAAAGTAAATTGGCCAAACCTATGAGCCCTCTACCTACTAAACAGCCTAAGGTTTTTGCCCTCAACATTTTCACGGTTCTGATGTTTATTCCCAGCCTAAACAGTATGTCTTTCTTCTCAAGGTGTATTTTAGCTCTCTTCTTTAAACTAATCCTGGACAAATCCTGAGAAAATGTGTTGTAGTTTTCTAAGACAGGGTCACATTCATTCCAATGAAGTTGTGGAGTCTCTGTGTTAGACATACAGAGTCACTCAAGTCCTGCTGTTTTCATTCATACAATCATTTGTCTGCGTTGATGGCAGAGATCCTCAGATGTGTGTCATTGGTATTAAAACCTAAAAGTGTTTTCACAGAGGCACAGGCCCTATGTGTTCAGTACTTTTATTTCTGGTGGTTAATGTGTTCTCTTTACTGTTTTACTGCTTCCATCAGCAGCCAGTTGCTGTGGTCACCAATGACCTAGTTAAGACAGCTTTGATCAGTGGCCCACTTGATGGTAAGACTCTTGGGATTGTTTTGGAAAGCAACCTGCCCACAATAGAAATGTAATGCTATGTTTATGTGTCCTGATTATTCTCAACTTAATCATTGATTCTGTTTTCCTTTGTCCTCTTTTCAGTCTCTTGCTCCACTTTGAAACTACAGACAGCCACATGACCAGAGCCACAGCTGAAGCTCAGCCTGGACCATCACCTTCTGCATGTGTCTCCTGTCATTGTTCCTTGAGCTGCTGCAGTACGAGCAGTAGTAACCCTTTCTGATGCAGAAAAAGCCTTATTCCTCAATGTATTTGCACTAAAGGACTTTCTACAAATCTTAATAAGAAAAGTATAAGAGTATTCAAATCATAAGAAGCCGTTCATAAGGGGTAGATATTCATTTGTTTTGAAAACTTAAATTGTTTTGTTCATTTTATCTTTGGGATTGGCCTGGAGTGAAAGTGTGCACTTTTTTTCTGTTTCAGGGATTAAGTTGTATTTAATTTACATGAACCAAGAGTCTAAATCTGTGTATAGAAACAATTCCTACTGTTTTGGGCTATTTAAATAAAAATAATTACCAAAGATTTTATTGCTCCACCTGCTTGTCATCTCAGATTTAAAAAATAAACCTGAAAAGCATCACACCACGCAGGTTTTTACATGGGTGAGCGTATGGTTCCCTTTTTTAGTTTTTCAAACATTGATAAGAAGGTTAAAAATTAGAGATGGGAATTGGTATTGTTCCGATACTGATCAAAATCACTGGATCAGATACAATCTAACAATTCTACACATTACATGCTTCACTTTGTAGAGACAGTAAAAATGTTTGGGCTATATTATATAAATTATATATTGTTACAGTTTTAGAATTATGTCTTTGAAATCACTGCACAAAGTGTTAACTACTTGGACATGGGTAACGCGTCCACCCTGGACATTTGTATTTATGTCAATATTGGCCTTTTACTTTTGCCACCACATAAAACATGGTCTATGTATACATATGTATACAATATTTATGTCCATAAACTAAGTCACATTGTAGAGTCCATTGTGAAAGCGCTTGTTGGAAAGGTCTGACCTTCTGACTTTTTGTGTTAGATGTCATTGTCATGTTCAAATGCTCATTTATTGAGACCAGCATTTAACTAATGACTGGATAAGAAGCATCACAACAAATGTGTTTGTGTGTGGAATTGATATAGTCTAAAGTTGATTTAACAGCAACATGGCTTAAAAATGGTAACATTTTGGAGTTTGTTCCACAGACTGATTCTTCTTGTTTGTACTTAAAATAACAAGCCACCGACCACCTTGATACAAAGTGAACTCATTCAAAACGATAGATTCTACATTTACTGTTGCTGCCTTCAGTACAGTACAGAACAGCTATGCTGTACTTCATGTTATTGGCCACTAGGTGGCAGTTAAACATCGGCTGTATGAGGCGACACATTTCACTGGATTTATTCTGGTCCAAAGGCACATGAGTGAAAGCTACACACCAGGAACCTCTGCAGGGACTTGACTTGGAAGCCTCAAGTTTTTGATAATGACATTTCCTCAACCATTTGAAATATACACATTCTTAATAGTATATTTAGTATATACATATATGTATGGATATAATTTCCTATGACTGAAGTCAATTTGTATATGTACATTTATGTACAAGTTGCTTAATTGTAAAAGGTTTGATTTGCAGAGTTTGGCACAATGGACACATGTTCTTTCATAACTCTCGAGCTGAATGCAACAACACTTGAATTAGACTTCAACTAAAATGTATAAACATTACACACACACATACTATTTGGAAAATCACATATTCACTCTCAAAATGATTTGACATTACAATATGAATTGTGTTCATGTCCACCAGTGAAACAATGAACTTATTTTCCTTCAATGATCCTCACTACTGTTAACAGACCTATCATTACAGATACAAAGATATAGTTTTATACATATGTTGGAAAAGACACATCAGGATTTCCCTTGACATCAAGGACATGGTGGCGTTTGCTGTGAGAGAGTGTTCTTGTTCTGTGTACACATTCTCTCTCCAGTTAAATGGCTTCAGAATTAAATGCCTGCAGTGTAGTGATGTATATTATTCACAATTTCTTTGATGTTTTCAACCAGTGGCAATGCTGAATAATTGCACTCCGTGTTTAACTTTCCCACATTCGGAAAAGATTGTTTGTATTCAAGTGAAGGTCTGAAGTGAAGGACACTCAGTGACTTCATTTGATGTTGAACAAGTGACAAATCAATTATTCAGCTCGTTAATCGTGAACTGACAACAGATTTCAGAGCGGCGCCTCAAAGGTTACACCGTCTTGTTTATGGAGGACTGGTGTCATTAACTTTAGAAGATCTTGAATGTTGTGCTCGGCACCATTCATTATCAATCCACTTCTTTGATTTTCTCACCCTAACCAGTAACAATCAGTCAAGCTATGAGACGGTGCCGTGAAGAGCTGAACACTTTCTAGTTTTTGAAACATGACTCGAACGTTAACTGACGTTCTAGTCACCACTTTAGCAGCTAGAGAGCAGTCGGCTGCACTGTGTGTGTGTGTGGATGCGTTATCCATGCTGAAATGCTTTGTTCAATGATGTTTTCCATCACTTGTACTGAGTGAAATTCTGACTGTGATGTGGTGTTTGGTATGTTCACTGAGGTGTGATCCTTCATTCCTGTTTTTCCTCTGGCTGATGGTGGACAGCAGAAGTCCCTCCTTCTCCCTGCTCTCCATTTGCAGTGCATTTCTATTGCTGAACAAAGTTCATTCATTCATCTGTCTTCTACTGCTTTATCGTCCACATGAGGGTCGTGGGGGCGCTCATGCCAATCCCAGCTGACAGGGCGAAAGGCGGGGTACACACTGGACAGGTCACCAGTCCATCACAGGGCCAGACAAACAACCATTCACTCTCACTCTCACACCTACGGCCACAAAGAGTGTCCAATTTACCTAATCCCCAAATCTGCATGTTTTTGGATTGAGGGGGGAAACCAGAACTACAAGTTGTTACTATATCTGGAAGAATTCAAATGTTTTAATTTAAGTAAAGTCGTAATATTCTAACCTGTTGTTTTAGAAGCGGAGCGCAAGAAACTTGGCAGACTTGGAGGAAATGCTTTTGTGGAGGGGGAATTGGCTTTAAATGGTGCAGTGCAGGGTTATTGGTGGATGCATCAGTGGGCCATTCAGAGGGGTTTTGTGGTTTCTCTAGTTTATCATATGAATCCATATGCCATAAGGCGTTGGGGTCTCTCCAGGTGTACTGCCAGCGTTGGAGACACTGCTCACCGGACCTCGACTCCTTCTGGATCCAAAATCTTAATCATCAGTCGGATTGTTTCTTGAGAACCACAAAACCCCTCTGATTGGCCCGCTGATGCATCCACTGATAACCCTGCAGTGCACCAGTTAAAGCGATTTCCTCCTCCACAAAAGCAGCGATTTACTTTTCAAAGTCCTGATGACAATGTGATGCTGATGTGCCAAAAGATTAAGTATCTCCTTGTTTGTTCTAAAGTACTATTCCACAAAATGCTCCACAGTCCTCATTTGAACAACTCTCTTCTTCTAAAACAACAATAAGGTTAGAATATTACGACTTTATTCTGGTAAATGTATGACTTTATTCTCTAAGTCTGTGATTTTTTTTTAAAAAGGTAATGTTATTTGGTGCCAAAGTAAAAACTACCAAGCTCAATTGTCTATTAGTTGTTATTCGATTGACACAGAGCATGGGTGACATATATAAATCATTTGTGTTGCACATAGTCTAAATGTAAAAAATAAATAAATAATTGGATAATACAGAAGTAGAGCTTTTTTTGAGAACATTTTCTATATGGATTATTTGTCATTGCACACGCGTTTTTTTGTCAATATCCTAGCATCTGACTTAACACAGCTTTAGTATTGGTGGTGAATGGGCTTGTTTACCTTGTTTACCATGTTTACCATGTTTACCATGTTTAGGGGGCACTGTGCCGGGTTTTCAGTCATTTTCCAGGTCAGGTTATTGAATGTAAGGAGAGAAGGAAAAACTAAAGAAATTGAAAAAGAATTGATGGAGAAAAAAAGTTCTAGGTTAAAGATCTAATACTGAATATAAAATCTTCCTTCAGATACAGTAAGAGGCCTGTGGTTTAAAAACTCTTAGAAACATATCCTGCTGAAGTTAATGTTAAAAATATATCACATTAATATATGAATTTAGTTATTTGGCTGTGTTTAACCATGATGGACATTTGATTCTCGTTTGGCCCATGAAGCTTTAAAACAAGTATTCATATATTTCTTTAAATCAGCAAATGCACGTGGCAGCTGAGTGCATGCTATGCATGCTGAGCAACTGTGTTGCTCTTAGAGTCAGAATCAGTTTGATTGCCAAGTAGCTACTAACATACAAGGGACTTGCCTCGGTATTTTTTTAGTGCTAAAAAACACAACAAGTAAAGTTTTGCAACTTTATCAAATAACTACATTTTGACCTTGTGGGGACATTTAGTCGGCATGGGCCCAACATCTTTAAAGTGCTTTTTCAGGGTTAAGACCTGGTTTTAGGGTTGGGCTAAGTGTTAAGCATTTAAGGAGTTAGGGAATGCATTATGTTAAGGGTGTGTCCTCACTAAGATATAAAAACAAGTTTGTGTGTGTCACCTGAAAGCAGCTCCTCCCACTTCACACGATTTCAGAATAAGTTAGAATTCAGTTTTTACCTGGCTCTTCTTCATCTTTGTGTGGATTTAGATAATGTTATCATTGTCAGTGAAATCATCCCTCTCCATGTTTACTACGTTCACTCAGTGTCTGATGTGATGCCTCTGATGCTTCAAATACCCAGGTGGTTTCTTTAAGAATGCTTATGCACCAGCATTTATATATAAATGTACGAAAAGTATAGACACAAATACATTGTAATGCTAATGTAGTTCACGGTTTCTTGCTGTTGCACTCGTAATATAAACATTCCAGTGTGCACATTATATTTGCTGAGGAGCGGTGCCAGTTACAGAAAGGTTGATACAGGTACATAAATAAAACACTGCATTTAATTCACAGCCTGTTTTGTATTTAGCTTCAGGAAAGATTGATATAAAGAATCATCCCAGTTCTTCTTTTCTCCTCTCCACTTTTAAAGCATGTTTTTTGGGGATTTTGACACATTTAATGACTGACCAGAGATGGTGTTGATGTTATCTCCATTATCTATAATGGAGATAACTGAACATGGTTTATAATAATTAGCTAATGCCTTTGTGGTTGGAGTCATTTCTTGCCTATTAAAAGCTGTGTGCAGCACATTGGTGTTAATTCCATGTAGGTGTTACGAAAACAACACAAATGAATAGTGAGTATTTTGTTGATTTCACCTCAGGAAAATGCAACAAAAATAGGCTGATGCTCAATAGGTTTTATTTTGCTGTGATCCTTGTTCAAAGACACGCTGCTTATTCTCATAAAGCTTATGTCTTGGGGCAAATCAAAGTAAAAAGAGCACGTCCTGATATCAGAAGAGAAGCCTTTCTAAACCGTTCTGAGATCGTGCCATGCTGGTTGCATTTATTTTTATTTATTTATTTATTTATTGGGTGGAGAACTCTGTCAGAGAATGTTTTGCCCCCTCAGATTTTCATATTCATGTGGGGTTCATGAATACATGAGCCCCATGAGACTTCTCCGTATCATTCGCTCCATCAGAGGTAGATGGAAACGTTTGGACGTGGTGTATTGTTACATGTTTGCTTTCAGAATTTTTTTTTTTAGTAAATACAAACCTTGGGGGTCCAGGAAAAACATACAGCAGATATTTCAACTCTCTGCAGTGCTTATAGCTCAGCTAAGCCAGAATGAGAAGATACGCTTTTTTCTCAATCCATCATAACAGAACAGAAACCTGTCAGATTAAATATGCAGCCGGCTACACATACAGCAGACGTGCAGCTTCCAAACCAACTGAAGAAATTCCAAATATTTGACATTTTCTCTTGAAATCAGGGGTGAGATGGAGCAATCATGTAAACATGTTGGAGGTAAATTATAAGATATCCACATATCAGCCGACTTTGTGATGAGACTGGCTGATCATATACCTTGGTTAACAATAAATAACCAATAAAGGGGCCAGTGTGTGGTTTAGTGGACTTGAGACATGGAATTGCCGTGAAGTTGGAGTGGGATAGTCTGGATGATTGCACAGTTACAAGGAAGATTAAAGGAATATTATACCTGCGAGACGTACAGGTGTGGGTAGTTCAAGGACATGTACGGCCTGGTTTTTGCACAGAAGGAGAGCAGTTAGTGTAGATTATAGCGTATGCTCACATAAATTGAATGGCATAGAGGTGAGCAATGAGATTATGGCTATTCCAGAGAAGAAAACAGAGGCAGTAGATGGTCACAGTGCAGAGTTTGAAGCAGTCACCGTCGGTACACCGGAATCTCAGAGATCGACATGAGAAAAGCAACAGGGGTGACTCTGTAATAGAGTCGCTGAGTGATTAGAGCATGTACTGTACAGACATTTATGGCACAAGCAACATGTCCATGATTTGAGTCCCAGCTGGCACATTAGTGCATGTCATTTTCTTCTCTTTCAAATGGACAATTATTAAAATGATGAACTCACTAACATTTGTTATCAGAGCAGATGGAACAAATGTGCATGAGACAGCTCCACATTAGAAAGGTTCAGTTTTCGGGCGACAGAGAAATATTATGCAGTGACTTTGTTGTGTGGTGTGTTGGTTGCCGGCTGTGTTTATCTGCCATGTAAAACAGATGAAGACTCAAACAAGACAAGAAAGCAGCTAAATTGCTCTGCATTGTCACTGGAGATTTGCTCAATAGATGTGAGATCCAGTCAGATCCAGACTGACATTAACCTTCTCTGTTGTCCCCTCACCCTCTCAGAGGTCCATCCATGATGGATGACCTCTCAGACACACACACACACACACACACATGCCCATTAAGAATATACTCCTATAAACAGATTAGGAGGCCAGAAATGGAAACTCAGGAAACATGGTTCTATAATCTCCTGCTTGATACCCTTTGCTCTGATCAATCTTTGTTTAGGTGCCTCTCGAGGTGGTTGTGAAGCATGTGCATGTGTATGTGTGTGACTCACTTCTTTCAGTGTCAGATGTCGGATTCATTTCTCGAACTCCTTGGCTGCAGATTCATATTGTGTGCTGGCTTGAGGTGTTGAGAGGAGCCATTAGTTATTATCTGTGAAGGGTGTTGCATTTCTGATTTATTCAGTGCTGCAGCAGAGATCGTGTTGGTGCATTGTACCATCATTACAGCTTCAAGCGTGACCCAAATTTCCTCTGCCCTACTCAGCTCCCCCTCCTCTCCTCCCCCTTGTTCTCCTCCACCCACTGCAGTGTCCGAATCCAGATGGAGAGCAGACTGTACAGTGTGACTGCAGCTGATTATCAGCAGATAAAAGCGGATCTGCACAACATGTATAGCAAATACTGTTTGTCTGCGGAGATCCTTAAGTAAATGAACAGCTCAAGTTGTTTGAAGTGTGGGAATGCATTGGCAACATTAGCAACACTGTCACCACTGTTTTCCATGGATTGACATGGCTGCCAACCGGCACTGGAGGAAAAACTTTATCCACAAAAGGCTCCTCATACACCTGTGTAAGTCCACAATATATTAAGAAAGTCTCTGTGGGTTTTTTTTTTACTTAGAACAGTATGTTTTTCTGGCTGGAAACTTAAGTTTATAAACCTCTCTGTCTCTCTCTCTCTCTCTCTCTCTCTCTCTCTCTCTCTCTCTCTCTCCACAACAAAGTCCATAGAGAAAATCAGCAATTTTACATCACAGCACACAGAGTTGTTGATCCACTGCTGTCTCCTTCAGTAAGTTAGAATCTGTTATCTTGTGACTTTGGTGTTAGAAATCCTTCATTCAGTTTCATCTCAGTGAATGAGGCAGCAGTGGACCAGCAGTTCCCTGCTGATTTTCTCACCTCACAACAAAGTCATTGTTGGTGTGACACCATCGTATACAATCATGCTTCAACCGGAAAAACCCCCTGAACTATCCCTTTTAAATGCAATGTATTTAAAGAAAGGTTTCCAAGGATACACACAACACAGAGTTAAGCTCTTTGCTTCTTATTTATAAAGCAGTATGTGCATGCTACATGATCTGAGTCATTAAACTCATCACTTTTTAAGACAAAGATGTGTGAAAAAGAAATATAAAGATATCTTTGTGAGATGCTAATTCCTCCAAAATACTACCCAGTACACATTCTGGAACTTCACTGAAGAATGAAGAGTATTCTTCAGAGACATTTTGTCTCTTTTGATGTCTTGATGATGAGGACAGTGGTGGTTTTGGGGGAGAAAGTGGTGTATGACCTTTAGAACTTTAAAAGTGTTGCATTGAGGTCAAAGTAAATTAGTTAACTACACGTGTGATTCTTCTTCTGTTTAAACATGTTTTTCCACTCATTCGATAAATGATGTTTGAAGTCCAGTCAATAGCACATCTGAATTGAGCTGAGGCATATGTGGGTTTGAGTACTGTAGAGCATGCAGTCAAAGTTATTGGCATTGTCTGGTAAACTCCTTCAACCGTTCGCCTGTCCTTCTCCTCCTCCACAATCACTGCTCATGTGAAGTCCTATGCAGAGAGAGACACTCCGTCATACTGGCAGATTCCTACACTGCAGCGCACATCGGTTGTGAGGCGTATTTGATATTCGAACATGGTCTCTGTTTTTCCAACTCACTGCTCTGCTTTCCATCCTCAACTTTTTTGTGTCCCTGCTTTCTCAAGGTGACTCCTGACACAAATGGCAGCAGTGGGATCCTGCAGCTCAGTCCGATCACCAGCCCGTAACCTCTTTGTGCCTGAATGGTGACCTGGAACCTTCCCACCAGGTACTGTGCATCAGGATGAAGGTTGAGCTGATGCAAACACTGTACTGCTCAATGTAAATGTAAATTATAGCTTTGCACTTAATCCAAATTTAGGTTGAGAAACCTTTTGTTAATAATGGTTTAGTACAGCATGTCTCCACATGTCATCTGGAGACAGTAAAAACATTTACTGTCACTTCAAGCTGGCTGTAAGATACAGTGTGAGAGAATTAGTGACATTTACTGGCTCTATTGAACTGTAACCACTGATAACCATTTACATAATCCAAACAGTGTGATTATTTTAAATTGTTGTGGAGGAAAAGGATGGCTTCTGTAACCTGTCTGTTGTGTTCTAAAAAGAGGCACTTTCTACTGATTATCACTTATTTTTACTCATTATACATCTATTTATTAAATGTTTACATTGTGTTTTCAGTAAAGCAATTTAAAAACATTATTTAAATTCACCACATTTTACTCTATGGATTTTTGAAAACATGGGGACACAACATGGTGAAACGCTTATTCTAAGCCTAATGAGTTGTTATTTTTCAAAGTGACGATACACATACTAAAAGGAATGTGGCCACCTCTTGATGTGTTTTGCAAGAAATGTACTGTAGCTGTTTGGTGTGATGTTGAAGGAACGAAGATTAAATGATCATATTTACATTTACAGCATTTAGTTTTTTTGAAATGCTTTTGCTTCCATGAGAATCATCACAAAGGTCCCTATGACTATTATTTAGCACACAGCGAGAAACTCCTTCAATCAAATTAAAGGCTTGTGTATACTATACATTTCAAACAATAAAACCCAGTGTGAATATTATTTATTCCTCAAAAGTGCAAACATTAATATGCAATACAATTTATTTTTAGATTCTATCACTGATACTAGATCATGTTGCCTTGCAGTGCAGACAGTGAGAGATTAAGTAACGTGGTTAAAGTTAAAAGACTGGTGTGTTTCTCTTTCTGCTCAATTAAAAACCTTTGAGTTAACCCACTCCTCACTTTATCAGCCCTCTCTCTTAATCCCTCACACCAGATGAATCATCAGCTCATAGTGTGGATTATCTCTCTGTCACTTACGTTGCTCATGTGACTGTATGGAGCACCTATACCTCATTCCAAAAAAGTGTCTTTTTTCATATTTAAAGGGCTTATTGAAGGACAAGAGTCAAAATTGAGATAACAAATCCAATTTTCTAAAAGTATTGTTGGTGAGGATGTGTCATGCATTTTTATGCAAGCAGGAAATCTGCTAAGCCTGCATAATAAAAGATTGGATGAGAACTGTGTCTGGACAAAAGAGCATGTCTGAAAGGATTGTATCTTCTTTGTCAGTGTCTAAAAAAAGGTTTGACAGCTCTTTGTGGGTATATTGTTATTTCTGCTGACCACATAGTGTGCTAATAACTTACAGGATTGCCTGGTATAAAACTCACTCTCCTTTGCTCAAGTTAGAGGTGAGAGAGGAGAATTCCTTCACCCTCGATGGAGAATAGAGTGCAAGTTGTTGTGAGTCAGCAGCAGAACATGTCGTTTTTGTCAGGCTTCCTTCTTCTTCTGAACGATAGGTGATGAGTTGATGATGCAGGAAAAGACCTCACTGACACAGGACTTGTACTGAACAAAGGGATTTTATTTAGTTACAAGTCAGGCGTCAGAACCAAGCCGCCACAGCAGCTTGGGAGAATGTGCTCCTGCCGAATCTCCGAACAATTCTGCCTCAGAAAAGCAAAAACTAACACTATATAGATTCTCTAACACTCCTATTTGCAGGCATCACATGTTTTGACCCCCGCCTTTCTCCTTTTTCTATAATACAACAACTTGGAAAACAAGTTGGGTCCAGATATACCATACTGTCCCATGATCTTTAAATTGGACAATATCACCATTTAGTCAAACAAGAGACATCTATATTTCCTAACTAACCATATCCAAGACAGACCCTCAAGCTTCTTGTCCTATACAGGATGCCTATTGTACAACGTATGGTCTGACTTGTCATGTGTCCAAGAGACCTTCTTGTCTCATATTTACTTATTAATGTCAATCATCAATACATTTAAGTATTAAACATTAGCTGTGTTAATGTGTTCTTCTTAGTTCATATACTTCATTCCCCCCTTCGGGACTCCGTAGAGTCTCGAAAACGCAGAATAATTAACACAACTATGTTGCTTAGTTGCCTTGACATAATAACGCTTGCCTGCTTGCTTCAACAAAATTCCCTTCATTCAGTCTTTTATCTAACTTGAGAAACAGTTTGAAACTTCAATTTTAGGATCAGCTAATTGAGTAATTTCCTATTTGATGTCCTATTCGCACATTATTTTAACTATTTTAGACTAGGTAAACTAATCATCTACCTTACTTAAATCAAATTCGGCTACACTTAGCCACATCCGTCGATCTCCATCCAGCCACACTTCTTTAAAACAACTACTCTTTAAGTGTAGGTGTAAGGGAACCTAGGATCAGCTGTTATCTCCCAATCAGAAAAACCACCCCTCCTAAAAGGTGGGAAAAAGACTAGGAGACCTTTTCTGGAATAAAATTGGAGAAACTCCCATCCTTGAGCCAATCAGGACAAGAAGTCTCCATTAAAATTTTAACAATTACCATCTAATTGTATGACCCTTTGCCAATTGGTCAGATAATTCACATTTTCTCTATCAATGTTATCAAACAGTAATATTGATGTACAACAAAAAGATTTCAAACATCTATATCAGTGTCAGAGATTATATCACAAAAACAAAATTCAGGTTTCTGTATGTAAACCATTCACAATCATATCATTCCATGTGTTATTTGAACTTCAAACTTCAGTAGTGTTGCCTCCTAATACAATGTAATATAATGTAATGTCCAGAGTACGTTAAATCAGTGTATCCATACTGTCGTGTTCAGGGCTTGCTGCTGTTTTGAGCCGTTGCTCCCTTGTACTTGAAGATGTTTTCTGAGAAGACATTCAAACCAGTTTGTTCGATTGACACAACGGCATGCTTCTTTAGCCTGGATTGCTGATGATGTTGGTCTCATCGCAGTACAGGCTTCTTCTTTCACTGGCTCATTCCACTTCCCTTTGGACCCTCTTCTGGTGCATGGGTTCACAGACAGCATGAGTCAACTTCCTTGTCTTGAGCCAGGAAACCACCATCTTTTCTGAAAGTAAAAAGATCTACAAACAAGACTATGGATGGCAGTCAGCTAATGTGGGTTATTTGATAAAAACAATGCAATTGTGGGTCCTTTCAGCAGCAGTATTAGCATAGGTCGACCTGTTAGCATTTCATGCAGCATTAGCACTGGTGTGAATTAGCATGCAGTGACTCAATATACGTTCAATTCAGTGTAGTGTTAGTACACATTTCATTTAACTTAGTTGTCAACATTGCATTAATTCTCTTTAACCAAACCTTGACTTTGAATATGATATGATAGATACTTTCACATGTTGTTGGTTTCTTAGTTACCTTCAGGATATTTAATACATGTCAACACAAATACTGACTCAGATACAATCCATCCATTTTCACTGCTCCATCCTCCATGTGAGGATCGCAGAGGTGCTGTCCTAATCTGAGCTGACATAGGGCGATAGGTACACAATGGACAGTCAGTCCATCGCAGTGTCACATATAGACAAACAACCACTCACTCTCATACTCACACCTATAGTCAATTTAGAGCATCCAATCCACCTAATCCCCAACTCAGAGATTACATTTAGTTTAAATAATATTCAGTTCAAATCCAATATTCAATTCAAATCAAAAACATTTTTCATCAGTTTTTTTTTTTTCTGCTCCAAGGTTGTCAGATGGTACTATAATCCAATGACCAAAACGGTTCAGCACTATCACTATGTATTGTTTTATTTTTTCTAATGCCTACAGGGTTCATAATTAAATCCATCTAGAAATGAGATTCTCCGTGGACTACTTTTCATACAAAGCTTACAAATGTATAACATTTTCCATGCACAAATTTCAATTACAAATGTATCTAATTTTGTTTCATCATCTCAAATGCAAGTTCATTCTTATAACTAATATTTAATTTATTTTTCCAAAACTGTTCCAAAAATGTATTTCCATTATTCCCCCCTCGCACAGACTTTAACTGTGCGAGTCCTAAACTAGATTAATCAATGACAAGTCACATTGAACTTAATTCCAATCCGCTAATATCTCGTTACATCATGTTACTTTAAACATAGTGTCGTGCAGGGAAACAACATACATATTGCAATGGGAGTTAACACTTCAAACAATTGCTCTTTTGAGATCAAATAATCTTTTATCATTGATTTATAGTCTTCATTGCTAACTCACCACTTTCCTTAATCAATAAATGTTCACATTTGATTGTCTAATAGTCTAATAATAGACATAAGCTTGTTTACAACACATTTCTTCCCAATTGATTAATGGAACTTTAGGCAGAAGCCAAATTTGGCATCTTGGTCGTCACTTTTTCAAAAGTTCCCCCCTTGTAAAAATATTCTCCCTTTAAATTTACTGAATTCACACCTTCACTTTGACCAGGCTGAGCTCCACAACCACGTTCCACACAATCAGGGTCAGCTTGTGAACTTGTGCAGTGTCTCACAATGTGTCCAGTTTCACCACATCCACAGCACACATCTGGTGTGGCAACATCATTTAAGTCATTGTTCATCGCTGTAAGTGACCTTGTCAACGTCACTGTCCATCACTGGAACTTGTGTCTTCTCGTCATGGTCTTTTCAACACCCAAAGCTGTATCTGTGCCAGCTTTCTTGTCATGGTCTCAATTCCCATCTCAAGGATATGTTCACTTTTCAACGCCTCTTGGTCTGTTGTAGAGGGAGATTCACACAGTAATGCTCTCCACATCATCTGTTGATAAGCGTCGAATTTAGTCTCATCTGCCTTGGGATTCACCATCCATTTCGGAATTTGGAATGCAGTAGATTCTCCACTGCTGCTGTTCCAAGACCTGGAGTCTCAAAGTGCCAAGCTTTTCTTTCACTATTTTCTCCTCATATGTTCTCATTCACTCACTAGCCCCTTCATGAATGTCTGGCAGTCTGGACGTCAGCCTCCCAAGGTCAAGTGTGTTATACATTACGACCCTCAGTGCCTTTAATCAAAATAGGATATTTACCAGAATAAAGTCTATATGGTGGGTGCACGTTGGGTCTATATTTTAGATCATATCCTGGCTTTGAATGTAATTTCTTGCTGCAGCTTTCCCTGTTTGTTGGCCTACAGTTTCCCAATGTATCTATCTACCTAGCCTTTCTCTGTAAAATGTCATCCCGTGCTGTATAGCAATTTAGCATTTCTGTGTTTGGCCTTTTAGCATCACTGCAAAGATTTGGAATCAAACATTGTGACCTGTCACTTCTAGAGTTGAAGCAATCTGTTATTTCAGAATAGCATGTAGGACAATCAACAAGTTAAGGTGATTTAAGCTCTGTCTTTAAATCTAAATCTCCATTAATATCGATGAACCCTATAAGTGATTGATACAGCCCTGCAGTCTTCAACAAGCTCTTCTGATTTTCTCCGTTTTGTTTTTATTTATTCATTTATTTTTATTTAATTTTTTACATCCATCACTATTCTCATATCATTTCTGTATTGTTGGCCCTCTGTCTTGAAGAAACCTATTATTACTAATTCTAGTCATCTTTTCTTTTGTTGTTTTCTAATTTTGGCATATGTTTGCTGATCTCTAATTCGGACTGTCATGTTCCCATACACATTTAAATCAAACATTCCTCTTTATGACCAGGCATTCTAATCCTTTATCTGAATGCCTTTCATAAGGTCAGGATGCTTACTCCCCACACCAATGTCTGATGTCATATACATTGTTAATTTTTTCCAATATTTTAATATAAATCTTGAGATTTGTTACTTTGAACTTGTATTCATTATATTTTTCAATTTTACTGCTACAGCAAAATACAATCAATTTCAGAAACAGCCTAAATATCTGAATTCATCTACCAAATTTCAAATTCCTTTAGCCAAATCTTATTAGTAACTATCCACTTTTGAATTGTATGTGTGCAGTTTACATATAGTGGCTTTAATCCTGTTTCCTCCTACTCAGAGGAACCGGGGGAGGTGACTGCATGTCAGAGAAAAAGATGATAAGGTTACATAGATAGCCCCACCTACTTCACACGGACTTCTCCAGTCTCATTTCTATGTCAGACAGCGAGGAGAACACTGCTCCAGGCCACGCCCAAAATCACAGAAATTGTGACTTTACATTAATTTTCAGTTGCTATTTGCACCATTTTTCATCACTAAAACTTGAGTCACTTAACAGTGAGACACTATTAATTTATCTTTCTATTTTATTCCAATCAGTTGTAAATTACCATTTTATGTATCTTAACTTTACCAATAAAATGAATAAATGTCAACACCATCATAAACACCTCGAAGCAGAACACCATTTCCAGATTAGTACATTTGACTTTGTACTTTTTCATTCAAACATTGAAATTCAGATGGCAAGGTTCAGTTGTAACATAGATGAGTTTGATTGGCAACACATTCTGGACAACTTTCAGCACAAACACATACTCTTCCAAACACTCTTCACATTACACACAGAGACACACACACAGAACAGACTCTTATGTTTACACAGTTTTTAGTAGGTCAGTCCACTATACCTATATTAAATGTATGTATGTTTGTATGTTTTCAGGAGATATTCAATTTGGGCAGCGCTTATGTTTACTTAAGGCCTGAGAAGAGACAGAGCGTCCCCCATTTCTTCTCTGCCATGGGATCCCTGAAGAGAACATAGCGTCCTATGTCTCTCCTTATGACTTCTGATATCTCCTGAGCCTAATTCATGTGTCAAAATGTTGCTTCATACAGTCAAATATACTTTTAAAGAAGTCCATGAAGACATAAATGATTATTGATCACCCAAATTATTTCAGCCCTATAGTGACTGGAATATACATGTTACAGATTTATGTGTTAGTTAATGACCACTTCAGTAATGTTCTCATCACATCAACCACATCCACACAGCACACTCTTCTTCTCCTATTATGAGATAAAAAACATTTCTAATGAAACATATTCATCTTAAATACATGATTTCCCATGTATTTATTAAACTGTTTGTTTCAGGAAGGTGTGTTCCAGAGCAGATTTCACTGTTCATGTAATAAACCCTTCACATACATGTACCCAACATCTCACAGACGATAACAGAATCCAAAAACGCTTCGTATAATTTATCAGCTGGGGCTGTTAAAAGCACTTCTTGAATAGCTCAAACAAACAATAGCCCATTCATTCTTTCACATTCACACTCCAATAAAACATACAACCACTTAGAACAAACTAACCATTTTTTTTTTTTCTTTTTTGGTGTTGCCAAAGACTTAGTGTCTTGATCAGGGACACTTCGTCATCAACAATTCACATAAACGCATTGACTATCTCATGCATTATTACACAGCAAGACACAGAAACAAATCAAGATTTCACAACTAACTCTGCCCCACCAATACATCATCGTCTCCATAGTGACAGGAAATCCTGCTTCTTTCAAAGAATAAAATCTCTCGGCTTGGCTTTTTCAGAAAAGCAGGCTCCTCCTCCTCCTCTTGATCAGAACCTTTCTATTTAGCCTAATTTAATAATTATTAATAATTTGTGTGTTGGTAGGTAATTTTGGTTACAAGACACCCAGTAGCCATTATTTACTTTAATAAATGCGTTCATCTATTAGTACTGTTGCTTTCCTGTAGTCATTTATTTATCTATCAAATTTTTATTTTATTTCAAAACATACTAATCAAACCTTCAACCTATTCTTTTGTTCCCGCTCATTTCTTAAATTTTTCCTGACTAATTTGACGATGCGTGTGGGTGTGTGTGAATCTAGCCTGTAAAAGATTCAGCTCTCCCCAGCAGAGCAACTGTGCTCTTTTACCACAATGAATCAACTCTTAGAACCTGTTGTTCACTTTTTCTTAATCCTATTATATCATTAGTTATAACCTAACACATATGATATAATAAATTAAGCTAAAATACAAGCTCTGACTTACTTACTAACTTATTTTCCTTTATTTATATAAGTCTCTCCAACTCTCAAGGGTTAACCATACCTAATTTGTCTCATGCAATTTCATGCAAACTACCAAACCCTTTTTCTCTACATTAATTTTACCCTCTACGATCAGACATTAAATGAGATAATGCTCCAAACATGGTTTATCTTTTTATCACGAATGCATTCTTTCTTCTTTCCTCTACGTTTCTTCTTTGAGACTAAACTAAATTATCTCCTTTGACTCTATTTTATTCAACTTTCTTTTGTTCTCATCAATGTTGTTATTATTATTATTAGTTTTATTCTTATTCCCCCAAATTCAATCTGGATTAATCTGGATTTTTCCTCATTTTATTTTTATTTTCTCCAATATTCTACCTACAATGTCTGCTAGCCAGACCATACTTTAAAACTAATTTTATTTACCAATGGATCCAATATAACAATCAAATCCCTAATAAATTTCAGTAATCGCTCATGAGATTGAAGACATCTCTCCCCTGCAGCCCTTCTGGCTTCAATGACCATATGTCAAAAATAGCTTTTCCTCTTCACACAAACTCTGAAGACGAGTTTATGTCCACACACACATAAAACAACACAGAGCCATGGCACACAAAGTAAAGCATCACAGAACAACACAAACTAACACAAGACAACACAGTCCAAATTTTTTAATTTTACCCAATCTTGATTTTTTTTGAATTTCGATTTTAATCTTAATTTTAACACTTTCTCTTTTATCTTTGTAAAGCGTTTTCTCTTATTCTCTTCCTCTGCGCGCAGTCCTCTACGATCGATCCATTTATATACCGGTTTCCCTACCGAATTTCGTTACCTGTCCTGGCTTTAATGATTGCTACAGCGTGTCCGCCTTTGCCTACCGAATTTCGTTGCCTGACCTGGTGGATTAACTAACATTTATTCATCTTTGTCCCTACCGAATTTGTCTGCTGGTCGGATCCGATAACTAAGACTATCCCTACCGAATTTTCTAACCTAACCAGCCTTTTATCGATTATCTAGCCGTTTCACAAAATTAATTTTCACGCTGCCATCTAATTCACACATGCAGGTACTGTTATTCCCACACATGGCCATTTAGCCTGGCTCCCACGTTACTCACTATACTACACATCATGCGGACCACGCTATTTATCATTATCTGCAGTTTCACTTCCTTAGTTAAATAAACCCATGCATGGGCTTTTCCTTTTGTCCTCTAAATACACCTGTGCACAGGTTTTTTCCTTTTCCCTACCGTTTAGTGTTCCCTACCGTTTAGATTGTCCCTACCGAATTTGCGCTCAATTTTCACAAAGTAGATGAGTACCATGACTTACAGTTTCTTTTGGAAATCTGGCACCGCATACTCAACTTACTGTTTTGTTACTCATTAGCTCAAACTTTCACATAGTCGATGAATACCATGACTTACAGTTTCTTTCGAAATCTGGCACCGCATATTCAACACTGTTTTTGTTAATCGTTTGATCACTTGTCCCGATCTACTAGCCTAATTTTATATTCATGATTTCTAAGTCCTTTCTTTACATCTTGTAAATTCTTAATTCTCTTATCATGTCATGTTTAATCCATTATTCTGAATTCTCTTAACATGTCATGTTTAGGCCTTTATTATGTTAACACTTCTTAGAGGGGACCTTACTCCCCCCCTTTTTATTTATATCCATAAATAAAAACAAATTTAGATGAGGCCTCTGCACCATCAACACATCGCAGCCTTTCCCCCACACAAATGATTCTTTACAGTGTGCCCACAGGACAACCGCAAACCAACAGCCAAATCAACAAACCCGCACTGGCTCCCAATGTGAGAAAAACACTCACCTTTAAATGCCGGCTGGGAGCGAGAGTGGGTCCACCGAAAGAGGCCGCTGGCGCCGCCGACCAGGAACAAAAATACCCCCCCGTTCGTGACGCCAAAATGTCGTTTTTGTCAGGCTTCCTTCTTCTTCTGAACGATAGGTGATGAGTTGATGATGCAGGAAAAGACCTCACTGACACAGGACTTGTACTGAACAAAGGGATTTTATTTAGTTACAAGTCAGGCGTCAGAACCAAGCCGCCACAGCAGCTTGGGAGAATGTGCTCCTGCCGAATCTCCGAACAATTCTGCCTCAGAAAAGCAAAAACTAACACTATATAGATTCTCTAACACTCCTATTTGCAGGCATCACATGTTTTGACCCCCGCCTTTCTCCTTTTTCTATAATACAACAACTTGGAAAACAAGTTGGGTCCAGATATACCATACTGTCCCATGATCTTTAAATTGGACAATATCACCATTTAGTCAAACAAGAGACATCTATATTTCCTAACTAACCATATCCAAGACAGACCCTCAAGCTTCTTGTCCTATACAGGATGCCTATTGTACAACGTATGGTCTGACTTGTCATGTGTCCAAGAGACCTTCTTGTCTCATATTTACTTATTAATGTCAATCATCAATACATTTAAGTATTAAACATTAGCTGTGTTAATGTGTTCTTCTTAGTTCATATACTTCAAACACTAGTAACTTTTTTAGTGTCCAGAGAAGGACAGAAAGAGGCAGAGTCGCAGACTTCCCCTGGCCAGGCAGCTGTGGCATTAAAGTGAATGATGACTTTAAGCAGTATATTTGATGCCATCTGTGCTGTATTGCTGATCCTGGCAGTGAGAACTGCTCACACACCGCTGCCTTGACTGTCAATGAGAAGCTTTTGGACTCTCCAGTACAAGATGTCTTGTCTTAAGAAAAGATTTGAAATGTACTGTGAGAGATAATGAAGAGGAACAGTAACCAAACCCTCACTCTTGCAAATTTTAACCAGATTTTCAAAAATTTGGAAAAAGAAAATGCACATTTATGTGGTTTCTATCCATATAAGTCTGAGTTATCTCAGAAGAATTATAAGAGGGTGCAATTTGACGTCAATCACCGGTAGCTGTTGATACATGGTCACATTTTGTTGCTGCTTCAATTCATTATTGTAGTAATATTTGCTTTTTGGTTTCCTCATCAGTCCACACACACTTGCTTTTGTCCAACTGGAAACTGGAGAGACGTTTGATTTCTTCATGTGTCATGTGATCCCTAAATGTCATCTTTTATTCATATAATCTGTTTTCATTGCCCTTATTTACTTTTACCTTTTATGGATACATAAGCACCTCCGTCTCCTGTTTTTCCAGTTTCTATTAAGGGTTTTATGTACTTATTGTATATATAAATAAACAAAGGCTGATGAAAAGTGAAAACTAATCGTAACAATATACTCAAATGTATAAATGTATGACTAATGCATATATTGTGCTCAAGCTTCAAAACGCTGTAGGGACCTTTTGTGGACCTACAGAAATGCAGTCATTGTGGATTTGTTGTCCTGTTTTAGATAAATATGTTGGCCTGAAACATTTGGAACAAATCTTGAAACAAATTTACAAATGTCACAGTCCTAACAGAAAGCAAATATGTGCAAGTTACCCTGAAGTGACATACAGCATACAAACTGTCAAGATGAGGCTTGTGGAATGACATTAAAACATTTATTTTATTTTATAAAATGAATACAGCAAAAATCCGTAAGTCAGTGGCTCTTATTTTGAAAGCCAGGTTGAAAGGAAATGGTGACAACTGTGTAGGAAGAAAATAAACATCCTGTCAGATGGTAACCAGTTCACATCTCTTATTTATAGCAGTTTGGTGAAATTTGTCTAGGGAGATGTTTGTTTCACATTCTGTAATATAGGTTTGCACTTCCAGGCCACCGTAGATAAGCCTAACTGATCATAAAATAAGATTAGTTGAAAGACAGTTGTTTGTTGTTAAGGAACAATGATCAAAACTGCTTTAGTCGCAGTTTAAGTTGCCTTGAAAATACTGAAATCCCATGCTTAGCATTTCCCACAGTTTGTAGCTGATGAGTTGAATAAATATATCCTCTTACTGCAGTGAGTGAATACTGGAAATAAATACTGTTTTTTACAGAGGAATTGAGCTGAATTTCTCCTCTGTATGTCTCAGGTTCACTGTGACATTACTGATGTGAGGGTGTGTGAACTAAATATGAACCCACTGTGTTTTGTAGCACATCAAATTATAGTCTGACAGGAAAGTGATAAGCATGGCTAATTTGGGATTTAATTGTTGGACCTGTACTGTTGAGAATCTATGTGAATAGATGGAATCGTACTCAAGTTACAGTTGTGGTTTAGAGAGAGAACAAAACAAAACTCTTCTGACTCTTCTGTAAGAAAACAGTTGACAGTCCTCTCACTCCCCTTTTCTCCTCTGCTGTGGAGCTGCAGGTTGGTGTAGTGGTTAGTGCTCATGCCTTTGCAACAAGAAGACCCAGGTTTGCGACCAGTTCAGAACAAGGGCTTTGTGTATGGAGTTTGCATGTTCTCCCTGTGTGTGTGTGGGTTTTCCCCGGGTTCTCCAGTTTCCTCCCACAGTCCAAAAACATGCAGATATGTGGATTAGGCAAATTGGACGCTCTATATTGACCATAGGTGTGCGTGTGAGCGTGAATGGTTGTTTGTCTCTATGTGGCCCTGTGATGGATTGGCGACTTGTCCAGGGTGTATCCTGCTTTTCACCCTATGTCAGCTGGGATTGGCACCAGCACCCTCCACAACCCTCATGTGGAGGATAACGTGATAGAAAATGGATGGATGTACTTCATTTCCTCATTTTAAGAATGTATTTTGCATCGAGGTAAAACACATTTTTAGGACAAAGACATTTCAGCTAGAAACCTAGTAGTGTAGGAGCAAGTGCAGTTACTCACCAGTGAACAGGTAACTACTGATAAAGTGCATGAATTAGTGGAGCGGCTAAGTGATTTAATCATTCAGTTTATGATACAAGTGTGAAAATTGGCATGAGCACTCTCCATGATTAACTTGACATGTCAAGGCGGCAATTTTTTTCAGGATGGCTGCCGCCCGCCATGTGGTTCTTTAAATTATACATTTTCTCCTAGAAATGTATTGGGTTCCTCTAGAGAGATTGTTTGACTGTGTTTTGTCTGAGTCCTCGTCCACGACCTGTGCAGTTTGGTAAAACCTCTCAGGAGTTTTTACCAAACTGGTAAAAACTCAAGAAATTTCAAGTAGCTGTGGGTGGCTTATTGTCAAGTGACCCACAGAGACTGCTCATGCCAATTTTGATGCTTGATTCACCAAATAAACCATTATATCACTTAACTGGGGCCACACGGTGGTGTAGTGGTTAGCACTCTCGCCTTGCAGCGAGAAGACCCGGGTTCGAGCCCCGGTTGGAACAAGGGCCTTTCTGCATGGAGTTTGCATGTTCTCCCCGTGTGTGCGTGGGTTCTCTCCGGGTACTCCGGCTTCCTCCCACAGTCCAAAAACATGCAATGTGGGGATAGGTAAATTGGACACTCCAAAATTGACCATAGGAGTGAGTGTGAGAGTGAATGGTTGTTTGATGGACTGGCGAACTGTCCAGGGTGTACCCCGCCTATCGCCCGATGTAGCTGAGATTGGCACAGCACCCCCCGCGACCCTCTGGCAGAGGATAAAGCGGTAGATGATGACTGACTGACTGATCACTTAACTGCTCCATTTAGATGTCGGACATCTTGAAAAATGGCCTCCATCTTGAAATTTCAAATGTCTTGGACAATTTTCTTGTGACCCATGGAGAGTGTTCATGCCAATTTTCACGCTTGTATCATAAACTGAACGATTCTGGCACAAATCAGCACTTAGCCGCTCCACTAAATGGTTTATATATAAAAGAAACACTTAAAAGAAAATCATGAACAGAAGAGAGAGAAAATGTCTTTAAGTCTTTATTCCATAGTTCTTTACTCTGTTCTCAGTCATTATTATCGAACATAAGAACATTTTCTTTCTTTCTTGTACATTGAAAAGAAATGACAGCAGAGTCATTAACCGTGTAATACGATCAATGTGTATATTAATAGTGCAAAGCTCATGTGCAGACTCTGTTGAAATAATTAAACAAAGGTTTTGCCCTTGTCAGTAGTGACTCTATTTCAGGAAGGTGCAATGTTTCTTGTGTAAATGGCTGATGATAACGTCATCTGTGCAGTGGTGGAAGAATGATTAAAGTTTTCCTTCAGTAAGTGTGAAAGTATTGAAAGCAGAATTAAATCAAAATGCATCAGTATTTAAGCTGCTGGAGGTGAAGTTAATTTAAACACAGTTTCATACACTAATCTACAGGGTCATTTAAACATTACAGAGATCTGAAATGTGCACTGTTTTGTGTAAGTACATCAGGAGCCACAAAGGTTAGAATTTAAATAATTTATTATCTTAATAGTTTTTTAAAACAGTATTCATTGTGTCAGACTTCCATTTTGTAAGTAAATAGAAAGTGCTCAGAGAACATAACAGTACATAAAAAAAGAAAATCCACCACCACATTAATTAAGTGTAGAAAAAATACAATATATCCCATAATGCAGTGTTATGGTAGTACAAGTAACTGTATAAATGCCCACTGTGTTCGCTGCATAATTTCAGTATATAGTAGATAAAATAAAACATATAATATCACTCCCTCTGCGTTGGCTGTGGTGACCTCAATGCATTTAAATGGACTCCATTAAACACAACTCCTGTGAAATAACTCAACACCAGCTGCTGGCTGTAATATAACATTTAAGGCCTGTTCCATATGATAGTCTGGAAAAAAAATCACATCAAGCTGCTTCACCAAAGCCTTTTTCCCACCTTTACACTGTACATTGAAATGTTATGAAACAGATTTTACAGCAATATTGCATCTGTGTCCATTTTCATCTCACTGGCTGGAGCGTTTTCATTTGATTGATTTAATTTGACTCATTTATTATAATATGTTGAAACATTAAAATGGTGACCCCTTTCTGTTAATAATCCAACAAAGCAGTAAGGTTCAGAGCTTCTGACCAGTGCACAGCAAATGGCCACTGATGGTGCGTGAGAAAATATGTAGTCAGTGTTCCTTGGATTTAATCTGGTGTTCTTTGAGTAAAAGTAAGGACGACTGCATAAACCTTTGTAGCAGCACTTAATTATTGTTACCACCCCCACAAAGAAGAAAATTGTATTTTCAAAGCTTAGCAGACATTATGTTAAAGTATACAATAGATGATGAGAATGTCATATATTACTGTTACTATGTTAGTGCGTGTAACAGTAGTGCTGAGCAATGTGGCAAAAATGGTATATTGTATATTGCAAAGTTTAAATCCATAACATGTCAGTGGAAAACAATATGTTTTCACTTTATCAATCAAGATTTTGCCTGTAAGTGAAAGCTGAAAAAAATCAACCTTTTGTGGGAGCTTGCTTTACGGTAGTAATGGAACAAAGACTGAGATCAGCAAATACTGTGATCACACAGAAAGAGCACTTACCTTACCTGTATGTGGAACTAATGTGTAGGTTTGAGTGGACCTCTGTGAGACACTGTAATTGTCTCATGTTGCTGTGAAAGCTTTCAAATTGATGTGCTGATTGTCAGACCTATTTTCACTGTAAAATCCTGTAAAAGCACACTTTGTTCGTGCCTTTGTGTCAAGGCTGCACTCCATCCATTTTCTTCTGTTTTGTCCTCCACATGAGGGAAGCGGGAGGCTGGAGAAAATACCAGCTGACGGAGGGTGAAAGGCGGAGTACACCCTGGACAGATCAACAGTCCATTACCGGGCCAACATATAGAGACAAATAACTCATAATAATAATATATATAATAATATAATAAATAATAATAATAATAAATTTGTTTGGCTGAAGTTGAGATTTCTGCAGAATAAAAAGCAGATAAAATATATTAATCTGTCTTTAATCTAAGTCTTTATCATGACAAATTTTGGAATTCAAATATCTATTTTTCTAATAGATCAATCACTGTGGTTTTTTGTCCACTTCCACAAACTATGATAAAAAAAAATATTCTGCAGAAATCTCAACTTCAGCCAAACATTCAATCATTTTGAGAATTGTAACCTTTTAAATGCTAGTTTGATTACTTGATGTCACTGTTGTTATTTATTAACCCCCCCACACATTTTTTTTTCCCATATAAGAAATGTTGGGTGGCTTTTTTTTTCAAATCAGTCTTGAATATGTCAAAGATTATCCAATATATATTTTGTAATCTAATTTAAAATTGACTGAAGCCTGAGGGTTAATGTCTGCTTGTTTCTGGGCGGTGGGAGGAAACTGGAAAAGCCGGAGAGAACCGACACACACACACACAGGAGAACATGTAAACTCCACACATAAAGAACCTTGCTCAAACTGGGATCTGAACTGGTGACCTTTGCACTGTGAGGCAACAATATTTGCACCACATTTGGGAAGTGTTGAACCAAATAATTAAACCTTCATTTCGGAGTTGTTTCATTGTTATCTGTAGTTAAATTAAATCATGATACTTCCTAAACCTTAATATATTAACCTGAACCTTTAACATGGTGAGGTAACACCTCCTGGTATTATCACACTTTTAAAATATAGAATGTAAAATAGTTTGAGTTTATGGACAGATTTTGCTTTAAATGCCATTTAAAATGTTCTAATTGACATTCAATACTATAAGGAATCAAGAAGTTTTTTATTGTCATTATGAGGACATAATGACATTTTTGCAGAGACTCCCGGCTTGAGGTACACAATAAAATAGCAACAATAACAAAGGACTTGACATTTAAATAGACATAACGAAAGGCATTTAAATAAGACACAAAAAGAGACTTAACACTTAATGAGACACAACAAAATGTAAGACCCAACAAAATATAAAAGTAAGGTGGAACTATGTCAGTGATTAACTGATTAACTGATAAACTGATGGCAGCTGGTGTTTGTTGTAAAGAGTGTCTGATATTAAAATTCTGCATTATGTCAAGTATTATTTTAAGATTCTCTCTTTGGACTCGCAGAGACACCAGGTGACTGCGGGAGGTTGTAGATTGAGAACAAGGTCACACTAGGTCATTCTTCAAAATGCTCAGACCAGCCCCGGATTGTGACGTGGTACTCAGTGGTCCTGTCATAAATAGAACCTTGTATTATCTTATGGCAATCAGTTCAAGGCCTCTTTGATCTTTATGACAGCTGACAGCTGTGACACTTCACTTGAAGATAGTGCTGTTGCCTCTTTCTGAGAAGCTGAACCCTTCTTTCATCTGGATGTCAGGCAGAAGTAGAATGTCACCTTCATCTGTGAAGACAGTCAGGTTTTGGCTGCAGGTCACGACTCAGTTTCCTCCGTCATCGATCACTCACTCATTTGATTTCACATATGAGTTGTAAACATGGACCGTATATAAACAGTAGACCTAGTCTTCCATTTGCATATTGGATAGCCATAGGAGGCAATACTGATGGTTGCAAAAAGAACTCAGTTCGAATGGACATTTATGGGAAAATGAAGCTTCTCACTTGATTTATAACATCATTTAACATTTCTCTCAGAATTGAATGGGCTTAATTTCTAAATACGAACATGATGACTATTCTATAAATAATATTCCCATTGAGAGAAAAATAAATGATAAATGATGGCACATATGATTATATGGTATCATCTTATATACAGTAGCTGCCTGGTTGCAGGTGATATCTGTAAACTTCAGGTTTTAAAACTGACATATTTAATATTAAATCCAGCGAGTTTGTTTTGCAAGTGGAAGACTATATCCACTTCCTACATACGGTCTATGTTTGTAAATTTCTATGCTCACACTTTATTTGTTAATTTATTAACAAATATTCTGGGGCAGTGCTGCAAGCTATAACAAGCCTGATATTTTAGCACATCAGAAGCTCCAGTTAGATGCGGCGTAACATCAGCATTCACTTTGGTTTCATCCACACTGCTCGTATTTCACCCTTGACTTTTTCAAATAAATATCTCAAAGCCAAATTATCCTGTTACATGGTGCAGACCATATTAATCATTATTTGAACTAATTAAACAAGAAACCAATCGATGCAGTTTGTATTAACTCACCAAACATGCTTTTTTTTCATGTCAGGAACAGGGCTTCACATACTAGAGTGTAGATTTCTTTTTCAGCTTTTTTCACGACAAATAAATTCAGCATATGGATAGTTCATAATTGTAAGAGCACCAGAGCCTTGAAGGTTCTAGCCTTAATTAAAATCTTCAATTTACTTGCCCCATCGAGGCCCCAAAGCTTAATCAATTATCATGGAATGAATAGTTATGCACAAAGTGTTAATCTTCGTTGCCCCAGAGAAAATAAGGATACCTAACAATGTTTTGGTGAACAGCCCTCAGTGTCTCATCCATCATTCTTTCTCTGTTGAGTTATTTTTACTTGCTTTTGCAAGTGTCTAAACTCTCCCCAAGGACTGAGACAGAATCCATGTGTTTGTGTTGGACATAATTAGCTGAGGTTTGTAATGAACAGGCTGTAGTTGCACTGTAAATTATTAAACATGGGCAGTTTTTAAGAAAAAAGAAATAATGTATTGACTTAATAATGCTGTTTTGTAAAATAGCTTTTAGGGACTTTTCTTCACTGTGACCTATGACTCCACATATATTATGCATTTTAAAAGTGATAGGTGTGTGTTGCCCCCTTGAAGAAAACAATACTCTGTCCTTTGTTTGACAACATGCACCTGGGCACAGAATGATGATGTTCATTACTGCCGCACAATATTCTTCTAATAAAGCAAACAAAATGAATAATTAACGGCAAATTAAATAGAATATACAGAAGTGCTCCTATGTTGATGTGTAAACTAATATTTAAATGTTAATTCTAGGTCGCAACATGTGCTGAGCTGTGCTTGTGTTCTTATGTTGAGAGGAAAACAACAGAATAAATGTATAATCAGTTTAAAATCATAGTTTTTGTAGACTTTTATATCTTTTTAGGCAAGGACCTTGCATTACGGGGGCTGCCATCTTGCTGCATGTTTCTACGTTTTCCAACCCATTCAAGTTTAGGAAGATTAAGAAGTTTATGCTCAAAATCTACTGGACTTTTGAAAGCTTTTCATCTTTAACATGCTACACTGCCTTCGTCATGGAAAACCTTTTTCCGTATGGAAATTATAATTAGGAAAGAAAAAAATGCAGCACATGTAATGGCCTGCAGCAAAAATAAATACAATGCTAAACTTCTTTTTTTTTTTACTTTGAAAGGTATTTTTTTTTTACTTTGAAAGGTGCAAGTGGAGCTAAACATGGATTTCCTCAAAGCAACTCGACGTGGAAAGCAATTTCAGCTAAGGGCACTGGATCAGACTTTGGTTTCAAGAAAATGACCACTTTCCACTTCATATTGACTTCACTTGAACCTGAAAGTTTTGACTTACAAGGCTTGTCACTCTTTCCACAAACAAAAGCGGAACATAATCTGGACTCAGCATTTATTCCAGACAGTAAACTGTTACACTAGTGTCTGACCTGTAGGGCCACAAGATGCTCATCTGCTTTTATTATAAACACAGTGACTTCAGTTAAGGGAACATGTTTGTCAACTGTCTCAATATACCCCTCTGCAGCCCTGTCCTCACCTGAGGAGGTCAAATTGAAAATGCAATGGGTTTCCTTCACAAGTTGTGTCGGCTCACCTTTGAGGTTTGAGGATAAGGCGCTTGGAATGCCCCTGCTGCTCATTCACACTGAAAGGACCTGATTGAAGTGGTTTGGCCCTCTGACGTCTCCCTGGGGTTTTCCAGGCAACAGTCTGAGACCCTGGGGCAGAACCAAAATGCCCTGGGATTATTTACTGTATATCCATCTGGCCTAGGAATGCCCCAGGGTAACCCAGGAGGATTGTGGAGGTAGCAAGGATTTCTGGTTGCTATCCTTTCATTGGAGAGACGATGAATTAGAGAGAAAGTAATGGCCCACAGTGAAATGAGCTTGTACTGATACCTGTTGTATGACAAGATACAGCATTTTTATGTTTGCACTGTTTATTTTTGATGAAATGTTGTGTTAATGGTTGAAAAAATCAGGATCAAATTCAAAGGGCCTCCGTTTTACAACAACTACCTGAATTGCTGTCCGTCCCTGTAGTTTTGCTTTTACTGCACAACACATTGAACTTCAGACAGTCATCTTCTAATCCAGCTTTATTTAGGATGACGTAGTGACGAGCACTGGATTTGTGACCTTTTGTGCCTAACACGGAAATATACCAGCATATTATTGGTAGGGGACTTATGTAGATATTTGGCTTTACCACCGTCTTAGACACCATAGATCATCATTTCCTGTGAGAGTCTGTGAACTCCTGGAAAGACTTTATTAAAGGGAGTGATTTATCTAGTGTGGGGTGTGGAGCGATGATGTGTGAAACCACGAGTGATGATTAAACCCTTCTAGTGTTAGGGAAATGGACTCTTTCACATTCTGATCATCAGAGTTAAAGACCTTGTCACCTTGACATGATGCCGTCCTCTAAATTTCACAATGAATACTCATCCTCTTTTATTTCTCCCTTTTTTTTATAAATCCTCAGTTGTCAGTCAGTCAGTCATCATCTACCGCTTTATCCTCAACCAGAGGGTCGCGGGGGGTGCTGTGCCAATCCCAGCTACATTGGGCGATAGGCGGGGTACACCCTGGACAGTTCGCCAGTCCATCGCAGGGCCACACACAGATAGAGACAAACAACCATTCACTCTCACACTCACTCCTATGGTCAATTTGGAGTGTCCAATTTACCTATCCCCACATTGCATGTTTTTGGACTGTGGGAGGAAGCCGGAGTACCCGGAGAGAACCCACGCACACACGGGGAGAACATGCAAACTCCATGCAGAATCCTCAGTTGATATGGTAGAAATACAGATTGTATGAATTTACACTGCTGTTACACTGACTCACCTCACAGGAGGTGACAGTGTGAGTTCAGTTACTTCAGAAAACTTAATCATATCAGTGACTCTGTCTAAATATTACTTTTTAAGAACATATACATTTATCACTTATTAGCCAGGTTTTTTTTAATTTCAATAATTAAATTTGATTTAATACAAACAAATAACATTTAAATCTTAGGTTCCTCCACAGACCTCTATAGTTCCCTGTTTGACTGTTGATATTCTATCATCGGTCATTGAAGGAAAAACCACAGCTTGAATATCAACAGTTTCCAATGAAACACATTTCTTGTCCTTATGAGAAATATTAACAGGGTTTTTTTTCACTCACCCAGACAGAAGTACTACATGGTACATGGATGGTTTAAGCAGAAGAGTGAAAGGTATTGTAGAAAATCTGGTTTGAATATAATAGGATGTGATCAGAAAGTAAGCGTGACTTCTTCTTAGCATGATTTGTATATTTTTGTGTGTGTGTGTTTGTGTGTTTGTGTGTGTGCGCGCTGGAATGAAGGCAGAATGCTGATCACAGCATGATGAAAGCAGGGCCTTTGTATAAATAATACAGCCCAGTGAGATTTTCATTTTCTCCTTGATCGACTCTGAATTGGAAAAGCATCATTTGGACCCTGATAGTAAAAACCAACATAATGCTAAAAGGCTGAGAGTGGCAAGAAGATGTTGCAAAGATATTTTATTGATTTAATTTCTAAACTGATTTTGCTGTTCACTGTTATAAGTTGGCAGGTTCATCTCTGAGGAATGTGATTTGGGTAACACATTTAGATCTACACTGTGAATCTAGTTTAACCTTTTTTTTCCCTCTTCTTTTGGTATTTTTATTTTCATATTTGTAAAAAAAAAATCGACTTCTACTTTATAATTTCATTTCACCCTTGCACTGCTGCATTACTGGACTGGTGGAATCAATGAAATTCAACACCAGTGATTTGAGTCCATGTCTTCCTTCCTCCATGGGGTTAAATACTACATACAGCAATATAGGACATTAAAACACAAACTCTTTGTCTATAAATACAAATGTTTGGTCATATGACCTGGCAATGTGACTGTTTGTAGTAGTGAAGTTGGCTTTGTTTGACTCTGAGCAAGCGAATAGAAGAGATTAAATGATAAAGGTCAACTATGAAGAAGCAGGCAATATTATAATAATATTATAATATTGATTGTTCACTTTCCCAGTCATTTGATCTGCTGACAACTATATTGCATTTGTTTTTAGAGTCATGTTGATTATGACTTTAGTCTTAATATGGTGTCAGAATAAGCTTTTAACAATACATTGTAATTACATGGTCAGATGTTTCCATGTTGCTATAGTGAAGTGAAGTTAGTGAGGCATAGAACAGTTTTAGTCTAGAACTCTGGGTAATTTAAAAGTGGTGACCACATGGTGTTAAACATATTGGTTTTGAAGTAAGTGGGAGTGCTAGCAATAATGTGCTTATTGCCATGTTGATATTGTATTATTGTATCTTGTGTATGTGGAAGTATTTTTGCTGAGGCTGGGAGTGGCAACAGTATTATGGGTATATTTTTTTTCTATATAGTTTGTTACATGGTTACAACTGCCATATATATATATATATATATATATATATATATATATATATACATATATATATATATATGTATATATATACTGTATATTTCAATGAAATACACTGGGTTGCTTTGTAATGAAATGTGCTTATAACTGAATTTGTCTTGCCTGGCCTTGGCAGTGATTGGCAGTACAAAGTGTTTCATAATTAAACTGGATATTGAGATTTCAGCATCATCTAACTGATATTTCTGTTTATATAATGATGTTATAATTCAGTATAATTCTGGTACGTTATAAACATGAGCCATTTTTAAATTGAAGTCATGTCAGATGCAGCACATCGAATGAATATGAGGTGAGGTACTGTATGACCTAGATTTAGAGAATCACTTTCCTAAATTCTATTTTATAGTAACATTTTAGCATAATTATCACTGCAACCAAATACTGTTGTCTAGTGATCAAAAGGATGTGAATATTTTAGTCCTCCCATGAGATGCTGCACAGCCTAAAAACAAATCAGCCTCAGATTGTATGACTTTGAATCTAATTAGAGAATGTGCCATAGTAATTGACACGTCTATACTGAGCTTTTGCATGTTGGGATTTCAGGGGAATCAGAGGGTGGAATAAAAAGGAAAAGTCCCATCCGTCTTACTACCTTGTGCATTTTTGTGCAGCCCCTATTTGCAGTGGAGTGAGTCACAGAAGTAAAAGAAGCATGAACTGGTTACTGGTCTTCACCACCAGCAACAAACACACCACAGAGAGGAAAGGGTTAACTATTTGGACTCATTTATTTCAACAATAACAGCCTTATTATTATACATCAGATTCTCAACCAGGCTCTTACACATACACACATGCACGCACACACCCACTGTATACTATTTACTACGCTATGTCATATATAAGTTTTTTATTTTGCTGATATACTGATATACTGCATGTGTGTGTGTGTGTGTGTGTGTGTGTGTGTGTGCGCGAGTGTGCAATTGTGACAAAATGTGATCTTGGAGACACAGTGAAGATGAATCTGGGCTGTACCATGACTACAGCGTACATCTGATGATAGATCACACCAGCTGCATCATTTGTCAACATTTTGACATTTCCACCTACAACTCAGTAATTATAATATTACATGAATAATCTGTACCCATGCGTTGGACTACATCCATCTTTGAAACTTCATTTTGTCTTCACACCTGTTAGGTTTCATCTTGCACAGTTGGGACGCAGGGAGAGAGAGAAAGAAAGAGAGAGAGAGAGAGAGAGAGAGAAAGAGAGACTTGCAAGGTGAAAACATTAACATTACCAGCTCCACTGTCACAGTTGATGATATTGGAGTACTCAAGGGTCAGTACATCAACATTGGATGAGCTTGGTGACTAGTGTGATACCATATGTTATTGTTATTTCCTTCCTGAAATATAAAAACCATTGCTCTTCATAAAGGTACAGACAGCAAGTCTTAATATCCTCAGTGAGCATGAAAAGCATCTACTGATAAAAAAAGGGAAGAGCTCTATCAGAGCAGAAGAGAGTAGAAATGATATACAGGATGGACATGTAAAACCTATATTAAGGAATGGAAAGTGAAATAAATTGTTAAATACATTGATATACAATGCAACTAATGAATGAAAATGTAAATATTAAATGGAAAAAGTACATAATGACACTAAAACTGGTATATATATATATATATATATATATATATATATATATATATATATATATACATATACATATACATATATATATTCAATTTTGTAAACTGCAGACCAACACTTTGTATACTGACAGTAAATTATACTTAATATCAACGGATTATTTGTTGACATCATGATACTGAATACCTGTTTATTACTATGAAGGGTCAACAGATGGACTATCAAAACAAAGTGTTACCAATAATTTGCTAACTATTGATGATTGCCTACTCACAAAGATAAGGCAGACAAATCCAAAAGCTCTAATGGCGAACCTTAATCTATAAATCTCAAAATATTTTAAATCAAATTTAGTTACATCACAGTTCAAAGTTCACTTGGCTCGTTTTTATGAACAAAGATAAAAGAAAAATGCTCTATTTTGTGACTTCTGCACAAATATTGCTACTTTACATCACTACTAAAAATGTGATATAAAATGAATCACAACTTTGAATCAACAACACATAAGAAGCCTGAATATGTGACCTGTAAATACCCACCCCAAGATGTCCATACAAGCCAATGCTGTCTCCAGGGGAGCGCTAACATGATAAATTGTTGTTGAACTAAAAATGTAATCACCTTACGCTGGATGACGTGGCATCGAGTTTGATCATGGGTTCCTTCATGTAATATCCCTGCCTGACTTTCTTCAAAAATCCTGGATTTGCTTGACTGGTTTCATATTTCAGTTTCGGTATAACACAGTATGTTACCCATTCCTAGTTGCAAATATAAACTGCAGCAAATGGTCCCCTATAAATACACAACAGCAATTACACAAAGCTTGGCCACATTTTTCATTTGCACTGTTTTTAGACACTGATAACATATGCACCTCTCACTTTCTGGTTGATAATGCTCTTGAACCTTTCAGCAAAATTGCATCATTAACGGCTAGATATTTATCAAGAAGGGGGTACCTGTGGAAAGGAGATAACTTTACAGTGTGTGTGTGTGTGTGTGTGTGTGTGTGTGTGTGTGTGTGTGCGTGTGTGTGTGTGTGTGTGTGTGTGGGGGGGGGGGGGGGGGGGGGTTAGGGTTAGGGTTAGGACAAATCTTTGTTTGTCCAGTGAGATGGTGGTAATGGGATTTGGTGACCTCAGATGTTCAACAAACAACATGGAGAGAGCAATTAGGTCAGAGATTAGAGGATGGGGACTGGAGAAAAAGGTGTGAGAGGTTAAGAAATCATTAATGCATGCATGTATCCAGGATTAGAAAGCATTGATCTCAGATGAAGATGTTGGCTTTGGCTGTCTCTATTACTCTTCTTTTTGCTGCTGAAACGGTTTGGCCACTTAACCTTCAATTTCCTAGAAGACCCTTTGCAGTTTAATCAGTCTTTGTCCTGCTTTTATATCTTCTCTTTTGATCGATATCAACAATTACATCTATTTTGTGTCTAGCTGCTTTTCCTCCTTTGTTTCCTTGTTTTCTCATTGAGCAGCACAGCAGGGCATGCTGGTATTTCATTCCAATTATTTGTCATTTATTTCTAAGGAGCCCCTTTAAGTTCTGGAAAGTGTTTTTTTTGTGCACACAAGATAATATCTATTATAATATACTATAATATAATATAACACAACATAACATAACATAACACAACATAATATAATATATATGTTACCACTATTCATTCCACAACTATTATTATTTATTATTTATAAAGCACTTTAAAAACAACACAGTTGGACAAAGTGCTGTACACAGACCTCTGAGCTAATCAAACCCACATAGGCTTTTTATGTGAGGCACATGTTACTGGAACCTGAAACCTCTCTTCAGGTGCATGCCCACTTTGTACTCAGGTAACCTGGAAAGGGTACTAAGTGGACATGGGCTTGAAGTGGCCAACCACAGATGGGACCACAATGGAAACCATGGACAAACCCGCTTGGTACCCATGTCGCCAGCCTGAATATAACCCATATGGACATTATTTCCACAGATTACATAATTTTTTTAATAACATTTGAGAAATAAAGCAAGTAATGCTGTCATGTTTCAAACTCACTTCAATCACACATCGGCACCACACAGCCTTGCCACAGGGGTACCCCAAGGCTCAGTGGTGGGGCCTCTCCTTTTTTGCCATGTACACCATCTCACGGTGCCAGATCATCCGCTTACATGGCTTCTCATATCACTGCTATACTGATGATACACAACTGTATCTGTCATATCTGCCACCTGACGACCACACGGTCTCAGCACGAATCTCAGATTGTCTCTCTGACAATCCTCCAGCTAAACCTCTCCAAAACTGAACTGCCAAGCCAACGATACATCATAACATCTGCGTTAATATCGACTCCCTATCTCTGGCTCTTTCCAAGATAGCAGTTGCCTCTGTCGCCCGGTCATGTTGTTTTGCACTATACAAAAAAACATTTAAAAAATCAAACCGTACCTAACCCAACAGGCTACCCAGCTCCTAGTACAGGCTTTGGTCATCGCCCGCCTCGACTCATGGATGTATTATAAGAACTGGATAGAAATGATTATATTTACCATAAATTGTAATTATAATGATAAGTTAGCTGTAAAATGTGTAAACCACCTACAAAACAGTTAGAAATTTGAACTTCGATATTTAAACCAAAATGCAAAGCATAGCAAAGAGACCAAACATCATATTCATGGTTAATATTCAATGGAATTGTTTTTTTAATCATCAAAAAAGTACTTAATGTTATTATTATTATTTTCTTAGACAAATAATATATAAAATATTATAAAAAATGTTTGTATTTTACAACATTTTTGATGATTAGCATACAGTATATCAGTGAATGGAAGAAAACAACATAATTTCTGTAACAACACGTATAAACTAATAGTTACCATGAACCATTAAATTGATAATTTTAACCTGTAATGACGTCATACTTTTCAGCTTACTGTATTCACTATCGTTGGTTTTGACAAGTCCGAAACGTTTTTGGCATATGCGCTGAGTGAGCAACTCCATAGGAATTAACGGAGCCAAAGGGGCGGAGCTCCATCCAGTTCTTATAATACATTGATGCCTCGACAACTGCAACTTCCTGCTAACAGGCCTCCCGACCTGTGCTGTGAAACTGCTACAGATGGTCCAGAACGCGACGGCGTGTCTGGTCTTAAATCAGCCTTAACCGGCACATGGCACATGTCTCCCCTCTGTTCACTGAGCTCCACTGGCTACCCTTAGCCACCCGCATCACATTTGAATCACTGATTCTGAAATCAAAATTACACTTCAAGATTTTGTGTTAATGTTTCTGTGTAACAGATGGCGTGGATCAATTTTAATAGTAATTGGGTAATAACTTGTCTTTTTCCAGGCTGATATGGGTCTGCATGTGAAATGTAATTCCAACTAAACAAATACAGGTTCACAGGATTTTCTTCTAAGAGCGGTTCCATTGCTGTGTAAGCTGGTTCGACGTAGTTGCTCGTAGAGCTGAATACTACACTGTCAACATTCTCTGACTAACGGAATTATTACACCAAAGATAAAGCTTGGCTGAGTATCTAATATGATAAATGTATTGTTCAACTGTTGTTCTTGTTCACATATTCTTTGATGTTACATTGCCTCTATCAAATCTAAATTAACTTAACTATCAGACAGTATTAAGTGAGAGTTATTGTGCATTTCCTTGCACTGAGACACAAATCAAATATTATATTGCATTAAACTGCATTTTTCTAAATATTTAGAGCATGGCATGTTTTTCTAATTAACTATATTCTGCAACTGTCTCTCTGTAGAGAGACAAAAAAGATTCATATAAGCAAATGAAATGCAATGCATATAATGTACACATCATTCAATCATTAATACATATCCATCGTGGGTTTCACTTGTTATTATTTTAAACAATGTAACACAATGAAGTATCTCCTGCACAGAAAGTATGCAGTTTTACTGTGGTCATTTCAATTGGTCAACTCTGCCTTGTTTTTCTTCCCGCATGTTCCCGTAGGATAAAAGCAACAGCTCATGTGCAGATATATAGTACATACCAACATGCTCGGAGCCAGTCAGTGCATTGACATGCAAGTCAGACCAAGATAATAATTTGGTTTTCTTATGTCATACAGTACCACAGCACGATCCATCTCACTGTCCATCTCACCACTCACTGTTTGTTTTTCTGTAACGTAAAGGTTAACAGGAAACCCCCCTACCCTAAATGTTCTCCTCCTATGTATACTCAGACTGGACATGTTGTTCTCTTGCCTGTCTTAGTCATACTATGGCCTTAGCTCGATTAAACTGTGCATGTAAATGTACTGAGTGTTACACCTCTCACCTCCCTGAAAGGAAAATACGTGCTGTTTGCCATGACTTATGTCGACGCCACCCAACAGACGTTGTTAGATGGACACCAAGGTCAACACTTGTTGTTTTGTAATTATGCAAAGATCGGCACTCAAGCATAAAGCTGTGACACCGTCCACTGTCTCTCCACCCTCTACTTCCCCCCTGATCATGACTCAAATGTCACCATTGTATGAGGAGCAGAGCCATATTGCCTGCATGCAGACGGGCATTGTTTCTTTTCACCGACTATCATGAATATGGATATTTTCCAGGTTTCCCACAAATGGGTTGGATTTATTTTGTGCTCTCTCCCCCAGGCGGCTTTAACAATGATCTGTCAGTGTAGGAGCCAAGCTTAGTTTTTCATAAGATTGTTTCTTTCCAGCTTCATTTCCCACTCTCTCAGTTCTTGTTTTTACCATCTGCACTCATGACGGTCACCAGTTACAGAGCTATAACTTCTCTCTTTAACTTTTTTTTTTCCTCTTCTGCTCTCCCTGTCATACACCATTAGTGATTTACATCATTATTTACTTTTGGCTTTTGGCTGTTCTGGCTTCCTAAACTCCTGACACAGTCATTTGTCTTGGTTAGTAAACAGACCATTGATTTGATTTCAGCCTTTGGGTTTTTTTTTTATTAGAGAGGACTCCAAGTTGCCATTCATTAGGAAAAATAGCTAAACTAGATGGTGGACTTTTCATGTGTAGTGCCTGCATCTTTTCTGTTTAAAATTCATACTGAATTGGTTTTTACCCGCTTCGTTATCTTATCAACAGAGATCTAAACTTAAAAGAGCATTGCAGGAAACACACAGGCAGGGAAATTATCCTATATAGATTTGTAATGGACAGTTCACGGTCTGCTATGGTTCATATGGCATAAATGTCATCATCCATCCAGATCTTGATGGCATGTATATGGACATACACAAGCAGCCTATTTTTTTATTGTTTTATCCATAGGTCAATGTATTTTGTTGTTCAGCACTTTCCTGTCCAATTGCCTTTCCTTTTGTCGTTGTGTTTGTATAAGGCAAATAAACATTTTGCACATGACCACAACCTACTGGGATGGAATGTAAGATTGAGTACACACGTGTGGATGTTAGACTGCGATGCAAATCCTCATTATAGTATAAATGGAACTGCAGACATGTTGGTGCAAGAGGAAATGCACAGCAACTCTGTGGACATAAAACATAAAATATGTTGGAGTCCTAATGCGATTTGGCCCCATTACATGATGATGATGATGATGATGGAGCCTGAGGAAGATGATGAGATGCTCATAGTGACGCTGAATTCCTGAATAGAATTACAGCAGCGTATTACTTCCACTCAGTATCACATTATAACATGAAACGTTTATTGTAAAAATGTGATATGTTCAGGACTAGATACAAACCTGTTTGATTAACCTTAGAACACTAACATTGGGTGATTTTCAACCACACAATGTTATGAATACGTGATTTTCAACGTTCCTGTTGAGTAACTTCATGCTGTTTACTGACAATATCGAAAGTAGGAGTGTTTCCCTGACCCCATCACTGGCTTTTTTGATAGGAATGTGTTCGGGTGATTTTGTATGTTTGGAAATAAAAGAGTACTTCAATTTACCATGTATTGTTTTACTTTATATATTCTGATAAGAAGTATTTTTTTTCAAGTATATTATATCGGGTAAAATATACCTGGTTTTAGTGATGGTGTTACAAATAGAACATTAGTAGTCTAGGGTTAAGTACTTGGTTGGAGACACGTGAGATTATTTTTTTGTGGTAGTTACACATGAACACTCAACCAGTCATCATGGAGTGACTGGTTGAGTGTTCATGTGTAACTCATTTAATAAAAGTATAATCAACTAAAAGTGCTATCCATTCTGTGACGGGCAGGATGAAACACTAGCTATGTTTACATGTGCAAAAGTTCTTCATTCTGAAAAGATTTGTTATGATTAGAATTTTCAATTACATTGTTTATGTATGCAAAAATAAAATAATCTGATTGTGGTGTGTTTATACATGTACCAAGCGTCTGAATGGACTGTTTTGACATATTTAATATAGTCTAATTCAAAGAAGAAAAAGCTTCACTTCCGCTTCCGTGGTAAACAAACACTGTAGGTGTCGGCTCATCTCCTTGCACGCTATCTATTATTCATCTCATTTTCCTACTGCGTCCGTGACGTTTGTGTCTGTCCATTCTTATTTTTTGGAATGAAAATACAGCAGTAACAAAATGGAAATACGTCACTTTTACATGGATCTGACACGTAATAGCACCAAACCAGGAAGTCATGATCGTATTGACTGTTTATATGCACACCGATCCGAATGGGCTGTATTGGATCAGGGTTTTCAATTTGGCACATTTTTATTATATATAATATATTTTATTGTACCTGACCTTTTTATTCTGATTACTTGTATCCATGTAAACATAGCTACTGATAAGTATGTGGACACTAAGGAGAACTGGGCTGTTCAGGGAGGGTAGCGTCATTTCTGACTGATCAGTTGTTACATCATGGAAGATACAGTAGTTTCACATATGACATTTACACAATAAACTTTTCTCTTTATTCCATGAAACATATTATGTTTTTTATAAACTATCACAAAAGTGAAACTGGTCTATTATATGTTGCTGGAGTGGCAGTAATACACTTACTGAATGATTCATTGGTAGCAAGTATAAAAGAATAAATCATTGACTGTATAATAAATAATAAACATAAATAAATACATATGTTCCCAATGCTCTCCTGTTTGCAAAGGCTACAGAGACTTTTTATAAATATCAGAACAGTTCCTGTGTAACAGCTTTCATCTTTTTTTAATCTTATTTGGCTCTTGTCTTGATACGGTGTGAGGAAAAAAATTATCTCTAATTGGTATTGATTTTTGCAGCGGTCCATCCTCTGCTATATTACAACTTTCTCTGCTCTAATCGTTACTTGGATTCTGTTTAAATGTCATTTGTTTAATTTAGCTGAAAGAAATGCTGAACATGTGTGAAATATGTGTGCATTTTGTTGGCGATGGGTTCAGTGACACCACAGAAAAGTTTTTGTTATGAAGCTGACCAGAAATGTCTGCTTTGTTGTGACGGTTTAGCATTAACATGTTGCACAATGAGAATTAAAGCCAAAGATCCAAAATATCATGATTGTGGAAAATCATACCATCATATCAAATATTTAAATTTTGTTTGTTGAGTATGTCGTGTTTTTTTGACAGATGATTTTGACCTGAATAATTTCCCTATTGCCAGCAGAATGTTGCATTACCATAATGAAATGAAATGTTTCAGCTTAGCTGTAGTGTTATTTCTGTATATGAACTATGCAAATACCCATCACATTGATCTTATTTCTGTTCTTGCTATCACTTAGTAGACTCCTTAGATGAAGCTGGCAGCGTGCAACAGCTACCTGCTACATTTAAGCTATTTTATTAGATAAAACCTCCCTGTTGGACTGTGGACAACAGTTCTCAGGAGCAGCGGGAGCTGGCATTTACCAAAGAAAAGGCTATTCATGTTGTATCAGTGCTGCTTCGGGGACATACAGGAAATGCATACAGTTCTGTATATTTATAAAACACAGATATTTACAATTTCTAATTTTCCTTTTCTGCTTTTAATATTTTTACTTTTGCCATACATTTCTGCAACTTGGCTGTTTTGAGATTAAAGTTATTCATTTTTATAACAGCACTGTTTGTTCTGTTACTCCTTTTGGCTGGTTCTGTTTGTACAAACAAATATAGCTCAACACAGGGGACCCAAAACCTCAGTATTAGACTCAGCAGTTTACCTGCACCTGAAAGGTTAAGGACTCTCCTTCATGTATCGACATACATATTTTGTGTAAAGAGGAGAACGGAAAGCGGACTGAAGTGGGGGTGAAGGAAGAAGTCATGTTCAAGAAGAATCCTTCAATGGAGAAGGTCTGTGACACCACTTATCCCCGGAGGTTCAACAACCACTCACACCTGGCTTCATGTGACTATGCCGCTCTGGACAACTATCACAGTAATCAAGAGCACAGAACAACAATCTGAGTGACATCACTGACTTGGATAACAACCCTCACCGAAATACCTGGAACTTCTCCCCAGCCAAGCAGAATTTAAGAATTCACTGTCTTTAAAAAAACACTGACATCATGTCTGTTCTCAAGAATGTGTTTTTAATGAGCCCAACTGTAGATATACGTATGTCTGATGTCACTGTGTCTGTGTTTGTGTCGCAGACACACTCACATCACTCATGCTGACAACATTGACATCCCTCATTTGTGTCACTCACACTGCTGTAAAATTAAATACGATTTTTAACCATCAGAAAAAAGAAAAATGTGACAGTCAGCGTTAATGTTGTGACTGTGGCCTCTAATAAATCAATGTATGGACTGATTACTGTAAAAAAGCGAGTGAGAGGATGTCAGCTGTCTCTAATCCGTCCTGAGGATATATTGCGTTCATGCAGCTCAGAAATGTGAACGTGTCCTCCATTCACCTCTGGATGGGCTTTTTGTCACCCTAAGACTTTTTGATGACATTGAATTATCGCCTTTGCTTGTCATATATTAACGTCCATGCACATTATCCGTGTGAATTACAAATACTGAGAAAATAAACAACAAAACTGCTGTGACGGTCATCTTTTAGTGGCTATGCCTTGTTCTGACCTACATACTGTATGTGGCTGTGACACTGAGAAGCATCATCCCTTCAAAATAGAGGGTCATTCCTCTGTCTTCACTTCTCTGTCCAGTCAAGAACTAGGTGCTGAGGGTGTAGATGGAAATGGTTCAAATCCGAGTCACATGGTGACAGAGAAGCAAAATCAGAGAAGCTCCTGACTGTGTGAGTTTGTCTTTATGAGCAGACAAAAGAGAGTTCAGATTCAGAGCTCCAGTGTTCTAGTTCAAGCAAGTGACTTTATATTATGACTCATTGAGCAGCTACACAACTGCATTGTGTGGCTACATTTAGTTAGTTTATTTTGGTCACAGGTATTCACAAATAAATGCAGATACAAATGTGTTGACACACATTCTGCACATAAAAAAAAGAAAGGTATTTAAATATTTAAGAAGAAGAAGAAATAAGTAGTAGATGATTTAATCCAGAAGACGGCAGTAATGTAACATAATGGATGCCAACTAAACAACCAACCAAGCTTTCTATGTGATTGTTGCATTTATGATTAAACCTCATATGTAAATAATAGCTTGGTTTTACACACAATGAGTGAGTCACCCTAGTTTATTATCTAAACTTAATTACTGGATTAGCTGAATAGTTTTTGATTGTCTATCTTCACAAGATAAACAGGTGGATATACAATTTCCACTCCCTGTTTGATCTACCTTCATTCTTTGTAGTGTCAAAATACAACACGGACATGCTCTCTGTCCACCTTAAGTTGAGCTTCAGCCCCAGGATAATAAATACCGTGTGAGTGTTAAGGCTGTCATGCATGTTCTGTCTTCAATGCTCTCTCCTGCTGAGTGTCTGATAATACAGCCAAAGGCCAGTAAATGTCAAATGCTGTGGTCACATTCCCTCTACTCATCCTCCTCCAATCAGATCCTCCTCCCCTACAGCAACCTCTAAAGGTTTCATGCTGACTGAGGTCATGCAACAATCACACTACATCCATCCAATGCAGCAAGGTGGGAGTTATTACCTTGTAAATTTTCAAAGCAGTCAGAATGACACCTTTGTTAGTTCAAGTGTTAAGGTCTTTCCAAATAAATGACAAGATATTGTGAATATATGGAGGTGAGTTTTGACACACCCTCTCTATTGACACCAAGTGCAACAGAATTTAGTGAATAAATTATAAGAACCATAAAATTGCTTGAACTTTATCACCGTATCACTTTAGGTCAGACACTTTTTTAAGATTTGAATTTGTTACATATTGTCCAAAAAAGTGTTTTTTTTTATGTTCATCCATACTAATACCAGACAGAGTGCACTCAATGTGAGTGATTTTTCAATCTAAAGATAACATACACCTTTTCTTTTTCTCGGAAAATTGATTGATTAAAGAGTAAATACAATTCCAGGACACTGCAGGACAGAGTTTGTTCCCTGTAGGTCAACCTCCTACAGACTCTGCTTGTCACTCCATTTTCCCCTATTCCCCTCCTGCCAAGCAGCGGATTGTTTGTCAACCAAGCCACAGCGTTTGGCACCAGGGTGTAGTATGTGCAGGTATAGATAACAAAAAAGACTGGTACAGATGTGTCTTGAACACTGTGGGACTGCGTGAAGAGCTACGTTGTTGAACTGGCATGAACTGGCACATGATGGAATCAGTATCTTTCAAATTGAGAAGTCAGTTTGTCAGGTTGCAGCATATCCAATGATACTGCCAACACAACTAGGCTAAAACGAATCCTCTACTCCCTCTGCTATTCCTTCTGCTGCAATTTTAGTTACAGCACTGTATCTGAGACACATTTTAAATAAAAAGAAACCTTGCAACACTAAATCAACATTTTTCCTCAGGCTTCCTTTGCATGAGATTCAAATTTCAAGACTGAAGTCTGGACGCAAGTGAATTGCAACCTCCATCTATCGAGGGTTAATTGACTCTTAGAATCCATTTCCAGTACTCATATTTCTCTGATGCCTGAGCCATATCAAAATCAAAAAAAATATTCTGGTAAATAAAACAGACATTCCATACATAACAAACAAAATATTTCTGAACCTTCGCTGCTGGTAAGAACTCTGTCTAGACTGCAATGTGCACTGATGTGCTATTAGTTTCCAGGAAATGTTCTCCATCTGTTCACCCAGATAAAACATTCAATTTCATTTGTGTTTTAAGTCAAGCTGCAATCCCATCCTGCTCTGTCTGTGTGAGAGCTAAAAGAAGCGAAGATAAGAGTCGGATGTTGGAAAGAAATGCCCACAGGGAGTTTTACTAGTCTGCCTAAACCTACTCACCAAAGATCACCTTCCTGCATTGATTGCACCTCCATATTAACAGTACAGAGATGGTGTGCTACTCTCTTCAAAGGAAGCTAAATCATTTAGCCATCTTAGGCAGTGCCTTTATGACAAAAATTCTAAAATACGATTTTAACGCCGTTTTCTCTCCACTGTGAGATAAATAAAGCTATCTTATCTTATCTTTTTTTCATTTTTTGTTTCCACTGAGATTATGTGGTTCTGTGTTTAATTAAACTATTTGGTGGGATGCATCAAGCTCATCAGTTGATGCTGGGGATGATCAATGTTGGCTCAGCAGTCAGGTTAGTCAACAGTGCTGGCACAAATGAGGACAATGCATTGTTTTCAGACCTCTTCAGGCCTCTGCATTATCTGTCAGATCTGCTCTAAGGAACATCCATCCCTCTGTGTGTTTCGCTGGGATGATGATTGTAGTGTTTGGTGCACAGATGGTGTGGTTCCATTTCTACGGCCCATTGTCTTCTATCAGCCACAACAGGATGTTATCAGCCTAAGCCAGGCTTAGTCTGCTACAATGCTTCATTACCTGTGTGTATGTGTGTGTGTGCTGTCTGTGTCCTCAGCTTCATCCTCATCTTGCAAACAATGCTTCATTACGTGCCTCTCTCATGGCTCCCTTAACATTTCTCCCTGTCTCATTAACCAGCGAGAGTTGTGTTATCTGTTCCAGTCAGATTCACAGAGCCAGACCTTTGCCTTCTCAGTAGCACACAGAGCTCTCATATTTGTTAACAACATAATACTAATATCAGTTTGTAATGAATAATCACTGTGTAATCAGTGTGCATGCACTTGTATGTGTCATTGTAAACAATATTATAAACACAGTTATATCCACAGTATTTCACAGAATTGAGTGATTGACATTTTGCTTGTATTAATAATGTCAAGAAACAAATCTGGAAATATTATATTTAATATGTAACACGAAACACTTCAAATTCAAGCTTATTTTCAGATTTTAAATCTCCTGCACAAACACAGCGCAGGAAAAGGCTTATGAGAAAACAACCTGGTGTGAAAGTAATGTTGGACTTAATGAGAGATGGTGACAGATGCTATAAGTTCAGCTGGTTATTTTACCTGTAGACAGAGCCATGCTAATTGTAGTATCTTTTTTCACAAGCATTCATTTGCACAGGCATGATGATATTCATCATCTCCTCTACCTCACAGTAAGAAAAGGAATAATCACATTCGTGTTGAACTGGTTCCTCGGGAGCTAGGTTTTGAAATATTGGCCCATTTTAATTTCTGACATCTTTAACACTTCTGTACTACTAATGTGTGGGGATAATTCTGAGAAGCCAGAACATTCTGCTGTGGTGGAGGCCTGTAATGTTTATCTTTATCACCCTTTGCCTTTTTCTGTTGACCTGAAGGGCTTGTTTGCATTGAATGCAAATAACTATACGTCTCTTATTTAGAATGTCAATGCATGGTTGCTTCAGGAAAAGAGGACTTTGTCATGTTTAGTCAGGTGGTTGAGGCTGGATGCCGTCACGGTCTGCTTTGCCCATAGCAAAATATTCAAAGTCAGTCAGTGTGAGTACAGATGAATATAATGGCAGGACTGAAGGATGTCACATTTCATAAGAAAGTGTCAGGTCATCACAGAAAGATCATTGATCATTCACATTGTGTTGTTTCAGTATTATAAATTCCAGATAAAGGATTTCAAGGCACAGTCAATGAAATGAGTCACCAGAACACAAATAATATGGGACGCAGGGATTTGAAGGATGTATACTTAGATGTAATTATTCAGAGTTATGCAATGATGAAGAGCATGTCTGTCACATTTGTTTGATATGAGATGAATGTTTTAATGAGCAACAGCATCCATTTAGGTCTGCACTTACATAATAGCTTAACTGATTTATTTTACTTATTTCAACTGAAAGAGATCTACTTCTATCATCTATATTAATGGTGGAGGATGTTTCATGTGTTTACACATGAATCTCGTTCTGTTTTGCTTGTGAACGTTTGAAATTCTGGACTCATGTGCATGTGTTAGATTATTGCTTGACAGCGGGCAGGTTTAATGCTTGGTGCTGCAGGTACCAGAGTTCCATCTGTCATGTTAACTACATAGTAAGAGTTGCTAGTGTAACTAGATCAATAGTGAAGTGCTGCCCTCCATTTCTGCAATTGTTGGGTCCACTTTGTCCCACACTTTTCAAGGTTATCAAGGTTTCCAACAAACATTGAAAACCTTGTCCAAGAGCTCATTTTCGAATTAGGTGTTTGCACCAAATGTAAAACCTGATAGCACAATTTGATCGACTGACATTTGAGTTTATGGTTGAAAAGAACATTTCTCTACCTCTGCTGAATGCAACAATGGCGATTGAGATTGGTTGAGAATGAGAAGCCTTCACCATGTATGTGTCAGTAGAGCATAATGAGGCTGGTGAACAGCTGATTATGAATGCATGATTTAAAAAAAAAAAGAAAAGCCAGCCGACTGCTCAGCTTACTATTCACGAGCTCTATATGCAGTGATAAACATGCATATTAGAGACCAGTGCAAGTGCTGACATCTGATTTACAAGGTCTTTTCAAGAATTCATTTATGTTGAGCACCTTTTTCCTAAATGGGCCTGGCACTTGTGTGGATTGCTGTGCCTCTAGGCTGCATGCCCTCGCCAATTAAAATCAGTTTGTCTAATTGATAAATGTTATCACTTAATATGTTGTGACAGAAAATTAATGCACTGGTCAGAGCGGGTGTGTGAAGGTCGTGGTGGACTGCTGATGGTGTAATTGGTTTTACTGTGGTCCAGAGTTGTTTTGAGTGGAACATAGTAGTCTATCCTGCTAATGGCCAATACTGGCACATTACACTTTACACTTACACCAGGATCCAGTGTCCAAATCCCTGAAAAGACTGACATTACTAAAATGAAATTATACGTAGAACTACCAAATATCCTTTCCTGAATACTCTTGTGGTGTAATGTATGGTATCTAAGGGGGTACTTTGTGATGAATTGGATCTGTTTTATTGATTTCTCACATTACCCAGAGTTCCCTTTTGCACAACCCAGAAAAAGGCTGTGAACTCATCGTTAGGTGCTTTTCACATGTAGGTATAGATGTAGACAGTTTGATAGTAATAGAACAGGGAACTGCAGACAGACAGCAATTAATAAACAGAAGAAAGTGGAACATCTGTCCAGATGCAACATTTTACTCAGAGGATGGAGACCAGACCAGAGCAAAAACAGGGAGGGAATGTTTCATTTGTTGATTCCAATCACATAATGTTCACATAATATTACTGTGTGTGCCAAATGTGTGAATAAGCACCTTGTTGCTGACAAGTTAGGTAATATGCTGTCAGTTGTGCATCAGCTTGATTTGATTTCTTTTGCCCTCTGGTGGCCATAAAACGATTAACGGAGTCTTCCACGTTCACTAATCACATGTAAAGCAGTTAATGGCTCTGCTCTAGGATACTTTTGAGACCTCTTATCATCAGGCTGAGTACTCTTCCTCCGAGCTCCTATACTTTAATATCAGTGACATTTAAATGCATTTGCATTTAGACCCCTTAAATTTTCAGCTTTGCCAATTTGCTTTGTTCAATTTAATTTATGGCTTCACCCACATGGATAAGCTCTGCTGCTATCTATAACGTTCTTGAAATAGTTATATTTTTGGTGAACTTGCTTTCTTGCTAAAAGCTTGATGAAATGATGTCTCCTTAATGTGAAGCTATAAGCCAGAATATATTTAAGCACAAAGAACAGAGAGAAACACCTTGGATGGATCTGTCCAAAACATTACATCCACCTACCAGTATCTCTAAAGCAAAGTCTTTATTAGATCTCCTGCAGCTCAGTCTCATTTTTCTTCCCTTTCAGTAGCTTTATGAAAGATTCATACACAGGGATGGTAACAGCCCGCTCTTATTTAAAAAATCATCCATCTGTTCTTATGTTCAGACTTCTTCTTTAGATCTGAATCTGCACTTTCTGAGAGAAAAGTTCTCTAAGTGGTCGGCTAAAAGTCTATTTGCATGCTGGTACAGGCTTCTCCTACAGGAGACTCAACATCGATTCATTTAACACCCTCGGCCATCCTAAATACTCTTTTGCTGTTTGCAAAAAAATAACAACAATGCTTTTGTTTCTGTTTGCACTTACTTAAACAAGAACATAAGGACATTCCCTCAGTCTTCCTGCTTTTTATAATAAATGTAACATAATGATTGATTTACAATTTTCAAGTCAAGTAGCTGCAAAATCGACAAGCAGAGAGGGTCATAGGTCATAAATACATTATACATACACACACAGCACAACACTGGGTTAAATAAACACCTAACTGCTCCATCTGACTTCAGGTCAGTGGTAGCGTTGCAGGTTGCCCTGTCACTGACTCAGCTGCACACTCTTTAATTATACACCCATTGATTGGCCAGGACATCGATAAAGCATTAAAGCAGCTTAATCCTTGCTTTATTGACATGAGAAACATGAGCAACACATAGTTCATGTATTAATCCTTAGCCTGAGGAAGAGCACTTGTATTTGTAGCCTCCTGCATTTTAATGGAACGGCCATGGATTTCATGAAATATCAATAGAAAGAAGAGGCACAGATCAATTCTGACTTTTAATGGGGAACTGCTGAAAGTTACTGTGTTGATGAGATATTGCCAAACCATGATCTTTCTGTTCTCTTAATCTAAACTGAAAAATCTATGAAGAAGCATAACTTCTTTTATAGTGAAATTGGAGCTGAGTGAGAAAGCAGTTTCCAATTGTGTGTGTGTGTGTGTGTGTATGTGTTAAGTCAGTTAATTCATGTATAGATACTGGGTTTATCCACCTTCTCCTTCATCTTTGCATCTATACAGTAGATGAGAGTTGTTGCTGAGGGAGTCACTCCATCACTTCTGTGGTGACCTCCAAGGTTCCAGTCTATGAATGGTAAGCACCTTTGGGTGGAGCCACTGGTGGTGGAGGGCAGCAGGAGCCATGGGTGGATAGGGACCAGTGAGCCACCAGTCACCATGACTGTGACAGATAGAGGGCACAGAAAAAAGGACTTGCTTTACAGCTAACTGACAGCAGGGTAATTGACTGAAACCCCCCAAATGCAGTTCACTCGAGAAAAATGGGTTGAACTGCCTTTGAAGAACTGGTATACACTTTGGTGCCTAAATGTTGTTTCTTATTTAATTGCACACAATCAGCTGACAGTGACAAGGACGATAGCAGCTCACGCTCTGCATGCTTGTTCTGGATAGTGCACTAGCAGCTCTCCTGCTGTTGTTACCCCTACAAGCATACAGTATGGACAGGCTTTGAGCTTGATCTTGCAAAAATGTTCCCCCTGGGTTATCAAGACAAGTATTGGTAAGGTATGCTATATATGTATGTATATATATATATATAGTGCTTTTTGTAAAAATATAAAACAATACATTTCATGTTGTGAAGCCTTAATTTTTTTCCCTCCTCCAAACAATGTAGCTTCAAAAGTCTTGCTGTAACTTTTCCCATTAGCCGCACAGCAGTGCTCCATTACAGCATCAAAAGAACATACTTATCTTTATTGCAAATCAGCCTTTCATGCATTTCCTGAGGGAAATAGGAATATTGATAAAAAAACAAGAAACATGAGAGACGTATCCAGCCTTGTATCCTAACACTAGGAGCTACATTCATTTCTTTGGCTTACAAACACTGGTTTCATTTGTTTTCTTGGTGTGAAAGTGAACAGTTGGAGTGAGTTTAATGATTGTTTACTATACAGCTGTCAATTGTTTTACCATAACTTGTCCACAAACAAAAGCATCACAGTTTGGAGCCAAATACCTGAAGCAAATTTAGTAACCAACTAAATTTTTTATTAACTTAAGCATCATGACACAGTCTGTAACCCTTTGAGTACAATTGAGTTGGCCACTCTGATTTGGAGAAATAACAATGAACAGACATGGGGGGTTACTCGTCTGTGGTCTTCTATCAAAACATGGACAAGCACATCAGGATCTAAAATTTTGCTTTTTAAAAAGTCAGACATTAAAGGAGAAAACACAATGGCTTTTTTTTTTTTTTTTTTACTAGGAACTGAATCAAGAACACCATAGTCAGTTTCAACGTTTTTTTTTACATGTGTACACAGTTCTTTTTGTCTTTTTCTCATGAGGAGATTTTTCAGTTTATACAGACGTGTTGGAGAAATAAAATGGCTTGTCTGCACGGTGAACAGTCTGCCAGAGCTCCTGGTCTGTTTGCACAGATCTTGGTCTGTGCACATTTCAAATTTCCAAAATCCTCTTCTGTGAATGCTTTTTTCGTGAGGGCCACTGATCAGAGATCTGTACATACACACAGGCTTGTCAAATCCAAGTTGTCCTAAAACAGTGAAAAGACATTAAACTATGACAAATACTAAAAGGGTTAAGGCAAGAATAGAAAAACAAAGAAATAGTAAAAACAATAGAAACATTGCATCTCTCCTACTCGACTTACAATGCTCATGTCCTAAGAAGCTGTGGTAGTGAACATTATTACTCTTACTCTCTTTACAGAAGCCTTCACTTTACACATTATTTACAGAAATCAGAACCTGTCCCACAAAAATAATAGCAGTCCACTGAAATGAACACATTAGTCATAAACACAATGATATTTAAAAACTGTATAATTCCCTCATATTGTCAGTATGTAAAAACATTTACACACAGACTTGCAAATAGTGTTATACAGCAGTCATATTTCATATCAAATAAATCAATGGAGCAATCTCAAAACCTTTCTTTTGTACAAATGTCTGCTTTTGATTGCTGTGTTAAATTATGATGGTTCAGATATAATTTACAGCACTTAATTGTGGTGTGTGTGTGTGTGTGTGTGAGTGTGTGTGTGAGTGTGTCTGTGTGGCATTTTGATGGAGTGGAGAATATTGTTAGACGTAGTGACAACCAGACGTGACACAAGGACATTGTGGCTGACAGGTGAGTGCGGCAGCACACCTGGCTGCACACCTCCGTCCTGTTTTGAGGCTGAGCAACCAACACCACTTTTCACCAGAAAATGACCCTGGTGCTTTGAAATCCAAACAATGGTCCTCTGTGTTGAAAGGGAACAAACAGCTCTTTTGATGCTGCTTCTTTTGACCAAAAACAAGAACCAGTTTGACATGGAATCATGGAGGGTCAGGTAAAGGGAAATGGCAGACACTTTCATCTTTAATGCCGCTTCCAAATAAAATGCATTTAAGTTGTTTTTTTTTCCATTATAGCTCGTGTAAATTACAACACTTTCAAATATATCACAATTGTTGTATTGCTCTCAGTACATTACATTTTACTGTCATAATTGTCATGGAATGCACACATGAAAATTAGGTTTATTGAGCCTCAAACTCAACTAGACATAGTGCATGGAAACAATATGCATCTCCTGCTTTACTCATTTTCTGCCTTCAGATGTGTGGATGTGCTCTCATCAGCTCGTTTCGTCTCCTGCATTAGACTAATTTTGAAGGTCTTCCCTACAAATGCACAACAATGTGTTGTAGCAGGTCGTATTGCGCGCAACAAAGACTCCTTAAATGTTTTTCTGCAACAGGAACACTTGCCTTGAAGTTTGACTTTTTCGTTGTTAATACTCTAAGGAGTGACAGGCTATCTGATTTATGTAGTTTAAATATGCTGTATGTAAGTTAAGCTCAAGCTACACAATTTACAGCTGTTTACTCACCTAAATGATGCAAGTTCAAACTCTCCTCATTGAATGTCTGCCTCTATCAGTGGAAAAGAAACACATATGTTAAGTGTTCTGTCACCTCTTTTCTATCCAGCTAGACCTGACCCAGCTGGCCCATCTCAACATGTTCTGTTAGCATGTGACTGTAGCATCCAGTCTGACCTGAAACAAGTAGATCACCTTAGAAGGCTTTTTATAGTGTAGTGTGTTGTAAAAGCAACAATGGCTTGAGAGCCTGACGGGAGTTTATTGGTGGCTTTTGGTTCATTTTGCACCACCTTGGCTCGCAGCCTAATGATGTGCTTTGATTCCATGTATATATCATAAAATGCAGAGTATATTTAAATGACATACTTTGTAAATGTAGGTCACTGCTTTGAGGATTGATTTGCACTGTGGAAGATTATCTCAATCTCTGGAAAATAGTTTTCCGGCAATAAAAGGATGAAGATACCTGCATCACTACTGATGATGAAGAAAAACAAGAGAAGAAGGAGAAGAAAGTGTTCAGTGAGTGTGCAGTGGACAATGAATTTGCTTCAGATAAATTGTAACTAGAAATCCATTTTTCACCTGAGCTCATGGTGAACCAGGAATGGTGGTGGAAAGTTAATGCAGTTTTCAAATTCTGTGCATTTTCAATTCATTTGAGAACATGTCTTAGATTCCCACCTTTCCTTGCTGTGAGGAAATACAACAATGATGAACAAACAGGGTGATGAAGACGCTTGAGAAAAACTGGAGGAGGAGGAGACAAGGTAAGATGTCAGAGCAACATCAGATCTTTGAAAATGTGAACTGCAGCTGGAAAAAAAACTACATACTTAATAAGCCTGGAGGTCTGAAAACAGATTCAACACTTGGTGACCTTCTGGCATACTCAAATCCAAGCCTGCCTGACAAAGCTTTAATTATCCACATTCTCTAAAAAAATGTTTCTCTCTGCCACACTGTGAACACCGTATGGTTCAGAGCTGAGGAGCCTGGAGAAGCATTGCAAAGGCTGTTGTACAGCAGAAAACCTCATAACACTGCTGCCATTCTTAAACACAACCGCATACATTGTTTTCAGCCTAATGCAGTATTCAGGTCAGGTGACATAGCTGTGACTGTGTTCGGGTGGAACACTGTCATACAGAAGTATGTCATACAGAAGAATGGCAGAAATGTCAAAAGGTGAGAAAAAGAAGATAAAACTGACAATTATTAAGTACTCTTATACTTTGAACTGGAAAAATACCAATCTATAAAGCACAATTTATAGGAATTTTTACCGAATAAATACATTATTTCAATTATGTTGTTTAGGATTCTTTATTTTATCTCTATTGATTTACCAGCCTCACAAGGACCAAAATAGACTGTGTATTCAGGTGTAGCTTAAAGCTTCAGCAAAACAAAAGAACAACTTGAAACTAGTGCAAAAGTCAAGAGATGTCATTTAAAAAATATTTTCTCAGTTCACAGTTCACAAGATGTTGCTCTTAAACAACAAGTTTAAATACCATTGAAAACTATAAGACATATGATGGTATCTCACTTGATAGTTCATGTTGTGATGTCCTTTTCAAATTATGATGGAAAACTAACTTAATCAAGGCCAGTCAGTTTTTATGAAAGTATCTGATCTTATGAGTTGATTCAGTGAATGTTCAACTGAACACCTGCTTACAATATTTTGTCAAAATATCAGATATTAGGAAAATCGTGGATATTGCAGAGATCAGTAAAAAACTTTGTAGAACATTCACAACAGAGTGTAAAGAGATTTGTGTTATAACTCTACATTTGGCCAGAAAAACATCAATCTACAGATGCACTAAAGCAGGATACATGCTGTTCATATGATACATGATTTATATTTTCACCAGTTTTACCACAGACTAAATGTTGCTTTGGTTGACCGGGTCTATCTGGTCAACCCATAGGTTAAGGTACAGTAAAATACTAAGAAAATATGACAAAACATTTATTGAGGGACATTTCTAATTATGATTATAACGGATGTAGAAATTGATTTATGACTTAATGAAGCATTAAAACATGAGATACCATATAGACTATTTACCACTCTATTCATATTCTACCCACACTGCATAATGTAAAATCCTTCTTGATTTCCAAATTTAAGATTTAAAACCATTGAAGATGAAACTGCACAGAGTGGAAAACTAAACCTGCAATTGTTGGGGGCAATTTTCTTGACATTTGTTTCAACTTTTAACTTCATCCTGTTTCAGTAAAAGAATATTGCACAGAGGATGCACTACTTCTGATTGACCACAACACTACAGGAACTGACTGACAGCTGGAGCACTACAAGTTCTGTCCAGCTGCAAATCCAATGTATTTGTACCACTGAGCTGCTTGTCTCTGGTTTCAGTTCAACATGTGATAGTGAACACATGTAGAGAAATGGAAATGACACAAAACACGTAGACAACACAGTGACTGGTGTGAGAGGGACTCCCACACACACATTCACACACAGAGGCACACACCCACACAGTTTGCTGAGAGAGTTGCAAACAGCCTCAGTCCCTCAGTTTGCCCAGTCTGTATTTTCTGTGCTCACACCAGCATGTGTGTGTGTGTGCATGAGTCTTTTATATGGATCCAAGGAGAGAGTCAGCAGATGGAGGAGGGGGCGTGGCAGTCCCATAGTGAGAAGAGGGTCATGGGGGGCTTTAGTTGTTCTGAAGGCAGTCGAGATCCACTGAGCAGCAAACATTCCCGTTCTGAGACATGAAAGAAGTGATATAAAGTTAGATCTACTGAGGTGTAATACAATATGCAGTACATTTTGAATATTCTTTCAGGCCACATTCAGCTACAAATCAGAGCTTAATGTAGAAGGAACTTGTGAGGTTAATGTGATCTACGTCTGCAAAGTCAGTAGGTTCATTTTACACAAATTACAAAAGCATGCACAGTACTTTCCTCTTACCCTTAGGTATCTACTTATTCATTTTCAGAATTGTCTACTGTGCTTTTTAGACATCCATCACTGTGAGTTATGCCACCACTCTTGTAAATTGGAAGTGAACAGAGTTTAGGATGTGTGACACTTAGAGGTGACAACTTTGAAAAATTTAACAGCAATATATCTTTTCACAGACAAGGTCCTGGTTGAACTAGATGATCAGCAGACTTCAATGTCACAGTGCCACACTTTCCCATTGGAACTACTTTCTACAGAGGAATGGTCCTAATGATAAAGATTTAAGAGGTCACTATATCAAAAGATTAGCACAAACACTGTCTACATGGTTGGATACTTGTTCAGAAGAAGGTAAATATATTGCTGAGCAGGGAAATGGTGGTTGGTTTACAACTAATTTAATTTATTGATCATCTTAGCAATTATAGTGCATATAAAACAATGATGGTATAATCTATTCCATATACTGAAAAAAGTAAATAAATAAGTATTGTCCGAAATGCATGATACACACAGTGCCATGGTCCATCATTACCATAAATATTGGTGCTGTAGATAAGTTTGTCAACTCACACACACTATTAGAGTAAATACACACTAAATATGGTTTAATCCGCTGATTAAAAACACACACCTGACTAAACTTTCCTGTCTTTGAAGCATCTTCGACAGGAACCAAACCAGCTTCAGGCTGTCCAGACTGATCTCCAAAAACACACTGCTGCATTTTATTTTTACTAAATGTGTGGAGATGATCTAAGTTGTGGTGACATTTTTAAAATGTAATGTCTCTTACATCATCAGTGAAGAGAGACAAGCAGATGTTACATATTCTTCTGTAAACTAAACTCAATTTACTCCAAAAATGATTGTGTAGTGTAAGAGCAGTATTAAAGCAAACCTCCATTGTGGCTGTTCACCTACCTTACACTTGCAGGTAGTGCAGGGTGAGTTGGGCATATGCCATGTGTCTCCACTGAGGCGGGCGACCCCAGCAGGGTCCTGGCATGTCTGCCGGATGTCATATGACAGGCTGTCGGCCAGGCAAGGGTCTGTGACGCAACGCGGGCAACATTCACCCTCTGCCACCGCTGTGTACTCACACAGCAACACTGGGCAAACCAGAGGCCAGCAGTCCACCTCCCCCTCCTGCAGAGGCACAGAGAAGTAAAATAAGGAAAGGTGTAGGAAATGTTTCTTGAGGTGTTGTTTTTTTCTTTTAATCAGCTCATGTGGAAACAGCTTTCACAGCTCACACACTGTTTTGTTGCTACAACTCTAATTAGAGAGGTGGTAATTATCTGAGCCCTCCACACACAGCAGAGCAGCGGATCATGGCCAGGTATTAAACTAATCCCAGCCAGCCTGTCACCAGACTCTTTTAACAAACCACACTGAGGGAGTTAAAATGAATGTCAGCTTTTGTTTGTGCAGGCAAAACACCTAGCTTTGAGTGCTCGTGTTTTTCTGAGTACAGACCGTGCAGCGGCACTGCTGGCAGCCGTCCATCCAGGACGCTCCGCTGCGGTAAAGTGTGCGTCCACTCTTGTCCAGGCACTGGCTGTTAGGCCTGTTGTCACAGTTGGGACAGCAGAACAGATCCTCGTTTGGGTCTCCGCAGTCACAGGGTCTCTTTCTGCAGTATGTCTGCCCATCCTACAAAACAGAGGTCACAGTGGTCAGATAGCAATAATGGAGCCTGACACACAGTCTGTGGATGATTTCATTGGGTGATTTTTGTTGTGATTGATGTTATTATTCTGCTTTTTTTGGTCTTCGTGAACAGAAGTGATCTAACATCATTTATATGCTGTGTTCTTGCCATTTGGACGGTGCCATGTTAGCAAACAGAGGTTCAGAGATGTCACCTGTGTTTTTACTCGTACTCCAACTGTTTGCAGCTGTCTTGCTTTACTGGCACAATGTTGCTGTTGACTCTGTCTGCTGTCTTGTCTTGTCATGAAACAATTTACTTCCTGTATACAGCACAGGAATGTCACCAGGTGGCAAGTGATTTGAATACTGCAGAGAGTCGTGGCACTGATAACTTTAATCAGCATTGTGAGGACTCATTTGACATGTTTAGATTTAAAGTTAGCACTCCACAACTCTAATAGCCCCTAGGGCGAGGGTGCCTCACCTTTCAACAATACAAAATAAAACAAGACCCACTGTGATCATATACATAATTAAGATTACAAAAACACCTCACTAAGTGAAAAAATATGGTGTGAAATTTCGCCTGTGCAAAATATTCATTTTGATGCTCACAGAGTGTTCACCTTGAGAAAGGAAATATTCAATATGTCAAAAACAAATCAATAAACAAATCACATTTGGCTTGTTTTTAGTATCTTTGCTGTAGTTCAGTTTAAAAAAAGAAAATACCTAAAAGCAATAAATCATGATTTAAAACCCTATATTAATTCCATTTAAGACAATGGGATAAGATCAAGGTGAGTATCTCACATCTCTCCCAGATGCCATAAGGAAGAGTTAGTCACCAATTGGGTATATTACATTCCTTCTCTTTTAACTCAAGGCTACTTTAGTAACTCTCAAATCTCAATGTTCTAACTGCAGCCATAAATGAAGCAAACATTGTGATAGACGTTTTGTAATTTGAGCTGTAATACAAAGTCAAACACAGCATTCTGTTAGCTCTGTGAGACTCTCCCGTCACCATGTCCCTGGCTCTCTGTCTCTACCCAGAGAGAAGTTTATGGGCCTTATTACTCAGCACTGCCAGCACTGTCTGGCCAGGGGATGCTGGTGTAATGGAGATGTAAAAATGTTACATAAAATGGCTGTTAGAAAATGTATGGGGGCCATAAAATCATTCTGCATACCATTAAAAGGGCAATTCAGAGCCAATTTTTTATAGATGCATATTGTCCTGCTACAGTAACCGCTGAGTCCCCTGGTGCCAATATCGATGGCCTTGGTCTTTACAGTTGCGGCCCTGGACTTGCTGGGAAATTACTGCCAATTGTACCATGTTGGCAGAATGTATGAAGACAGACTTAATTTAGATGCTGGAAATAACATCAGGCCCAACTGCCAACTTTACTACTTTACAGCTTTTTACAGCTACTTTGATGACAACTATTTATTTTTTATTATTAGATGTGCCTTGTTGTCAACAAAGACATTAGAAGAGATATTACTCTCTAGGTACATTTCATTCACCTAAATTTTTAGTTTTTCAATTTCCTTTCTATAAATGCTTTTAAAAGCTGAATATGAACGATAATGCTCCCACTTTTAATTTCACATCCCAGAGTGTCTACCAAATAATTTCATCTTTGTATATACATATATGCAGTGTGTTTTTCTTGATGTGTTGTTTTGTGGGATTGCATTGCCCTGACCTCTCAGGGCCACCGTAATTTATTGTAGCTAGGTCAAGGATATTATAAAACACTGCCATTGGCCATCTGCATGTGGCTGCTTTGACTGAATCATTTCTCAACATTTGCTCCAGCACATCCACACTGATTGTTGTTGTAGTATGTTATCGTGCCTGGTTTAGCCTTTAGTGATGTTCCTGCTTTCCTGTGTAAGGCTCCACCAATTTCAACACCACACTGTCTCCTAGCCTCTGACCTGGCCTCCGCGTCTTGTCTCCTCCCAGGTATGGTGCACCATTCACCATTTATTTAGTATCGGCATCAGCAGCAAGCCAGAACTTGATGCCACATTTGTCTGGTTTGCTGGCGATGTATTGGATGAAGCTGAATGTTGACTTTGTTGGAAAGAGCTGTTCATCCACAGTAATGTTGACACCAGGTTTCAGCGCGCACTGAGGGGCCCGCTGCTTCCGTTACAACTTTCTGACTCTATCTTCTCCCACTGTTTTCACATGGCTTTACAACTCTCCATATTGTGCTATCTTTTGCTTTTTCATGCCTTTCTGCAACAGCTGCTGGCACAACAGGCAACCCAAGGTTTTGAACTGTCACCAGAACATATTGCGTGTTAGTTTTTTCTTTTCTTTTTTTGTCTGAGTCTAAACTATAGTGGAAGTGTGACTGCAGCGGGTGTGTGACTTGAAAACATCCTGCTCGTGAAATACCTCCTGTGTCACTGCAGGATGTAAATGATGGAAGTGACCGAAAGACCATGCATGCTGTCATTTCAATTTACATAGTTTCTGCATAGAATTGCAGGAAAGGAAAGATGTATTTGGAATATTTCTATCACCTGATGTTTATAAGTTAAATGTCATCATTTATAATACACGTTTCTTATCTTACATTTGTAGATTATTTCATGTGCAACACTGTGGTGTCCAAATAATTGTATTCCCACAAACCCCTCAATGTCTATTTTGCTTTAATTAATTAATTTAAATCGATCAATATATCACTGCCCCCACAATCCTGATCACAGAAATGAGTCATTATGCTGCCTCAAATATTTGTCAGGATATAACACAGGCTAATGACGAACAGATGGGAGCTCTGAGGAGTTTTTTCCTTGAATCATCCCCTTATGATGCTTATTTATTCTCTCCTGAGGTTAGAATGCTGAGAAATGGCAAGATATTTCTGTTTAGGTCATATGAATTTATATTGATGTCAGCTAAATGTACCCGACAGTCAATTACACATGTATATGTCTTTGTTTATGTTGTGTTGCAACAGTATCGGAAACCATGAAGTCAGCTAGCGCTTCACTACTAATAGGGAGTGTGGAATATCAGATATGTTCTATCCCAATTAAATAAAATTGATTTTCTGTGAAAATCAAATAAATATGATAAATATTTAGCTTAAGTGAAAATCTAAACATGTTTGCACACTTAAAGATGGCATTTTGAAGTATTTTTTCCCCATATATCAAAGTATCTAAAACTTAGGATTGATTAAGAATTGCTCAATACATATTGACACGTCTATAAGCCTGTGTTCTTCATTACAAGCACAATATATATTAACAGCTTAGAGGGTTTGCGATCAATGAAATCAATTAAAAAAATCTGCAGTGTACATAAATGTGCAGATGTTCCTTCTTTTGTACCTTGCAGGAGCATATGGTGCAGCGGTCAAAGCTGGGTTTCCAGTCTTCTCCATTGTGTCTGATTCCTTCTTCCTGTGGGCAGTCGCCACTGCAGCCGGGACCAGATGTACACACACAGTCGTAGCCTCCTGGGAGGTTTACACACACGCTGTCGTTCCAGCAGGTGTGTGTCTGTGAACTGCACTCATCAATGTCTGCAAAATAAAGAGCAAGCCAAAACAAATTACTATTAACATGTTCATTTCATATCTTGTTGTGAATGCAACATAGTAAAAAAACACACAGAAAAAAGGGAGATTATATTTACATTTAGTCATTTGACGTTGTTATTTAAAATGATTTGTAAGTGATTATTAAGATTAAACGTAACATCATCAGCAAACAAGCAAACACTACAGCCATGCAGATTTACTGCACATTTCAAATTTCACATGATGGTTTTGTATTCAATTCGATTTTCTCAAAGGTTGATATAGACACAATGCAAATATAGATCTAAATTTGTTAAATAGCCACAAATTGTATTATTCACATCTTTTATCCCTTTATGTTTTTGAGATTAAGGCGTGTGTAGTATTTATAATAATCACGGTGAATTCTTAAGTCACTTCAATGAGCAATCTGACATTTACTCAATACTCAAAACAAGGTATTTGCTATTTTGGGCTGTAAAATGTAAGATCATATGGAACCTTACAGACCAAGTGGCAACACAGCTTCTGTGAAACAGACTCTTCATAGTAGATTCCCAAGAGTCATTGTGGCATCTGGTCATTCAGCTTTTTTTAGTTTGCTTGTCTACCAACCATATATCTGAGCACATAGGACACATTGCATTTCGGTGTACTTTTCTTTATCAGCACAGGACAGGAAACTCCAAAGATCAGTCCCTACTTTCATCATGAAGCCATGACATTTTCCCTTTATCCTTACTAAATGTGAGCTGTTTATAGAGGAAAAGACCAAAGTTCCCGCTCTGCTCTCCTGCCTCCAGACATCGATCACACCCACACAACACTCATGGCAACCTACTAGTGTTGTGTGAACAAAAAAAAATTTAATTTATGTTACACATAAGGCATTTAATGTCATGTGAGACTCTATGTGAGCAGACTTGTCTCAAACATCACATCATCATCATGTGACCATGTTATGTCCCTGTGTTGATACTTGAGAAAATGTAAAATGTTATCCTCAGATTATCACATCCTTATTTTACTTTGACTACTCCTGCCTGTCCATTAACAATTATGGTTACACTTTACATTACAGTACAGTAACAATACAACAATAGTATGTCTCAATATGGAAATAAATATACAATACAAACTTTTTACAAAGCTTTTTACAAACCCTATGTCATATTAATCCTAGAGCAAAATCACTCACATCATAGCTCAAATAAGGAGGTCAGTCTGTAGACCAGAGAGTTATTTTCAGTCATGTCTATAATAAAAGTGATGAAACCATGTCAAGAGTAGGTACCCAAACTGTCAGGCTGGTTAATTTTCATAGGAGCTGTTTATTCATGACATTATTTTTTAAAAGCACTGTAGCTGAAGTTAGATTATCTAAGAAAATGGATAATACATACATTACAAGTACATCTTTCAAAACTACTAACTAGCAATACAAGGATGACCAAAGAATAACAAAGCAGCCAAAATGCCCCAGTGGTTCCTCTCAACAGCTACACACACATTAGGTCTAAACACTTCAACATATATTTGTTTTCTCCCGTGGAGCATGATGAATAGTATCTGGCAAACAGACCTGCTCTGGTTGGATATGAGTTTTCGGTCAATGCTGCATCAACAACAAGCACATTGACATTGTGACAGTTCTGAACACACATGCTAATTGGCTTCAGTATCCAGTTTACTCCACACAGAGAGAAGAAAACAGCTCAGCTCAGAATTCATTGTGTCCTGTGACAGATGATTTGCATTTACTAAATGAAATCCCCATCAGCCAGTCAGAAATGTTGTAGCTCCGGTGGGGAAGGAGCTACATTCACAGCAACCACATGCTGCTGCTCACAGATGAAGCTCAGCTCATTCTTACACATGAGCTGTGATAGCCTGTCTTATAGCCAAACACAATGAACCTGACCACGATGCATCTATAGTGAAAAGCTTGCGCTATTTCCCACAAAAGCACTAATCCCGGAGTTAATTCACATGATAACACATTTCTCTTTAGGCATAGGAACATAAACACAAATAAATGTAACAAATAAATCTCTCTGACAGATGTAATTATAAGTAATCAGAAAGCTCAATCTTTAAATATTTAAAACATTTTTAGCTGGTATGTCTCCAGGCTGCCGATCTCAAAGAGAGAAAATGATGCACACACACTGTCGTGCAGGGAAACAGTGGAGTTTATAGTGTTTTACCCTCATCTTTATGCACATCTGTTTATTAAAGCCACCTGTCTTTCCCTAAAGCATGAGGCATAATGAACATGTTTTCAGATGCAGCTCATGCAGTTCTTAGTCAAAGCAATAAAGAAAAAGCACTGCTGTATGCAGCTGCTCCGGTCTTCACCACAGCAATATGCAGAGTAGAACAATGCAACATAAAACCATCAAATGAGGCACTTCACAGCGGCTAATGCACCATGCTGCACTGACAAAACACAGAACTTACAACCCACAGTCCTTTATGACACTGATACTACAATACCAACGCTATAGTGACCATACAGTACAATTATTTCTCAATCGCTTTATTGAAACACATTCAGAAAATATGGGAAATATGTATGCAGTTTTAAAATAACAAATTTTTCCAAAAATAATCAGTTTCTACACGTGTTGAGTATTTAGTGTGACCTACCATTACACTTAGACAGTAACACAACCCTCTTAAAGCTCTCTTAAAACTGAAATACAACATAAAAAACATAAAAACAACAAAGCTGGTGGTGCCCTAAGGCTTTGCACAGTGCACATTTGAAATGTTTGTTAATGCACAACGTTGTTTTACACCTGCACAGTTTTGACATACTTTAATAAGGCATTGTAACTGCAGCCTGAAACATTTACTGGCTGCTCAACAATGGCCTATATGAGCAGTCTCAGCATCTGTGTTTCACGATTTGAAAATTGTTATGTTACGGAACAATGCAGACAAATGCTTCAGCAATTGGAAATTGTGTCATTGTTATTATTTTGTGTTAGGGGTTTATTTTTAGGGATCATTCAGAGTGCACTCTATCCATCTCCTGCACAGCCAGCACATAATTGTCGAGTGACTTGTTGTGTAACTTTCTGCTCTGCTAATGAACAAAATGCTGCTTTTTTATTTTTGTTTGACTCATGGAGATACTGTGAAGAGAATAATCCTGGTAAATGTCATGTGTACTTACTTTCCAAGCTTGCCTCAAGCATAATACTATAAACAGTAAGAGAGGAGAAAATAGTTTTTACTAGGTGAAGAAAGTGGTATATTGTGTAAATGAATGAAGACTTTGCAAATACATCCTGAAACGCATAAAACATGAAACTTCAACATCATTCAGAATGGAAATACTGGATGCTGAACATAGAGACAGACAAGCAGACAAGCAGTTTATGCTGGAGTAAAAGGCTTCTACTGAATCTTTTATATTGTATCATGACTGCAAATTCAAAATGACTACAGGTTTCACATCCATACAGGGACACGCTACAAGCCTTTTATAGCTACACTTACAAGCCTAAAGTGAGTGAGTTTCCTACACACAATAGGTAACTATAATATTGCTTTTAAAAAACAGTGTACTATCTTTAGTGCTTGATCCATTCCAATTTCACTTGTACTGCAGCCATTGTCCTTAACGCCCTGCATCTACTTGTTAATTATTGTAAATTGTCATTCCTAATTATATAATAGTTATGTTAACCTCTACTGAGATGATGTGTGGAGGAGTTGTATTAATAGGAATCATTTATTTTATATAGCAAAGTAGAATAGCCTCTAAATGAGAGGGAAACAGAAAGTAAGAGCCATTCCTTATCCTTTTAAAGTTAAAGGAGAAAAGGAAATCAGACATACAGTATGTGGTTCTTCTCTTGCCTTATTGTGCAGAAAACATATTGATCCCCTCAACGTAATGGAACCAAACCAGTGTGCAAGTGTTGCATCCACATTTAAAGAGTATAAGTCAAAGCAAAAGCATTTGCCATTACAACATTAGACCTGTTCACTGGTGAAAAGTACAGCAGTTACAGGCTGAGGGTTATTTAGACAATATTAGCTTCTTTCAAGCAGGTAGAATATAATGAAACAATGAAAACCATGAACAGTACTTTTTTATTGCTGTTAGCAAATGTAAGGACACTAACATACCTCCTCCTCCTTAGCAAGTTAGAGGTGTATAAATGTAAGCATGTTAAAGCTACTATTTACCTAACAACACCACTGCCCAGTCAGAATTCAATAGTCGAGTCGAGTCGAGTAAGAAGTGGGACATATCTGAGAACAATCACATTAATAATAAATAGACTTATCAGTATTAGTAAGTGTTTAAAACTTTGGTTTCAAATCATGTAAAATTCAGACACACACACACACACACACACACACACACTTTATTGGGGACCTACTGTGTGTCGGGAAATTTGAAACTAGCGATCGAGACCAGTAACTTCTCAGTTTGCTGATGTTACCTTATTTCCCTACGGATTTACTTTCCTTATTGGCTTCAGGAGGAAACCAGAAGACTATGTCCATTATTCATACATATGGTCTATGTCACATATGCCTCCTCCATGTTAGAAGAGACACAGGCCAAACAATAACCACAAAGTAGACAACAAAGGTAGTTGTTGTTCCCCTTACCTAGTGTTATTTGCCTTTTACTTAATTTGAGGTAGCTTGATTGTAACTAATTATTTGATTCTCTAAGCGAGTCCGGCCAGGGAGTATGAGCAGAACCCTGATACAGCGCTCACTACTCCAAATGACATCACAAAGATAAAAGCGCCTACATTCAGGATATTTTCCATTTCTTTTGTTGCAGTGAGAGAAAGATGTCTTAAATTTTAGGTATAGTCAATAAACCAAGGAACCAAGTAAATACTTGAATTTATAGTTTGGCCTTTCACTGTTTCACTGTTTCCTCCGGTGCATCATCAACACATAGTACAAAGAAAACTGTGTGTCGAGTGAGGGCACATAACAGGAAAGAAACATTTTACAGCAGCACAAATCTGATGTGCGTTCCTCATGCACATCTCATCAAAGGTTGTTGTGAGTTTCAGTCTGCATGGTTACGAGCTGTGAAGGTGAGAAGACCTCTGATTAACTTCCTTGTAAGCCTGCTGGGTAACATGTTAGAGCAAACACACAGACCCATCACAGTTTGGGCCCGTGTCAACACATTACATTCAAACAGTAATCGGAATCCTGAGGTACTGCACATGTGGTATTTCCAAGCAGTGATAAGGATGTTTTCAATTCAGTGTTTGCTCACCAAAGCAGGAGCTCCCATCAAGTAGGTAAGAGCCATTGTCATGGAAACCATTCCTGCATTCACAGTGGTACCAGCCAGGCAGGTTGACACAGCGGGAGTGGTTGTGGCACTCAATAAGACCCTCTGCACACTCATCAATATCTGGAGACACAAACACAGACAGTTGCTTCAGTATCAGTAGCAATGATTTTACTAGTGCAGAAAATTAACCTGAAATTTAAACCTTTTTTAATTTATTTTTTATAAATATTTTATTTTTGCTGTTCTTTCATCTGTGCTAGTTGCAGCAGTGAATGTCGAACCAATCAGAGCAAACTGCCATCAACAGTGAAGCAGGGTCAGCAGCTTCCCAGATTAGACAGCCAACATCTCTGCAGCCTGTCTGGCACAGCAGGGATCAAAGTCTTTTTATAAATCACACCATTTGGCAGCAAAGTTGTTTCCTTTGTGCACTTCTCTGTTTCTTATTCCCGCTCATTCCTCCATTTCTACTTGGCTTGCTTTGTCTCTGGCATGTGGTGTGCATACACAAGCCCATGCAGCCCAGAGGTGTTAGGTCTTTGCTCTCTCAAATCTCTCTCATCCATTATGTATGGTGTGAGCCCTGCATCTCGCTCACCTGCAGCTGTCTCACTCCTGGCTCTAGCACCTGAACTATACACACGCCCTGATGGTTAAAGTGTGACCTTCAATCATACCTTCAATCATGTTAATGAAAACCATAGTATAAACAGGGCAAACAGGGAGAGGCTGTGTGTGCTGTAATTTATCTCTGAATGTCCTATTTTTTCATTAGAGGGGAAAATCCCATGTCTTAAGAATATCGGCCAAATACAATGCATTAGCTTGTAGCTTGACCAGCAATTTAAAGTGAGAAACTTGTAAGTCCAGTGTATAAACCTTTGGTGATATTATTTTTATTTAACAGAAGCTGAAGATAAAATAATTACACTTTGTATACATTTTATATGTATTTGAGCCTTTAATATTCATATCACAAGCTGGGTCAGCTCATATGGAGGCCGCCACTTTGGACCACAATGAATGAAACTTGTAACATCTTTTAAATTTGTGATGGTAAATGAAGGCTACATGGGTTCTCCATTAAAGAGAAGGTAAGCTGCAAAATTCAATTTCACCAATACATGTTGCTAAATTACACATACACACACTGTAACATTAAACCCATTGTGTCTCTATACTGTAATATGTGTGGCCTTTGTGCTATGTTGTTGTATATATATTTTGATTATAGTCATAAGAGTGCACAAAGGGGAAACTCAGGGTGAGCCATTTAAAAGAGTGTGTTGTGGTTTTGTTGTTGTGGCAGTGTGCTGCGGGTAATAAGACGTGGCAGCTGCTGGGAGGGCTGCCCTCTGTCAGTCCCTAAAGATTAAGTGTGACTGCTTGCTGAGAGCAGCTAACCCTTCAACAAAAGTGCAGGGATGTGTGGGTGGACGAGAGGGCAAGGGTTTATGTCCATGCATCGTCTGCAGTGCATTTAGGGTGTGCCCAAATCCAAATTCCATGCTGTGTTGGGACACAATTTCATTTCAGAATCCGAATTGGTTTTAATGCAAAACAGGTTTTTAACATAAAAGATCTTGCTTTGGTGATTTGGTACAAAACAAACAATGTAACAAGACAATGAGGCCACGTTGGAAACAATGAAAAATTTGCCTGTAAAAATGTAGGCATAGTTTCAGTTAATATCTCCATCCACACGGAACCCCTGAAACGACTCAAACCGCTGTAGTGCATATGCCAGCACTGTAAGTTGTGCTGTTTCACACTTTACAAATACACACACGCACACACACATGCTGTGGATGTACAGTCCAGCCGACTGTGTGTGGAACAATAACTGATCTGTATGATTAATTCAGTAATTTTTGAAGTAAAAAAAGGTTTTGGTCTCTATTTTACGATTCAACACTTTTTTAACCCATGTGTGTAAAATTGTTAAAGACATGTTCTAATGTTATCTAGCATCTTCTCAGGCTGACTTCAGTTACTTTTTAGTTACTAGTTGGTAAAACTGTCAGACAATCGCCAAACACAAAACAATGAACGACAGTGCGAGAGAGAGGTGGGAATATGACGTCATCGTTTACCGAAAGTAGTTTATTCGCTGTCTACACGGAAACGAGAGGCTGGTGTTTTGAGATTTTCCGAAAATACAGTTTCAGATCCCCTAAAATGCCGTCTAACACAGCTATTTTCTGTGTGTGTGTCCAACTCTCTGCGCGCGGTAAATACAGTTAGATGGATCTCACTGGTGTGGCAGAATTGTGCATTTAACAATATTTAGGTTTATGACAGAAAGTCACTAGATTTGTTTAAGTCACCAGGGGTCTATAAAGTCGCACACAGAAACAGCACGAAATGTAAACTTCAGCAAACAGACAATATTTTCCCTGGCTCGGTTCATTCTGTCTCCATTTCTGTTATTATATCTGTAATCTGTTCTTCTCTGTTTTTGGTGTAGTGTTACAGCACAACGTCCAGTCCTGGCATATGTACTACAGGCTCTGTGTGAACGTATTTGTTCATATACATCTCTGTGAGATATTTCCTGAAACAATGCTGTCTTCACGGCAAATAAAGATTTAAAAATATTGTTTACGTCTGGACAAAACAATCAAAAATAAAATAAACTCAATTAAAATTGAAATACATAAAAATATGAAGAGACACAATAGGATGAGAAATACAATATGTGCAGTACAGTTATTACTGTTCTGAACCTGCTTTTGCAGGTGCATTTTACTATCTTAAAAAAATCCCATTAAAGTATTTAATTTCACTGACTTCAGACCAGTTATTGTTGATTAATCATTTACAATTTGTTCCCACTGCATCAAGATGGCATTAAACAACATGTACATTAGATGGGATGTTACAGCTCCACTTGTGTCATTCTTAGCACTGCTTTGCGCTACACGATCAAGCCTCATAAATCCACATACTGGAGCTACGAGGTCATTTCAAAGGTATTGCCTGTTGCACCAATTTAATCCAGTAGTGGTTAGATGATGAGGCAGGATTTAATATATCATCACTACCAGTTTTTTAAAGTTGTAAAAGGTATTGCATGTTGAAACTGGTGCTGTTGCCCTCCTATAATATTGGCTGACACATTGCATTGTATTGTAACTTTCAATGTATTATTGCCTGCACAGTGACCATGAAGAGAAAAGGGTTTTGCATTAATGCTATAGAGTAAAAAAAATATTTTATTTAAAACTTATACATAAGAATTGTCCAATTGTGTTAAATATCTGTCTTGTTTGGTTAGCTGTGGTATGACAGCAGTGTGTCTGTCCATAGTTTTATGGAAAACAAATATAGATGGAAACACTTAGTTAAAGATCCAGTGTGTAAGAATTTGGGACGCCTAATGGAGAATGCAGGTTGTAACAAACACAGAATACTCCTCAGCTATTAAATGATTACAATTTTTATTTTTATTCTAAAATTATTATACAATTATACAAGCACAACCATGCGTAGTATATTCAATTTCTGCCATTAAATCCTCCTAAATGTTTAAAGTTATTTTTTGGCTCTTAGTAAAAGAATATAAAACGTGTTATGACAGAAGCTTGTTTCAAATTTATGTACAAATAGTGAGATGGTTAGTGAATAAAAATATGGAAAGCAGAGAATTATACAAAAGAAGTGTGTTACCTTTGTCAAAACACATTCATTTAGCTGTTCATGTTGGCAAAGCTTTTGAGTTTGCATGCAATCAACGAGGTGGCTTAGAGTCTTTATTTAGCTAGACACAGAACACTGTAGTCATCAGTTACTGTGGCTGCACAGAGGAGGGTAACAGCTGCCAGCCACTGTAATATACAGCACGGGAAGTCCACATATCATTTTATATAGCATGTGGTTTGACTAATGAACCTGCAGTACACCGTATATCAACTGCAAATCTCACTGTTGCCGAAACATTGAAATAATTTGTCACAGCTGCAAATAATATCCAGTGTTTAGTGACAATTAGGACTGTGGCACTAAGATTTATTTGGAACAAATGAAGACATCATTCTTTCTTTTATGTTGCATTTGCAACAGTAATACATGTCTTGAGTCTCACACAAACATTATTTATTGTTTTGCATTACAGAATAAACACGTTTATGTTCACTGGATGGATACTTGTAATGGAAAGCAGTGATTCTCAAACACAAACTCAAGCGTGAAGAGAAAAGAAAAGTGAAGATGTGAAGATGTTTTCAATACAAAACACTTCCACTTTATTTCTGAGATCAAAAGGAAGGCCAGGCTAGTTTGAGCAGGTGTGCTGCTGGAGGTATAGGGTGCTTGGAGATAGTGAAGGGGCCATCAACCACCACTTTCTGCCCCTGGACAACATCATCAATATCATCAACATCACACAGACATGCACACACACACCCAAGCTGGTTTTGCATTCTTTGTGTGGACACTCATAGACATAATGCATTCCCCTTAACCTAACAGTAACCCTAGAGAGTTACTGAGGGTGTCTGTGTCGGTTTGTTATTAAGTTCTGTAGAAATGTTATGTATATTATTAAGAGTCAATAAGTAAAATTAATCTAATGCGGATTGAACTAAGAGCAGGTAAATTGTGTTTTGTACCCTTGTGTACGCTGCAACCATGGATGTATTACTGGATAGAGCACCACCCCTTTGGCTCTGTTCATTCCTATGGAGTTGCTCACTCAGCACATATGCCAAAAAGGTTTCTGACTTGTCGTTTTGAAGCTTCAGGAGAGCCCTGTTTCTTATTCACTTTGGTAGGAAACAATCTTTATCAATGATTTTGAATTGTTTTGTGATTGTCTGTGTAAACTGCAAAATGCCCATTTTCCATCCAACGTCTACTGCTTTATCATCCACCGGAGGGGTGCTGTACCAATCCAAAAAGATTGTGAGCCACCCCACCAGGATCCACTGTGATGACAACTGATATCAGAAGAATTTGAAACTCTTTGGACGGACTGTGAAAACTGATTCTGCTTGAGTGGTAGAACATATTTGCACTTAATTGCTCTTATGTACATCCCACCAGGAGAGAGACCTTACCACTGGACCCACACAACCTAAAGGTGTGGGCTTGTGCCATAGAGACTGAATAAAATCCCCCGTGGGTGTGTTATGTTTAATGTTTTCAGTGTTTTGTTCCTTTATTGAATATATGTGATTAACCAAGTTGAAGGTGACCTGCAGTAATCTAAATAATATATGTTAGTTAAACCAAACCTTTTGAGTGTGTGTCATTAGTCATCAAACTTGCTCTAGTAGTCAAACCTTAGTAATTAGTCTAGCATTCAATTAAATATTATAACCTGTATCCCAACCTTTGAGAAGGGTGTAACTTAAACCATCACAATTAAATACCTAACCCTTACTCTTACTCTAATCCAATTCTAACCCTAAAACCAGGTCTTAATCCTCAAAAAGCCAGTTAAAGTCGTGTGGACCAGCCAAAATGTCCTCACAAGGTCAAAATGTCTTCACAAAGATAGGTTTGCTTGACAAAACACAGTCGACTAACGACACACACACACACACACACACACACACAGTAGGAGGCTAAGCCTTGTTGTGGCTGATGATCACTTTATGCCAGTTTCAATCATCCACTTCAAGACATTAGGGTTAAACAACAGACCACCTTGTGATTGGATCACACCAGGTGTGATGCATGTCAATAATGATTGCCGAGTGCTCCCCTGTCATTAAATCTTAATTCAGTGAAATGCTGGAAAGGCTAAATTTAGCAGATAACTATAAGTTACAGGCTACATCAAGTATAAGTCAGACATTAAGACAAGAAAGCCAAACTGTTTTTATTATTACTGCCAAACAATAAAATCCTCCTGATAAGCAAAGTTAATTATATAAATACTTTGGTGAGGAAATCTAGTTTGAAAGTCCTTGCAATCAAGACTAAATTAGGTTTGTATTGCATTCCATATTTAGCAACTCCAGACTCTAGACACCTGGTGGTTGTAGAAAGTGTGTGCTGTTGACATATTTTCATTCATTCTTTACTTGACTTTGGCTTTACTTGACTTTTGACTGTGGCCTACATCAGCAAAAGCCTGCAGCACAGTTAGCAAATAGCTGAAAGCTAACTAGTCGCAAGATGTCTTCCCTCTCCATGGATGATTACAACACACTTCTCTAGAAAATAACTGCACTGGAAACTATTCACAGGACTGTATGGAAATGATAGTACTCTTCTGTTCAACTACAATAACAGACAAGAGCATGCCAACACATGGCTAACTAGCACCAACAAGACCGCTGAGCACCAGAGGGGCAGTTTGACCGACATCAGCAAAGCTTTAAGGGCGGTTTTTTTCCACTTGTGCAGCAAAAACTTGATTTATTGGATGGATAAAGTCTTACCTCATCATGTATTATACTGGGTGGATAGAATTGTACAAGAGGAGGGTACACTCATTATCCAAATTGGAAAAGATACATCTACTGGGGAAATTTAATTAGCTCTTAGGAAGTGCCATTACTTGGGCCACACTAGCACTGTTGCCTCGCAGGAAGAAGGTCCGGGTTTGGACTTGGTCTGACTGAGGGCCTTTCTGTGTGGAGTTTGCATGTTCTCCCCATGTGTGCGTGGGATTTTTCTGGGTACTCTGGTTTCCACCCACAATGCAAAAGCATGCAGAGGTTAATTGGACACTTTACATTGAGCGTAGGTGTGAATGTCAGCTGGGACTGGCTACAGCTCCCCACAACCCTCCTGTGGAGGATTAAGCAATAGACAAAGAGTGAGTGAATGAATGAAACCATTTCTTAAGAATACCTCCCATATATGGTGGCACTAGACGTCACTTTTATGTCTAGAGCAAGGCAGTGCAATTGAAATTTAATGCCTGTTATTTGTCATTTGCAATCTGATACCTGGGCCACACGGTTGGTGTGGTGGTTAGCACTCTTGCCTTTGCAGCAAGAAGACCCGGTTGGAACAAGGGTCTTTGTGCGAGTTTGCATGTTTCTGCATGGAGTTTGTATGTTCTCCCCATGTGCTTTCTCCTACATTCCAAAAACATGCAATATGGAGATTAGGTAAATTGGTCACTAGGTGTGACCAATTTGGACCATAGGTGTGTATGTGAGAGTGAATGGTTGTTTGTCTCTATGTGTGGCCCTGCGATGGACTGGCGAAATGTCCAGGGTGTACCCCGCCATACCCTCTATGTCAGCTGAGATTGGAACAGCGCCCCCTGCGACCCCCCAGTGGAGCATAAAGCATTAAATAATGGATGGATGGAGTCTGATACCTGCAATAATTCACTGCTGCAAGCACATGAATACCTTATTACCCCATGCCTCTAAATTCCCCCTTTACTGGAGCACACGTGTTATTTAAAATGCCAACCTAGTAAGACCTTTTTAACAAGATGTAGAAAAGCTAATTTCTGTCAATAATTCCTGTTTCTCAGTAGTCGAATAAAGCCATTTGTTAACTGTCGTGTGTGTATAAGTGTGTGTTTGTCAGCAGTTATTTATTCTCGCTTGTCTGTGGCAGTGGATTGGGTAGGTGACCTTCCTGTGGTATGAGGTACAATATGCTGGACAAACATACACACACTCCATTAATCTTTGTTACAGTAACGGGAAGGAAAGAAGCCAGACAGCATTTCACAGTTCTCACTGTTTCTATCTATTACACTGCAATCGAGAGCACTTACAGACTTTTTTTTTGCCGGGCTTTATTTCTGCCCCATCTGTGGATTTTCCCTGTCAAGGATATGTCAAGACTTTGTGACAGGCCAGAACTATAAAGAGCTGTGAGTTTAAGCCAGGCAAGGACATGGAAAGCGTATAGTTAAAACAATTCCCTTTGCTCTCTGGAGACTCCTCTGGCTTAATATAATTATACTTATTTCAGCTTCCCTATCCTTCTGAAACTGGATCAGAGAAAATCTCACATCATGGTGCATTTACAGTAATGTGTCCTTAGACAGAAACAATAATCAGGGTTTGTTGCTACCTGACAGACTGTGAACATTAAGCTTCCATAAATTTAACAACCTGCTAAATTAAATGAGCATTTACTGTGACTGAAGTCTAGCCTTGCACTAGTAAAGGGATGCTGCACCAATGCTGCACCATATTCATACTGATATCAGTATTACTAGCATTTCCATTTACCTCATGTAAATGTGTAAGTTGGTCAATGTTTCTGTTTGAGTCATACGTCAAATCATTTTATGAATTTGGAAGTTAACCTAATTATTTATCTGACAAAGAAAACTGGATATGAGCTTTGGCTCTTAAATTTAGAATTTACTTTCATACAAAACTACAGCATATAGCATATAATACAGAGGGCACCCAACAGCAATTTTAACATTGATAAACTGTATGATAATTATGATAGACTTGGAATCTTTGAGGTATATTTCAGTTTTAGCCCGGGTCACATTTTCCATGTTCAAAGAGAGCCGATTTGCATTTCTGCATGCATGTATATGCCCTCAGTTCTGCTTATACTAAAACAAGGGTCCATGTCAGTCTAGCATTCTGTGCATGTGTACTCAATCTTACATTCCATTCCAGTAGCGGAATGGACATGTGTGGGTACCAGAAGAACTCTTCACATAACCTTGTTACACAAAGTTGCCATGGTCACCATCTTCTTCATTGTCTCTTTTGATCAAGACCAACAAGACTGCACTGTCAACTGGACAGGAAGAATTGACAAAATTGACATCGCATGGACCCTAACGGACCTCTGCGGACATGCAGTTTGGCTGAACCTGTTGAAAATCCTATTCAGAGCACAATATTTTATTTGTTTGTTTTTTCTCTCTCGTCAAAAATGATAAATGAAACCCAATCACACACTCTAGAGTACAGACTACCACATCGAAAGTAGCAGTGTATACTTCACAATGTGTGAACTGAGATTTCATTGTTAAGGGAGCTGTTCAGCCTCTGATCTTCAAGGGTAAAGCCTGTCAGAAAATAAATCACAAGGATCCAACCATGGATCCACAGCTACATGAGCCCACCAGGGAAAGACGAGCAACCGTGAAGAATTGATCAATGTGGCAAACAACCAAAAGATCAACACCATCTCCCAAGTGCTTTTTATTTAGATGCTCTTAACCTCCCACAGCTACAGTATATGGTGGAGAACAGGAGTTGGTGGAGCAGTCATGTGTTGAACAGGAGAGACGGGCAGATGGGGATGGTGAAGACAGACACAGATGTACATATGAGACAGAGAGTTTGACAGGTGGAGACAGGTTGATAGTGAAACACAGAGACAGACACAGAGAACAGGTTTTGTGTGAGTTAAAAGTAGGACCTGTACAGCTTGCACAAGATGTCTACGTCGAGTCTTCAAAGGAAACCTCCCAAGTCTTGGACACTTGGACATGTATGTATTTCCTTTTCACAATTGAGTGTTAACTGAGTGTTAATCACAGTTAAGGGCCAACATTAAGGTGTTTTTTTTTGTTTTTTTAATTGCATCACTTGTATGCATAGTGCCTTGAGAGAGAGAGAAGGAGAAAGAGAGCTAGAAGGAGAGAGTGTGTGGGTTTTTTCCGGGTACTCCAGCTACATGCAGAGGTTAATTGACCACAGGTGTGGAGTAGGAGTGAATGGGTGTTTGTGTCTGTATGTTGTCCCTGCAATGGACTGGTGACTTGTCCAGGGTGCAGCCTTTTGCCCTATGGTAGACAATGAATGAATGAACACTGCAGTCGAGTTTGTTCATCTGCCTAACATAAAACCACAGGCATTTGCGGTGTGTCTTCTCCGCTTTCACACTTCACTGTCAGGTCCAACAAAAGCAAAAATAATAATAATAAAAAAAAGCCCCTAAATTTACTTAACATTGTTAATATGAACTTTCAATTTTATGGGAATTGCAAAATAATACAATTTTTAAACATGTGATAATAATGCAATATTCACAATGAACTATTGAACTTATGCGATTAATCAGTATTACAAAAAACATGAATTACTTGACAGCCATACTGCATACATATTTATTTTATTATAGTGAAATTTGCTTACAGTTGTAGATGCTAGAAATGTCACATACAGTATGGTGTCAAATAAGTAAAATTCTAGATTCTAGATCTTACTTGGCAGTAGAACCAAGGACCATAGTGTGTGTGTGTGTGTGTGTGTTCATGTTACTGCACATAAACATAGACTGAAATAATAATACATTATATTTGTTTTTATTATCCCTCATCAAGAAAACTTTGAAATGTGTCCATATGTCCACTGATTAACATTTTTAGTTCTTGAAACAAATGGACAAATATTTAGCATAAAAGTCCACTTTGACACTGAAGCTCAAAGTGCTTTATAAATCACACTATATTCTTCTGAACTTTCTGTAAATGAGACATATACACAGCGAATTGATATAAGACACACACAAAGATTTTGACTGCATCACATTAGTAACACTCCCCGGCAGTTGCCAGGTCACCACAGGGAGGAGCCTTATTAGTAGAGTAGTAGTAGTAATGTAATGTCTATGTTTTGGATCCTATGATGAGATAAGAGGAGGTGTTTGCTTCCTGCACATCAACTGCTTCTCAGTTCAACACCTTTTCTTCTTTGCAGCTGTAGCGGTTCAAAAAGAGCACACGTAATAATGTTGCAAAACCAATGTTAGTAATTAAAATACAAATTACAAGACTGAATTTAAACGGTGAAACATTTCAATTTGGAGTTAAAATTTACAGAGAACAGCACTGAGGAGGGACGACGGTAGCTCAGTGGTAGAGAGAGTCATTGTGGGTTTGATTCCCGGCTCAGCTAGTCTACATGCCAATGTGTCCTTGGGCAAGACACTTAACCCATGTTGCTCCTGATGGCTGCTTGTGAATGTGTGAATGGGTACAAAAATGCACTGCACACAAACGTGCAGTAAAGCAGTTTTGAGTGGTCATCAAAACTAGAAAAGTGATATATAAATACAGACCATTTACCATATAGACCATTTACCAAGATATATATATATATTATACATGTGTTATGCTCCTCATTGTGAGGCTAATTAGCCCTTGGATGATTGGCATCTAAATTAATTGCTTCATGGTGATTGCCTATGATTACTTCCCAGAGATTCAAATATTCAAACCTGCATTGTTTTCCCCACAGCAAAGTGGGGTATAGTACATTTATAAATGTAAGCTTTGCCTCTTGCTCTATTATCTGCAGACAAAGAAACACATTGTAAAGCAACAGCTCTCGACTCTTTGTTGCTTTCAATTTAATATAAAATGTACACACTTATGTTTAATCTCGTATGTAAACTATGGGAAACTATGACAACACGCTGTGAATGGCTGACCTGTGAGTGCTGTGCCCCATGAGAGGTGGTTGATCACTTCTTTAAAATGAGACTGCAGAGACGGAAGTGTTAATAACACATGAGAGAAATGAGGGATGAAAAGAGATGATGAATGAGGGGAGGATGGTTAGGGCAGAGAGGATAGGGAGAAAGAAAGGGGAAGGGAGGGAAAATGGAGGAGGGGATGAGAGGATGGAGGGGATGGGTTGGGAGGAGGTGTGCCGAGAAGAATTAGCTGTCCTTTTTTACAGCTCTCCTGGGATCCTCAATTGCTGCAGTGTCCAATTTAAACACAGGGCTTTAGAGATACAGTGTGTGTGTGTGTGTGTGAGTGTACACACTTGTGTGTATGTGAGAGAAAGAGAAGAACAGTTACTAAGCTCTCAGATCGACCTGTGATCTTTTCTCTGATGTCACTTCTGAAACAAAGGGAAAAAACATCTGCTCCAGACGCCAGTGTTAATTGAGAGTGGCATCGGAATATGCAGGACACACGAGAGGTGAGGTGTCTTACCTGTCTCACAGCGGTGTCCTGTAAATCCTGAGGGACAGACACATGTGTTTGGAGACACACAGGTTCCTCCACTCCTGCATCCTTCTTCACAAAAGGCTAGAAAAAAGAATGATAAAATGTGTCAATGCAGTTTGCCTAATATAATTTAATAGCAGCAGCAGCAGCAGTACAAATGTGTCTCTAATTCCTGGAGTTTAAATGTTTCCTCCTGACTATCATACCTACCTTATACTATCAAGTAGTATAATGGTTTTGTCAAGAAATACTTTTTTGTCATTTAAGACAGCAACTTGACTAAATATATCACAAGACATGAACTTGTTCCTCCTGTGCATCAGAAAAGGTCTCTTTTCAGCTGACATTGGGCGACGGTAGCTCAGTGGTAGAGCGAGTTGTCTTTCAACTCGCAGGTTGTGGGTTTGATTCCTGGCTCCGCTACATGCCGATGTGTCCTTGGCCAAGACACTTGACCCCACGTTGCTCCTGACAGCTGTGCCGGCAGTGTGTGGATGGGTATGAAACAGGAGTGATAGATTTGAATAGATGTGCTGTATGGAAGTGTGAGTGACAAAACTTGAGTGGTCATCAAGACTAGAAAAATGCTATACAAATCATTTACATCAACCTTTTTTAAACACTGCATTAATAAATGTTTTAGGTCTGATATGAGAGTGGACTATAATTGATATTAGTTTACTGTGACCCATATATTCCAGATTGAACTGAAGATGTTCAGATGTCAGATTCCTACAGTTCCTGTTTGCATGCATTTCCTGTTCATGTTCACTGTGTTTCTGCTCTCTGTGTTTCGAGCTTTTATTTTTGCCTTTTTGTTAGTTTGTTTTATTGAAGACACTTCAACACCACATTTTTACTTTGTGACAGAATAAACTGATATTTCCTAAAAGCCAGAACAAATGGATATTAAAAATCAGAACTAATAAGAGATTGAACAATAAATAATTAAATTAAAATCCTGTGATTGCCACATGCGTGGGTTCCACAAATTAGTGCAACATCTTGGATGTGAAAATAAGTCAGCTTTGTGTTGACAGTATTCTTTTATGTACTACTGGAAGGATGAAATGCCAATTTAGTGTTATAAACTAGCTGATACAGAAACGCTACACAATGCAGCAGGGACAATATTATTACCTGTTATGTGTTAGCAGTGTTGTCAATGTTGAGTAACATGTAAAACATCTGTACTGTGACTTTATGTTTTAAACTATGGGTTTCAAGGTTTTTGTGTTTGGAATCATCGATGAAAATTGACATTTAGTCACCCACTGCTTCTAAAACACACATTACCAACACCTGGTGGTGCTGGTTGGCAAATGCTGGGACATGATCTCATTGTGGATACCCAGGATCTGATAATGCATTTTGAATATCATGTTTATAATATCATGCATCTCTAATCAATATGCCATGTATGAGGAACATCTGCACACAACTAACACACACCAGTGCTCACAGAATGAAGGGTCAGTATCAAGGACACCCCATTCTATCATCTGAGCTACAGGTCCATATTTGAAAAAAATGCATGACATTTCCATTCTCTATACCAACAGATCTGTGTCCTCCCTACAGAATCCTCACTGAGCACTTTTTTTAGGAAGACCATAGTAGGTGGGGACTCTCTTATGTGGGATCATTGGAACATCCCTTTGACATTTTTTGTGGGATTCATATCTGCAGGAGACCATGTTCATCATAAAAAAAGAATCAACTTTTGTTTGGTAACATGATGCATGATCATAGTGGAAGCAGCCATTAGAACATCCTAAATTGTAGCCGTACAGGGATAAACATAGTCAGCAACAATAGAAAGAAGCAGCTTTGAAAAATATGTTTGTCCATCGGCAACGTAAAAACACATTTCTTTTGCCTCAGTTACAGGCATAAGGAAATTCATCATATTTTGCCTACAGCTAAGTCTCACTTGTATGGGAAGATTAAGGCTAAATCCATACTAAAAAGACATTTTCAGATGTATGACTTATATGAATATATACGACTTGACCCTTCAGGTATACAAATGCTGGTGTAAACAGGAGCTGATTATCTCCTTGCTTAGTTTCAGAAAGAAACCACCTAAAAATAACAATGTTGAAAATGCAGAGCAGGGATTTCTTGTATTAGATCAATGGAGAGGTGAATCTGTAACTGAAACAGAGAGCAATTTGGATAGTCGTTGAGAGTTGTGGTCTATTACAACCAGTGAGGAAGTGAATGCCATAGTGTCATTGTTTCCAAGGGTCTCTTTTTTTCCATATCCAATCTACTGTAAGGTCAACAGTTTGAATGTCAACTCATTTAGAATACATTTGATTCGAATGTTGCTGTTGTGCTTATATTTCAGCTGTCTGATTAGTAGCTGTTTGACAGTTCAAATGACTGTGAGTTTGAGTCATCATGTCTCACTGCCTTTTGCTGGATGCAGGCTGGCAGTGCAAATACCTATGATTGCCTATGATGTTCTGTGAGCGCACAGGGTGTGGTGCATCAAAATGGCTGGGACAAACACACAAAAGAGAAGCTGCAGATTGAGCTGAGCTGACAGAGAAATGTAGTCTGTGAGACAAGAAGAAGAATATATGTGGAGAGTCAGAGAGAAAGAGTAGTTGCTTGGTGCTTAAAGAGCAGATAATTAGACCAAAAAGAGGGCAAACTTAATTGAGTAAGTTCATTAAAAAGAAATGACTTTCGTATTTCTAAGCTTAATTAATAACATGATTTGAAAGATGAGCCTGAATGAGCTGAAAAATGTATTTATAGTCACATACAATGGATGTACGAGTATATAATCTCTGCCCGTGTAATGTATGTGCAGCAGCTTGTCTCCCTTTACTTTATGACTCCAAAGGAACACCATTTATTTGTGTAAATTATCATGCTGGCATTTGGAGAAAAAAAAAAGCTAAATATACAAATGAATGCATGTGTAATGAATAAGCAGAGTCCAATGCCAAAGGCTATTAGAGCTATTCATTTGACTGGTTCCACTATTTAAGAAATTCTGTCAGGCCCTCATTAGGAGCCTGATTGCCTCTGTACTAATAAACCTCACATTTAAAAATTAATTACACTTATACTGACTCAATCTATCTCCAGCTGTAATTATCATTTCACCACCATCAGCATAACACTGCCTGTCTGTAGAACTAATCACGTCCAAAGATGAGGGGGATTGACTGGAAGTGGGTGTATGTTTTTAAGTATGTTTTTTAAGACTCAAAATGTTTCAGTCAAAGCTGCTGACAATAACCGTCTTTCCAAAAAACAACCTATAATTTGAGTTGGACAGAGATTTCTCTACGATTTTCACACAGCGTCTAAAAAAATGAATGAGATATCTTCAGCTTAAAGAAAACACCAGATGATAGAAAACCAAATATAAATGTAAATAATGTATATATAAAAAGTGAGATGGTTCTTACATGTTCTTTTACAAAGCATTTGTTGTTGCTGTGCCATAAATGAAACATGGGATATGGGATGAAATATTTATGACTTATACTTATAATTATAAAACGTATGACATTTGAACAAAATGTGTTATGTGTGTGTCGATCAGACACTCTACCAACAGATGTACCATCAAAGGTTTAATCCAGATCTGATCCAGACTACAGATTTGGCATTAATTTAAATGTTCAGGTGTGTATATCTCAGTGACATCTCAACAGATCAGGATACATTTTGTCAAAATTGTGTAAGATGGTAATAGCTATAAGCAGGTAAAGTTCTATACAGAACCAGTCGATCACAATGTAAAAATGTAGGTGCGGCTATTTAAAACATGATGTTTAAGCCTAGATGGAGGTCTGTAATCTCTGAGTGGTCTTGTTGTTATTATTATTATTATTATTATTGTTGTTGTTATCAGTCATTAATTAATGAATTGTCTACCACTGTGCATGTGTTTATATAGTTATAATTTTTGAAATTGTTTTGCTAGATGTTTGGTGGATGTACTAAACATTGTGTGCTCTCTGATCGCTTGGATGAGGTGTGAGCTGCATTGCTGTTGCAGTGTCTTCTACTGAGGCTGTAAAATCTGTTTGTTTTCCTCTTTTGACACCAAAACCATGTTTACCAGGGTTACTATGTGGACCATCATGCTTCATTGTTCCTGAAAATAAATGAACTCTTTTTTAAAATCATCACTGAGCAATGCACAGCACTTCACCTTCACTAATTGTGTGCCTTTCATCAGCTCCTACTGTACATTCACTACATTTGTCCATTACTCTTCTATGGCTCCTTACTCCACATTACATTACTTGAAGCCCTAGTTCATTCTAGGTCCTCCAGTTGCACTATCCCACCATTTAACTGAGCCTGTTGCTGACTCGTGGCTTCTTGAGACATGCTCACACCCATAGATTTGCTATTTGAGTTTCCCATTACGGGCCTAGATTGCTTTCCAGTGGGTGGTGAGAATGAAATCATTCCATTTTGTGCTGTGGCTAACAGCCACATTCACGGTCATGAGGCATCCTAAGATCCATCACAGAATTAATTTCAGCAGCACTGCAAAAAAAGACAATGGATATTTCATAAATTCAAGTGGAGAAAAAAAGAGCTTGGTAATTCTATGATAGAACATAACTAATAATCAGTATCTTAAAGAAGACAGCACAACTCACATGCTGCTTTAAGACACTGTTAGTGATCTCATCACTAAGCAGAAGTTTAAAGTAATTAAAAAAGCATGTTTCCCATATATTTAGTCTTGGCCCTAGGACTGAACCAAAATGTACATAAAAATGTACAATTTGTCACTCCTAGACCCAATTCGTGTCTCACACATGATAGCACAAACATTACATGTGTGTAAAAATAAATACTCAGCAGAGGTATTTATGAGAATCTTTGAGGATTCTGAAAATGCAACGAGAACAGTGATGTCTGAGTGGTTGTGTTAATCAAACACAAATGGTATTTATGTCCAAAGAAAATCAGATGTTTGCCACGTGAGTGAAAAACAACACTAATAGATGAGAGGACAAACGCTAGGTCACTCACAGTGACAAAAAAAAATCACCTCAGAGCCTTTGAATCTCTTGAAAAGTCAATCTCAGGAGTAATTAAAAAAAAACCTAAGCATTTTGTCGTTTTTAGTCAGGCTTCCTTATCAACGATAGGTGATGAGTTGACGGTGCAGAAAGAAACCCCTCTGACACAGGACTCCGAACAAAGGGATTTTATATGGTTACAAGTCAGGCATCAGACCGAGCTCTGCAGCAGCTCGGGAGAATGTTCCTGCAGAATCTCCGAACAATTCTGCCTGCAGAAGAGCAGGTCCATACTTTTAAAGGTTTCTCTAACATCTTTATCTTAAACCACATTTGATGGTCGCCCCTTGTTCCTGTTTTCTAGGGGCCCCGTTTCCTGGGAAACAAGTTGTGTCAGCTCATTCTATCGTCACAATCGTACATCTTAGGTGCACAGGTTTTGACATCGGTGCCATTTAGTCAACACAGGAAGCATCTGCGCTTCTTTGACAAGCATTGTTTCAGGACTGGCATACAGGCTTCTGTTGTAATCAGATTGTAGGTGATGCAAAGTCAACCCTCTCATGAGGAAGTTCCTGTTTACTTCTCAATGCACATTTTTTAACATAGTCTAAACAAATTAGCTGAGTCAGATAATTCAATGTTTTGAAAACTGTAAATACAGTGTTGAATCCACTCGACACAAATGCAATCTCACAGTGGGTCTGTTTTGTCTTTCTAACACAGCTAATGAGAATGCAAAAAAAGTTACACAAATCTACACAAATTTCATATGTCAAAGTTTTTTTTTTAAATAATAAATACATTGATATCCTTTAAATAGACCACCAATTCAGGTAAAGGCAGTGCTCCTGTAGAGACATTTTATTTTTAAGAGGTTGACAGTTAAGGTCAGTCAGTTTAGACTGTGTGACTGAGTGTGTATAAGCAATGCTGACATTTCAAATGTATCAGCAGCAGCAGAGGCAGCATGGCTCTGATAAGCCCACCAACAGGAGACAGGACAAGTTAGCATACTGGTAAGTAGCTAAAGGGTGAGCTGTTTTTCTCAGATGAACGAGAGCAATTACTCTCACCTCAATTGGGTACACAGGACACAGGAAGTGGCACCTGATGTGGTCTTCTGTTAATGTAGACCATCTGATTCATGGTACGACATGTTGCACATTTTGTATTTATATAGTGCTTTTCTAGTCTTGATGACCACTCAAAGCTGCTTTACACATTTTTGCCCATTCACCCACTTTCATACAGCTCATACAGTGCATCTTCTATCACTCACCTTTCATCTTCCCACAGTCCTCAGGCGCAACGTGGGGTTAAGTGCCCATCAACATTCGAGTGGAACGACGACTCACTCTACCACTGAGCTACCAGCAATCCGGAGATTGACATTCAGAGACGGTCCTCTGCATAACTTGCTTGCAATGAGGTGTTATTTTCATCATTCATTCATTCTGTTTTTGGACCATTTGCTGTAAACCAGAGAGATGGTCTGTACTGTTCGTACATTCATTAAATTCCCATATTATATGTGGCTTTCTAATATCAGGAGGGAGAGAATGCACAATAAAATAGGGTTAGGAACATATAGGCTAAACTCCTGTTTCCTCTTTATCTCTTCATCATACACCCCCTCCCCTCCATGTCTCTCTGCAGTGTGTAATCTCTGCATAGCTTCCCTACTGATAAATGTACAACAGCAGGCTTAACACAGTTACAAGTCCATTGTTAGCTTGTACAAAAGAGCTGAAAAGACCTGATACTCACTCAGGAAAGAATGAGACCCCATTTACTCATACAAATCAGTCTCACTGGTAATGTATCACAGTTGAGGCAGTTCACCCTTGGCTGTACTCTCTGTTCAGCATTTACTGAACATCACAGATAATGACTGCACTTACAAGACAATAAGGACTCATGCCAGACAGTCAGCATGGATTAAAGATACATTAAGCAAGATTTTTATTGCCATAATGTATCTGCAGAGGGTTGAAAGGGTGGTTGATCAATACTGCTGACACGCCAATTAATTCCACCAGGTGCTTTCGGAGATTTCTTGCCCTTGAATGCCGCTCCACATATTTCAAACTGCTCAAGAATGAAAGGTGGGAGTGCTGCAATTGAGCGAGCAAAGGGAGAGATACATTTTACATTTCAAGGTAAAACCTAAAAATAAACAACTCAAGGGATAAGTATCCCAATACATTACGATCTTCTCATTATTCTCCTTTATGATGTTTTTACTTGGCCATTTGTAGCAGTGTTATAAACTGTTAGTCAATTATACTTAACACTGCATGTGAGAGTCTGGGAAACCTGTGACCACCATAAAATGAAATGAATTGCACTAATACAACAATGTGATGTAATTTTGCAGAATTCATTGTCAGCCAAATTTCACTCAAAGCTGCACTTTCATACAATGCATTTATGTGCAGTGAATCAGCACAGCAGTCAGGAGCAACATGGGGTAAAGTGTCTTGCCTGTAGCATGTAGATTAGCGGAGCTGGGAATCAAACCCACAACCTTTGCATTGAAAGACAACTCAATCTACCACTGAGCTACTGTTGGCCCATATAATATAAGTGATTGTCCATAGACCCTCTGGTAAAGCTCAGTAGGAATGTCTCCTGAAATGGCATTTTACACCAGCAGGCAAAAGCAACTATAATCGCCATGGTTACATTTACAAATGCACAGTTTGTATTATTGAATAGTAATTTATAATAAAATAAGTCTACTATGTTACAGTTATGTTTGTGTTTGAACAATTGTGCAACCCTCCCTCCTCCTGTCGTTGGGGCAGAATGTGTCACTCTGTCACCTGACTTTCTCCTGTGCTCCTTCCATGTGGACAGTGAAGGTCACCTGACAATAAAGCAGAACTATGAGCTGTAAAGTTGTAATAACCTGCTTGGACAGACGACCACTGGAGGTTTTTTTTTATTATTATTATTCCTTTTTTGGCTGTTCCCCAAAGTCATCTTTGAACCAGGCCTGCCAGTGAACTACACTGACCATCATTCATTGGCCCTATAGCTATAGTGTGCAGAGAGGCAGTTTGAAATGCTGCCTCCATTATCAGATGGCAGCTGAAGACTGAGCTAACACTGAGGTGCCATTACTTTCTATCAGACAGAGAGACTGACAAACATGAGCAAACTGACAGCCTGATTTCTTTTCTTTTCTTTTCTTTTCTTTTCTTTTCTTTTCTTTTCTTTTCTTTTCTTTTCTTTTCTTTTCTTTTCTTTTCCCGCTGATCTCTTAAAAGCATTTCACAAGTAAAAAGCTGCCTTTAAAACCCCACAAATCCTTTACTCATTCTTGATTATGTTTTCTTTTCGGAGCCTGAACGTAAAAACACATAATTAGCACAGGTGACAAATTAGTCAACATAATTAGTGAGACACTAACAAACAAAATGCTTACTCGAGAATGAGGTGCCAGGAGAAAATATTTTACCAAGTTTAAGGGATTTATAATTATCAAAGTTGACCAATAGTTATATACCCAATACAGTTCCCACAGAGGACAATGACTTGATTTTTATCTCCATTCAAAACATAACTCATTTATTTTTGTGATTAGTGAGGAAAAAAACTTCAGATTGGTCTTCACACTTATGAATCTAAGAATTGTCTCAATTATGAGGATTATTAGTTGTTCTTAGTTGTATTCATGAGTTAAAACATACTGTGTTTAACAATAATGCAATTACCACATGAGCAGATGTCTAGGATAATAATATAGATCATGTCAGGGTTAGTCATTATCTTCTTAAGGACTGCAGCCCCAGGCTTCACCTCACCTTAGTGTCCAGACAGGAAAAATAACATCCTAATCAAAAGCCCTAAGACCTCTCAGGTCAACCACCCATGAGAGAAAACATTTGTTCAGTATAATGTCTTGCACAGTATTACAGGCACAAAGGATGTATTGAATTAGGTTAATGTTTACTGCCCTGTTTAATGGCATGTCCAGACACAGTGAACATCTACACTCATAAAACCGACTGTACAATACCAAAGTACAACAAGAGGGAATATAAGACGTTGTACCACTGGTACCACTATGAATGGATTTCCATGTTCTGAGAGCCATAAATTTGCCAAAAAAAGCTGACATGTCACACATTTTTTGTTGTAGTATATACATGACTGGTCGAGGTTGATGGCCGTACACTCGGAGTCTGGTCCTGTCAGAGATTTCTTCCGGTTAAAAGGAATGTTTTCTCTCCACTGTTGCCTAGTGCTTGCTCTTACCTTACCATGTAAAGTGCTTTGAGATAATGTATGTTAGCTCTATACAATTTTTTCATTGTATTGAATCATTAGCTGTCATATTGTAAAGGGGCCAACTGGGAATAATAATACACACATTGTCATTGATTCTTTGAGCTGACAAGTTAATTCAAAGTTATATTCTTGCCAAATGTGGATGCTAAGTGTGTGTATAATGTCTTTTTTCCGAAATTGAAAGTTTAAGTACTACAGAAATAAAATGGAAGAACATACAGTTCAGTGAGTTTATAAAAGGTACATCTTTTTTTATGGGTTCATGCATGTTTATGTACAAATAAATGTTTGACTAATATGTGAATCAAAAACAAATAAATGTGAATTCATCTTTTTCAACTAATTGGTGTATGGTTAGAGTAAATGGCAGTTCCTGGCTGTATCGCAGTGATTTTGATCTGTTTTGATCTGTTATTATCTGGATTTGTGGGGTATATGGTCCATCAAAGCAGAGATGGGGTTGAGGGGACGCCCTTGGCATGTGATGTGAGGAGCTTTTATAACATAGTGCCGAGCAGGACAAATGACTCCAGCTATCTAAATCCATTACATACACACAGGTAGGCAGCTGACAGCAGTGTTTTCTCCAACCTCTGCTGTTTCACTGATAAGTTGAGGTTTACTGCTGAGAGATGAGATGCAGTTCTGGAATTACCCATGACCCACCCATGCTGTTGGAATGTGGGGTGGGATATGCTTCACTTTGAGCCATGGTGCGAATCAGATGATATGAGGATGATTTGCTTTCTGCATCAGAATGGTATTTTATTTCTTCTTTGGTTTTCTATTAATATCAAGGACAAACATACAAGCCATTCACTTATGAGATTCATGCCTTCAATCAAATACAGTCTTGCTTGTATGGCTCACATAAACAGTCAGCACAAGGAAAACACAATGGCTGTCTTATTTGTTTGAAAACTGTATTTGCTTCTTTGACCTTTGGTCTTGCCTTTTAGGGTTTGGGTCAGCATTGGGTTTAGGTTAATTTAAGGGTTAGGGTTAGGCATTTATTTTGGCATTTTAGTTAATGTTAGGGTATGGGTAAGGGCTAGACAAAGCATGATGTCAATGAGTGCCCTCACTAAGATAGCTGTACAAATGTGTGTTTGTTTTGTCCTAATTCCCTGCTTGGCAGAGACATTGTGCTAATTAGATGAAGAAAACTAGATATCAGATTCTAATTAACACAAACACGAAAAAACGTGTGCACAGACACTGCCTGGCCAGACTCACATACACACAAACACAAACACAAACACAGACACAGAGATTGGAGTTGCTTGCCATTATTTGCACTACATAGGCTAATTCATTCTCTCTCTCTCTCTCTCTCTCTCTCTCTCTCTCTCTCTCTCTCTCTCTCTCACACATACACACACACTCTCGTATATGTGTGTGTATCTGAGTCATTGATCACATCAATATCCTGTGATTCTTGCGCAACACGACAATAAAAACAGTAACAATAGTTCTCAGTTGCCAGCTATTCGTTAAGTTCAATTAATAAAATAACACATGATCGTGGTAGGGCTGGAATCATTGATTACCTCCTTTTTTAGAGCTGCAAAGTATTGTCTGTCATATTATTTCAATCAGTGATTATTGCAGTCACAGTAACTGCATGAATATTGAATATGAATTGAATACAAACAACTTAAATGTAAATGTGAGACAATTACCATGACATACAAACTAGTGACAGACCCCTTTGAACCATTTGACCTTCATTTGGTCAAACAAATATTTAGGATTAAGTTAAAATGACTTAATTATTTATACTGTTTGTAAGACAGTCACTGGTGTACAGACATCAATCACTGGATTTGTTTAATACAAAAGAAAGTGTAACTGTGACAGTTATCAGGAAAGTTCTTTTGTACTGTATTTTTTGGATGTTTATTTCTGATGGATATCACAGATTATATTATGATTTCAGAATCAAAAAATAACTATATCATGACTGTACCTCAGATTTGCATAAGATGTGATTCAGAATGATTTTGCCTTTCTTTAATTTAATTCTTTAGCCCAGACATTATAGCTTGAGTCTTAAATAGTGTTGCACTTAAGTATATAGTGGCCGTTTCTAAACAGTTAAGTCCACGTTCTTAATTTTGTATAGTCAAGCAACAGTGAAATAAATACAATAGTTGTTTTAATGATTACTAAAAGATAAGCTTTTTGAAGTATTAAGTATTAAAAATGTGGTCTAAGACTTTAGCATATTACTGTATTGGATTATTCAGTACTCTTGCCTTTGCAGCAAGAAGATCTGGGTTCTAGCCCCGGTTGGAACAAGGGCCTTTCTCTATGGAGTTTGCATGTTCTCCCCGTGTGTGTGTAGGTATTCTCCGGGTTCTACGGCTTCCTCCCACAGTCCAAAAATATGCAATATGGGGATTAGGTAAATTGATCACTCTAAATTGACCATAGGGTGTGAGTGAGAGAGTGAATGGGTGTTTTTCTATATACAGTATGTGACTCTGCAATGGACTAGCAAACTGTCCAGGGTGTACCCCACCTATCGCCCGGTGTCAGCCGAAATTGGCACAGCACCCCCCACAGGAGTACCAAATTCTCTACCGCTCTACCACGAATGGATGGATTATGCACTATTATTATACAGTATTATGGTGAACTACATAACTTCACTTTAATTACTTTGGCTGTACCTGAAGAGTTCTAAAGCAAGAAAATAAATGGTTTATTTATTTTTGGAATTTATGAATGGTTTTCTTTGTGTTTGTCAAACACATTTTGTGTTACAGCATGCTGATATCACCAGTACCTATATCTGCAAATTTAAGTAACTAAACAAAAGGTGGGAATTACAGCATTGTGCGATTTTACAAATGTGATTTCAAACTATATATTATAGCTACAGAACTACCTTATTGTGTTATGATGTGTGTTTTCAACACCATCATGTTGCTTGTGTTTCTCTGCTATGCATCATTTTCCAGATATAAAATCTATGACCTCATGGAGTGGAATCTACACAAAATCCAGAGTTGCTTGAAATTTTATTTCTTTCAAAATAAGAAAAAACTAAAAAAATTGAAATCATTTTTTTTGACTAACTAGTGCAAATCCTTTTTTTCTGAACCCACAAAAAAACATCCTCTAAGTCTGTGGAGAAGGCCATTACAGATAATGCGCTCCCGCAGGACTCTTATCAGAGGCTTAGTGGTAAAACCAACATGAAAGTGCTTTAATTGGCAGTTAGTCTAATAGCCACTAACTGCAGCTTCCAGCAATGATGAAATGGGGGAAAATTTCTTTTCACAAATTCAGGTCTTCATCACTTTTAAAATGTACTCTCATTGCTTTTCAGTTCAGCTGGCCTAAAGAAATCTTTCAAATTAAGCAACATGCCTACACTGCAGCCTAAATCTGTAACCGACTTAAAAGTAAGTGCCTTCTTGTTTAAATGTTTCTGGTTCTGTATCAAGGAAGCACAGTTGGCCATTGTTTATTATACACAGAGCATGTGAATAATAATGCAATTGTGATGGTCGACAATCCCAGGATGGTCAATAAGACACAGCCACACTCACAAACAACAGTCTGCTGCCACCTCAATTGGGCACTACTAAATGTATAGCAACGGGCAACATCAGATGTTAGAATTGATATCACTGGTGTGTTACTGATGTATTATTACTGCTATCAGGTCAAATATGCTTTTCTTGTTCGTCCTGCAGAAACACCACTCACACAGAGAGGCTGTGAGTGAAAGGAAAAATGACAGTAAAACCACAAAACAGTGATCCCAGCATGTTCTTCCGCACTGGAATCTGCTGGTCCCTTCTGGGAAGCTGTCAAGCCATAAAACACGAACTGGACATGGTCCCACTGTTTCCTCACTTGCTCTCCTCAAGGACTCAGAAAACCCACATGTAATATTATCAGTAGTAGCTGCACAAGAGCTGTGTGTAGGTCTTTTGAGACAAGTATAAATCGCACATCTGATTCAAATATCAGGTCTGTCATGGCAAGTCTTCAGACACACCCAAGATGCATGAAGTCTTATGAGAAATAACATTTCACAGGTTTTTAAATTTGCCTTGAAAAGCTGTGTCAGCAATGTTTTCACACACATAGTTGCAGAGACCATACCTTTCCACAGCATAGGCCTGATCATTCAATAAAAGACAATTGTAATCTACAACTTCATTTATACTAGTAATAATAACACATATTTACAAAAAGTACAACACCTAGTTTGCTCTAAAATATGTACTGTTGTATTTATGTTTCATTTCTAAAAGTATGCTAGAATGCAATCATTGAATATTTTGTTAAAAGTCAGCTTTTTATCACAAAACATCTGACCCAATTTTCTTCTCATACGTTCCTGTAGCAGCACAACACATTAAAACTAATGGAAGGGTTAGGGTTCCAGGGAAGCTCAGTGTCTCTGAGAGTCAATGAAGCAGTGGACAGGTGTGGACGCTGGGCTGATCCATGATGATTGGAGGAACTGTCTGAAAGGCAGAACCAGTTTTTGATTGACAGCATTGGAGAAACATAGAAGAGACCACACTGTCTCAGTCCCATGTGGAGTGAAGTCTAGAAACAAATATCAGCCGGTTGACTATAATAATTGTAATTTATTGACCTTATCATTTAAATTGCCTTGAGATAATGTATGTTATGAATACAATTTAATTTAACTGAATTTAATTGAACCCAGTCAGAACAAGGGCCTTTACATGTTCTCTCTCTCTGTGTGTGTGTGTGTGTGTGTGGGGGGGGTTTTCTCTGGGTTCTCTGGTTTCCTCCCACAGTCCAAAAAACATGCAGATTTGGAGATTAGGCAAATTGGACACATTGACCATAGGTGTGAGTGTGAGCGTGAATGATTATGTGGACCTGTAAAGGACTGGTAACCTGTCCACCCACCAAAGTAAAAGATGAATGCATGATTTGAGTTTAACAGATTTGTTTTGAAGTCAAGTTCAAGAGTTTCAGTAAAATCATATCCTTATGTCCTTACTTTTGGTTACTTCAGTGACTGTCTTTAGTTTAGTTTCACTATTGCAGCAACAATTAGGACAAGAGTATTATTATTATTATTATTATTATTATTATTTTCCACCCTGCTAGTGCTGCAAAGCATCACCGACAAGCAACTTCACACTGAACAAAGGGTATCCTTTGCATAGACTTAGTAGCACAGACACAAGACGTTGATTGACAAATAAACAAACAAACAAACATGAAAGCATGCTAGTTCTGCTGTGGATAAAATCACATTACACGAGTGGATCTGGCAGAGTTTAAAACGAGGGTGCACAGGAGCTACATATAACAGTGGGGCACATACTATAAATAATTGCCACAAATGGTAATTGCTACAAACCTTCAAAACAAGTACTACTTCTTCTTTCTTTTTTTTTATCTATTTTTCTTTTTACCCAGTATTTTTTCTACAATTACAATTAATCATTGCTTCAGAGACAATGTTTTTTACCCAATTAAATGTTGTAAAACACTTTACCCTCCAGCACTGCAATAAACAGCAGAAAACCTGCTAAATGTGTTTCTCCAATCAAAAAGGAATGCAGGGGAGCAATAATTATGTAAACAGAAAATTAAAAGCTTCAGACTTGTAGGAGAAATGGAGGTTCGAATCTAACATCTCCCTCACTCATTTCCTTTCACTCCCTGCAGCAAATCCTTCTCTCCATGTCTCAGAATATATTAGTCTAGGACTCACTGTTGGCTGATAGCTGGCTGCAACATGGTTCCTCTGATTAGCTCTGACAGCAAGAGGAAAAAAGCACAAGTCAATGCCTTTGTGCACTGTGCTGCTGTTAAGATTCACTATTCAAATCATCTCTATTTAAAACCCTTTGTCTAACCAGTCCTAGGGAATGAAACAGACTATTAACACGATTAGTCACTCATTCTGCTGATGACAAAGGCTCTGCAATAGGCTGATGATAATTAGGCTGGCATTGGGGGAAATGCTGATCTATAATCTCATGCAGTGCTCTGATTGAACAATTGTGGCCTATTTATTGTGCTTTAAGGGAGATGACATAATGGGAGCCTTTCTCCCCAAGAGAATTGCAAAACAAAAGGAGGGAAAGTGAGATGAAGAGGGCAAAGAAAGAGTGAGCAAAGTTAAAGCGAGTCTTGACCCCTCAATTCTTCCCACTTCCAGTTACCCAGTAAATGAGATGGAGGAATTTTATTTACGTGCTCCTGCAATCATCCCAGTCACAGAGGGAGGGGATTTAAAGGAGTTGGACACATTTCTTACGTTTAAATCTCTGCTTGGTTAGCAACACCACTTATCAGCTGTTTTCCCAGTTTTTGATTTTTTGGATTGGAAAACCTCCAAAGCAGAGATCAAAATAAGCCATTGACAGCCATCACAATAAAAATGTGTTGCTGAACCACAGCAGCAGTAAGACTGAATGGTTAAAGCCACCACAGTAACAACACTTTCCCCTTCTCTGTTTGTATAATATCAGCAATATGCAGTAAATTCTATTGTTCCTTTAACAGTCACCGCAGGGGCACAGCATTGCTGCAGCAACAGTATTAGCCATAATTACTCTCCTGTAATAGAAATGAGATGCTATAAACTGTAATCACCACTCAGCTTGAGTGAAAGCACAGGGTCAGCCATGGTAGACTGACTAACTGACTGTGGCGGATGTGTCTGGCCTCACTGAGCTCCCAAGAGATCACTGAGGCAAAGACCCAACCGAAGAGGGAAGGAATCGCTCCACTGAGAGCCACACTGAAGCTACATCACACATCCTTTACAGGAGCCTGTCAGGGGAAATCGAATAGTTTTACCCTGGCAGTAACTCTCTGGTGTCCAGCAGATAGCAGGTGAGCATCTAGTTTCACATGTGGCACATTTGTGGAAGGGAAGGAACAGTATAGTATTTAGAGAATGATTATATTATTATTATTATAAGCTTCTGAAGGAGTTGTTTTTATGGATTATGTCACAGAGAAAATATTAAGGTCAGTATGCATTACAATTTGGGTTACATTTTACTGTTTGGTGTATTTTTAAATGCAATTAAGTAGACAACAGTGATACAATTCCATTAAATTTGCAGCTAAATAACACAATTCATTCTCGTTCTACAGGGGTTGTTTCAAGAGCATTCTGGGAAAGGTATACACTACATAAAAAAAGGTCCTCAAGCATAATTCAACATATGGGTCATTTGACATCATTAATAAGCTCTATCAGATAGCAGGGATGCGAGGAAAGGATTTTCCTTTAAGGTCTTAAAGGGATAGTTTGGATCTTTGAACATGGAGTAGATTAGTGGATGCAACACTGTCAACACATTTAATGAGTCTTATGTTAACAAATGCATGTTTGTTTGTGGCCAAAAATGTTAGTTTTGTGACCCTTGCTCTCTCCCAGAACTTCTCTGCCTGGAACCAGGAGGAGATGTCCGAATGATTTGACATCCTCGCATCTACTACTGGTGTCATGATATAACTTGATGTCCAAAAATGTTATATATTATCTCTTTAATAATACATAATAAGTGATTTAAGTTTTTAAAAAAAATAATTGAGTATGCAACCACAGCTCTAGCTGTACTTGCAGCCCAGTGACAACAAAAACAAAAGGTCAAATAAAACGCTCAGTGAAAGTGTGCTTTCATAGTAAATAAGCCATTGTCACTCAACGGTGCTCATCACCTGTTCAGCTTGAAACAAGTCAAGTTAATTGCACTCATTTGGCTCAGAAAACAAATGTATCCACATCTGCCATGGACTCATTGCTCAAGGCTGGTAAAACACACTTTTTTGCCTGATTAACATTAGCAGGGACAGACCGAGAAGCAACGCTCACACTCAGACTAATTCCAATATTCCTGAGAGGGCTGCGGTGATGTATGAGGGGAATGAGATGGGAGGCACAGGTCGATCGGCCAACACTGTCGCCATCACAAAGTAATGAGATCTCAGGGGGAAGGGAAAGGGAGGGGCTGATTCATCCAACTACCTGCTCACATAATACTAATTGGCTATAGGTAGGTAAGCTGTACAGTGGGACGTTTTAATGGCATTATTAAAAGTGTGTGTATGTGACTAGAACTGACACTGGCATGAGTTGTCTCTGTATACTGGCTGATTGCATTTTAGCTGCACAACATGCTTCTCCGTGTATATTTCTGTGCTTTATTTATAAATTAGACAAGTATAATAATAAACTGATTCAATTCAATTCAATCTAACGCAATTGGTATAGAGCTAAATCACAACATACATTAACTCAAGGCACTGTACATAGTAAGGCACAAACCTTTAAAATATTGTAGAGAAAAGAAACCCAACATAAACTTTTTTGGAGCCTAGTGTGCTGCAGACATTTGGAAAAAAAAGAGCTTTTCCTGTGTCAGTATGAACTAGATGTAGACTTAGATGTATAACTTTGGGATTGATGAGTCAACCACAATTACACGAGTGGATCTGACACAATAATTATTTTATTTGAGACATTTGATCCCCAGAGTAAATACGCCATTCATGTGAAAATTAAATGTATGTTAAAACAATGCTCAGAAGATATATATATATGTACAAAAAACAATCTGAAGATTCTAGTGGCTTCATAAGGAATTGGGATCTGAGATATGCATTTAGGACCAAATTTAAAAATATTAGTTAAAACATGTATTCTCAATTAGATTTGATTAGATTAGATAAATGAGAGATATTTTAAGAAACACAACTTTGATAATATTTCATATGTGGTGAAGATCTGATTTAAAAATTGACTTAATACATCAAAATACACTGAGGTCTGAATCGTTATGCTTCTTACAGTAGAACTGTTTCATGCAAACAATGATTTGATCAACACAAGAGGCAAGTAATAAGGTTGAGGTGAGAATTAATTTAAGGTTAGGAGTTAGGGTTAGAGGGCTAAAGAATGTCTTACTGTATGTCCTAAGAATGCTCTACACGAGTGTATGTGTGTGTTTTCAGACCAGACTTCTCCCATCCTAAAGTCTGTTTTACAGTGGTTTAGAGCAGATAGGTGGGAAGGATGGATGTGTTTCAACTTTCTCTCATATTCTGCTTCTTTCCTCAATCATTGTCTTTACATTTGCCTTATGTTTCGCTTTGAGTTGTATGTTTAATCCATCTACTCTTCCAATCCACCCGCTTTATCACACACACACACGCGCAGACTCGCTCACCTGCAGTACGTGACAGGCTTTCCCGTGCCAATAATTGGTATGTCCGACATGGATTCCTCTTTCCTGTCCATCTAATTACAACATTATTAGTTGTCACGGTGATGAGCAGCAGTGCAGATAGGGAACATGACTTAATGAGAGAGAAAACACGGTGGAACATGGCAGGGTGGTCAGTGTCTACCATGTTTTAATTTAACCTCTGTCAAATCTAAAAGATGATCAGATTTTAAAAGACACTCACACAAAACTGCAGTTCCTCAGTGTTGGTGGAGCCAGATCGATTTATTAGACAAAAGTCAGATCTGGTGAAGCTGGTTCCACAATTGTTATTGAAATTGTGTATTTTGGAAAATCAAAGCCTAATTAAACTTAATGGTATTCTCATCTCTTGGCCAGCAGCCATGCATACAGTAATGAAAATTGCATAAAAGGGCTTCTTGTGAGCTCATGGAGTGTCTTTATTTGCTTAATGTCTGCACTTAAAAAAGCTAGTATATGCCAAATATGCCATTTTTGAAACATGGCAGTGAATGATCGGTTTCAGTATTTTTTTTAGTATTATTTTATATGTATATATATATATATATATAAATATATATTGCCATTGGAAAGACCATGCAATATAAAATCAAATAAAATGCCTGAAAATGTAAATTCCATAATACCTAATTAGTGTTTACGAGTAAAGATGGATGGGTGGCAATGTTTGTGAGATAATTGTTAGTCAGTTCAAAGATAATTTTTATCAGTGTATTTACTGTAGATCTTTCACGATCACAATCTTTTACCATGCTATAATGTTAGCACATTAAACCGTTGCTTAATGTTCATGAATATTGAGCACACAGGCGTATGAGGAAGCCGTCACACTACTCTGATGAACATAGGACCATGAGCATGGAAAATCTAAATTTGCTAAATTTTCAAACATAAATTACACAGATACAAACAGAGGAAACATGTTCTCAGGTCAGATGGGTCCATGATTTGACTTGTTCTGGGCAAAAATAACATAAGAGCCAAAAATGAAAAAGGCCTCCAGACTGTTATCAAGGAAAGGGAGCAAAAACCAGCATGTGTGATAGTATGGGGGGGGGGGGGAGGGGGCATCAGTGCCCATGGCATGTGTGATCTATTATGTGAAGGTACACTGTAAGAAATGATTCTGTGGTCATGTAGATTTGAATTAATTTATCAGGTAAAATATATTCAATATAATTGTGTTTTTGGTTTTGAGGCAAATATTTAATTCAATTTCAAATAAAAATGTTTGGAATAAAATCCACCCATTGTAGTTAAATAAAAACATAAGCATTATGTTTACCTAATCCCAAATAGACAGAATATTGAGTTAATTCAAATGAATGTAATCAGGCAAATTTTAAATGAAAAGCGCTTCCTGTCAAAGTGCTCAAAGGTAAGAAAACTTATTTTATTATCACTGGGCTTGTAAGAAGAACGCATGTAGTGGAAGGCTATATTACAATATAAAATGAGCTGTCACAGAAATAGAGACTCAGCAGCAACATAAAGTTGGCTTCTGTTGCCAAGGCTTTATGTTAATGTACGTTAGTAGGCCTAGTGTGATTTTGTTGCGCTATAATATGAACACTGCATTATACATTTTGGAAGAATTCATGTATCGGAGTCAAACTTTTATTTTGAACGATACGGCTTAGCATTCCGCTATCATGGTTGCTATCATGTTTGCTATCATGGTTCCTACGTCCCTTGCGTGTTGATATATCCTCAGTATGTTTTTATAAAATGGCGTGAATTAGTACATTGGGTTTAATGTTAAGGTTAGACACATAAACAAAAAGAGATATATTGGGGGTTATCGCTAGAAGAGCATCTTATATTTCGGACGGCACTTGACGCACTTCCGTTAGCTTTACTTCCTGTGTGGCGCTTGTCTTCCTGGGCAGGTAAGGTAAGTTCTCTGTTGTTTCGCTGTTTTGTTGCAACTTGCAAATGTGAAGGCAACTTACTTAAACACGTGAAGTAAGTTTATTAACAGTGTTATGTTTTAGCGCCGCAATTGTATTTCTTTTCATGCTTAAATCGGTTCATTTTAGTGTGGTAATGTCCGGTCCACAGCACTTAACGTTAGCAGGAGGGGAGGAGGCTTAACACGGCACATACTTTTTCATTTTACAGCTTAACAGTACACTAAAAAAGCTTCTGAATTTTTTTATTTTTTTTTATTATTTTTTTGGTGATTGATTTATCAGTTGTTCATTCCTCCCAAGGACTCAGTGCACTCTTTGGTTGAGAGGACCAGAGAGCTTGTCCTTCAGTGTCTCATAGAATACCTTGGAGAACAAGGGGGACATCTCATCAAAGAATTCAAGGTAGGTGAACTTAATTTGCATTAACTTATTTCAAAGACCACATTTCCTTAATTCCTCAAGTAGGTGCTGTTTTTCAAATAGATCTGTGACCTTTGTTTTTTGTATTATCTTTTTTCACAGCTTCAGTTCTCCTTGTCATAGATTCTCCAAATCTCTGAACTCAACTAGAGGGATGAACACTATTCTTCCACAAGATACTGTAAATAGAGAGGGATATAATAGTAGAACAGCTTAAAGCCCTTGTTACAATGGAAGAACAATTGTAGCATAGAAAAACATCAAAATAGAGAAGAAAACAAAGAACAATTTGAGACCAAGAAAATAAAATGTGCTAAAAAGATTTATAAGCAATGAAAACAATAATGAATGTATTGTCTAGTAATGCCATATGCTTGCAATATATTTCTGACAGTTTTATACTAAGACACTTACAATTTCATGTTGCAGGACACTGAGAACTTGGAGGAACTTGAACAGCTCGTAATGGCAATTATTGTGACCCCAAAGCCTGGCGCTTCTACAAGCAACAGCCCAAAGAACATTGGAACTGTCATAGAGGTCTTGGAAGTCATCACAGGACTTGGAGACATTACGAGGGCTTGCTCTGTCCTCCTTGGCTTGACCTACGCACTGAATCTTGATTATCCCAAACAGCTGAAGTACACCTTTGAGGTATTCCAAAAACATTTCATGGAACTGGATGATTCAAAGCTGTCAAACAAGGTCCAGTCCCTCAAGAGCAAACTTCTGGCTTGAAATGAGACTGTAGTTGCAGTGCAGACACAATGTCCAGCTTCTACAGAGCTTGAGAATTGCACATTTGAAAGTGCTGCTATGTTTGCAAGTTAGCACTGATTTGGACTCTTATCCCACTAATGTCAGTGACATTTCTATTATGGTTAGTTCAAAGTACTTAATGTGTTTTACTCCATACAAATTGTTTTGGTACATGCACTTCTGGAGGATTTTTCTTTAAGTTCATTATTAATCCCATTTAGTAGCTTAGTGAGGTGAGAAAGCATGGAAACACATGTTTATGGATACATCATCACTGTGCAAAATGGAATTTATTTTTGTTTTTACAAAAAAGTTTGGAGTCAGTATTCTGTCCTATTCAAATTACTGATGTGCTACAATGTGTTGGAAAGCAGAAAAGTGAATTGTTAATAAACGTGTTATTTGAGTATTTTAGAGCTGCAACTAACGATTATTTTAATAATCGATTAATCTGTCGATTAACTTTTAATGATTTTTTTGTTATCCAGAGCAAAGTGATGAAGAAAATATTCACATTTAAGAAGCTTTAACAATCAGAAATCTTGTTTTAATCAAATAAAAAACCTTCAAACCGATTATCGATTATCAAAATAGTTGTCGATTAATTTAGTAATCGATTAATAATCGTTTCAGCTCTAGAGTATTTGTTTAGTTCTGTACTTTCTGGGCCATAGACTAGTTATTCCTAAGAAAGAAGAATATTTAGATTTAATTAATTAATTAATAATTCAAATGAATGCACTGATAAATGTAGTTGATTATTACTCAATTATATATCATTGATATGTAGAATTAAATCATTTTTATTAGTACAATTTACACATTAGGGAGTTTATCTTTTTCAAATCAACTCAATATTTTTGTTTAGGTTTTAATTAATTCTGTACTGTTTTCTATTCGGATCTACTCATATTAAATGGGTAACTATTAAGGGTCTCATTTAATTAAAGTTTACTCAATACCAAACATTGTGAAATTTAATTAATAATATTGCTTGTAATCTGTTGCCTCATTTTATTGAGTAGATATGGTGTATCTTTTTTTACAGTGTACCATTGATCCAGAGGCTCATATTAAAATTTTGGAGAAACTATGCTCCCGTCAAGATGATGTGTTTTTCAAGAAACTCCATGTCTATTTCAGCAGGAGAATGTCAGGCCTCACATATACATATGTATACATATATATTAGGGATGTCCCAATACAACTTTTTCACTTTCGATACGATACCGATATTGCAGCCTTGAGTATTGGCCGATACCGATATTGATCCGATACGATATCAGCACAAATCATACATACTTTATGTATTACAAATACACACTTTATAATTACATATTTTGTAGTTTGGAATGTTAGAATAGGCTTGATCAAGTGATATTACTTACACAGAGAACAATAGTCAGCAACAGTAGAAAAACTGACCCATTTATTAATAACCAATGGTTACATCAATTTTAACCTTCAACATAAGAATATTGGATTTTTTGCCATGTTCATTTCATACAGTCTATGGTTCACTTAATCAGGAGGAAAGTACCAAGTGCTCATGGGGGTGTTTTCAGAGCACTTGTTTTTACTATTTTGGATTAGCCCAACCCACACAGGGTGAGTGACTCATGCCGCAGGTAAACCCGGAGCCCGAGGACCGTCCCCGCAGACGTACTTAGCTCCGTGGAGCGTCAGGACACATTTAAAACACACACATCTCTTGGCATGGCTGCTTTTTGGGGTATAATTAACAAACGGGGGCTGTTGAAAGTCGACAGGTGGCGCTGGTTTATGAAATAATGTTGTTTTAGCAGTTCGCCTCAGGATGAGCTAGCGTGGTGCTAACTAGCTGTGTGGCTTTGCGGCCTCTGATTTCAGAGGTTAAATCAAAACAGGCGCTGCTAGAGCAGAATGGACTGTGGAGCACTTATATCGGAGATTTTAGAGGCAGTCCGATATAATCTGATATGTGTTTTTTGGTTGATATCGGACCGATATCCGATATCAATTGCGGATCGGTACATCCCTAATATACAGTATATGTATACATCAGGGGTCGCGTTAACCGAATATTTTCCGTCATTGACCGTTTTTTTAAAACGGTGACGGAAAAATCTGAGAGCCATCCGTCATTTTGACAGATTGCAATTCACACCCCTGACCACTTGGTGGTGAAGAGCATATTACAGTAAGTTGAAAGTAGAAAAGAAGAAAAATGTCACGGCAGTTGAGTGTCAGAAGTTTCTTTAAAAAGCCCAAAAACTATGTTGATTAAAGAGGTGAAAAAAGAGGGATAGATGCAGATGCAGATGAAGGACAAACTCACCCCTTGGCCTCAGCGGAGCGAGGAAGCGGCAGTAAGGAGGTTAGGCGAGTTCAGTGGGAGCGGGAGTTCTCCTGGCTGAGCAGGGCGGATAGAAAAATGTTGTGCGACAAAATAAAGATTCCCATCGGAGAATCTGAACATAATTTCTGACCTGGACACCGTACTCAATGCATCTCGCTATCCTTGTAGTGCTGACAGCGTGTTAAAGAGCTATGGACAGGAGGCTTTGGAGCGCGCCTGTGACCGGTGCAGCTGATCCACTGGTGCAGAAGGAGCGCATGTTGCGGGATTTCCTACCACGCGCAACTACGCGCAAGCAGGCACGCGATTTAAGTCCATGTGGACCAGGAGGAAGGTGTGAGACTGTGCGTTTAGGCCACAGGTGAACTGTTCATATTCCACTGCAATTGAATATGTCATTATTATCATTTAAAGTGACCGGTAAAAATGGATTATGACGGGATTTTTATGACCCTGTCAGTCAAAATGACAGACAACGAAAAAGTCTAGCGCAACCTCTGGTATACATATACATATATATATATATATATACATATATACACACACACACTTTTTACTGATGAAAAGAGGGGTAAAAAGCTCAAAAAGACACATGCAGGTATTTTACTGGTTTGAAACACCCCTAATCCTGTGCTGCCATGTTTGCAAAGAATCTCATGTAAAAACAGAGAAACTGTATCTCCAGAGACTAAATGGTTAGTTGAAGACCAAGCGTGAGTTAGAGTGCACTTTCTCTCTTCACCCTGACAACCCTCTAATGAGTGTCCTTAAACTCCATAAGGGCCTATTATTGACTGCCCGGTTTCATCTGTGAACCTGTAGCAACTGTCCCAATGTGGAAGCCTTCAGTGCAAATTTACAGTTAAATATAGTTCTTACAGTACATGGCTGAGTGGACAAATGAATGTAGAATGTTACACATACACATAGGTTCATGCAGCTATACTTTCAAGGACTCTACATTGACTTCCATTCATTTAGACCACAGCGTTATTCCTAAACCTCACAGCAATACTCTTAACAACTTCACATACTAAACTTAACCTACTTTACCACTACCCATCCACCCTTACACATAAAACACAATTCAAATCTTAGCCTTAAACTTAACCAGTTCCTCAGAAATCAGGTCCTGCCTCATTAGGACCAGGTTTTGGTCTCCATGTGGCCTACTGGTCCTAGCTAGATCAGTCAGTATGTTTACATGCATGGCCGTAGTCCAACTAAGACAGTCAATCAGACAACTTTCTGAGTCCGAGTATACATGGAGAGGAGAAAATCAATTTATTTGCCACATACGTCTGACTCCGCCTCCGTAGGTGATGCTGTATCGCTCTATAAGCAAGTGTGTCAGTTGCATGTAAACCTTTACGTTAAAGAAAAACTAGCGGTGAGACGGATCGTGTTGTGGTTCTGTATGATTCGTACCTTCTGTACATCGTGATACAAATTAGACTGAGCATAGCTGTTGTGGTTGCTGCACTGTCTGAAGAAAGACGCCGCCACCGCAGTCTATATTAATCGATGGATTTGTATTAGCCATCAGTCATGTCAACATGAACTGCTGGCCTTTATTTAGATACTCTACCTGTCACTTTATGCTGCCACAGCTTATTGGATTAATTAAGAAGTCTATTTGCATTAATAGTGTATGCTGCATCGAGTATGAACTTTCATCATAAATAGTGAAGACATACTCATCTTACATACAACCAAAATATACAAAGTGCTTGCAACTCATACAGTATTTATTTGCACCCTTTTTAATTTTAGTTGACTTTTAGTAACCAACAACTTGGGACTTCCTTTTTTTCATTGAGTAAAAGAAAAACATTTGACCTTTACCTGGCAAAAGCACTAGACACTTTATTCTAGTTGTACTGAAAATCTGATTTCAGATCAGATCAGATTTGTGCTTTAAAATATGGTTTGACAGCAACATTTTTAAATGTATGCACTAATTACAATTTGGGTCAATAAAACAGGTAAACTGGTAAATGTAACAGATCACCTGCCATTAAACATCAGCAAGATCTTTAGTAAATTTACTTTTGGTGCTTTAATAGACAACATGATTAACTCGGAAGAACAAAACAAACAAACAAACAAAATAGTGTGTATCGTTAGTAAAAGTTTTGCTAATGTTGACTAAGCAAACAAATTTGAGACTAAAGCCACAGATGTAAGCACTGTCCCACTGTAGTGATGATGCTATCATTTACATGGATATCTTTTGTAGTTTGCTTTAAATTGAGGTTTGTGGTATTCTAGTGTGTGCAGACACAATGTCCAGCTTCTACAGAGCTTGAGAATTGCACATTTCCTCATTAACTTTGGAACCACAGACCTTTTCTCATTGTATTTTCCTTCAATGTATGTTATACAATGTCCTATTATGACTCTGTTGGAGTTTCATTGCACTAAAGTATTTCCCATCCACATCCCCCCCCCCCCCCTCCATATGTATCATACTGTAGGGCCAACAAGGTGATGCCTCGGTATGGTGAGAGATCAACAGGGATCAGGGTGAACAGTGAGGGAGAGGACACACACATGAGGAAATGGTGGAATTAATTTTCATTATCTCTGTAGCAGCTGCTGCCTGGTTAGGTGAAGTGAAGGAGGAGTGAACCATGATGTTGTGGAGCAGAGAATCAACTATCATCAGAGGACATGAGGCAAGGTTTGTGCCTGTATCTGTGTCCTTTTTATGCCTAGAGGGCTGTTCCAGGGCAGGAACTTACCTCTGCAGATGGTACCATTGCCCACGTAGCCCGGCTTGCAGGTACACAGGTGTCCTCTGATGGTGTTGGTGCAGATGGCGTTCTCATCACACAAACTCTGGCTGCTGGCACACTCGTCATGCTCTGAGGGAGAGACACAGAGAGCCATTCCACAGTCAGTACAGCTGAGTGTTTGTGTACTTTTCTGTGTGAAAATAATTTGGAAAAATAATTTGAGTTTAGCAGCCATGGGAACTCCACTGATGAGGGTAACAATTAGTTTAGTAGCTACTCGAGACTGACACCATGGGTTTATAAAATCCTTGTTTTCAAACATCAGTTCTGCTCAACACATTCAGATCATCTGAAGCAATGACTGAGAACAATGCAGAGAACAGCAAAGCTGTATTTAGTAGTAGTTATATCTTTAAGTGGTCCCTTAAGATCAGAGGATTCAGGCCTGGTGCTTTATCCATCCTGGGTGATCCATTCACAAGTAGACAGCAGTAGGTACAGGCATGAACACGGTAAACTGTGTACATATGTGTCCTCAATGCATTCTCAGATCTGATTATAAAGCCACATTTGGAGGGGATGGGTTGCATGAGTGAATTAGGGCTGCATGATTGTGGCCAAAATGATAATCATAATTATTTTTGAACATTGAGATCATGGTTATTTATCCCGGGATTCATTGGCTTTAGTGACAAACATTTTATTGCACTGTCATGAAAAAAAAACCAAAACAACTCTTTTCACATCCACTTGAAAATGAGCACATTAATACAAACTGAAAAGACAGTGGCAGTTTGGCACAAATGTTAACAGAAGGAATTTATGTGAAAAAAAAAAATCAGAGACAGTGCCCGTCTAAAAACATTTCAAAGACATTTCTACATATACCATGGAATTCAAGTCCAAACTATGTTCTCATGCCCTATTGTAATGCCAGTATGAACAATTGTACTTAATGCCATCTTAACACTTGTGATGGGATCTCCCAGGTGACTGTTAACACCAGGACTGAATTGGTGGAAAAAAGTGCTATATAGTCAATTTAAATAAGACAAGGGACTGACTGGTCAGCATGGGTGCCTTTTCTTATTCTCCTGCAGCAGAGTTTCTCAGCTTTGTCTCAGCCAAGGACCACCAACAAGGATTGATCATAATACAAAAACAGCATCACATTAGAGGTCTGTACAACAAAGAGTGTTCAACAAAACCAGGATTTGTGTGAGTGAGCTCACTTAACAAACACCTAAAGCCTCAGTCAGAGATAAAGAGTATCACAAAAGTGGTAATGAACTTTTACTTTTGACACGTCATTTGATTTTATATCCTCACAAAATGGACTGACCATGCTTCTTCAAGTTATGAAGACTGTAGAGCTAGACCAATATTTTGAAAATTATTACAGCTTAATGTATCTCTGTGATTAATCTAAATTTACCGCATGCATACTTTTTTGCCATTAAAGTATATAAAACATTTCAAATCAAATGATTTTGACAGTTGAGTGAGCCAATGAAAAAAATCTACATTATAGACTTTAACTAAGATTCAACGTTCAAAGCAGAAAAAAATGAGAGTGCACTGAAAAACAAACCTGTTAAAAACAGCCCGAAATTGATTGAACAAGTAATTCATGGTAAAACAGCAAAATGTGTACATAGGGAGGGAGTCAATTTATTATTTTAATGTCGTGTAGTGTTTCACAAACTGAGACACCTGGAAAGAGGGACAGCAAATGGCATTGCACCTGGACACAATCTGCTCATCTGTGTATAGAGTGGGAGAGAGATAAGTGGGTCTGATCAGATTAGCTGGTTGATAAACACACATGCATCTCAGATCTTGTTTCTGCACCCAAATCCACTGGATCGCATAAGATTGTTGAAATGTCCAACGGGGCTTTTAAGGAAAGTGATGCAGGTTTCTTACAGCCAGTTTCAAACTGAAACTCTGAACATAATCTGGTCTGCGTAAATTGCCATAGTGATCTAACCAGATTAAAAGACTCTGTCAACTCTGGCTTTAGAAACAACATACCTGACCCACAAATTTTGCTTCATTGTAGATCCCTAAGCAGAAGTTTCTACAACTGAGAATTGATAAGTCAAATCATTGCCAATCCGATTTGGCATCCCTCTCCTCATCCATCCATTAAAAGTTACATGGTCCTTCATGTACCATATGACTATAAAGTATCATTGAGTTCAGTACATCAAGCAACTAGACCTTCCAATATACCATTATTTCATTTCATGTTGCTACACAAGACAACTGTAACTTTGCTCCCCAAAAGTTTGATAATACTGTCAACTTTGTCAGATGTTCCTGGCAGCATCTGCTGAGGGCCATTGAGAATGTTCTGTGTGTCTGTGCGCTCTACAGCAGGTGAGTGCACACTAGTCAGTGTAATAGATTACTGCAGTGTAATCCATTGGTTCAGAGACTCAGTTCTCTTGTATTTTTTATCAAATAGATGTTCACTGTGAAACATGGCTTACAATATATTTACTTTGAGACAAATCATTTTAATTGTACTCTGTACACTTTTAGTGAGTGAATCAAAATCCATGTCATGATTGTAAGCAACCTAGACATTATAACAGGAAACATGATTTTAATAACAGACTCTGAAACTGAAACCACAAAGTGAAATTATTACTTTGATTGCTTATTTCTTCCAACTGTCTCATGTTGAACACAAACAATTAATCCCTGTTTCTGAAATGGCTGCACCTCCAGCACTAATGAGTGTCCTATTGAGAGTTTACCATGTCATCAATGACGGATGAGTGACTGAATTTTGTTAGCTCTACTTTTTTTTAGGTCCACTGTTCAACACAGAACAGCAAAAAGACACTATGTGTTAATCACAAAGATTAAAATGTTACACTTGACTTACTACATGTTCCACTAATAGGTCCCAGAGTGAAAGGTCTTAAAAAAGGTGACTTGAGGGCAATACAATGCTGCTTAGGTGGTTGCTATTATGTAAAATGTAAAATAAAAATAATGATTGATACATATTAAAAAAAAAACAAAAAAAAACAAACACAGGACAACTGATTTAGCAAAAGACTCAAGTCTCACAACTGAGCTTATGTAATGAGCAGGTTATGTTGCAGTTAGTGCATCTTACAATTATGCAGCTGAGGGGATTCACAACAGAGCTATATTTTTTTTAATATACCTGTATATTAAACCATGAACTGTGTCTTTAAGCACCAGTGAGTACTTAAGGCTGCCTCAACTCACAAGGTGCACACTCACTAACACTCCTCATTAATATGCAAGAGATTTGGTGGGAGTCATGACTAATACATTCCCCTTAATTAATGAGTGTTGCTCACAAAGCCCCAAAGCAACTAGGTGGATTTATTTATTTCTCTTCCCGTGGATTTCCTCCCTGTGTTGAACTATAAATTTGAGGGGAATGTCAACAGTGCCGGTGAGAGGTTTAAGACAGGGATATGAAAAGTAAACTATATTAATGGTACAGTATAGAAGAAGGGTTGCATCATTAAATATTCAGTGTGCTAATACCTGAGAACGGATGAAGATGAAAGCGGCACAATTTAAAAACACTGACAGCCTTGGCTGTTTATTAATTGAATTTACAGAGAAGCATAAACACACAGATGTAGTGGCTGATTTAATAAAGATTTTTATTTTTTATTTTTTTTTTGAAAACTGCCAAGCTGAAGAAGCAAAGGTCCTTCTTAAAAACATCATAGGACCCTTTGAGAGGTGGAATCAACATCCTAACATGCTCAAATTTGCAATCTCTCCAGATTTATGGCACTGTTCAGGTCATGTTGTTCTGCAACATGAAGTCAACATGAATCCCTGTGAAAATGCTTGTCAGTTAAGCGAGCTGTAATTGTTACAGCTGTTTGTGATGTGACTGGCTGAGGGTGTTTTTTTTTTTATTCATGATACTCATATTATTAATCTTCCTCCGGCTATTTTTCACTATGGGATCCAGAATAACAGGTGTCCTTGGAGGCACCAACACAGAGCATTCACAAAGGACTTAACTTATTTGTGCTTGTGCAATTAAAAATTAGGGCCTTACTATTACTCACTAGCAGGTACCTGTTTACAGCAAGCTGTGAACCAGTAAAGCAATAAATCATACATATGTTCATACATACAAAATCGTATGAGAGGCTGTTTAGGCAGTAAATCATACTTGGTTTCACACATAACATCATACTCTTACGCACACACTACTATACCCTCATACATGCACAATCATTCTCTCACACACACTAGTACACTCTTACACACACACTACTATACTCTCTCACACACACTACTATACTCTTACACACACACTACTATAGTCACGCACACTTACTATCATACTCTCTCACAAACACACACAGGCTAACTACAGATATTGACATGATTTCCACTCATCATGTCATTGATTAAATCAGTGTACCTTATAGATAGTGCACTTACACTCCTGTGAGCTATTTTAAGGCTTTAAGTCTACAAAAGCCCAGAGAAGAAGCCCCAAGAGCTAAAACCAACCCTTGTGTCTGACTTCATTATAGATCATCAATACACTCCATGTCAGCAGATAAGGGGTGGGTCAAACTCCGATGTTTTGAGGTAAATCGTGGTACACATCAAGTATAAATATGATGTAAGACATAATTATTAAGAGCTAAGTTTAATAACAACTTCAGAACCATTTCAAACCTCCCATACCTCTCCAAAATCCTAGAAAAAGTGTTGCTCTTCAGGTCCACAATCATCTCACTGACAATAACCTCTATGAACAATTTCAATGCCCAATGTCTGGTTTTTGCCCACTGCATAGCACAGAAACAGCCTTGGTTAAAATCACTTATAATCATCTGATGGCAGCTGACTCTGGTTTATCCTCCATACTCATCCTCCTCAACCTCACCGCAGCTTTTGACACAGTCTCCCACCTTATCCTCCTTATTGCCCCCACTGGCAACAATAACACTGCACTCACCTGATTTCATCATTCCTCTCGGTCACAGTCAATACGTTCAACTCAAATCTTACCAATCCCTCCCCTAACCCTGTCAGCAGTGGTGTGCCCCAGGGCTCTGTCCTGGGGCCCCTCCTTTTCATCATCTACCTCATCCCTCTTGGCAATATCTTCAGAAAAATGGGTGTTCATTTTCACTGCTAGCCAATGACACCCAGCTCTACCTCTCCTCCAAGACCACCACAACTCTACTCCCCTCTTTCCTCCTCAACTGTTTACAAGAAATTAAGATATATATTAAGATATTAAGAACGAAATGCCAATAAAACTGAATTACTCCTCATTGGTTCCAAATCCACACTTTCCAAATATGTTAACCCATCAGTAATAATTGACAACTTCACTGTTCTCCCGTCATCGTTGACAGCAACTTCTCCTTCACAGCTCACATAAACCGTATCACCTGGTCCGCCTACTTTCACCTCCGCAATATCAACCACCTCCGTCCTTCACTCACTCCAATTACCACTGCCATCCTGGTCAATGCCCTTGTCACATCACATCTGGACTTCTGCAATGCACTCCTGAATGGTTTATCTCAGAAATCCCTACCACCAGAACCCCATCCTCACATCACCACTATCCTGAAACAACTTCACTGGCTCCCCATCTGTTTCTGCATTGAATTAAAAATCCTTCTTTTAACATTCAACTCCCTTCATATCTTAGCTTCTCCATATCTCACTGACCTCCTCCATACTTACACACCTTCCCACATTCTCCATTCCTCCTCAGCCTCCCTCCATCCCTCTCCATACCACGTATGTCGACAATGGGACTCTGGTCATTCAGCCGTTCTGCCCCCCCAACTCTGGAATACACTCCCACAAGACATCCGGACAATACTATCCACCTTCAAATCCCAACTAAAAACTTACCTTTTCAGTCTAGCCTACCCATCATGACCATCCCCCCACCATCACCTCAGCTATCTTTTTCAGCACTCTACAGTGTACGATATTGTATACATTCTTTACCTCCACCTATTGTCTTGATCATGTCCGTTTTATTTCATTTTAACTTTTACCTTTTACTTTTTTAATTGTCTGTTTTATTTTTTTTTAACTTCTGTGTGTTTGATGTTTGTGTTTTATTTGACTTGTAAAGCGACCTTGAGAGTCTGAAAGGTGCTTACACATAAAATGTATTATTATTGTTATTATTATTAATAGTATTACTATTATTAATAAGTGAATGTCTCAATAGGCCCCACTGCAGCTGTACTTCTAATCACTACTGCACACCAGGGGTTTGTTTTTATTTCATTTGAGTACAGTGGTCTAGACATGTTATCATCATTATACAGAATCATGGCCAAAACAATTCTGACTGCACAGTTGTATTGTGGATGACTGCACTGTATCCTTTGTGACACTGATGGAACACTGTACTGTCTACTGGTGCTGCTGATATTTTCCTTGCTGTGCAGCTGGTGAAGAAGTCTCACATCCCTTGAACCTTTTCATAGATTGCATCATCTTCAGCTTTATTCAGCACTGATGCAATGCACCATGCAGAGAACATTTTACAACCCAAACCCATTTAGCAAAAGCTGCCTCATTAAAGATTGTGTCATTGAAAACAACTAAAAGGGAATCCAAACAAGAAGGTGCAAGTCATGCAGACATTTACTATCAACATAAAAACTGCATAGAGAATATTCTTGTGGTGGTACCATGGACCAAATTTGACATACATGGAAGTGTATGGGAGAATGAGCCTACTTCCCACTTGTGTATGTCATTAAACATTTCCCTGATGACTTAATGGTTTCAATTACTACTTCTGGGTCTTCTACAAATAGACAAAGTACAGCACACATGAGTGGACTACAGTGTGATTGACAGCTGGTATCATCAAATAGGAGCTTATTTACAGGTGATGTCGCTGAAATTCTGGTTGCAAAATGTCAACATGGCACTGACCAAATTGCAGATCTTGAGGCTTCAAAGTAAGAGCTCAGACTCCTTTGGGTCACATCACAACCTGTTTATACTTGGGTGGTACAGTGAACACAGTTCCTACTTCCTACCCATGCAAACAGATTTAAGACTACTAACCCTCCTCAGGCATATTCTCCAGTGATGGTTGCTGGTCCTTGAAACGGAGAAGCACATTTCAGGCCCAGTTATGTATGCATTAATTCTGCAAACGAACAACTAAAACAAGGAAATGCTATAATAGTGTTGTATATGTACAACCAAAAAAAGGGCTATATCATCTAGAAAATAACACACAACGACCAGCTATTTTTCTACAGAATTCTCTCGCAAAATCCACAGGAATGAGCCAGTAAAGTCATGTATGGTTCCTGCAACACTGTCAATCAAAAACTGGATCATGTAGAAGCCCAGTATCAGCCCATCCCCCCTCCACTTTCGCGGAAGCCCAGCTTCGCTGGAAGTGACGTTTTTGCCACATTTGTCCAATCACTATCAAGCTCACCACAGTGAAAAAAACAATTCTGTGCTGTCCCATAGAGAACAGTTGCTGAGCTTCAATTAAGTGGTTTCAATGCAAAGGCTGCTACGGAAATACGAAAAGCATGTAAGACAATTAGTCACCTGACTAATAGCTGATTCTAAACAAACTAGTGACACGTTCTAGTCACGTTCTACCACACGTTTAGTATTGACGTAAATATATGACAACATTTTAGAGGAAGCTGAGCTTCCCTTTCTGTCTTAGAGTAATAGCCACTAATATATCAATATATAAAGATACACCAGTTTTCCACCACAGTGCAAACATTTGAAAGTTGGGTTACTATGAAACTGTTAATGCACCACTGCCCTTTGCCCAAAGTCCACCAGAATTGTGCTTTAGGTGCCGACGACCCTGAAAAGGATTAGTGGTATAGCTAATGGACAAATTACAGATGATTTACATAAATCATCTACATAACAAAAAGTGTTATCAGATTAATAAAGTTTTTAATGCAACAGCTGCTGAATTGCCTTTAGTGGGTGTAATCATGTGAAGGACTGTTTCATACTGTGATTAAACAATTAATGTAATCAGTCACTTGATTATATGTTAGCTTAAAAAACAATTTTTATTATGATAGTTAAGATTTTTTAGTGAGCAACCATTGCTATTACATTTCAGTGCTACACTGTCTTTAACATTCAGCTATGGTGGGTGGACTGAAAAATACATTGCAGACTCGCAGAATTATTAATGGAATCCATTAGAGATTGATAAGATGTACTGGTTACAGTATCCAAGGGGGGATTTCCCCCCCCATAATACAATAACCCAACCCACTGATGAATGATTGTGTCACTGTAAAGTTATTGCACTGACAAAAGAGAGCTCGGAGATTTTCCTGAAGATAACAAGAGCAATGTATTAACACACTGCCCAGGTTTGGCCTAATTAGTCAATTCATATAGAGTGATGCAGTGTCAGGCCATGGAGGACATAGGTGAAATGGTGTTAGAGAGCCTCAGGATGGATGGTAATTCTTTTGCACAATTTAAAACATGTTGATTGCATTGCACTGACAGCCTTCATTTACACTGCCCTGAGCTAATATTTCATGCCATTTGTTTCTTATTGAGTCCATGTGCAACACACTGCCTGTTGGTTGAGCTTCATGTTCAGGCAGAATTACAGATCAAAATAAAAGGTAAAAAGTAGTGGGGAAAAGAAAACAAAGTGCATTTAATTTATTGAAGTACTTGCTCGCAAATAGGAGACATTTGTACATTACAGTAGTAATGTGTTTCCAAATCCTGTTTTGCCACATTTCAGAGAGAAATACAGTACTGTGCAAAAGTCACAAGGCATCACTAGGTTTGTTATCTGTCAAATTCTGTGATCATTGGTATTTGAATTGGAATGATGTGACTGAAAGTTGGTCTTATATAGTAGCAAACTGTCATTGAGTTTAAATCATACAACATATTCAATGTATGTAATATCCTAACATATCTTAAATTCATGAGGTATAATAATGCATTGTGTGTGACATAGTAGGACAAACATAGGTTTTGCCAATGACATTAACTAAGGTTTCACTACAGTTTTGATGAAGCCAGGGTCATATTATTGTTGAAGTCATTTATGAAATCCCACTGAACTTCCAAGCCAATTTCACACCAAATGCTCGCTTTTCATTTAGGCACATACAGTATGTTAACCAATGAGAGTGTTCACGCTGCCCAAGTAAGCTGAGCATCTCAGGTGCATCTCCTGTTTCAAGCACTGTGGAATTTCAGTTCCCTGAATACATTCCTTTTTTTGACAACGCTCACAACACTTTCTTGTGAGATGTGTACATCACATACAGTCACATAAGTCCTGAATCTTTAAAAGTATATTTTATGATTTTCAAAGGGAAACTCCATGTAAAACATAGCAAAAGCTGCTCAGAGACACACTCACATCCAGTGTGAAAACAGCATCAACTTCTCAGGTAATTCTAAAACTGCACTTTCCTCTCTACTCTCCCATGAACGAATATTGATTCATATCTGTGCTCCAGAACCAGGTATTCTGCAATTGTTTGTACATACCCTGCAATGTTTACTGGTGCACCAATACCATCGATTAAGAATGGAAAATAATAACATGTTACTGATGTACTTGTGTCATCAATGTCCAATCACAATTAAGCAATTAGTAAGAAGTAATCACTACTTTTTAATTCTTGAACAAACTGGGAAGATGACAGGTTATTGCTATGAACACAATGTGGTAATTACTGCAGCATATACTTAAGATTTAGCTTTGATAATTCCTGTAGCAGAGTCTCCACACTTCTTCATATATTGTATGTCTTTTATTCATTTTTCACTGCTCAGAACCTTTTTATTTCATATTTTTCAGAATAGTCCCTGAAACTTAAGTCAAGGGGGACAGACAGAGTGTATGTGAATAAAACCAACACCTCGTGTTTCACTTTTATAATGCATCATGAATATCTAAAACATGTCCTCATTGCTTAAGCTGCTACCATTGTGTCATTCAATAATGTCAAACAGAACACATCGCTAATGTGAAATTTAATGACCAGTGACAGACCCATAAAAAAGAAAAGAGCATGGCAGCATTTTTCAAGGCTTTTTTCCCCCATCCCTTTTTTTTATGTTAACACAAAGTCGGCATGCTCTCTTTCTGCCTCTGTCATGCTGGTCACCTTGACTTGATGTGAACTCAACAGAGATCTGTCTTATGACACCGTTGAAATATTGACTGGTTGTGATAACATTTAACCTGGAGGACAACGATTTCCATAAAGCTAGTTGGAGCATATTTCTGCTATTCTTGAGCAATCCACTTGGAGTTCAAAAGGCTTGTGTTATTTTGACCCAAAGGTCAATTTATTCTATCTTCTCAGCTACTTTGCAGTATTACAAATAAGCCATTTGGGTGCCAAGAAAAGATGATTATAAAGGACAAAACAGAGCAGAATACTCTACAGAGCAGTCAAGGATTATGAACCTTAATGTCTTCTAATGACATTTTCTCACTTGTACTTTCTCTATGCCTTTATTTCACTATTTCCCCTTTTCTGTTGTTTTTTTGAACAGTTACCTGCTGCATGAAGACATGACAAGAGTGACTAAATGTTGTGACAGTCAACCAAGACAGTGATAGTTTGGACTTCACTAATGACTTTCTCTTTTGCTTCTTAATAAGCATATTTTGTAATGAAAGGAGGCAAAAAAAAGCAGGAGGTGGCAACAGAAGAGAAATATGCACAACTGCTAAGGGAAAAACATGTGTTCCAGTCACACATTACTAATAACATGAAGCACTAAAGATCTCGCACTTAAAAGCAAGTGCTTCTCATTATGCTGCAAATATGTTAATTTACATCATATATTACAGCTGCTTCCTTTGTGGCATTAGCCTTCGGTTTGCTTTATAGAGTTCACAGCAGCCAGTTCATATCCTGTGTATGCAGCAGCACAGAGGAATAATGCTATTCATTTATGGGCCAATGAAATATACAGCTCTTGGCAATAAAGATGCTTAGGTTGCGATTCACATTAATGAAAGCATGTTCCATTAATGTGCTCTGTCAGTAAACATTCCTCCCACAGCCACAGAGCATTATTATTCAACGTGTCTCCATGTGTATTCACCCAGAAGAAGGAGACAATACATCAAAGAGGAGACAAAAAAACAGTAAGATGATGAAAGTCATCAGTGTAGATGGCTGTACAGTCTGAGATGAGTAGGAAGAAACTCAAACCTTCATGGTAAAATAAATACAAACATTAGCTTCTCAGAAAATCCTCTGACTCCATCCCTAAACTATGTCTGATGACCTGTCAGTGCCAGTCTGACAGGATGACCTCCATTTTGAAGAGTTAATGTATACAGGGAGGGTTGCCAAACTTTCCAGGCTCGTCACACCTGAGCTCCACATTTATTACATGCATAATTGGAATTTGATTTGATTACATTTTCATTAAACATCTAATGTTATGGGGCTTTTCCAATGCTACACTTTTGCACTATATACTGCATGCACCATTTGATGCATGAAATTGCATGAAGCTCCTTTTGGTCAGCCATACATCAGGTTATGTGCATGAACAGCACATTGATAGAAAAACTAATACAGCCAGGTATTGATCACTGTGGTGCAGGTGAGTGTGGAGAAATACATTCATTATATAATTACTGTAAAAAGCAGTGCCACATGAATAAAGGAAAACCTACACTTTATGTCAGCTAAAGGAAGATTATAGGAGTCATGGGTGTACAGCAGAATATCAAAAGACCCCTCCAGGCATGTTCAGCGATAATTACAAGTAGTAAGAATTTCACTACCTTAAATAATCCAATTTTAACCACTCAATAAATGACGTGTATATTCTAAGCTTACCACATTACAAACAAGTCAACCTCGGACAAACTTTAGATTTGCTGGATGTAATTGCTACATCTCTATTCATTCAAACTTCAAAGTATAGCTCCAAGTAAAATATAGCTTCATAATCAGAGCAACACAACATTATTATACCTCAATTTGTGCACAGTGTCATGATTGCTGCTAGAGTGATGTCTTTCTTCTTACCAGAAAACTGCACATCCTTAGTAGGACATAGTGGACCAACATACTATAAAAGCATTTATACTGCACACACAAGAGCCTTATGTGACTGCTGCTCTGTGGTACTTTGAGAAGGTGAGGTACAGAACCTGAGACTTTATGCCCTCACTCAGTCCAACCCACTATCTTCCACTTTCCCCAGGGCTGTTTGCCTGCTTCCATACAGGTGAAATCAAGTGGAACCACAATTATCGAAGCCTCCCGTTGTTTACAGGGCACTGTCTCCACAAAGGACAGGCTCCTTTTCACCAGGCAGGAGCAAGATAGAGAGAGAGAGGCAGCAGGAGGCAGAGAGAGATAGATGAGGCTGAGTGTGTCCAAAGTAAAGGTGATACATGATGAGTCTTGTAAACATGCTGTAGGTGACATTTTGTTTCTCTGAGGAAAGAGCTGCTCACATTGTAATATTGAGAGTAAATGTGTATGTGGTGCCTATAGATTTGGGCAAATTAAGCTACCAACAACAGCAACGCACAGTCTCTCTCTCTCTCTCTCTCTCTCTCTCTCTCTCTCTCACACACACACACACACACACACACACAAAGACCGACACAATGTGTCACAAAACTCTGTAATGTGTTTCATCCAATTTTTTGTTTGATTGTCACAGTTTATGTGTCATCCTTTGATTTACCTATTTACTGTATATATCGTATGTGCTTGACAGGAAAATCAACATTTGACCATTTCAATCCACTGACCACTAAATTTTGTGCTACACCATACAGATGATTAATGTGCCTTCATGTTATGTTATTTTTCAAGATTCAATTCACTGAAGCTTGTTTGACTCACTGCATGCAATCCAAACAGGCACTGACATTCCTCAATAAATGTGCTCTCGGCCATTCGCTTGATAGACTCCTCAAACATCTCGCAGATTTCTTTGCCTAATCACAAAATGGCTCCTGCTGTGTCTGTGTGTGTGTGTGTGTGTCCTCCCTAATGCAGGGACAACAATAAACTTTTCCCGGTCCACAGACACAATGAAGAAAAACAATGCAGATTTGAGCACAACGTAACAATTACAGCAGCTAATGGGCAATCACGTTAGCGTTGTGAAATATGAGCAGTCATCCCTTTGCGCCATGAACACTAACACCGTGTTACCGTGTGAACAGAAGCCTTGAAACCTGTAAGAGGAAGCTGAAGGAGAATCAGGCAGTGGGGAAAGGAGGAGATGCAGAGAGGATTTATCTCCCCCAGCAGATGTAGGAGTCTATGGGTTCCCAGTCAGCAACCAGGACAGTTTACAAGCTGCAAAATAGATTGATTGTCCATGGGTCCCTGTCCCTGTGTGGCTGCCAAGTCTGAGCTAATTAAAGAACACTCCAGAGAAACACTGAGCAACAACCATGCACATCCTATTCACTCTTAAAAAAAACATGTAGCCCTGAACCTTTAGTGAGGGAAAAAAAGTGAGCCAGCTATGCCAGAGCAGGTGTCACCGAATAGTGTGTTGAAAAATAGCACGAGATCTACAGAAATAAACTTGGTTGAATACAGTATATGCCTTGTGCACTGTTTTGTTAAATATGTGAAATTCATCCATACCTTGCCCTGGCATTCAGCATTGATAAGGTCAGGGATGTGGAGTAAACAGGATCATCAGAACAGAATGTTTATGATAAATAAGTCATAAAAAATACTGAATCGCAGCACTCTCACTCAGACACTCATTAAAAAAACTACTTTTAGCTTAGTAGCTAAAAGATGATATTTAGAAATCACTGTGATCATGTAATATTGTTAGGGCTGCAATGATCAACAATCAGTAATTAACTAGTAACTACTAACTAACTAAATAACTATTTATTTATAACTATTTTGAGAAGTGATTGATCAGCTTGAATGTGTTATTTTTGCTTCTCTTGACAGTAAACCTAAATATTGCAATAATAAACTGGTAATGGAAATAACACAATTTAAAAAAACAACAACTCTCAAATATCGCTAAAACATTTATAGGTGGTTTTTCAGAAGTGTCAATATAAAAGTTTATCACAAAAGTGTAATGGATCGCATCTACATGTCACCAGCATCACCAGACATGACGTGTGGGGGGGGTCACATGACCAGTTTACTTCAGACAGATGGCACAGCATGTGTGGACAGAGTTCATCCACCCCCTTCATCTTCTGTTGAAAACAATCACAGCAACAGCAGAAGGGGCAATGGAGATCATTATTCCAAAACCATGGAAATCATTTTTAGACGTCTTTCTCAAAGTGGAGTGTCGTGGGATGAGATTATACGAGAAAAAGGGGATGTTGAGAGACTAGACTTGCAAAACACATTTCAATGGAAACACCTGCAAGTAGCAATTTGACCTGGAAACATATTGAAACATATTGTAATTTAGAGATTTGGGTAACAGCGGTAACAACGTAACCAGTGCTGCAGCCCTAAAGATTGTGATAACAAAAACGTAATTGAATTATGCATTTGTGTCTAAGCAGCAGTTAACTGCTTTACCAATTCAGATTTTACATACATGCAAAACACTGATAATGATAACACTGTAATATTTTCAAACATGTAAGACTTTTTTGGCAAATATTAGTAAGGCAATTGATAACATCACACTGGCTAAATCACACCACTTGTTAATAGTAACAAGCAAACTGGTGAGTTGGAACAAAATAAGAATCTCAGTTTGTATTAGTGCCTTGTGCCATGGGCTACTAAGAGTTTTCTACTTTTCATGGTATGTGGGTACTTTATATCCCTGTGGAACTATGCACTCCATAGTTCAAGAGGGTTTTTCTCAATATTTTGAAGAAGTAGGTTCAAGCACCAGCTATCTGAGCTGATCACAGCATTTGACCTCAGGGTTCGTTGCTCAAACATACACTAACAATAGTACTACTGTTTTGCTGTTATCCAAAATTCCACTAAAATTCTGGTGGTAAGAATGTATTTAAAACACTTCATAAAACCTCAAGTACTGCTCAATATAGTTTTTGGCTTTCCAGTCCTCCAAAAAACAAGCATCCCAAACATTTCATTCAGCAGTTGAATTAAAAAAGGTAAAATTCAAGTGGGGAGAATCAAATGGCATGTGTTTGCATTCAGGCATGCATACCAGTGCAGGAGTACTCGTCTACTCTGATGAATCCTGGCAGACAGTCACAGCCATGGCTGCCAGGCAGGTTGACACACATCGTGTTGGACTGGCAGTAATGCATCTGGGTCGCACACTCATCAATATCTGAGGACAAACAAAGCAGATACAATGGATTAGTCACTCCATGACAGTTCTCTAATGACACACTCAGAATAAACACAGCTACTCCTTGGGCAACTGATGAAGGCAAGGAAAGGCAAATGTATTTGTATAGCCCATGAAGTGGGGCTGTAAACTCCCAGTTGACTGTAGGGCTGTTCTGGCTCAACTCAAATGCTGATTGGTCGATTTTTATCTGCGTTAATTTCATACAGTCTATGATTAATTTCTTTAGGAGGAAAGTACCAAGTGCTAATGGGGGTGTTTTCAGAACACCCCTCTTGTTTTCACTATTTTGGATTAGGCCAACCCACGAGAGAGAGAGATTAAAGAATATCCGGTGGTTTTATTTAATTTGGAGCTTTTCATTATAGGCTGGAGTCAGTCCTCCTCTAACATCCATGTCAAAGACATCAGCAGTGTGGCAGCATTTTACAAAAATAGATGGCAGGAAAATAGTCGAATGCAAAGTTTGCCAGCCACAGTTTGCACATCACAGCTCGACTACAAACATGGCAAACCAAACGCTAAGCTAACTTGTATGCTTTAGGTCGCTCCATCCGTTTTGAGTATATTAACATATCAGAATTGGCACATTTCAATGTTTTAGTCTAATAACCGTTGATTCGTTTTATAACTGCAGGCGCACACACGCAACGACAGCAGCAGTCCATTCGTGTCTCAGTCGCGAAGCTGAGCTCCTATGTTCCAGTCTCGCTCTGTGCGAGGACATGCACAGAGCCAAATAATCAAAATATTCCTCAACAGTTCTTGTGCTGATATCACTAGACATAGTATATTTTTGGAAATCATGAGCTATAATATTGCGCAGATGCACGGGATGCAAAACGCTGACAGAGCCGTCAGAGCCATCAGACAAGCTTCAGTCGACTAAGAATGTCTTTGGTTGATTACAGCCCAAATATACAGTGGTCGTTCAATGTGCTTTACAGAAGAGGCACACAGAAATATTTAGTGCATTCAACTGAAACAACACTGTTGCTTCAGTTACAAAAGCAGGGTCTCAGGGCATTAACACATTGCTTACAGTTATTAATTAGAGCAAAGCCCATACACAAATATCCCAAAACATGCCATCACTCATCACTCGTCAATCACACAAAACCAAGACAGGCCTTTAAAAGCAAACCTGGCTGTTAGCTTTTTAAGAAAGAAAAAAGAAAAGAAAAGAAAAAAGCTCAAAAACGACATACAAACTTAAGGGGACATAAGAAGATACACCAGCATTTTCTTTCCCTGATATCGATAATGCTCCACTAATATCATGACATACTACATCCTGTCTCCATACACAGAATTACTGTCTTCCTAATGTGGCCTGAAATACATTGTATAAGAATAACAACACAGAGCTCAGGGAGGCATTAAAACAGAAAGGCTGGCTCCTGATGAAATAGGATTGGAAACACACAAGGGAAGTTTTATACAGGAGGGGCCTTAATTTGTGGGTGTATGCATGTGTGTACACTGCACAGCATATTTATATGGATGTCACCAGCAGAAAACCAGTTCCCTGAGGCTAATAGGCCTTTACCCACTTAAGGGACTCGGTATGTTACCCTTAGCAGAAAGAGGGAGTATGGAGTATGTCTATATCCTCTCCTTGGATAAATACATTGCAGCTTTGAGGTTTTCAGCTCACACTTTCCTCTTACAACAGAATGAATTTGTAAGTAGTATGTAATTGACTTACATGCAACACCCAGAGGTATTTTATCGGCAAATTTCATCCTTGGTGAGTGTACAGTAGGAGTGTTGAATTGCACAATCAAAGAAAGACAGATCATGTTTTCAGGCGTACAAAGCTTTGCCGGCCTTCAGCATAAAAGTCATTGATCTGTTAGATCAAAAAACATGGAACTTATTTGAGTGTTGTGAGGCTGAAAAACAGTATGTGAATCCAATTCATCTTATCCTGAGGCACTGCTCCACCCTGAAAGCAGCTCATTTGATTATGCTTTATTAGAGAAAGGCACTGATGCATTGTTCAAATCTGATGAAGGCCAGCCTGTGATGTCGCTGCAGAGCCTCAATAATTCAAAGTCAAGTCAGCTTCCATTTACAGTGGTAAAAGCATTTGCTGTCAGGTTTGAGCCATGATGAGGCTTTATGGTCTCTCTTGGTCTGAGGTCCTGTAACGCCTGTGTTCATATGTCATTCATGTATGTGTGAACGTGTGTGTGAGTGTGTGTTTGTGTATGTATGCATGTTCACCCTCTGCAGCCTCCTCTGGGACAGTGGTAGCAGGTGAGGTCTGCTGACAGAACTGGAACTGTCATTTCACACAGAGGGGAATTCATTTTTCTGGATTCTATGTGTCTCTTCCTCCCTCCTTCTCCCCAGACCCCCCACTCCCCTTTGAGTTCACTTTCCTCATGTCTCTGTTGCTTTATTCATACTGTGATGTAGGTCAGGGCTGGTGGGGGTGGATGGGCTAAAAATAAAGGAGGATAGGACTCTTTCTGTGCACGACTCGTTTTTTTTGTAAGTATTTGTCAGTTTGATAACCAACAGCATAATTGTCTCCTGCTGCCTGAAATACCTGGATTTTCTTTCCTCTGAGTATGAAACTCAGATGTTGGATAAAGGAAAAAATAACTTGTGTTTCAGTGTCAATGAACACAATTGTTGATTTTTCAACTAGGTGGTCTGCCTGTCTGAAATTAAGTTGAAACTAAATGGATCGATTCATTGAAGTTTTATGTGTGAGTATTATGTGTTGAACACACAGAATGTATTTTCTGCCACTTGGGTCTCTCAATTAAAACAATGACAGAAGACCTGGTTTGATGACATGGTCGAGCAGCATCAAATCATTGGAATTGTTGCCCAGGGACAGCATCAATTGGCAGAACATGCAGCAAAGGCCAATGAGTATTTGTCATAGTGAGTTTCTCCATTAGTGCATCGGAATAACCGATGATGACTGACAGCCTGATACCTGTATAAGTAATAGAAGAAATATATCAGTAGATTATTAATAGAATAGACTATAGAGAATAATATAAAATAGTAAATATAGTGTCTGGATAGAGATAAGAGCCAAAGAGAGATTTTTTGTTTTGCTTTAAAGGTAAGAGATTATTCTTAATTTATCCACATTAGTTTAACCACATCTGTATTTACCACTACAACCCTGTATAAGTGAGTGAAATATTGATGAATGAGTACAAATGTACTTAATTTTTTTTTTCTCCAACCTTTTCCATCAAACCAGATGAGACTGATGGAGTGGAGAACGAGTTACAAGTGTTACTAAGTTAGTGAAGATATTGAGGTAGAGGTAAGATACAAGCCTAATAATACCTTGATATGGACCTCCACCAGACATGCTTGAATGGAAGGATCTGGTTAGGCGTTGTTTAAAAGTAAAAAAACTGCAGAGAGTGACATGCAAGGACAAACATTGTGCAATCTGTTCCTATATAATATAATAGTATTTAATTTTACACATCTTGGTGTAAAATTTAAAAGATATCCATTGGTCAAATCATGATTGTTCACATACACAACACTCTAAAGGGGGGCTCACACACTTGCACGCCTCACATGTCACCCAGGTTCTCCAGCCTTTGCCATCTTGGTCTAAAAAAAAACCAGGAAAAACACTGTAGAAGTTATAGTTAGCTGTCATCTATGTAGTAGACGAATGGCTGCACATTTGCCATGTGTTTTACGGTTAACGGGTTTACGGGAAGTCATGCAGCTCGTGCCATGCAATACACAAGAGCGTTGGAGAGTGCGTAGAAGTGTCAAGTGTGTAAACTGCTAAATTCAATCTAAGATCTACTTGGGCGCCCTGCACTTCATCGTGACTGCACTCGAGCCTCGTCCTATAGATCATTACTTGGATGTGGGGATAAAGCAGTGTGTAGAGAAATGATCCAGGCTGTGTTGGATATGGAGAGCCCACTAGGAGACGGAGAAGCACACAAAGCAGGAGCGGTGTGCAGAAAACAAAGGCTCGTCTGTCTGCCCCAGAAGAGAGGCATGCACCCTCGTTGTCCGATAAGTTCAATGAGATCCTCCTAAATATAGTTTCTTAATTGATTTATTCTTTGAATATTAATCTATACAATTGCAATGCCTTGAAACAAAGTAGTGATAAGAAAACGGTCTAGGTGAGACGTACAAATTAAGCAGTAACAACCACTATCTCTAATCTCATTCTTGTTTTTATCCAATCATTACTTGACATACTCACTCTGTGCAAATCACTCTTGAACTGTCAAAAAAATAAAGAAATGAATACAAATAATACATTTCAGTGGAGAGCACTGCAATATGTAATATGCTGAATGTCACCTCAATACACACCATAAAACAATAAAATAAAGTTATCCTCATTACTGCAATGGACTGCAATGCCTCCCTGAGAGAAAAGGGAGCCTCTTCTGAAGGAATTAATGCATTTTAGGCAGCAATTATACATAATACAAATTAAGGTTTTCACACAGCATTGCTTGTGAAGAATCCGTGTGAGCTTAGACTCCCCCAACTATGCTCCATTCCTCAAAGTAGAAACCAGAAACAAGCTTGAAAGGAACTGCTTTAACCTATAATATAACAACACAATATAATGGATAATAACACGAGGTCATTGTGAGGGCCAAGGGATTTAATTTCCATGAGGAGGAACAAACCACAACAAAAACAAACAATCAACATGCAGCACAAGACTACACCTCCCAAATCCTGCATGACCCCTCTTGAGCAGAAAAGAAAACAAACTACTGCTGTGTATAATTAAAGCAACAGCACTTATCCCCACCCCTGTCCTTTTAAACACAGCAGATTAGAGCTGCCTGTGGTACATGCTGCGTGCAAAGCCAAGCAAGAACTTGTGGGTTGGAAAACTTATTGATGGTCAGGTTCAGGTGAAATAAACAGAAAGTGTGAGCAAAGTGGTTCAATCCATCAGTCAACCCTGTAGTTCCATTGTCATTCAGTGAGATAAAGAGAGAAAGACTTTCGGACATACACTGAAGGAAACTGTGTAGCAGAGTCCCTCTGTCAGACAGAGTGGAGCAGTTTACCAATGACAGATGCTGTGTGAGTGTGTGTGTGTGTGTGTGTGTGCGTGTGTGTGTGTGTGTGTGTTCACTCGGGTATACTTAGGGCAAAGCTTAGAAAAGTACACCTGGGTGCCCACTTACTAAAATAAATCCATACATCAGGCAGAAGGAAGTAGCAGAGTGTGCGTTTTTCCTTTCAGTTTAAACGGATTATTACACAGCTGAGGTCTTACTACAACACTATATGAAATCTGAAATCTTCAATGGAGCAGTGTGATGTATATCACAGGGGAAACATAGCCCACCATTGCAGATTATGATGATTAAAATAAGATAAGCATAAAGAACCACTTACAAAGCAACACACTGCAGTATTTTCCTCTATGACAAAATGTAAAATAACATTTGGAACTGTTGTAACTGCATTAGGGCAAATGGCATGCTTGCCTACCAGGGGAACTGTCTCATCTTTTCAAGCTCTTTGGTAAAAACTGCCTCATACCGTGTGCAATACTGTATAATAATTATACAAATGTACATTTTTCTTACTCCTATTTCTTTACCTATTTCTTTACCTCCTGGATGTGATTTTTGGCTGCTCTAAGTATGGCATCAGATTTATGTCAAAGTCGCGAGAGCAGTTAAACAAGCTCATATAATATTATGAAAATAATATTACTGCACGCGCACAGATATTAACATATCTTGTGTGCATAATAACTACAATTAAACAATTAAACTGTGCGCATGTGGCACAGCCAGTCATGCATGCTCGAAGGTTGAATCTGCTCTTTTAACAGTTTGGGGGTGGAGACCAAGGAGGGCACCCTCTTATGATTGCTCAGTGTGAATGGTGAACAGTGTATATTGTTACTGTAATGAGTAGGAACTGTAATAAGTAGGAACCAGTGTTGGGGAATGTATTGTGAGACACACAGAGAGACTGCGTGATGGGAATAAATAGCATATATTATATTATATAATATAATATATATTACGAATATAGACATTATCAGTACAAATATATACTTCAATATGAGTCTGAGCCATTTAATTAACATTGCTAATTATCTGCTTCAGTCTAACATTCCTCTGTGTGGGTGGGATCACACTGAAAGTGACCAATCATAAGAAGACTAGACCCAAACTGTAAAAGGTCTGGTAGACTTGAGCGAGCAAATTTTAACCTCTTGAGTAGATTTCACTTGCAAGCGCAAAACAGGAGCAGTTTGGCTGCACAGCTTTTTGTGCATATTGTTAATATGTTGTTAATAAAAAATGATGTTAATATGCAGTCATATTATTTGATTGTGAGTACGTTTTACTGCTCTTGTGACTTTTAACATAAATCTGACGCCAAATGTAACACAGCAAAAGTCCTAATGTGAGAAGAATAAAGGAAATATCTTAATTTACCACTGGCTCTGTTGCCTTTTTAATGTTTCAACATTTTACGTCAGGGTTGAAATATATTTGTTGCTACCAGTTTGTCTGAAGGTTGAGTTGAACTCTCTTGAATATGAGGTGAAATTCTCGAATTTCAACAATTAAGTTCAGCTGCCCTTGACTCAACTTTTCTTGGATAATCATGGCCTGGAAGACTGAGAATCTTTACAGACACAATAAATACATGTTTTATTGGACAGTTTAACAACAGTGCTACCACTGTGGCTCTTGGGTTTCTGGTATGCACACATAACCAAAAACGATATAAAAATAGAAGTGAGGGCTTTACTAAATAATATTTTTCAGTTCATTAAATCTGTTTGGAAAAAATAAAATCTGTCTGTATTGTTGCTGGTTATCTACAATAAGATCATCACGCTACCTGTAGCATGACAAATCTCCAGTGCAGCAATATTTAGTTTTTAACACAAAGGAAGGTTCATGTTTCCTTTATAAGCTCCTAACAAATGTGGCAACGTGTCCTCCTTATGTGCCCGACACTGACGCCGACATAATAACGTATGTAACAGGCTTAGATCGAACACATGTGCTCAATGCATTGCATACACACAGTTATTCCAGGGACAAACTGATCGTCAGGTCGTGCAGATGATATAATGTGACAGATGTGATGTGGTTAACAAAGATGATAACAGAGGAAAACAGACACTAACAAAATAAGAATAAAAAATCACACACAGTGGGTTGCCTCAAGAGTTACATGCATAAATAGACTTTTCCACCTGAATGATCTTTACAATTTATTATTATTATTATTATTATTATTATTATTATCACTATTATTATTATTATTATTATTATTACAACTACATTAGCTGTCAGTCCCACAAAGGCACAAAAAAAAACACAAACATGGACAAACACAACCAAATTTATCCGGAAAATAAGGCAATATAGGAAATGTCTCAGATTATTGGACACATTCAACTACTATTAAATAGTTGCTAGGTAACACTGGTGCCTTGAGGCTAACAACTTGCATGATCTAACCCAGTGACTTTGCTAGGTTTTCGATGTAATGTGTCCCAGGACCCAAGGGTAGTCTTTTATGTGGGTCCCAGGGACATTTTATGAGTCCCAGGGAAAAATGATCCCATTTTCGATGACCTTTTGGTTTGTCATTTTGGCTGACCACACATAATTAATATGTATCTTTCACATGCTTACTAATCACTTCCCCACACACTTCTATGTCTGATATTCAACATACAAATAGACAATGAAGAAAACAAGAACTCTATAAGAAGAAAATTCTTATTTAACATGCGTTTTAAACCCATCCATTTGTTTATATTACTCTGCTTTACTCTAAACGTAGGTCACAATATACAGTGCCTTGCAAATGTATTCACCCCCCTTGGCCTTTTACCTATGTTGTTACATTATAGCCTTTAGTTTAGTAGTTTTTTTAATCTGAATTGTATGTGATGGATCAGAACACAATAGTCTAAGTTGGTGAAGTTAATTGACAAGAATATACACATGAAACTATTTTTTATAAATAAAAAACTGAAAATTGGCATGTGCATATGTATTCACCCACTTTGTTATAAAGCCCATGAAAAGCTCTGGTGCAACCAATTACCTTCAGAAGTCACATATTTAGTGAAATATTGTTCACCTGTGTGCAATCTAAGTGTCACATGGTCTGTCAGTGCATACACACACCTTTTTTGAAAGGCCCCAGAGGCTGCAACACCTAATCAAGAGACACCACTAACCAAACACTGCCATGAAGACCAAGGAACTCTCCAAACGAGTAAGGGACAATGTTGTTGAGAAGTATAAGTCAGGGTTAGGTTATAAAAACAATAACCAAATCTTTGATGATCCCAGGAGCACCATCAAATCTATCATAAACAAAGGGAAACAGCAAACCTGCCAAGAGATGGCCACCCACCAAAACTCACGGACTGGGCAAGGAGGGCATTAATCAGAGAGGCAGCACAGAGACCTAATGGTGCATTTCCACCGGCTCTACTTGCCTCGCCACGGTTTAAGTAGCGTTTCCACTAGCATAGGACCTGGTACCAGGCACTATTTTTAGTACCTGCTCCGGCGAGGTTCCAAGCGTGCTAGTAGTAGGTACTATGCGATGATTGGTCAGACTGGCAACTGCTGACTGGCCAGAGTACCGTCACAGGAAGAGACCTCCCACACACAAATCAAGTCAAACAGCGCCAAACTGTAGATCACTTAAAACTACTTAACTATCCTAAAAATGTGGGTTAATCTCCAACAACTATCAGGGAAACCGCTATATTTAACAGGAGTCTTTTAAAGTGGAGTGGTGTATTTAGGGACAGCGTCGGCGATCGTGAGCGGCATCACAGACCGCTGCCACTGTAGTCTATGGAGTAGGAGGCTGTACTCCGGAGACACCGAACAGCGCCGAATTGTAGATAAGTTAAAACTACTTAACAATCAGAAGGTAAATGTGTCCTTTCTGAATTATTTGCCTCAGAGACGCAGGACGCATGGCTAACAACATCACTGCACTCTATCAGTCACATTGCAGACAATAGGAAAAAGAAAGCAAAGGCAAGTGTTTCACTCTTATTATTCTGACAGTTTCAACTATGTTCTTGGATGGTTACTATATTAACAAAACATTCATTTTTAAGACTCTGCACATCATTGAAAGTGATGTATAAGATAATGAGAGACAAAGTGACACCTTCTAACAGGGACAGAGATGAAGAAACATGGACAGAAACTGAAAGAGGCAAACAATTCCTGAAGATGAGAATGAAGAAAGAACCTGCATGTGTGATATCAAAGAACAGCATTGCACCAACGACAGGCAGCAAGCGTTTCACAGGACAACTGGTATGTGTGAGAGTTAAGCATTCTCACACAATGCAGTGTGAGAATGCTTAATTAGTTTTATTGTAATTCACATCCAGAGCTGCTACCTGGTGTGTATGCTGACAAAACTCTGAGCGTGTGTTTAAATGTGTGTATTTCTTTTTTGATATTCATTTTAATTTTTACAACAGCTTTAATTTGGAGGCAGTAGTCTGTGTCAGAAAACTAGTTTAGTGTTATTTTCAAGTCAGTGGAGCATAGATGGGTAGGAAGAAAGGGGTAAAATGTAACAATCCGAAGCCACATTCTGGTTGTAGAAATTAACATTTCATGGTGCAGTTCAACATTTTGAGCATGTAAAATACACTCAGTGGCCACTACACCAGAAAACCAGCTGTGTTTGCTCAGGAGTTGTTGGTCCACTGCTGTCTAAATCTGTAAGTTCAATAGTGTTATTGTGCGAGCGTTCAGTGAAAATCTTTTGTTTGGATTTACCAAAGTAGCACAAAAAACCAAACAAGGCAGTGGATCAGGGACTCTCTGCAATATCCAACAAGGTGGTTTAGCTTTCAGCCATGTTGGAGTTGTGGTTGAGATTAAATGCCATTCACTTGCTCCACATTATCTCTCCGACCTCCTCCATGTGCACCGTCCCTCCCGGACCCTGCGGTCTGCTGACCTAGGTCTCCTCTCTGTTCCCCGGGCCTGCAGGCAAAGCTCTGGCAACAGGGCTTTCAGTGTCGCTGCTGCTCTGCTCTGGAACTCACTCCCTCTGGCCGTTCGCCAGGCACCAACTCTGGAGTCATTTAAATCTCTCGTGAAGCGACACTTGTTCCAGCAAGCTTTTGCCACCTGATTGTTTGTTTTCATCTCTGTTCTTAACTGTGCAGCGACCTTGGGTTCCGTGAAAGGTGCTTTATAAATCTAAGTCATTATTATGATTATTATTATTATGGACCCTGTCAATATGTCAAGATGCAGCTGTAAATTTAATTTTGTATTACGACTTTGTTTGTGTGTATTTACACTGGTATTATTGCAAACATAATAATATAGCACAGCTCTACGCTCCACTCCTGTGGTATTCTCAATGTTTGTAAAAATGGCAGCAGGCACAGAAGTTAATTTTTCTTTGAATGATCTTGAATGTGATATAATGTTAGTCTTACAGAGCGTCATATTGTTTAACTTTATAATACCTCAAACTTCATGTTTCTGTTGGCACAGGCTTGCAGATTGTTGCTGTTATTATCAAGCTTATTAGACACTTCTGTTATAATATAAGAGTTTATAAATATTTTTTACATGTCCACAAACTGTTGTGTCCCATTTTTCTGAAAGGTATGTGCCAGTTGGGGGGGTGGGGGTGGGGGTGGGGGGGGTAGAGACTGGTGGGATCACATCAGAAAAGTGATAGCAGAGTACTGTAGTTGAGGAGAAAGCAGGGGAAGTGCAGCATTCTCACACTCATTATTTCATTCACCACTACTTCCCCTCTCTGACACACATGCGCGCACGCACACACACACACACAGACGCACACTGTTATTTTTAATTGTGTCTGGAGTCTGGAGACTGTTGGGAGGGCTGCAGCAGCAGATGGTCAGCAATAGCTCTCATTGTCTCACTGATATGGCAACAGAGAGCAAGGCGTGTCCTGTTCAGGTTCGGCCCCCAGCTTGGAGACACCACCACCTCATCCTGCATCAGATTTCACAGTCACCCTCTGCCTCATAATTACGGCAAGTCCCTGTGGTTCCACTTGACAGCAGAGAGCAGACGGAGGTCACAGAAAGAGGAGGCCAGGTCAGTACCTCCAGATGCAAAGGAACTGAGCCACTCTTGTGTTCCAGTATGTTTAAGAGCCCCATATACATGCTCTCATGTCACATGAACATATGTTTGTATATATATATTTGTGGGAAACATTTCTTTATATCTAACCCTGAAATCTACCATAGCCCTATGTGCCTTTTGAAATTAGAAAAAAAAATGACTAAATATAGATGGAGGGAATTATAACCTGTTTCACAAAACCATCTTTGCTGGATGCTCACTAATGATAAAAATACATTGAATTTTATGCTTGGAAATTTTAGTATTGAAGAGTTTTAATGTTTTTACCAGTTTGTACTGGGCATTCTCTTTTATTGGAATCTTAAAGGGGACATATTATGCAAAATCCACTTTTTAACCATTTCAATACTTATATTTGGGACTCTGGAGGCCCTACCAGTTGCCAAAGTGTGGAAAAAGAATACTCAGTCATGTTTTCGTGGTTCCCCTTAGTGTAAGTATAGGCGATAAAACACGCCATGTTGAATTCCCTGCGCTTATGACGGCAGCATGCGCATTTCACCGTGAATGTTACTGCCCCACCAGTAAGTTTACTTGGAGAGTTCCACCTTAGCTCCACCTTAGATGGCCACCGCTGACCAGCTCCAGCGGTGGCGATTAGTGGTGGCGAGGTCTCCGGAGCACAGTAACATACAGCAGCAGTTTATTCAGCTCGCCGTGCGCCGCTGGCGATCAGTGGTGGCGATCAGTGGTGCTGTTCCTAAGTGTTTTTAACTGATTTACAGTTCGGCACTGTTCGGCTCGATCCTTATGTAGGACGTCTCTTCCTGTGACGGCACTCTCGCTGTTTTCTGCGCACGCTGCCATGTTGATATTGTCAGAGAACTAGTGGAGGGAGGGGGAGACAAACAGAGCTGTAAAGAGGACAAATCAGAAATCCCCTGGAAGAAGTGGGTGTGTGTTTGCCTGTGTCTCATTTGCATATAAAGGGACCATGCACGAAAACCGAGCGTTCTGAAAGGGGCGGGTTTAGCAGGGTTATTGAACTGCTATGATGCTTCATCCTTATGGTATTTTGACCAAGGCATGTCACTGACATGTTCATTAGGACACCAGGGAACTATTTAAATGGGGGAAATAGGGTATAATATGTCCCCTTTAAAGGTAGGATTGGACATCCTGGAAAAACTGTTTGAGCAGGCTCCATTTGATTTCAAAAGTCCAAGCCCCTTTCTTCAGACTTCCCTCCAAAGCTACTTCTCCAGAGCACAGGAACACACAATGAACACAGATTCACGAGCACTGTGCAGCATTGGTAACTTTCAGTACTATTTGGTGATGCTAAGTTTCTGGATACTTGATTTTTGGTACATGACTATCTCTGTGTTTCTCAGTATAGTGGTGTTTGAGAGATTTGTTTCACATCGAGACAGACTAAGCAAGAGCAACATTACACTAGTAAAGCACGGCGACTGCAGAAAGGTTGGGGTGTGATGGAAAACAGATAGAAGCGTAAATGTATTATCACAAATGCTCCCCCAGAAAGGTCTAGGACAGAGCATATAAGTAATGGTACATAATGTTACAGCCAGCGCTATCCTTCCATTTTTAATCCTGACCTATCTTAAATCTAATCTTAATCCTTAATCTGTGAAAATATTTCTCTCTTTCAATCCTCAAATGCATCTAACACACCAACATTCACTAACCTTAAATCTGTTCTAGAAAGCCCAAAGTCACATTTCAGAAACACTGTCCTAATTTAAAATTCTAAACCACAACGCCCATCACTTGTGCTGAAGTATGGATCAAAAGCGACAACTGTAACCAACAGAGCAGCTCCTGTCCTCATGGTAGCTCAAATGCATATTCACTCCTGTTTTTGCTAAAGTGGAGGTCTTTTAGGACAAGGTGTTGATAACTAACTTTGGTCAAACATCAGTTATGCAGGACCACATATGTTGCTGACAGCATCGATGTTTGTCTTCTGTTCTGCGAGCTGCAAGACCTGCACTTCCCACTTCCAAAACTGTGGAGCAAAGTATGCATCATGATTAATCCTGATAACTTAGTGCATCTGAGTCTGCAGTGTAACAACTTTATGTTTGATATATACAAGCAGTTAATTTTCAGTTCTTGGAACTTTTTTTCTGGAGTTAATAAATGTATTTATTGTTTTTCAAAGTCAGTTTTCAACGTGAAAAGTGAGTATACAACAACGTGTTAAAATTAAACTTCATTTAAATTTATATATCACTCTCATATTCTCAATTTTCCATATAATCAAAGGTATACATATTTTCTTTATTGCGGGAAGTCTATCAATCAACACAGGTTATTATGTTTGTCCCTAAAACTTATCCCTGAAGTTAGTTTGCAGATCCATTAAAAACAAATGTGCAGAGCATATTTATTTTCAAAGAACAGGGGGATTGTGTTGCCTTAGACAACAGCGGGACCCATGGGAATGAACTTTGACAGATTTTGCTCATAAAGTATGTGCTCAATATAATACTTGCATTGATGGCAGCTACATGGAGGATAATGGTAGGGAAGAAAATTGCATTAAATGCTGAACTCCCAGGGTTATGAAACTCTTTGTACTATGAATATGACGGAATATAAGACTCTGTCAATATAGCAACTCAGAATATGATCTTGGGTTGTGTGCAGTGTGTGACAACTGTGCCACTCATGTGTTGCATCTCAGGCGGCTCTGGTTTTCACACAGGGGGTGTGTCTGCAAATTGCAGATGGATCTGCAAAAAAATAGAAAATGAACAGGCCAGAGGTATATTCCAAAAAAGAGCAGGAAGTTTGACTTCTCCAGTCTGTTAACACGAGTGCCTAAATAAAACAGCAAGATGTTCTGCAACTCAGAAACACCACACATGCATTCAGTGAGGCCCGGGTCTTATAGTCAACTGCACTGTTCTCAATACTATGCACTACCTCATGCTAATCTTTTCCATTTCCTTTCGTGGAATCTAATGAAAATTCTCTTCTAAGAACACAGACACGTGCTGGTCAAGATTCCTCTTTGACTCTCCAACATTAACTGTGAAATCAATGCATTTCTGCTGGCAGTGTTGCTTTTAACTCCAACATGTGTTTGTAACTAAATGTCCACTGTGATTGTCAGGCCAACTGTGCTGCAGTCAACATAGTTTTTTTTTTTTTCACTGAATCTAATCTAATGAGTGCCTGGAGTGAAGGCTAGCAATTTTAAAACACCCAGCGATGCTAACAAGCGATCACAGGTGGCTAACAAGCTGAAACATCAAACATAATGATTGCTACTACAGACAGAAATAAATACCAGGAGCTCATTTAACTTCATATGTGTCAATTCCTTCCATTTTCTCCCTTAACTTTCCCAATAACTTCTCTCTAATTTTCCAATATTGCTTTACATTTATCCTTGCAGTCGGTTTTGGCTCATGCACTTGTATCCTTCCAGCCACAGCTCAATCTACCCACGCTGGGCACAACCTCCTTCATTTACTCACATCTGCTGATGCTATCAGCTCCTGATTCACTGTAGCCACCTCAACTCTTATCACTGATACAGAATCGTGATTCACCGAGCAGCTGACTTTATAGGCAGTCTGAAGGACAGCTTGGAATGAGTAGCATATAATGGAATATGCCGCCAGCACAAACAGTAGGAAGAGCCATTTGTAATATGATCTGCTCCAGCACTTAAATATCAAATGCAATTAAATGCCAGTGATGGCAGGACAGAGATGAGCCGCATGTGTGTCTGGAAACAAATTTGCTCTCAATCGGCTGTGACACCTTTATATAGTCGGCTCCCATTTACTGTGTCGAAGCAAAACAGCAGGTCTGCTGATTCTACCCCAAAGGGGGGGAAATAGTCTCACTGTTTCATATTGTGAAATGAGGACAGACTGAGAAGGAGATGACATTGTGAGGACACAAACAATTATCTGATTGTTCCTCTACCATGAGAGGAGAACTTAATGTGCATCGGATCTCTTTCACATTTTCTAACCTTGGGTTGTCTCCAGTCAAGTATAATTCTGAAACTTTTACAATTTTAGAGGGGAGCTAACTGTTTTTTTTTCCAAGATAACACCCTCAATTTTGTGGTGTCTCAAGATCAATTTAAACATGGTGAGTCCGAGACAAATTCACAAGATTATGATGGGCTGCATGCATGATAAAATCATTTTTTTAAGATATTGTGTTGTGTCTGCTCTTTCTGTTGCTGTAAACAACTCAAACTCTTCTTTTAGCTGCCCCAGTCCTGTCCTCCACCCTCAGCCTCAGCAGTGAACTCTGGTAACCTGCGATGGGGTGGAGTTGTCTCTGGGCAGAGAAAGGTGACATGGGGAGGGTGCACTCAGCAGAGCACCAGGTCAGCTCTTTGGCTCATGTTTTTTTTTTTTTTTTTTTTTTCATATTCCACAAGTTACACACTGTAGGACTTCACTTGGGACAAAGAAAGTAGTGGGATAGTATGTGTGTGGGTGTCTTTGTGTGTGTGTCAGTGAGAGAGAGAGACAGAGAGAGAGACAGAGAGAGAGAGAGAGACCTTTCTACAAGGGCAAAAAGCTCAGGGGGGGCAGACAGAGATTAATGATAGGAGGTGACAAGTCTATTTCAATGTAAGAGGGAGGAAGTACTGTCATTGTATGTTCAGCAGGGGGAAAAGAAAGGGGATGGGCTTCAGTGGGGGTGGGGCAAGGCCTGCAGATTTAAATTTATGTCAGTATTTTTTACTTCAAGATGATGATGATGATGATCCTAGTGATTCATTTAATTAACATCTCCCAAAAAAAACAAGCTCTATTTTAAATGTCACAGGGTTCACAGTCATACTGGCACATTTGAGCTATTCCCTGTACCAATATACTCTTGCCTATTGGAACAAGGGCCTTTCTGCATGAATTTTGCATGTTCACCCTGTGTGACACATCCTAAACTGGGACCGGGACCATAGTGGAAAAGGGTCATATGTGACCCTATGTCTATAGGGACTGGCGACCTTTCTGGTAACACAAGCATTCCCTTTTTTCTAATGCCATGTTAACGTACTGACTGTACTGCAGTTCCAGTTTAATTCACTTACGAGTGTGATATAAGGCCTTTAGCCATATTCCTGAAGAGGATGAAAAACTACACGATGGAGATGACAATTATAAATATGTGCACAGCTGGATAGAGGACTCACATCACAGTGCTGTTAAACATTCATATAAATGATCTCTTTGGGGCAGCAAAGCTGCAGGTAAATTAAAACTCCAGAAGTTGTGCTTGATCAGTGAGAAATGAGAACCATTTTGAAATCCATCACCATCTCCATCACAAATCAACTTGTCTCACACTCCTAATCACAGTCAGCCTTGATTGTTAGAATAAAGACTTTAGATTTAAATGGCTCAAGTCTGTGATAACTGGCCCACAAAAAACACATTTTGTCATCATTCTATTTCAGCAACTGCAAGATGTAACTGACTAAAAAAACTGAAATGGCAAGTATGTTCAATTCCGATTATAAAGAAATACACTGAAGGTGCTTTCACAGTGGGTAAGTAAACACCAAGAAACACCTTAACATGATGATCTGATATGAATTCCAGTGATTAATGTCCATTTGTAATATTGGCTCGCTTTTTCATTGTGTGTATGTGTCTGCATGTGAGTGTGAGCTGGGTTGCAGGTGTGCATGTTTGAGTGAATGACATGTGTGACTGAGTCTAGGTGGATCCTGGGAGCTGATTGGTCCTGTATGGGAGGAATCCGTATAAGAGGCCTGAACATCCCAGCTGCAGTGGACTTCCTCAAACCACTCACATTTTGTTCTTGATTGTAATAAACCGTTGAAATGGTTTGTTTGATGTGTTGCAGGTGGTTTCTTGGGAGTTGGAAAGAGGAAGTCTCCTTATCAATGTTGCGATCAGGTTTTCCCCTAGGCCTGGTCATAACAATTATCATATACTGCCAATGATTAAAAGGTCATCAGATGAATTGTGTCTCAATACAAATTTCCATTTGGTAAGTATTTGGGAATGTCCTGGTTGGATATTTAAGGAAAGAGAGAAGACACGTTTGTATGTTTATGCTGGCTATAGCTTACACACTTTTGGACATTGCAATAAACTTGTATGTTAACCATTCATTCCTGATATTACCTTGTTGTGATTTAATTTTGATAGCAAATGATCTGTTTTCTGTTATTAAGTCATGAGTTATATGGTTAGTTTATTTATGTAACATTTATACCCTCAACCTCTGAGTTGAATCAGGGTTGTTTGCTCATGTTAAGAAGGTCACTAAATAGCTTAAGCCTATATCTGCCATCCCTGAACTAAGGTAGGGAAGAGTTAAATACTGTTTCCTGAGAACCTTAGTTATATGGTAAGTTTCACTGGGTGCAATTCATACCTTAACCTGTGAGTTGGGCTGAAAAGATCAAGTATCATGTTCTAAAACATCTGAATATCTCAACCCAGGCACCAGGGCTATTCTTCCATGTTAAGAAGGTAAGCTTTGAAATTGCAATGCTAATTCCGCACTTTTTAGACCCACTTGTAGAGGGACGGGACATTCCCTGAATGTAAACAGTGTCCTCTATCTTTGCTAACAGTTCCGCTAACAGGACCAAGTGTCACTGGTGGGCACGTAACAAAGACAAGAATGAAGATATTTCTCAAGTCATGGGAAACTGAGGTTGGGAAGCACAGATTTTCAAATATACTAACCCTATTCTAGTAATACAAAGATAAATGCAAATTGGTGTAGTATTTCTTTAAGTGCAAGCTGATTTCCTGAGATTACTTTTTGTCATGCTCAAACTAAAATTATAAAATTATTACCAATCTAATGGTGTAACAGTGTCAAAAGAGATTAATTTGATCATCACAATATCATCACAATACTTCAAAGAGTTAGAATTTTAATAAAATTGCATTTCTAAACCAATTTACTTGGAAATATGAAGACAATACAACATGTGGTCTGAATACTCTGAAGCCATTCTTCACTGATTACAAAGAACTTGAAATCAGTGAAGGAAATGCTTTGGTAGAATAGTTTCATGCCTTCAGCAGAATCTATGCTGAGAGGCTCAGAACGTACTTTGAGTATTTTGCATATCTTTCATTCTCTCTGTATATTAAGTAATTAATCTATTGTCTATATGATATATACAATTTGCAGCTAGAATTCAAATCATAGGCATTACTATCATTTGCAGGACAGTGTGGAATAACACTGCTTGCAAGATTACTGTATGGTGGGAAAGGTTGGAACACATGTGGGTGGTCATTCTTTCTCTTTTAGTAATCCCATGGGATCCCCTCTCTTTACATTGTTCTGCTTTTCCTGCATAGCATCAAACTGGGTGTCAATTCAGTTCCCTAGCAACAAAGGTAAACAGATGCTTTTACTGCATTTCTTGACAAAGGGGAAGCAGTGGAGCATGAATAACAACAAAGACAAGAAACAGTTGAAGTCCCTGCTCTCTGACCACAAGAGTCAGTAAGTAGGGTATTTGTGCATTTGTGTGTGCATTTCTATCTTTGTGACGTCCAAAAACCCTACAAACCTATCATTGTGAGGACATTTTGACCTTCTGGGCGACATAACTTTAACAGGCTTTTTCAGGGTTAAGAGCTGGTGTTAGGATTAGGATAGGTTAGAATTATGTTTAGGTTAGGGTTAGGCACTTAGTTGTGATGGTTAAGGTTAGGGTAAGGAGCTAGGGATAGGGTTGCATTATGTCAATGATGTGTCCTCACTAAGATATAAAAGCAATTGTGTGTGTGTGTGTGTGTGTGTGTGTGCATTACTTCTACAAATCTGACATAGCAGATCATTCAGAACATTCTACTGAATTTTTCTGGAGAGCTTGAATTTGTTTTAATAGCAAACTGCTCAGTTACATTTTGCAGTTCATTGTGTGTGAACAGTGTAGTGGAATGGCTGAGGATGACTGAAATCAATACAAGCCATCGTCTCCAGACCATAAAGTTGCCACCAATTATTAATTTACATGGTTCACAGTAATACAAATATGCCCATTACAGGTTTATGGAATCCAAGGTGATTTTCCTGAAATGGCTTGATTTGTATGACCAACATTTAGCCAAAACTATCATGTGGTAGGGCTGAACAATTAATCACAATTGGATCACAATGTCAATACGTCCTACAACGATTTTCAAATTGCAGGAGGCAAAATATTTCTTAAAGCCAACATGCGTGTCAAATTACCAATTTTAGATTCAATATTGTCCTGACCTAAAGACATCATATTCTACACTGAGGAAAACATCTCACAGATCTGCACAAACATCACACAGTAATCATTTTAAATATTAAAGTGAAAAAGAGAATAATTATCTAAAAATTGCCATTCCCTTTCATATCACGAATCATATCGCAATTTCAGTCAAAATAATAAAATTTAATTAAATCCATCAGAGGACTGGTCTGTGATTATTACCTGCAAAGTTACCCTGCAATTAAATTGTTTTTGTAAAACAATATCTAAAATACATGAATATGTTCAAGGTTCTATGGCCAGTAGGTGAGACGGGGTATTTTGGACAAAAGGGTTGGTCATACAAATTGACTCACTGACCTTCAGTCTTGTGCATAATGCAGGGAAAAATGACTTTTGACACAGGAACTGTACATTTACATGGGCACTCCTGGCTTTGTCCTTGTACCTGCCTTCCTCCACTAAATAATTCCTTGCTGGGTTATTTCAGTCCTGAGGGGTTCAGAGGGAGCTCTTATCCATGCTGGCTGACACACCAGGATGCTGCTCTCCATTCCAGAGTGACATCTTCCTCTTCACTTCAAGGTCACCTATCAGTTGGATACAGTAGCAGATTTCAGCTCAGAACTTCAACCTGCTTTCATCTCAATGATTTTATTTTAGCTGTTATTTTCACTTCATGAAGTGTGTGTGTGAGTGCACATATGTGTGTAAACGTGTGTTCTCTCCACCACTGTGATGTCATGATGAATTGGTGGCCAGCAAAGTGGAGAGAGGTGCATAACGAGAAGAGGAGAGTGAAAGCGATTCCTCCTCTGCATTTTATCACTCTATTTCATCATGGAAATCACCTCTACATTTCTCCATTCATCTCTTATTGTCATTGGCAAATCTCATTTCCTTTCAGTACCAGTGTTGTGTGTGTGTGTGTGTGTGTGTGTGTGTGTGTGTGTGTGTGTGTTTGTAATTCAAGTGAAAGGAACAGGGGAAATGTACTAAGCTGACTCCATGCAGTTATGTTTGCACATGAGCAGTTACATTAATGAACTCACACTCATGCTTAGTTTTCACATTAGCAAACAAACTTATTGTGAAGAAACCGAGTGTTTTTTTTTATGATTATGCAATGATAATTAATTGTCCCAAGAGGACTTTAGCAGTGAAGCCCCTTGGCTATGTGCCACTTTGCAAATGTTCGGATGCTGACACATGATGGGTATAGAGTAGGTACACAAAAGTCATGGTTTGGTACGTACCTATTCTTAATAGAGACCTGCTTAAATGCCAGGGGGTTCTGCATTTGCACAGATTGTGCACTCTGTTTTTTCCTTGTGCCGGTGATATCTACATTACAAATGAATTATCATGTATGGCGTACTACCAGCAGCAGGACATTTCTGCTCTGCATTAGAATGTTACGGCTGAACATATTTTGAAAATATATACATGTATGTGAACATTTGTTCAGTACATGTGTGCCCCGAACATCTTGTACAAGACAAATTACAAATACTATATAAGGCGTGAACATAGGATACTGATTTCTAGCTCAAAACACTGCTGAGTCAACATACAGCCTTGTAGAAGAGCTAATCTGTGTGTAAGGCCTCATTTAAAAGCCACTGTAGATGTGTACACAGACCAGATGAGGGGCATAGCTATGGACATCTATACTGTACAGAACAAGCATCTGCATAGCATGTAGAAAAAGAGGAGTTACTTTGTTTACTTTTGCAGAGAGACCTAAAAGGGATAGGTCAGGCTTTTTGAAATGTGGTTGTATAAGGTATTGACATATCAATTACTGACTTCACAGCCAGGCACTCGCTCTCACTAATGATATGGCTGTTGACGGAGGCAGAGAGAAAAATATGTTAGCCAATTGACAATAGGCTCATCTAAAATCTAAAAAGTTTAGAAAGGTGTACAAAATGTAAATGTCACAGATATTGTGGTTGTACAAATATTCAATAAATTTTGTTACTATAGTTGTAAATGTTATATGGTCACCGATGAGCTAAGTTGTGAGAATGAATTTACACTATTTACAAACTCTTGTCGAATGTTTTCCAGCTGGTATACAATGGACTATTTTGGGGTGAAACATGACTAGCATTGAGCAGTGGTGGGCTGTCAGGCCCAGCAGGGCCTTCTCTGCTGGCCCTGACAATCTCACAAAAGCATTTATTATTATTATTATTATTATTATTGTTATTTTTATTTATTTTTTATTAATCAAATGAATGTGTGTCTGAAAGTGTCTGAATTCAATTACTTTTTCAGTATGTTATGATTATATATTCCAGAAAGAATATGGTTATTTTTTGTGAAGCTGAGCTGGATTTTCCATATGTCATTAAACGCATCATAGCTTCGTGGACCTGCTCTAGTAGTATTGCTGGCCTTTCGTTGAAGCTTCCATTTCCTATTTGGTTATAACTTTGACTGACGTGTGTCGTCAGCCAATCAAAATTTGATGCATAGTGGCAGAACGCCCCAGGCCCAGCAATGTGTCTGGCGCAAGCCCCCGCTGTTGTCATCAACAACGTTTGAACCTTTGGCGGGTTTTGAAGTAAGCTATGGCCACTGCATTAACACCACCGATCTATCATGTTTCTGATCTCCTTCGTGTGCACTTTTCATGGCGATTGTTTGGAGAAAAGAAGGAAATTATTTCAAGAGGAAGACCTACACCGAAGAGGTACATCATTTCCGGTAGTTGGAGTGTTAATGATAAATTTATAACATTTTTTAGAAGTGGTGAGGACAAAACTGTTGATCATAAATAGACGCCTATGCTTATGTGGAAGAGAGAGTGACATAACGGAAGATGTGGTGGTAATGATGCAGTAGCCTATAGATGTGCAGTGGTGTGCGTGTGCGTTATGGTTGTTGCAGATCAACTGTCTCGTGAATATAGCGCATAATAGTGTGTTTTGTATGTGGTTGTGTTTGTGCGTGTTTTTCTTTTTTACTGAAGGCCCTGACTGAAACCCCACGGTACGCTACTGGCATTGAGCAATCATGACATTTTCTTAAGTAGGGTTTAAAAGAGGGCTATTGTTTGGGGCAAGCATTTAGTTAGTGGACTGCATATGCTTCCACAAAAGTGATGAAATTTAAGAAGTTTCTTCTATGAATATTAACTTTGGACCACACAGATGTGAAGACATTTACCAGAGTCTGTTAATGTATCTCATTAGCTCCTATTGCTGAACACACTGTGAACCCTGCATTACTTTCACTGGCTCTCATGCGCTGGGGTTTGTAATTTAAACTCTGTCATGTAGCTCTGAGAGCACTAATATATTTTTCCTCCCTCATTAAGAGTGAGGTAAAGTTAGTTTGAAGAAAGCACACACTGCTGGATCTGAAAGACTCAATGTGTGGAATAGTTAACTTAAAACTTACTTCCCAGTCAAGTACATTGTCGTATTTGTTGAATGGCTTGTTTCAACTGTCAAGTGGAGGAGCGTTAATTAATTTCTGTCTGTCTTTGGCCTGTGTGCAGCATTTGGGCAGGATGTGTATGTGTCCCATTGAATATTCAAATTTAATTTTTGCTTGAAATTTTTACAATGTCCATTGTCAAGATATTGGCCTGTGAAAATGTTCTTACATCGTCATAAGTGTGGGTGATTTGTATAAGTTGCATTCTGCTACAAACGTCGGTTGTACAATACGTCTGCTGACAGGATTATAAAAAGACAACATGAAATGACACACTGATTAATGCAAAACACCATAAGTGTGAAAAGTATAACAGATGCTGATATCTGGGATAACAATGAAGAAAATCATGTGAAGTTGTGGAGATGCAGCTGTCTCCTCCACTTGATACAACATTTTATCTTCTATACAAACTTGCATTGTAGCCAACAAATGTTGGATCATTTGATTTGTAATCATCTTATCAAAATAAAAATGGACTGTGCATTTAATGTTGTCAGTGGCTTTGTAACAGGTTGTTTTCTTTATTAATAAATGCTTTTTGAGTACAACAGAGGGTTTGAGCAACATCTGCTGAGAATCTAATCAATGCCTTGCTGTTTTCATTCCATGTCAAACTAGGGGTCCTTGGCTTAGGGACGCTGTGTGAGCTGGTTAATGACATTAGTGATTAATAATTTAGAATAAACCCTATGTGGGTCTAAACAGAAACATGTCTGCGTGCTGCTACCATCAGCAAATAGCAGGAGAGCAGAAGCATGGCTCTTTGAGTAATCCAACATGACAGCATTCACCTTGGATCATAGAGAGTGGAAGAAAACTATCAAAAATGCTCATAAATATCTTATACAGCCACTGAGGAGCGGTGAGCGGGGGGAGGCAGCTGGACGGTTGAGGAGGCTTTCAGACGCGCTCCAGCTCCTGCTGCAGTGGCAAATATCACGCTACTCTCATGGAAGATGAGGATAATGATGCATGTCTTTCTGTATGCTTCGTGTGGGTGATTGTGTGTGTGTGTGTGTGTGTGTGTGTGTGTGTGTATTTAGCACAGCATACGATGACAGTACGTGATAATGGCGGTGGCAAATTCATGCCAGGTGACCAGCCACGAGTAAACCAGCAAAATCGCTTTTTACAGAATATGCAAGTTGAAATTAAAGAAGAAGTCACTCAGTGTTTCAAATCATAGTACAGGGTGTCCATAAAGACTCTTTTACAAATTAAAACATTGATTACAAAGGCAGTTGATAAGATATCTTAACTACATTTGTTCTATTGTAATCAGTGTTTATCAAAGTTTGTAATCACATTGAAATTGTGTGTTTCAGGTATCCTGTTGCTGACAGAGTTACTGTTAAATGAAAACCTAAAAAATGGCTACTCCTCAAGAGAAGGCACAATGTGTATCATGGTTTATTGAGACAAAATCGGATGTGCAAACTCAGTAGACAATTGTAAAGAGACTTTATGGACACCATGTACTATAGGGGTTCTTGAAACCTTTGTATTTGTATCAGGGTTGTTCGATTGCTGTGAATCGATTCCTAGTTAGGGTGTGGTGATACCACATGCCAGTGCTTGTTGTTTTTTCGGCCAATCAGCTGCATGTCACAGAGGAAACACGTGGCTACTTAATAAGCAGTCGCTGCTGGAGGCTCTTCACTGTTACTGCTGCTTCGAGAAGCTGCATGTGTTTTCACAGTGGCAGGACATGAGAATAATTGGACACCTTGAGGTAAACAGACGTACAGTAGAACTTATGAGATGAAAAGAAAGCACCTCTTATTAACCTCCTATCTTCTTATGGGGGGAGTTTTCATCAACATTGTTAATCTACGGTATGTTAGTGTTCATTCGAAGTCACATACAGGGATTAAAAAATGTTTTTTAATGCTGTGCGTTTCAGAATGTTATGTGGCTACATTGTTATTAGCTAGCTCAGTATTGTCGTTTTAAAATGCAAATGATACGAACATCAATACTTCTGTTCGATCAGATGATCGTATTATATAAGCTGTGGGCATCTGCTATTAATATGAATAACAAACCCACCTGATGATTTAGGAACTCTCTGAGGGTAAGCACATCAGCCAGAGCTCATTCAGCTCATTCAGTAACAGACTGATCCGTCCACACTACAACACAGAGCCACTTAATCATACTTTTTATTTGATATTAGAAATATGAATATTTGATCCTTCTAAATCTTAAGTATATTACCTTTCCTGTTTTTAATTTTTTTTTAAAATTTATATTCATATTTCATTTTATTTTTCTCTGGGAACCCTCTGGGACGTCTTCATAGAACCCTTGGGTTCTGTAGACCTGCTATTGATAACCATCGTTCAAACTACTACAATAGCTACAAATGTCCTGTGGGCTAACATATATCAGATATCACTGACAGCTAGACCAGGAGGGGGTTGGGCTATCGGTGATGATAATGTTTCTTGGCTCCCAGAAGGTGTAAATCTTTTGGCATGTTTCCACCGGCGCTGGGTAGGTACTAGGCATAAAGTCGTAAGACTGCCAGCCACTGACTGGCCAGAGTGCTGTCATAGGACGAGACATCCAACACAGAAATCAAGCCGAAGAGTGCAGAACTGTAGATCAGTTAACAATCATAAAAACGTGGGTTAATCTCCAACAATTACCAGGGAAATATCTAAAATCTCAAGGGAGTCCGGTGTATTTAGCGACTGCTCTGCTGATCGCGACCGGCATCACAAACCCTGCAGCTGTATTTCAGTCCAGTGACTGTGTCAGACGGAGTCTGTGCTCTGGTCATGGTGGAAGTACTGAACAAATATTTTTAATTAACTGATTCTAATGATTCATTACACTGAAAACAACTGCTTTACAAGTCACTAGTCACTAGTTTGTGTGTGTGTGTGTGTGTCACGTGTAAAACGAAGTCACCACAGTTTCACACAGCCATGTAGTGATGACTCCGACCACGTTGAGTAGGTACTTTTTTTGTAGTGGAGATGCAACCTAAACCGTGCTGTGTCGTGCCGTGCTGAGGCGAGCTGGGCCCATAGTGGAAAAGGGCCATTTGAGGCTAACATTCTTCCTAAACCAGTTTGAGGAGTGCCTACATTCAAATATTTTCAGATTTCCATGTGTTAGGAGCTTAGAAATCACACTTTCGGAATCTGTAAATAACTCAAAAGGCCCCACAACCTACTTGTTCTTGTTATTTCCGTGGCTGGGCTCAAATATGGGATTGTGGAATAACGTATGTGTTTGTATGTTAATGTAAAAGACAGCACTGTCAGAAAAAAGGAAATGATGAAAGCAAAAGTCCCTCTAACTTCTAGGCTGGCACACAAAAATAATATGTTTAACAAGTGTTCTTTTACATCAGCTGTAACATTATTGCCTATGAAGAAAGCCCCAGGTGAGAAACTGTGAAAATACTGTCAAATCAGCCTGTTGTTTTTATCTTGCTCTGCACTAATTTCAGTTTCTTTCATGTCTTTTCACACTGTGTGTGCCAGTGTGGTCGTGTGAGTTCCGTACCTTAATAGAATGGTCTTCAGAGCTTTGATCCTACATCTCAGTGGATTTGACACCTCACAGCAGAGGGGGAGCGCTCTTCTCTCTTTAAATCTCTCCCCTGCCAGGTCCAGACCAACTAGACACATTATTGATCACAGGAGGTTCCCAAACAGCCTGCAGTCTCATTTAAACCTGCTTCGTTGTTTCCACATGAAACATTAGACAACAGCCTCCCACTGATTGAATTTAATGCATGCTGTTACCTTTAAAGCCCATAACTCTCTCTTCATTTCTGTCATCTGTATACGTGATCAATCTCTCTCAACCCTCACGCTTCCTTCTCACCACAGCATCCTGTAAAGCAGCTTTTCTCTCCTCTGTGTACTCTAACAATGGCCAACATCTCATCCCTTCTTCTCCAGGGCCCAGCAATTAGTCAAACGGAAATGTAGAGGAATACACACAGTGCTAAAATCACATCAGGTGAATGTAGACTACCTTGGTTGTTTAGGGAATATACATATAGCTGTAGTGGTTAACTTTCAAGTATAAACATGTGTCTTAAATTCAAACTATTGTCAAATAAATAAGCTCCACACGGCTCTCTTGGTGTTTCTCAGAAAAGCAGTTGTGTGTTGTTTTTTGTCTGTGATGACATTTCCATGCTGCTCACAGAGTGAAGCATTTTACATGAGTAGTCATGCGTTCACTACCGAGCAGGCGAGGCGGAAGAAGCACATGGCGCAAGTACCGCAAGACAGCTTCACACAGTTACACTCTGGCTGAAGACACCAAGAAGCACCCATGAAAAGTTTCACAAGTCTAACAATAATTAACCTGATTTTAGTTGGACTTCACAATTGTATTTTTATCATAATCCAAGTGACAGTGCAATATCGAAAATGTGTGCTCCATTAAAAGCAATTATTCACGCCATAAATACCTGACTACATGTCTGCATATGCCAATTAAAGCTGTGTCTCCCACACCATGCAGCTCCAAATTTCCTGGATGCAGTCTGGACAGCCAATGCTATGTTAAAAGACTGAAATACAGCACAAAACTCACCAAAGTACTCACCAAACATCAAAACTCTGTGTGTGTCTGGTTGTTGTGTGAGCGAGAGCAGGAAAGAAAACTAGGTCATCGAGACTCAGAAGTCCACAGAACGCAATAAAGGTTTTGCACTGGGGCTTTAAAAATCACATCAGAGATTTCTTTCAACATTAGATAGTGTTCAACACTAATCAAACTTCGATTCTTTCTCAGGTATCCTAATTGTGTTGGTTTGTTCTTTGTATATGCATGGTTACAGTTCAAACAGAAACTGGATTAGACACTCGATTAAACAATTATCTTTGGTGCAGATTAGCCAAAATGTAAAGAACCATGTACTAGATAATTAGAGTTAAATTATGCATAGCTAACTTACTGACTACATGCCAACAATGTACTTTTTGTCATCATCTGAAGCACAGGGTAAGAAAATTAGGGTAAAATATATTCCATATTAATATCATTCAATTAATGATGGTATTATGGTTTTTAATTTCCGGTCACTGTCAGTTGCATAATTGCAAAATAAAATTCCACTAATCTATCAATTCCTCATAAGCTGAACTCAGACGTTTCTCCACTGCTCCATCCTAACCAAAGATATTTTCCACAGATCAGGATCAAAGAGGATCTCATTTTAAACACATCACAACAAAAAACTCTCAAGACTTCCGTTTGAATCTTCCTTTCTTCTAAGATCCAGCGTAATTATCATCATCTTCAAATTGCAAATTGTGTCTCCATGTAAAATCACCATTGCGTTAAGATGAAGATAACATAGACGTAACATGGCAACATGAGCTCTTTCAAGACAATGATGCAAAACAAAAAGGCACACAAACACAGGCAAATCCAGAAATACAGCGTGATGCATAAATAACAATTTTCTGAATGAAAACAAAAACTGGCAAACTGAAGAAATGTATGACAATTACTATACCTGTTACAGAAACATAAACAAGAATATATGAAGAGGAACAAAGCTAAATGCATGTCATCTTTGAGAACTAAAGGGCCATTTCACTGTGCTTGGTATGCCAGGAGCAATGTGAGTTTCACATTATGCCAAATTACATTCAAAATGTACTTGTCTACCCATGTCGGCACTGGGTGATTGTTAGGTGCTATAGCAACCAACAAATCCATTCAGCATTGTTGGATAATGAGGACCGAAAGGAGCGATTACCAGGACAGCAGAATGTATGTCTGCACAGCAGCTGAACTGTAACCCGCCCTCCTCTGAGTTACTCTGTATATTCCACTGTGAATTCAATATATGACATTCCATTTGATCACCAAAAGAGAGTAATGCATGAAATATGTTGATACATTTATTATTTATTTATTAGCTTGCATTATTAATAAAGTAAAGTGAACACAACTGTCACTCGGATGGTGAGGTTGAGTGTGACAAAAAGCTTGAAGACCCAGTTTTTTACCTTATGACTTGTTTCTTTACAAAAAAAATGTTGATCGGTGTTTCTCAAACCTCAGAATGATGATGTTCTCAAATGTCTTGTGTTGTATGAAACACTTGTAAATGTATTTGTTAAATTGAGCAAAACACTAAATTCATCCATTACCAAAATAGATGATTAACTTAGTAAATAATGAAATCATTGCAGGCTTGGCCCCACTCTTGTTCACTCACTCATTGCTCATTGGGCGGTTCAGGTTGTTGGATACAAAGAAAGAAGGAATTCAAATGCATTTTTGTGCCTTTTGTTCTGGTCTTTGTTTAAATAGATGGAAAGTATATTTTTTGAATGACAGCAACATTATATCTGAGACCACACTTGAATAAGAAATGGCTCATTAAGAAAATTGATATTTCAAAGGATTAACACAATTAATGTTATATTTTTCTGGTAGGAACTTTCTGAATGGGATGATTAACTCTTCTTAAGTGATAACTGGAATGAGAGATTCACAGGGCTGTGGTGATATCCTGAGGCTCAAATCTCAGATGTTTAGAGAGCATCCATTCAATGCTCTTGCACTGAATGGACCATTGTTCCACACTCCACTATACCAGAACTTGATAATTGACACTAGTTTATGGCAGAGAGGAAAAAAAAAAAAACATAACAAACACAAAAGAGCAGCATACATTTACTGTTTCCACTCAAGAGTAAGAACTGGACTATTTGAAAATGTGAGGTAAAACAACAGTTTGGTTGTTATAGCCATGGGTGTGATTTGAGTTTGCTTGGTCAGTTTTGACTCACTTTATGCAGGAGATTCGTTGGAATACCTTTATTATCTAAGAAGTAGCCAGCCTGTCAATGAGCTCCATGGCTGAATCAGCTATAGACCGGTCAGGAGATGCTGTTACTATAGAAAGTGCCACAATCTTGTATTACTTTCATTTAGTGTCATGCAAACAAAATATTTGTATTCACAGAAAACCAAACGCATAAGATAACACAAGACATTTGTTTTATGTTTTTTTCAGATTCATGGTAAATGGTAAATGTTTCCCCAATCAGGAACATCATGCTGAAGTAAAAGAGCTTTAAAAAAGGACAGGGACACATTTTTGCTGCTTCAGATGACACTTCTAATGATTTAATTCAGTAGTTTGTGGCAAATGAGCTGGAGTAATATAAAATGATTCAGGATGATTCAAGACACCACTGATTCATGTTGACATAATCACCCTTTCTTCACTAAAATTACTCTGTGCATTAAGTGATTGATGTCAGTAATCATTTGTAAGACATTTAAGTTGATTACGGAGTGGGAATCTGAGTGTTTTAGGTGTTGCAAGCGTACAGAAAAATTGGTGATTTTCAGACTGTACACTTTCATCGCTAAGTCCTAAAGGAACTGAATGAATGTGAGTCAAAATCTGAGAATTGATTTAAACAGATTTTCAATTATCCAAATATTGACCATGTGATGGATGGGTAACATGGAACAAACCACTGTAATTATTCTATTCTCTACACTTGCATATAATATCAGGTTTCTCTCTCTTGGTTAATTTCCAAGAAATAATTTGGCACATCAAGTCAAATCATGTGAACACAACTTAAATCTCAGCAGTGGGTCTAAAATAAGATTAGTACTGAAACAGAAGAATAATCATATCACTATGGAGCATGGAATTTAATGATCCAAACACACATACACACACAGGGCAGACATTAGACTTTGTACACCCACGGGAAAAGTTTAATGAGTTCTTCATTAACACAGATTGGGGGCAGTAGGTATCAAAAGACAACTTACACTCCTCTCATGCAGCATGAGAGGAGTGTGTGAGCAGTGAGTCGAGGGTAGGAGGTGTAAGGATTTCCTTGGTTAGACAGAGCACAAATGGAAAAAGAGACTCAAATAAAATAAAGATGGAGGTGTAGATGAGCAGAAGGCAAGGCAGCAGTGAAAAGAAAATTCCTTGGGAGGCCAGAGAGAAGCAGATGCTGCAGACTTTGCTGCAGTGGTCTGAATCATTCATTCTCCTTTAGTTTTTATGGTGATCTCAGTAAACATCAGCCCTGCGCAGTGTCAGAGGAGTTTTCCCAAACAGCGTGTGAATGCAACTTCTGAGAGATGATGGATGGTGAAGAATAACACTTTCTGCTTGTTCTTTTAACCCTTTATCTCCATCACTCTTTCATGCACATACAGACACACAGGCTTACTAACAGAGGGGCATTAAAGTTTTACAAGGTCATCATTAAGTGTTTACTATGGTCTGAAACTCAGTCAAGGTTGACTGTTTGGTATTTACACATCACTTGAAAACAACAGGACAAGACATCCAAATTGATGCAATATGCATCATGTCCTGTATATATATTTCATTTAGGGAAATATCAATAAAAGTTGCATGCACACTGAGGACGGGACACACTTCACCCTTTCCCACAAAGCGCCTGAAATCCACCATAAAGGGTCACAAACAGTACATTTTTATGATGTTACATAAAAGATCTTTTCATTGTGTCAGTCCGACTATACAACAGGACTTTTAAAATCCATGTAAACTTAATATTCCAACTGAAACTGTGCTAAATCAAAATGATCAAAGTCAGACTAACACAGCCAGATAATGCAGTTGGAGGTTTAGATTCTATCCTTCATGTATCTCAACAGGACCTACGTGATCTGTACATGCTCCACGGGTCCACAGGCTTTGACCCAGAAAGAAAAGAAGCTGGTCTTACTTTTATCATGTCTGTGCAAGATGTTTATAAAAGGATGCCTTTGTCCTAACACTGCAAAGTAATTCTACTCATGGCTTCAAATGTGTCTTGACTTGACTAGAATTTATGCTCAAATAATTGAATATTTTTTTTTAAATCATGGATGGTAGAAAGACCAACTAGCTGCCAGTTAAAGCTGTTTTATTCTCACACAACCACAAGACACGTGATACTGACAAGATGAAATGGGAATTACCACTAAATGCAATGGAGGTGGGTAACAAAAAGGCGATTTGACATTGTCATCCACACTGACCTATATTACTGTTTTTCATTACTGAACTGGTTTTAATATCCGTTTAAAAGATATTTAGATGACCACTTTCTGACCTCTCATCATGTGTGTTTGACTTAGTTTAGGCATAAAAAAAACTGCTTAGTTCTCCTTCCCCCATGGTGATTCTGCTTTATCTGCCTATGACAGAGTCTTAATGAGATATCTCTATGAACATTTATAAACAATAGAGGCCAATGTCATTTTCCACATTTGAGTTAAGCGTTTCTTCGCTATATGTTTACATTTTGGCCATTACTTTTGGCTATACTGCAAATGTCATGTCAAACAGTCTTTTCCCTGTCATGCTTTAAAATAACAACCATAAACTCCAGATATCACCGAAAAGCAAAACCCCTCAGACTCAGGCTCTACAAATTAGAGCCATAGACAATTAACCACATTTTGATAGAATGAACAAACAACAACACAGTTGATCCAAATTTAATCGTAAATTCAAATGCAACAGAGTTTTAAAAAGTTTAATGTTTAGCTTCGGGCTGAACATTAGAGCTGCTAATTTAATTCCCTGTGAAAATGTTTCTCATCAAATTGTGACGTGGGACCTAAAGTTCTAAGTTTCTTTGGTAACACTTTAGATTAGGGAACACATATTCACTATTAACTAGGTCCTCACTAACATGCATAAATAGCACACTAGCCCTTTATTAGTAATTATTAAGCACACCTTATTATACATAACCTTATTCTACCTCTATTACGACATGAATTAAGATTTTTCCTGATTAAGGTGTTAATATGTGCTTAATAATCATTAATAAAGGTCTGGTATGCTACTTATATGCATGTTAGTAAGCACCTAGTTAATGGTGAATATGTGTTCCCTAATCTAAAGTGTTACCGTTTCTTTTAATGTTGTATGCACACTTTCCGCTTTTTAATCAGAGCAATGCATTGTATTGCACATACAGTACGTGTTGACCTTCTGTATTAATGATTCAACCAGGAGGATTACTCAAACATGAACCTTGGCGATCATGTTATTGTTGTTTTAAACATGAACAGAGATTACAGCAACCTTAGCCCCTCATGTGGTCATGTGACAAGTGTCACTGCCATCATGCCCTTGCACACACACACACGTAAACAGAAGAGACATATCATGTATTATTCAGAGGCCTGGATAGTAATTATGGTATCAGTTTTAGTAAAGCATAAAATGCACTTTTATTTTCATTTGTCTTTCAGCTGCTCCCTCTAGGGGTCGCCACAGCAAATGATCCACATATTTGATTGGACAGAGATTTTGACACTGGATGCCTTACTGACACAACCCTTACATGTATCCAGGCTTGGGACCAGCACACAGAGTACACTGGAAATAAACAATTTATAGCAAGGGTGTCAAGCTACTTCTCACCCCCAATCAATTTATTATGGCCCACCACTCAATATCAAGTTCTGACCAGACTAGATGCTCAGGTCATTTGAATTTGAACTGGCAACACTTCAGTCACAAACCAAGTTCTCTTTCCACTTGGCTATGAGCTGCCCCAAAACATACATTTAAATATTAATTATAATATACCAAAATAGTTTGATACACTATGAAAACATGGGCAATTATGTCATTATAGTGTCATTATAAACCTCTCGGCTCAGATTACATGTGTGACAATTGTTTCTGACGGGAACTGCAGCTTCAGGTCAGGATAATGTACACAGGTTGATAAAGTAAATAAATAATGTCACATGTAGAATCTTGGGTACATGGTTCTATAAAAAAAAAATTCACAAAGGGATAGAATGAGAGTGAAATGAAAACATTTAAACTTTCAAGAATTTAAAAACACAGCTATGATGATCTGAATAATTCATGAAAACAGAAAGACTTAGTAGTTTCTGCATGCTTTTTAGATTTAGACTTTATTAGATGCATATTTTGCTGTGCTTGTGACATAATATTTTAGAGAACAATTTTGTTGTATACCCTTTGCCTTGAATAAATAAAGGGTACAACAATAATTCCGTCAAGGACTTAGTTTACAAAAATAATAATCCCATGTGTTTGTATTTGGGTGTGGAATTTCCCCTGTGAACGGTGCCTTTATTTGCTTTAAAAATTGCAAGGGGGTGCAAGGGAAGAACACAAAACCTTCTGACTTTGTTTAAGTATTCACATGATGTATATGTAGCATAACTTTCCCTTTTTATTGAGCCACTCCACACTCTGGAGAAAACTAGGGTCATAAGTGGGGCGGGAGTGGGAATTTATTCAGCCTCTTCAATAATGCTAACACAACTATCTCTGACTTTTAATGGGAAAGGGGAAGCGAGGTCAGGCAGCAGCCTGGTCAAACTGAATAATGCTGATGATCATGAGACTATAGCACTTTCAAACACATATTAGTGTAATATGTCATGCCCACGCAGCAGCCAAATACACAGCATTAGAGAGGAGCAAGGCTTCTGCCCTCACATATGAGAGTTTTACCCAACATGATTTGCCCATAATGAGGTAATAAAAAAAATGCTCACTTGTACAAGAATAAAATTAAGATTCAAGAATCAGACAATGTAAGCTTCTCAATGCTAATAGCCACATTTTCCATGAACTGAGTGACAACATAACCCAAACAAAGCATAACATTGATAACATAAACTAGACATCCAATAGATCAGTTTTTCTGGCGTTCATAGCCAGAAAAATTACAGCATCTACTACTTACCATGTTTATGGAATAATCAACATTCATTCTTAAATGTATTTATATGTTTTTAGCTAATGTTGGAACATACTGTAGGGAACCAGAGAGACCACATTCTTACAGACAAGTTGCACTGAAAAAACTTCTGTGAGCTGTGGCTACAGTGTCAAGGAACTATTTGACTGACAAGATCCATTAGTGGTTCAGCATGCCAGGTTTTAGATGCTGGAGATTGTGAAAGAGCATTTAAATCACTGCACAAAATATTATGGAGACTGTCCTCCTCCTTTGACCTTTGCCCCGTGAGCCCACACAGCTACAGTTTATTGTTGGGCGACCTCTAGCAGCCATGGTAATTATAACACTGGCCAAAGAGGAAATGTAATATTGTATATTGAGCAATGAAATCCACAGGTGTGGGTTGGGTTGGATGGGTTCACAAAACACAGAGTTTACCATTTCTTTGCAACCATTTATACAGTATATATATATAAATATATATATATATATATATATATATATATATATATATATAAATATACATATACATATACATTTGGACACACTTTTCCATTTAGTTGAATGAAGTGTCAAAACTTTTGACTGGTAGCGTGTATACATACATACATGTATATATATATATATATATATATATATATATATATATATATATATGTGTGTGTGTGTGTGTGTGAATGTACCAGTTAGGTCATCAAGGATAACCGGTTAAAAGTAAAACAAGCCAATGGGCAAACAGCTGTAGGTTCTTTTATGTTCTTAAACCAATCCCATGGGCGTATCTTCACATGCTTATCATTAATTGGCCGCACTATGTGAACCCTTTGTAACCGCGTCCAATGAAACTATCTTTCTAACCATATACGCTCTATAGTAGACGGGACATCCGGATAGAAGAACCCGCGGAAAAGGATTTCCCCCCCGCACAGCGTTGAGGAATAGCGCGTATGGAGAGAGTGAGATTAACCACGGCCACGGGTGACAAAGCGCCAACACTTTTACTCTGAGGAAAAGTTGTAGTTCCCAGCAGATTCAGGAATGTTTCTGTCAGAGTCTGAAGATGAGTTGCAGCACCTTCAGTCGGACTCGTTAGGCTCGGAGAGCAGCACTTGCAGTCTGGAGGAGGAGGAGGAGGAGAAGGAAGAGGAGGGAAACTACATTCCGACAGGTTTGCCCCGAGGATCACATCAGTGAGTACAGACATGTTCATGATGGCTTCAATCCAAAATAACCGAGATATACCACGTATGTGATGGCTCAGAAATGCAGTCGTGAAGTCGTGAAATCATGATATTATAGTGGACACCTGCATGAAGTGTGTTGTGTCGTGATTTAAAAGACGATATAAGGTGAAAAACAGCTTAATTCCAAATGTAATGATCAGAGCTGCTGCGTGCTTTATTTATATTAAAGTAGAATTAAAACGATGCATGTTACGCTTGTCCATTTCACGTGCAGACTGTGCGCATCTACGCTACATCTTGTTGCACTCAACTTTAACGCATCATCTGTATGAGTCTGATGAGAAGCCCAGTTAACGCTGCTGTTTTCCGGCTCCGATCCTCTGATGTTGTTTCACAAAGTTCACAAAAAAGTGTCTTTAAACGCACACACACAACCCTCCTTCCGACAGCATGCTCGTGCACGTGTGGTCGCGTGCACACTGCGGGGGAGGGGGGAACTATTGCAACTATTGTTTGTTAGCTTAAAGGTATAATACATGATATTTCTGTAATAAAATATCTAGACAAATGTTACACCAATGATGCACCTTTTGGTATTGTACTTACATTAACTAAAACGTTTCTAATACTGTTCAAATCCACATCAATCTGTATTTATATTCAAGGTAATGGACCATTTAATTGTGGTTACATTTTAATGAGGTAATTTACTCCTTACCCAGGCTTTTATTCATGTATTATGATAATAAATAATGAAGTGATTGGTGAGGGATATAACCAACACTTTCACAGAATACAAGTGTATTTTTTATACATAAATGAGTATAAATGAGTTCTCCAGAGAGAGAGAAAGGAAAATGAGTGTGTGTGTGTATTTGTAATGAGCAAGAAAGGGTCTGTCTGTTAACGTAACTGCATACTATGTTGGTACTCTTAAAACGTGTTTTCTGCTAAGGTGGTGGAGTAAATCACTGTCATCACTGGAATAGTCATGGACTTAGAGTCTTAGACACAATGCCAAACTGTAGATCAGTTCAAAACATGAAAATAATCTCAAAAACATGCGTTAATCTCCAACGTTTAGCAAGGACATTTCAAAAATCTTAATATTTAACAGAGGAGTCTGGTGATTTTAGCCACAGCACTGATGAGCCGCACAGCGCTCATGAGCCGCATCACAAACCCGCTCAGCCGTGTTTTAATTAATGACTGTGTCTGCACTCTGGTCATACAGGAAGTTCTGAACTAATCTTTTTAATTAAATGATTCTAATCATCATAACTCAGTACACCAAAAACAACTGCTTTGCTCGTCACTAGTTTGTGTGTTCATGTTGCGTATAAAACGCTGTCACTGCACTTTTGTGCAGCCATGAATGACGACCTGGCCCATGTTGAGGATGGACTATAGTAATGGGAAATAACCCAAACCGTGTAGCGTCGAGCCATGCAACAACTGTGTAGTGGAAAAGCGGCATTAGTTTGAACAAAGTTTGGATCAAGTTTGGCTTTGATCTGAACGTGTACAAGAGAGCTGTTTTCACACCGCGCCTCTCCTTTTTTCACGTGTGATGCACACAGTTCCCTGCAAACATACATGTTGACAGCATGAAGACATACAACTGACTGACTCTCACTATAGTTTTTGTGCTTAATGTAGTCAGCTGAATCTGAATACATGAAAAACATTTGATATTTTAAACTATTTTAATTCTCTCTGACACCAAATGTAAACCAGCCATTAGAGTTTCTCCAACACCCATTTATTGTCTGTTGTATTGAAAAACAAATCACATTTTAGGTTCAGCATTAATAGATGTGATAGATTGTTTTTTGTTGTTGTTTGCCTGCTTTATCCAAGGAACTGTATGGATACATGCATTGTAATATATGGGCAAAATGCAGATAAACAATGCACAAATTAAAAACAAATTAATAATTTATAATTTGCAGCATTACATAGAATGGGCTAACTCACCCAAGCAAATCATGGTGCAAACTGAAATATCACCCAAATAGTTGCCGACTTATTCCTTATTCATAATATTACACCATTAACTGATCTTTAACCATTATAACATATTAGAAATACGAATGTTTACTTACACTGTTTAATTTGTTGCTTTTTAAAACCTTCAGTCTCATCAGAATTTTCTTTATTGTGACCAATTACTTATTGTTATTTAAACATACCTATGTAGAGTGGGTTTATGAAAGTATTTTATCCACGGAAAAAGCATTACCTACAATGTTACTAATTGTATCTTACTTTTTTACAGCAGAGACTTCACTGATGAGGAGAGTTCAGAGAAGAAGGGGGAAAAGACACCATTGTTAAGAAGAGCAACCAGAAAGCGTTGTTGCTCTTTGTCCATTTCGCCTGTGTCATCATCCCTGAAATCTCCACCGAAGAAATGTGAACAGCGTCCACACAGAAAAAAGCTCCACTATGCAACTACACCCCAAAAAAACTCCTGCCCTCATCCTGGGAGGACAGTTTCCACACCACGTAGGAAGAAGGGAAAGAAAAAGGGGCCAGCAGGAACACAGCTTGAAGCAGAGGAAGATGAGGATGATGGAGGGCGGTGGCACAACATAGATGAGGACGATATTGTGCCTCCTCAGCCACGGTTCAGACCTGAGAGAGAAGTAGGTCCACAGCTCAACAGGACTGCGAATTACACACCACTTGAACTGTTCCAGCTTTTCTTTTCCACAACAGTTGTTAATACATTGGTGAGAAACACCAATGCCTATGGTGAAAAGAAATATCAAAGCCAGAGGGAAAGCTGGGTCCATGTCACAACAGCAGATATGTACTCCTTCATCAGCCTTGTTCTCTACATGGGTCTTGTGCCACTCAAAACTCTTAAAGAGTTCTGGAGAGGATCTAAGCTGTTCAGCCTGCCATTTCCTGCCTCTGTCATGCCTTGCAGACGCTTCCTAGCCATTTCCCGCAGTCTGCACATGAATGACCCTGCAGCTGAAGCAACAAATGACCAGAAGAAGGGGACAGCAGGGTATGATAGACTTTGCAAAATAAAGCCACTATATCAGCACATTTTGGAGGCATGCCACACTTTTTTTCATCCTCACCAGCATATCTCTATAGATGAACGGATGGTGGCAAGTAAAGCAAAGATAGGACTCAAGCAGTACATTAAAAACAAACCCACTAAATGGGGCTTCAAGTTGTTTGTGTTAGCTGACTCAACATGTGGTTACACTCTTAACTTTTTCGTGTATGGTGGGAGAGACAGTGAGCCTACAGGAAAAGGGATAGGCTACGATGCTGTCATGAGACTGCTAAACATTCCCTTTTTAGGAAAAGGATACAAGCTCTATGTGGACAACTTTTACACCAGTCCAACTCTATTCCGTGACCTTCTTGAGAGAAAAATCTGGGCATGTGGAACTGTCCGTTCCACTGTAGCTGGTTATCCCAAAAGCAAAAGAAATGACATGACCAAGAACACAGCAAGGGGAGCTATCCGGTGGGTCAGAAATGGGAAGCTGTTGTTTGTCAAGTGGTTAGATGCACGAGAGGTTTCGATGTGCTCCACTTTACACAAAGCATACAGCAATGACATGGTGCAGCGCAAAGTGAAAAACAAAGATGGACAGTGGACAGTGAAGCAGGTAACTATCCCAGGCTGCATCAAAGATTACAACCGTCACATGGGTGGCGTAGACTTGTCAGATGCACTTATTAGATACTACAATGTTCTCCATAAAACCCAGAAATGGTACAAAACCCTGTTTTATCACTTTGTGGACATAGCCACTGTAAATGCATTCATCCTACACAAAGAAATGTGCAAATTGCACAACATGCCAATAATAACACAGAAAAACTTTAGAGAACAACTGATTTTGTCCCTGGCTGAGATTGGCTCTACTCCACGCCGGTCTGCTCCACAAAACTTTATGTTGCCCACCTCTCCTTTTAAAGGACCCTCTTCAGTGGCATCAGCCTCTGCAGCTAATGTTCCGCCCACTTTATCCCGGTCCTGCTGCCATGTGCCTTTGACTGCTGTGTCTAAAGAAACACCTGGCTCCTTTTCCAAAGTGCCACCTCCTCCTCTATCCAATGAGGAGCCCTCTTCTACAGCTTCTGATGTTCCAGGTTCAGGTCACCTGCCAGCTTATTTTGTAGAACAAATGAGTAATGTGGCCCCTAGGAAGCGGGCTACTGCTGGCAGAAGGTCATGTGTGGTCTGCAAAAGAAAATCACCAGTCTACTGCCGTACTTGTCAAAAAACACTTTGTTTCACAACTTCAAGGAACTGCTATAGTGAGTGGCACAGAAGCAACAGGATCTGTATCTAGTCTGTGTGAAGGGCCTTTAATGGTTACCTGTTTTGCCTTTTATAAACACCTGCGTTTGGTCACAATTGTCAGATGCCTTGGTTTGATGATGATGATTCAAATTTAAGGCTTTTTTTCTTTCTTTTTTTTAAATATCCTGTTATTTGCCACACAAATACAAAGTATCTAAAACCCTGTAAACTGTCCAACAAGCCCAGAAATACTATCTTGAATGTACACATGAGCTAGATTGTTAAGTGACTGGTAAGTTTATGTGGCCTACTGCTTCATGGTGCATTCAAATATTATATCTAAAGTCTACAAAACTTTGAAAATGTAACTGTCATCTAAACCAACCTTGAGAAGTAATCTCACGCCTGGTGAGTCAGGGTTTCAGCATCATAAGATGAGACAGTGTAACCCATAACACTGCTGGCAAGACTGCATTTGAAATAGACCCCCCCCCCCCCGATACACACACACACACACACTTGATTTCATGCCCTTAATATCTATAACTAAGATGCTTGATGAAGACATTCATGGATATTACTTCACTGGTATTCACTGATGTGGTGATGGTGCTTTATGAGTGCAAATAGATTTATGCTAAGAAGTCTTCAATGAACTGCCAATTACTGTCCACTGTCTATTATAACACATGCACTATTTTCTCTGATGTTTTTTTTCTTGTTTTGATGTTTAGAGTTTGTGTTTAATTTATTTATGACACATAAGAGTAACTGGTTACTCAAGCATTTGTTTCTGTCCTCATGCAGATTTTAGGTTGTGTGGTTGGTGCAGCTATGTGTGTAACTTTTTGGCAGCTCATCTAATCTTTGACATTTCCACCAACCTCAGCAGTTGAGGATGAGGCCAAGTTGGTTTCTGGCAACATTTATCACACTCAGCTAGATTTGGCATCTTCAGCTTGACTTCCAGCGACCACAATAATGTGACTCTAGATGAAGATGCAGCAGCATAGGTTATAAGGACAAATTACAAACATTGGAACCTTCCACACTACCCTGTCACTGACAATGTCACTACGCCTGTGACTGTTACATCGTTGGCTGCCACTGACTGCTAAAGACGTCAAGTCGGCCACTGTGTTGAAAATGACTGGCAGCCAATGAGTTACTGTTGCTCCAAAACTCAGTAGCCCATCAGTAGGCAGCTTCCTAAGCTTTTCCCCACTGTGATTAAACGACCAATGAAATCTCGCCAACCAATGATTATTCTGGTCGACCATAAGGTGGCAGCCCTATCTGAAATATAGTCATTTTGAAATATATACTGTTGATACATTGCAAAAGCATTTTTTTTAATCAGAACTCATGTTACCACTGATGTACAGTATTACCTCTCTTTGGAGTAGAAATGGTGACTTGGAGTTGTTCTTTTTGGTGTTTTGTCAAAGCAGAATAAACTATTTCAAAAGGGATCTGTGTATAATATTTTTATTTTGTGGTGGAGTAGAAAAGCTTTAACATTGTTAACATGTTGTGTTGAATGCATTTGGAAAAGCGTATAACACTAAGACCAAAGAAGATCATCACATAAATGTTTTGCATATGTGAGTTCCAATCATGGCATCATCATCACCTTGGAGGAGAAGCTCTGGAAACATGATAGTGATGATAAATATGTATATGAAAAAAGAGAAACTAATCATTTTTAAACATTACAGTAAGTAATTTATAGTTTTTCTCAGACTGACTTATCCATCAACCTCTTTTTATTCTGTTTATTCCTTCAACTCCATGACACTATAATTTATAAAATGTCTTTTTTTGACCACTATAATGTCAGGTACATTCATCAGTTCTATTAGCTCTTTATTAGTCTATTATTGTCTGTTATGTTGTCCTAGAAGAGGCTTGTTATCATGAAGCCTACATACTGCTAGTGCTGTCCTGGTTTATATCTATGAGTGTTAATAGTCAAAGGTGTAAAACTGAGAGCTGCTCTCAGCCTCCATAATTGGACCTGTACAGATGAAGTGAGGTGAATACACAGTCAGCTGACAGTTTTTGTTCATTAGCATCAAAATCATGCAACGCTTTCATTAACACTACTATTGCTGATGTCAGGTGAGGGGCCATGATGTTAATCTCAAGACTGCAATGACCTTAACAGTCTGAGGTATCAAATAACATTCTCAGTTGTGGTATATGAAGGTCAAACGTGGTATTTTATTCATAAGCAGTGTCTCTGGGAATCATTCATAAGTGGGGATAGAAAGCATTGTGTGAGTGACTGCTAATAATTAAATAATAAATGATGGTGATAATCTGCACATCATAGCAGAGCGTCTCATATCCTATTTAGAGCCTGATCTCATATGGAATACTGTTAAAAGTAATAGTTAAGCTCAGAAGGTACTATAGAGCTGGTCTTACACTAAATCTACCAAAACCTCATGGCTCACATATCTATGAAGTCTGACCAAGATTAGAATTAGTGTTTGTAGTCTTGAGTAACGCAAAACAAAAACAAAAAAAATATTTTGGGGTCAGATGGGGTAGTACTACCACACTGTGAAACATGGAAGGCACATATGCAAATGTAAGTACAAGTCTATATACACCATCCAAAGCATAAATGAATAGGTGACTCCAAGGCTGGAGAACCTTGGCAGGAGAAATATTTCCAAACACGACAGTGATCCTGAACACACTTTAATACTCACACGGTTTAAAGGAAAAAGGAGTTAAGATTGTGGCCTGTTCAAATGTGCCCCCTGACATTAATCCGACATAACACCTTCTGAGTATTTTAAGGCAGAGGGTAAAGCAGCAAAACCCTGTCAACAAGAATGAAGGAAAAAACTGTAAACCACACAGTTTTATGGAGGACTGATGTCTTCCAAGAGGATTTTTTAATCAAACACAAAAGCAGACAAAGTAATGTGAGATAGATTTATTGTCACTGTGACACTGTAGACATATAGGCAAGGCACCATAGGCTAAAATCATATAAATATAAACATAAAATAATAAAAACATAACTTATTTTGTTGCAGTTGGTTTTTAAATGTTGACTTTAAAAACATTTATCTTTCTTCTTCAACAATGGTCAGAAAAACAACCCACTGTTGAATGAACAGGATTTTACTTACATTTTAGTTAACTATTCTGAAAATACAGAATATTTTCATAAATGTATATTAAATATTAAACATAAATGTAGCAACATAATGGCCCCTCATTAAAATGACAGATAAAGACAGATAAGGTAGCAAGAAGCAGGAGTGATACATAAACCCAAGACTGAGTAGAACCTGAGATGATGCACCTTGGGCAGATGCTGTATGTGAACACACACATTAGCAGCCAGGTGCAGCCATGGCATTACTGTGCCTGTGATTAATAGGCTGATAGCTCCCTTCACAGTGGATTAGCAGACAGAACAGACTCTCAGGTAGAGTGATGTGAGCATCCCTCTGTGATTATATATCATGTGTCTGCAGATAAGAGATGTTTAACCTTCTGTCAGTCACAACCACAGACAATATTTGGTTTTCTTCTGAAAGTTAAATTGGGAGCATTTCTGAAGGCACTGCACTGAATCTAATGTCTCAAGCCATAAAGCAGAAGCTTCAGGAGGAAAATCTTTGTTTCTATTTCATGGGAGATTAATCACTTTAAAGCAAGCTCCGACTCTGACAAAGTGTAATGACAACAGACAAAATAGGCTTTGTTTTATTATTAATATCACTATCTTATTTAATGTTTTGGAACTATTATCTGACTTTTCTATGTATGAGTATTTACAGTAGTGAAGTTGAAGTACATGATGTAGTTCATGGTTCATAGAAATATGCTGAGGTAGTGGCATTTTAGGGCCCCTCCATACTTTCTGCATTCCATATCTGCAGAGAAACACTATGTATTTCCACTTGGACTTAAATTAGGGTTTGCATTAGTTTAGCATTCAATGTACGCTTACTTGATGAATTATTCCGTAGCAGTGATTTGTAGCCTGAAATTCACCCCCAATTATACAGTATGTCCTCATATTCTTTAAGTAATGGTTTGTATAGGTGTGAGGAACAGCAGACCTCTTCTTATAACCGCTCTTTAAACCAAGCGTCCATGTTCATCACGTTCTTTATTGTGGTCTTTAACCAAAACAAGAGTGCATAACAAACTTCACTGAAACATCAATTTAATTTAACAGTAGCCATGTCAATTTTTTAAACTACAAGTTCAAAGACATCACTCGAGACCGGGCAACTATGGGACAATACCTGCTGTCAATCACACTCCATATTTCTCTACACAGGGACATCCATTTTCTACCGCTTTATCCTCCACAGGGGGGTGCTGTGCCAATCTCAGCTGACATAGGGCGATAGGCGGGCTGCACCCTGGACAGTTCTCAAGTCCATCGCAGGGCCACATATAGAAACAAACAACAACCATTTACTCTCACATTCACACCCGGAGAACCCAGAGAAAACCCCCACACACACACAAACACAGAACATGCAAACTCCATGCAGAAAGGCCCTTGTTCCAACTGTGGCATGAACTCCAGTCTTCTTGCTGTGAGGAGTGCTAACCACTGCACTAACCGTGTGGCAACACGGGAACATAATATAGAAAAACTGGCTTCATGTTCTGTTGAAGAAAATTAACATTGATTCCATAGAAAAATGTTGACTGACAGAATAAATCAAGTGAGATAAAGGCTAATTTTCCCAGAGATTTCCATTTAAACTGAGTTATTGTTGCAACCACTCAGGTAACCCCATAGTGGCTAACTTCCTGGGCTTCACTTTTTCACTTGTACAACATCAAATAAGTCTATGGCTGAGCTTATGGCTGAACAGTTAATTGCAGTTGTTTTAATTTTGCAAGCAGATTTTCTAACTGCAAAGGCGCCAATTAGACTCTCGACACTAATGTGACTTGAAAGCGAGAGCAGCACACGTCAAGTGCTTTGCAAGCCAGATCAGAGCAGTTGCCTGAAGGAGGAGGGAGGATACCTCCTGTACAGTGGCTTCAACAGAACCTGACACTTCAATGTCAAAGAGGAACAGTATGTTTGTTGTATGGAACTATTTCAGCTTTTAAAACAAGCGGATGCTGCAGAGTGACAGGACATCTGCAGAACCTGCCTTTTGACCATTCCTAGCACATGGACCAATTATGATGAGTGTGACTGTGTCTTTATGTGCGTGTGTGTGAGACAGACACTGAGTGATTGAGTTTGTATGTGTGAATAAGTGTTTAAGTGAGTAAGTGAGGGAGAAAGAACAGTATGAATTCAATTTGTATTCCTATTTCTAACAGAAAATGCACTCAAAGAAGACAGCAACAAGGCTGTGAAAGAAGCCGGTGGACTGGCTAGCCTGAAATTAGTGGCACTGTACTGTACATAAGTGCTACCCATGATTGATTTTGGGGGAGCTGCAAATATGATCCACAGACACATTACAGAAAAAAATGAATCCCCAAATGGTCCTGTTTTATACAAAGGGGACTATTTCAATGAAGCAACCAGCACTTAGCCAGGAGTGGCAGGATATGCTGTAGATCAGGGGTGCTCACACTTTTTCAGCATGCAAGCTACTCATAAAATCCAAGTCAAAATGATCTACCTACTACAAAAATGCAAAACATATATTTATTTATAAATATATTGAGAATTCTTTGTACATGTACAATGTATGTTGATGTACCCTGCATAACCACATGAGCCCATATTGCATATGAGTCAGCTGCTTCAACGAATGCCTCTTTTACCATTTCTCTGCCTTGGAAGGACTTCTTGTTATTAACGATGAGGTGAATCATCCGAAATGATGCTTCGGTGGCGGCTTTCGCTTTTGAAGTACGTTGTGAGAAAAATGACTGCTGTCCGGACAACTCATCGTGAAAAAAAAGTCCTCCTCCCATTCTGTATGCTATTCTGTAAGTGAGAAGTTTTTGTATTTTACTTGGTCCAGCTCCTCCACATATTTTTTATACCCTTTCTTACGTTTAAGAACGTGCGTTAAGAGTGCTGAAAATTGGCGGTAACTCGCTAGCTATCTTGTTAGTTTTTCTGCTGCACTGCGCTGCACTGCGCCATTGTTTGCGCATGGGCATTGACCTAAGTGTCAGAAAAAGTCAGATGTCATCTGACTGGCTGCCCTGTATATCAATCAAGTGACGGGATGGATGATAGTCTGACGTCTATTTTTTAATGTTATGTGATCTACCCACACCACATTTGCGATCAACTGGTAGATCGCGATCGACAAACTGGGCACCCCTGCTGTAGATAGACTTCAAGTGGTGAAAACGATACAGAAGAGGATGAATGGAAAAATATATACTTAAATAACTTATAACATAGTAAACTTCCTACAAAGGTTATGACACAAGTACATAATCAGCTTAACATGTGTCACCACTGAGTGGTACAAACCTCTCAAAGTATTATTCACTGTGTAAACCTCATAGGCAGAGTTTGACTTTTGCTCTGGGGGGGCAAACACTTTTTTTTTCCTGACTGCATCTAAATGTGGCGTGATATGCACAAGCTACCGACTCTATACAGCATCGCCAAGCTTGCGATAAATGAAGTAGTGAAGTCTCAGATTGGGGGGGTCGCTATAACATAACCAAAAAACATATTTAATCGCAAGTACCGTTTTCATAGCAAAGCCAATCATTACAAAAAGTAGATAAACATTCAAACAGAAACATACCCCCCTGCCAACCCCAACACTCCGTCTTTGGGAAACCTGATCACTGACCCCAAGCCTGAGCCAATCAGACAGCATATGTGCCCTGTCATTATGGTTATGGTGCAGGTTATCAAAACCCTGGTGCTGCACTCTGACAGGCTAAAGCCTTATCACATCATTACACACCATTACTGTTCTTAATGAAGTCAACAGCTCCCAAGCAGAGGATACACTCTCTACTATGTGACTCATTAAATGATCTAACATGTGAATAACCCAGGGCTCAATTATCATGTCAATCAGCTGTCCCTGTGCTTGCTCGACTGCTCTTCACACAGCGGCACTGACACTCATTTGCAGCTTTGGCTTGATCCGTTACTGTGTATAATGATAAAGGTTAGAACAATTTATCTCTGCAAATATTGGCTTTCTATTAGATGTGATTGCAGTTCCCTGGGGTAAAAAAACTAATCATTTACATTATTTCTTTTGGTATAGAAACTGCCATGTTAGGTAAGAAAATGCAACTTGATGAAGATAGGTTCAATTAAATGATCACCGACAGTGGCTTGTTGAGCAACCTTTGCATTGTGTTTGACTTTGTGGAAGCAAGATGGACATGCACTGTTCTGTTGCATTTGGCTTGTAGTTGTCAGCTCAGTGTGAGCAAACTATAAAGATCAGCAAGCTGCTCAAGTACAACAACTAGCTAGCCTGTTTTCTGAGTGTATTTAACATAAACTGTGTTAAAAATATAGAATGCAATATTTTACAATGCCATTAAATCAATACAGAAATGTGCACATTGTTAGGTGTAAGTCATCCACCAGAGGGGACTTCCTTTTTTCTTTCTGCAGGACATTCAAATGAAGGTCACCCAAAAACCACCATCTGCTCTTTAATAGATGCTCAACCTTTCCCAGCTGAACAAATAAATGTTTAAAGCCTTTTGGGAGGAAGCATGTAAACACAAGACACAGTTTTGTCTTTCTTCACTTGTTACAACCTTCAACTGACAACATATACACACTAAGCTCAACAGCTGCCATGAAACAATCAACTTATCTCTTTACTACATATTCTGTCATTTTGGATTTACAGGAAAAAACAAGTTTAAGGCTGGATTAAAAGTACACCCATTTATCAATATGAAAACAGAAAACGCATGGACATAGTCATTCAATAAAATTAGCTATCCGAGGCGAACAGCAAAAATATCTGCACAATGTCAGATGTTAACCAACTTGATAAAAAAAATGGATGCATGCAGGTTTGTCAGCTATTCTACTTGTGCTGCGTTCATGCTATTTACATCTTGACCCCCAAAGTTGAACATGTTCACACTTGTGTCTGTAAATAGACTTTGCATATAAACTTGTCGCACACATTTTTTTTCATCATGTCCCGTTTGAACACTGCACTGCATTGACTTTCAGTGTCAGTGAGAATAAGGAGCCTGAGCCGGCTGGCGGCGGTACTGGCTGCTGCTGAGGGAAAAGCATCTGGCAGCGGCAGCGGACCTGCCTCTTGGTGAGGGTAGGGAGTTAAAACAAGGAGCCGGCTGGTGGCGTTGGCGGGCACCGGCTGCAGCTGAGGGGAAAAACCTGCCTGTCGGTGAAGATGAAGAAATTAAGAAATTGGCTGAGGAAACTGCCGTATGTGTAACGGAGAACCCCAGCTTTGTGCCACATAGATGGGTCCTGGAGACACATTTCAGGATCCCGAAGGTGAATGGGAAACAACAGCCAAGCCGGCTACCAAAACGACTTTGTCTCTGCTTTGTCTCGACTTTATTTCTACAGAGTCTCTGCTGCTCTGTCTCAATGGCTTTGTTCATTGCTGCTGTCCCGCGGCTGTGTCTCTGCCACCACATTGCTCCTGGTGTTTCGGGGCAGCTGCCTTGGCTCTCGTGGGCCTGGGCCTGCTAGTAGTCGGATCCCTGTTTTCTGTGTTGGTGGCTTGCATTGCATGACTGCCTTGATTTGTTTTATAATGACATCTTAATTTATTTTTAGTTTGTTTATTTACTTGGATTTGTTATTCTACCTGCCCTTTTTTATTTATTGATTTATTTATTTTGGTTAATTTGATTTAATAAACTTTTGTATTATAGATGTTTGTTTAGGGCATATGGCATTTAATTGCTTTATGTAGTGATATATAGAATTATCACTTTCTTTGTAATTATTCTGGGCAATCATATTTAGTTTTGTTTTGTATATGATTCATTTGTGGTCATTCATTTGTATATATAGCTTGAGTTATTTGTTATTTTCCTTTGTTATTACTTATTCTGGGCAATATATTTTGTTTAGTTTGAATACAATTTGCCCTGTTTGTTTTGTGTGTGATCAATTCTTGTATCTTGTTTTAGTTTCCGGTGGTGCTGCTGGTGATTTTTGGACTCCTCAACTCACTAGCTTCACTTCACCAATGAGCCTCTTGGCATGAATGGTTGAATTGTGCTTTTAAAAGATTCTTATAATAAAGTGTACACATTGTTTTAACATTTTGAACCACGTCTCCTGCCTCTGGAGTGGAGTTTAACTTGCATGTCCTTGAAACAGTGCTTGATTGGTGTAAACAGAAATCTTTGTGTGAAAGTCTCAAGGTGGCAGCAACCAGTCGGCTACGAGCAGGACCTCGTAAGCCCTATTAGCTCCTTTAACCGAGGCAATATTTAATTTCTTTGATTGGTTCCCTCTTTACACTCGCCACATTTTTATATTTATTTTTACCACCATGTTCATCCCTGTTGACATGTAATGCCAGCTGAGCTAACGTTAGCATCTTTACAGTTCATTTATTTCTATGCGACTGTAAACACAAATACTTTGCATTGCTAATGTGCTCATTGTCTTTTTTTGCCTGCCTGTGTTGTTCAGGACATCAGCGGAAGATACTCAGCCCCTGAAAAGCAGTAACGTTTCTATAAAGACTGTTGATGCTCAGGATGAGCTATAATAAGTCTCACATTTATCTTTTTGTTTTTATTAAACATTTTAATTCATATTAGTTATGGTTTCTAGTCCTCAGTGTTGCTACATTGGAGTGTTATTAGATAAAAGGTTACTAAGCTACATTGTTGATTGATGACAATTGCATAATTTGTATGGTGTAAATAAAATTGTGTAGTATAGTAAGTAATATGACAGCAAATCAATAACTATGAAGCCTCCTTCCACAAGTCCTTACAGTTGAACTGCAGTGTACACATAAATGCAGGGTAAGGTGAAAAAAATGACTTTATACTTCACAAAGTAAAATCTGGATGAAGATAAACGTAAAAATGTGTAAACATATGTAAACATATGCACTCCTATGTAAAAATAAAAATGTCAATATGTACAAAATATACAGGAGAGATGTACACTATATACAGTATTGAATGGATAATCTAGAGATGGTTGTAATTTGAGTTATTGCACATACGTATATAGGTTATTGCACAGATAATTTAAAGAAGAATTGCACAGATCCCAACATAGGTGTCAACCATTAAGCGTTTAAACATTAACATTAGCGTATTAAATGTTTACTGCTGACAACTATCACATTGTATACTGCAGAAATAGAGTTGAGTATTAGTGTTGTCTTCCTGCTGGAAATGGAGACGGCAAACCCTCTGAATTTCCAGCTTTTACATTTCAGTGTCTTCTCCAAAATCTGGGTGTTTGATAGCTGCAAACATGCTGATAGCTGATAGCATTAGCCTCCAGATAGCGTTAGCATTCATGCTTAGTTGTTGTCGTTCATCATCACAGATGACCCAGTTTTAATAAACATTCATTTTTCCAGCAGTGACATATTCTTTTAATTATAACCAGTTGACGCCTAACACTAAGCTTAACCTAACCACAATTCACATCTTCGCCCTAAACCTAACCAATTCCATAGCAAATACAACACACACAGGAAGAACCCTTGCCTGAGAGACACTTGTGAGTTCTCTGTTATAAACCGTCAGAATTGTTTGCAGAAACTATAGCTTGTCAACTCTCCTTTGAACTAGCAAACAGCAGATGATAATCGACACTTTGCTATACTTGCTGCTTCTGGACTTCATTAGAAGACAAAACTTGTACTGCACAACGAGGGAGACTTATAAAAAAATAACAACGCTTCATGCACAGCTTTGATCATGTAAACTTTGAATACATTGATGAACTCTTCCCTCACTGTGTTGGCAAACCTGAACTGCTGTACCCAGGCTCAAATATACTTCTCAAAGACAGCCACAGATGACATGCTTTTGGTAATAGGTGCAGAGAGCTGAGGCTTTGTACTTTGAGCATCAGTATTATAGCTGGAAGGGCTTGGCAGATATTTTTGGGAAAGCACAAGATGAGGCTCCTGCTGTTGCCACGAGACAGTTTTTTAAGCCCCTTTGAAGCGCGGCACAATTGAGTTTAGAGCTTAAATATTTTTAACTCCTGGGACTCTGTGCTGTTGACACCAAAACATGCCAGGCTTTTATTGGTGGAAACATACTGTATACAGTATATGTATATGCAAATGAATATAGTCAACTACGAAAATAGGACATATAAGAGATAAGAGTATATACTTTGTATTTTATACATCAAAAGACATATAAACTTCAATGTAAAACTGGGCTAAATGTGGTTGTCACATTTGTTTCAGACATCTCTGTGATATAAAACATCTTCCTTCAGATTTTCTACTCCCCCTCCTTTTAAAGTGGTCTGTTCCACACTCAAATATAACCGATGCCGATCTCCTCAAAATCTCCCCAAAAAAGACCCCAAAAGATCAGTTTAAAAGATACAAAACCAAATTAAAGTAGTTTTGTTACAAATTACAGCCTCAATTGTCAGTGATTTTCAGAATATAGGTTTCATTATAGAGGTATTTTCATTTTTGTGACTGTATTTTCTTGATTGACAGATGTGGTTGTTGTGTTAGTATGGCCAGCAATGCCTCAGTTGCTTCAAATACCCCTAGGCAATACTCCCTAAAAAAGAATAAACTGTCGTAGCCCCAGTAAATGCTAAGATGGCAGCAAAGTGTAAACTCAAACTGAAGCAAAAAAAAAGGTCTCTTCAAAGCCAATAGATTACATGACGTTTTTAATTCTTCTGTCAATGCTGTGCATATATTGATTTAATCTACAGTGTGGTCTTCAAGAGTGATATATTTTACCCACACTATAGCAGTTAGATCATCTGACCTTCAGTAGAGTGAATGCATTTTCTCTACAGACATAGAGTGAGCATGTCATCATCTTCACTTCCGTAAGAAGTCACAGCTCATCTTGTTTGCACTGGAGCATTAAATTAGTGCTGTGAGAGAAACGACAAAGGGCTGTTGTTTGGTTTAATTGCCAGCGGTTAAATATGGCGTGAGAATGTACGGTGGCCTGGCAGAGTGTTTGGGTCATAAAGCACTTCGAGTCGAGCAGGAAATTACTACACCAAGCGAAAATCCTTGACATGTGCTCTGACAGCTAAAATCAATCCCCAAATAAAGATGAACTTCAGAATAAATTCAGTCAGGAGTCTTGGCAAAGGAAATGACATAGAATCTGTCATTTTTATCAAAAAGGGTGGATAACTGAGCCAACATACAGCATTCATTCATCACTTGATAAACCGTACATAATTTACACTACTGATGCATAGTTTTTGTCGCAGGAGTGCATTTGCTGTAGGTTGGATATAACACTTGTCCTTCAAAATGCCCTGTCATGTCACAAACTCTGTGCAAGAGAGTAATTCAGTTCTCTGACACTCCATCATCTGAGTTTTTGTCTTATTCATGACTCTCTCTCTCTCTCTCTCTCTCTCTCCCTGTGTGTGTGTGTGTGTGTGTGTGTGTGTGTGTGTGGTAGAGAATGTGGGGGAATGTGTCTGAAAGGCCAAGGACAATGTCTAAGCTAAGTGGAGATGACTGATGGCCTCACAGTCATAATTGTGTCATTACCACCCAGTGGAATATGATCATTAGTCCCTGTAGTTTCTGCTGTAATTAACTGATTGGGGATGAATGAAGAGGAGCGTCTGCCTCTATCTAGACTTGACCACAGCCATATCTTTACCTTCCAGGCAAAACACACAAACAACAGCCTCCAATCATCATCTAGTATTTCAAAACCTAGGCCACTTAACACACAGAAAATCAGATTTTATATGATATGTTGACTTTGTCAAGTCAACATATCACAAATTTGACACCTTTTCAAATCAATTAGGCTCTCAAACAATATTAGTAAATATTTCAGTGAGGTGAGACTGTTACATTTATGACCTTCAGTCAGTCAGGTTGGAAAGAAGGGGGCAAAAAAAAAATAGGTCAAAGACATTTGGTGTTTGGCTAATGGTGTGATAGCACAGAGAAGCAGTGATTTAAAGATGTAAAAAGTGAGCAAAGTATACACTGCATGTGTTGTAACATCAGCAAATGGAAAGGTTTGTCTAAATGTAAATATAAAACAAGTCAAAGCACTTCACAATTTCATGAGATTTATTGAAACATAAAATATTACATGATGTTTGCCTTTCTTCTCTGCAGCAAGATAAAAGTATATAACTGGAGAATAGGCTTTAACATGTGCTAGAGAGAAAATTATAAACCTTCTCTTGTATGACAGCTGATGAATTGAATCTAACTGAACTGCACAATCTATCTAATAGGGAAACATGGGCTAAACAGGGGCTAAACAAGTATCTACGTTAATGAAATAAATCAAGCCTGTAGGTATTCTGCAGTCACTCCCACAGGGCTACCTGGAGCATTTTTTTTTTTTTAGTTTGCATGGATGGGACGTTTCAGGCTCAATTCCAGTTGAAATTTAAACGCCTCATCCCATGGACCATGCAGAGCAGGAAGCCAGTAAAGCCTCTGGCTTGAGGATTACCACCCCAATCCTCTACAGCTCAGAAACGGTCAGGAAATTGAACGGGAATAAGCAGGGATGAATAAAAATATGAGGAAGAGGACGAGGGAGGGAGAGGAGCGTTGCCAAGGACAGCGTTGGCAGTGTTGGGACACATACAGTCAGTGTAGTGCAGATGGCAAATATGGATGCCACCCAGAGGAGAGTTTAAGAAGTGGGACAGGGGGAAGGAGGGGAGTAAAAACACACACACACACACACACACACACACAGTTCACTGACGTTCAGGAAAATGACTATAATTCATTACATTGACCTTTAACCAGAGTGCTCACCCACTGTGACTCCAGCAAACCTTTGCCAGTAGTACACAACAGGCTGAGTCAATCCACCCGCTGCTCCCAGAGAAGTTCTCTTCTAGCACCATGGACAGCACCTGGAGAACAGCACTGCCCTTCCTAACACCAGACAGCCTTTCATCACCACCGTCTGAGCAGAGAAAAATAAGTATTTTTGTTATTACTCCTGCCTATCTGTTTACTTGTCTATTATTGTAGTCTGGCAGTTCTCACTGTTTTTTGGTGTGACAAATTCAACAATTAAACTGCTTAATTGTGGCAACACTACACTGCTAAGTAGAGTAAATAAGACATTTAGCTTGTCATTTTCTTTATCTAGCCAAATTACTGCTTATTTTCCCATTTATAGCCACCCGCTAACTGCATCTATATCCCCTTTTATTATTTGTTCCTCTGGGTGAAACAGTTAGCAGTTGCCTGCTAAGCCATATCATGATAATTACTACTACAGTTAAATATAAACATAACATTCAAACTGGTAAACATGGTCGAGCATCAACAATAGTTTGCAACAGGCTACTAAGTGCAGATGCAACATGCAAAGTAAAACTAGGATTGTTTATGCTCATAAACAAGACACTATATGTATGTGTTTTGTCAGATTCATTACAGTTAATGTCACACCTTCATAGTCATTTGTATTTATAATTGTATTTATTCTTGTTGATACATTTGTGAGTGCTACAAAAATTAAAAATGTAACAACACCAAATGGTGATATGATAATAGTGATAATGAAATGATTGTGTATCAGTGCTTTTAAAAAAATTGAAACACATTGTAACTAGGGATGAGCTAAAACGATACCAGTATCAGTATCGGTCCGATACTGTCCAATGTCACTAAAAATGTGAAATATGGTAAAATCCAAAAAATCCTACGTATTGCATGCTTAACTATTCAGACTGTAAGTATATAAATATCAATTCAGCATTTTAGCAGAGTCATGTTTTGGGCTACTTATTTCTTCTTTATGGGAGAAGAATATTTTTAATACAATAAAGAATATTTGTTACACATTTGGAAAATTATCAAGGTTCAAGGTTTTTATTTGCCATTTGTGCTTAAACAGATAGTCCAGGCACATTGGAAATCTTGTGCGGGTTCTACGAGTCAGTAGACCTCAAATTAAAATCTATACAGAGTATAAAAAATATTAAGAAAATGTAGAAGATGTAGAAAAAATAAAAAAAATAAAAATATACAGATATACAGCACCCTTTTATGTATATATATATATATATATACATATATATACACATATACACGTATATACGCACATGTATATATACACATACATACATACACATACATATACATATACATGCACATACACATATATGCACATATATATTGATGAAATGCAGTATTGCACTGGGATGTATTGCACATTTATCAGGAATATTGAACAGAATATTGCACATGGTTAAGGTGAGGTAGTGTCTGGTTATTTTACAGAGAGGAATTATGTCTTTGAAATAGCTTCAAATGGCACAAATGTGTTGTTCACAGCTTTATTTAAAATCATAAATCAGTAGTTACTAGTTTGTCATATTGGTATTGGTGTCTCGCCCAAAATTGTAGTATTGTGCCATCCCTAATTGTAACAATACTGAAAACAGACTATTTCGGTCATGCTAATTGGGAAAAGAATGCTGAATGCTGTTTGATTGTCCGTTTGTTATTTTTAATTGCATTTTTGTTTTAGCACCTTTGAGGCAATATTCTAATTAAAAACCTGACTGAATTACAGACATGCAAACACAAGCAATTACTCTTAAATGCTACTCAGTGAGTGCCAATTCAGTTCACTGCTCTTACCACAGCCATAAGAGAAAGATGTACACCACTGAAGAAGGTGTAAGGACAAATGAGGATTGACAAAACTGTTAACAATCAATAAATTACTTTGTTTTCTATTAGGCCTCACGGCACTTGCTTTAGCTCTCATCATCACTGCAATGAAAACATTAATAGCAATGACCTGACACTGAAGTTATATAGAAGGAGTAAAACCTTCATGACACATTGTTGATGTGTATTTCCATGTTTCCCCGGCTCCCGATGTTGTTATGTGTGACCAGACTCAGCAGGGAAAAGTAAGCACAAGCTGTCAGTTTTAGCGGATTAGCTGTAGCAAGAGGGCAGGTGCTGCACTCTGGGTGGAGACACGTCGTGTTTTCTTGAGCTTATCTGAAAACCCAGGACAGTTAAACACACACACATACACACCTTTATCCAGACAGTGGGAGCTCTGCAGGCATGTGTTGCCCTTGATGAGCTAATTTCTAAGCTCAGTGGAAAAGATTCCTTCAGGTTTGCACTGGTTCTGTCTATAATCTGTTTGTTTGTAACTGCAGCTTCCCACCACCATACGTAGATTTCATAGTCTGTCCCACACGATTAAATAATCTCACCCAACATGAAGAGACAAACTGGATGAAATCGAACAAAATGTCTTCCTAAATCTTAATTCATCAGTGTATTGGATATGGACATATAATATGTATATAAGAAGCGTTTTTGATAGAGCTACCAAGAAAAAGTTCAAGGTTGACTTCAACCATTTTAAAAAAGACATGTTCAACTATCTTTGGCCATGCTATTACATCGTTTTCACTTTAATTGATTTAACTTCTTTTTACTAAGGAGATCCCCAAAAATAAAATCTGAAAAATAAATCTGTGCTCATTGATTTTCAGGTGCCCAAATAATTGCACAATGTCCTCTAACCCAACACCAAGGTACAGAAAGAATGTTAAGGGTGTGAGCAAAAGAGTCCTATATTTTAAGAGTGATTTTAATTTTCCGAAGTCTTGACAACAACTTTTTGACGATGGCTGTTTGTCTCTATGTGACCCTGTGATGGATTGGTGACCTGTCCAGAGTGGCCCAAGCACCCATCGCAACCCTCATGTGGAGGTTAAAGCACTAGAAGACAAGTAAGTGAGTGAACAAGCACCCATCGCAACCCTCATGTGGAGGTTAAAGCACTAGAAGATAAGTAAGTGAATGAACATTCATTAGATTGTTAAACATGCTGGTTTTCGCAGTAATCCTGTTTTTAGGCTGCTGAAAATTCCAAAGAGTTAAGGGGGTAGCAACAGCAACAGCTCAATAAAGCAACTAATAATTCACTGTGCATGCAAGATATTTTAATGAGTCAACCTTCCTCCAGAGGTTGACCTATGGTCTTTGAACACATTTTTAATTCATGAAACAGTTTTGACTTAAGAGAAGTGGACACTATGTACCTGTAATACAGTACTGCAAGACACTCGTAATCAACAGAAGGAGAATTTGTTTCCTTGCCCCAAAAGATTGAAGGCGGCAGAGGGAATTCATCTTTCTCCTATTTTTTTCTAAAATCTCGTACCAATCTTAGTATCTTACTGATACTGATGAGTGACAATCTGGTCTTTTTTGCAACTTCTTGTTTGCCTTTCCTGACCACCATGTCGGCAGAATTGACAAGCCAACGGTCACAGCCACTCAACATCCACACTAACACTATAGATTTTATGTAGAATAATTCACTGACAGACTGATTGGGCTGTATCCACTGGTGGCACCAATAGTGATAGTGAAATTATTCAGCTAATTTTCAATTAATGCAACTTAATGTAACATGGTCACTACAGCTTAGAGTATTTAAGATGATGTGTTGTTACAATAATGTTATCAAAGCAATTGAATGCTAGTACAGCTGTTTTATCAAGAAACTATTTCAAATTACACATTACTGTTTAGTTAATGTGAGAAGATTTTTTTGCTCATGTCTGTTGCTCAGGATCCAAATTACAGTGAGTTGTGTCATGTGACTAGTAACCAGGAAGTAGTTAGAGTTAGAAGAACGATGGTACTCACCACTATTCGGTGTGTACCATCCGAAGAAACCAAAGAAAATCCGAGTTGTGTTCGATTCTACTGCCCAATAGTGTGTCGCTCAACGATGTACTGTTAACGGGGCCTGCTTGGTGTATTGAACCGCTTCAGAAAAGAGGCAGTTGCTTTTACGGCTGACATAGAACAGATGTTCTATTGTTTTTTTGGTAGAGGAAGATGACAGGAACTTCCTATGTTTTCTGTGGTTTCAGGACAGTGACCTCTCCAAAGACATTGAGGATTATCACATGAGGCTCCACATCTTTGGTAATAGCCCTTCGCCTGCAGTGGCTATTCATGGCCTGCACCAGTATGTTCAGGTCAGCAAGTTCCATGTCGACCCTGACATGAAGCACTTTGTGATGTGCAACTTCTATGTAGATGATAGTTTAAAGTCCCTGCCTACCACAGAAGCTGTTGTCGACTTACTAACAAGGACACAAAATTTTCCCTCCAAATCAGACCTGAGGCTGCATAAAATCGCAGCAAACAAGAAAGAGGTCATGGAAGCCTTTCCATCCAAAGATCATGCAAGCGACTTCAAAGACTTGGATCTTAATACAGAAACGCTGCCAATGCAGCACAGACTTGGAATCAATTGCCAAGCAGACATTTTCTTCTTCAGTGTCTCTGATGAGACAAAACCTTACACTAAGCGGGGTGTCTTATCCACAATCAATAGCCTCTACGACCCTCTTGGGTTTGTAGCACCAGTCACAATCCAAGGCAAGGCTATTTTGCGACAACTCACTGCTGAAAATTATGACTGGGATGTGCCATTACCTCAAGAAATGGAGGAACTTGGACATCATGGAGAGCAGAACTGTCCAATATAACCATCTCCAGACCCTATACTGAAACTTCACCTTCAGCAGCTGTCAGAAGAGAATTGTGTGTTTTTTTCTGATGCATCAACCGAAGCTATTGCAGCAGTGACATATCTGAAAATCACAGACACAGCTGTAAACAACTATATTGGGTTTGTCATGCGGGAAGCCAAGCTGGCCCCCCCGCCCTGAGCATACAATACCAAGACTAGAACCCTGTGCAGCAGTGCTTGCTGTTGAGTTAGCAGACCTTCAGCTTGATGCTGTAACCTACTATCCAGACAGCAAAGTGGTCAAGGGCTACATGAATAATGAAACAAGGTGCTTTTACGTTTATGTCAGCAATTGGATACTACATATCTGAAGATCCCCTCATCCAGACCAATGGTGCTTTGTGCCAACAGAACAGAACCCTGCGGATCATGCAACACATTCTGTTGACGCAGTCTATTTTAAAAGATACCAACTGGCTCAGTGGGCCCAAATTTATGTCCGTACCAGAGCCAAGTATCTCTGAGAGCACATATGATCTTGTGAACACTTTGTTCAGGCAAGTTTGCAGCTTCAGACCTCTATAAGTGCCAATAGCGGCAGGTTCAGGTGTCCCAACACTTTCTGGGACCTCCCAACACTACAAACATGCAAGAAATGGCAGTCCATTCATCCAAACATCAAGTCAGGAAGTGTTGTTCTGTTTAAAATCAGCCAAGTATCAAGAAATGAATGGACTCTTGGACTGGCAACACAGACCTTCCCTAGCAAAGAGGGGAAAGTGTGCCAAGTTGAAGTGAAGGTCATTAAACCAGGAGCCACAACTCTCTTTCTTAGGCCTATCACAGAGACAGTGCTTCTTTTCCCTGATGCTTAGTTAGATATGTATCATGAACTGTTGGGTGGCGGGCAATCACACCAGGAGGGGAGTGTTTAGTTAATGTTAGAGGTTATTTGCTCATGTCTGTTTTTCACTGTGGTCACTTTAAGAAACTCAGTATCCAAATTACAGGGAGATGTGGCATGTGACTAGTAACCAGGAAGTAAGCAAGAGAGCTGTTTTTGATTTTGTTTTATCCGAGTCAATCCAGTGACATCTGCATACATCTTATGCCTTTGGTAGCATCGTGGGTATGTACTTGTTTGTTTTATTGTTATCTACAAATGCAGATCATAATTTTTGTGACATTTTGTGAAGTTTGATGCTAAAAAGCAAGCACAGTGTTGATTTTATTTTTGTATCTCTTCTAGTTTCACCTTCCCTTGCAACACCATTAAACCTGTGGACAAAGAGACAACTGTCTTCAGAGTCTTGATGTTAGAAAGGCATTTATCTGACTGTCAAGTTATGCACAGCACACATGCAATGAGGACAGCACAGTGACATTTGATTGCTTCTGTGCACCACTGAGAATAAGGCAACACATAAAATGCAGTATCTGAAGTCTGCCCAAAGAGTTCCAGTTAAATTTAACTGTGATACCATTAGCACCAAAGGCACAACATATTATCAATGAGAGCCAAGAACTCAAGAGAGAGCAAATAAGAGAAGAGCTGAAATGTGTTTTGCTGTCAGCAGAGATTGAGTGGAGATCAGGGACATCATAAAGTGCCTTGTTCCCAGAGCCTGTTAGCTAAGGGACACATCAGAGTCAGTCCCTGAACCCGGGAGTCTGGCTGCTCTGAAACTAAATGAAAGCAAGCTGAACAAACAGAAATAGCCCCGTTAAGTTTGATGTGCTGGCCTAGCACTGGGATGTTATCTTATTTCACATAAAAAAAAAATAATTTTGGCTGCAGGTCAAATAAACTGCACAAGAATGCATTCCTAGCTGGAAATTGACAGAAGAGTGAAATAGAAAGGGACATGTGACACAAATTTGCTTGAAAGCTTGGTAACTATAGACCCAATTGCATATAGCAAACACAATACATAGCTGGTGAAACAATGAAACAAATCCAAGGACAAGTCTGTGTTTGAGTTGCACATAAGAGCTGGAGCATACAGGGCACAACAGGAGCTAATGGAGTCATTAATGTGGGCAGAGTGACCCGAGAGGGTTCTTCACAGCAAGAGAATTCTCCAGAATAACCTCCTGTGACAATTTCTATGGAAATAAGCTTCCACTCTGCATATGTGAAAAGACTTGACTCAACTTGAGCAGTCTTACTAACTGCTGCAACTTTTCCTTAATGTGCTCACCCATAAACAATTCTATGGATGAGGTATGGTAATGAAGCCTTTAATTTAAAACATGGAGAAGGAAGGAAGTGCACAAAAGAGGCACTTAAGAGGGAGATCATTTGGTAAAGAGTGGGAAATCATTTGGTAATATTGAGGAAAAATGCCCTTATAAGTGTGAGAACATGTGCAGTGAAACAAAGATATGAACTACTGTACGTAGGGGCACTTTGATTCAGCATTAGACCCATCCTGGGATTTCACCCACTACAGAAACAGAAAAAATGGAACAACCACCCTCTGTGGTAACAGCCAGCCATTTGGGAGGAGGGTCCCTGTCGTACTCAGCCAGGAAACAGGGAATTATGTTGTTTGCCCTTGGCTGATGCAACTATTTCCAACACCAGCTGTATGTCTAGCATTTTCTTTATTTACATCATCATGGTGAGTGAGTGGGTTGAATCCACTGTGTTTCAACAATGCAGATATAGGCTATAATTAACAATACATTGCCAACAATAACAAACAATGATATTCACTCCTGGGAGATCTAGTGAATAAAACGACATCTTCTCAGCTTCAGATGACAAATAATTTTTATAGATGACATAAACAAAAGATAATGAGTTCAGCACACCTTTTTTATAGTTCCATTAACACAAACTTAAAAAAAAACAAGTGAGTATCTGAAAAACAACCTACAACTGTTTTTATCATGTATTTTGTTTGATCAATTGTAATTAGCACAACATTTACATCAGACCCATCTCACACAATTGAATCCAGTTTGCACACATTATATCTCAACCTAGTAAAAGTTATGTATCATGACAATAGATGACGCTGCAAACACACATGCTGTTACTTGTTAGTATAATGTGGGAAGTAAAAAAAAATCAGGGTTAGAAGGTACAACTATCACCAAGTAACAAGCTAGGGTTAGGTAAAGTTACACCAGTGCACCATACATTTATATTCTACCAGGCAAAATTATAATGTAAACTTGCCTGAGCTGTTTCCATGAGCCAAAGTTTCATTCACATCACCATGTTCACTTTGGTTTGCAACATATCACACAGGTAAGCCACCCACTGTGTAAGCTGTGCACCATGGACTGTGCCCTGCTCTCTGTCCATGAGCTCATAGGTGATGGTGCTACCACTGAGTGGTGATAGAGGGGAGCTGTGTTTGAAGGTGCTGGACAGAGACATGTTTCAATCATTCACATGCATCTTTGTTCAGACCAGGATCACAGTGTAGTGGCAGTTCAAGAAAAGAGACATGTCACACATACCCTTGTGAGTTTGTGGAATGCCTCTTCCCACGTGGAGTTAACAGATCCAGCACAAAAGGGGGTCTGATGCAAAGATTATAAAAATAAGACTGCTCAGGTTTAGGTTTGCTCCAACACAAACATATTAAAAAAGTGTTATCCACTGTTAAATTGTTGTAATTGATTAATGTATTTATCATGTGAATTTGTTGTGTATATTTATAGTTATATTTTTTAGTTAGGGTGACGGTAGCTCAGTGGAAGGTTGTGGGTTTGATTCCCGACTCCACTAGTCTACATGCCTTTATGTTCTTGGGCAAGAAACTTAACCCCACATTGAGCCTGACGGCTGTGCCGGCATGGGTATGAAAAATGGGTGAATGGCAAGTGGTTATTAAGACTATTAAAGTGCTATATAAATACAAACCATGTATAATGTATATTCAAGGTTTAATATGGCTGCTTTCCAACTTTGCCTTACAACAATTGGTTATTAATGTTTTACTTTTAAAAAGTACCAGTTAAGTACCGGTTTTCCCACAGTAAATCATTAAAAATAAATGATTTATATGTGTATGCAGTACACTAACTGATATGTTCATGCTGCTTCTGAAGCTCATTAGATATGAATGAATGTAATACAATCACATCTAAAGGTGTTTCATGCAAGTGTGCTGTCATTTCATGTAGCACTGTTAGTATAATGTGCACAAACAGCTGCTGAAGCAGAGCCAGCAAGACGATAGTTAACCCTATTCAAGCCTTTGAATTGCTGTGTGCTGACAAGAACAATCAATAGCAACAGCTGCCTTCTCCCAAGCTTCTTCTAAGATTGCAAAGTATTTCCCAAGCTAGAGAGATAGAAGTGGTGCCTTAAGAGCAAGTATGCAGAGAAACGTAACTCATCTCTTAAATCTACAAAGATGTTAATGCATCTTTAATGGGATAAATAAACACTCAGGCTTTGGTGGGCAGGCACACACAGCACAAACCATCATCAGCATGTGCTTGTGTTTCTACATGTGTGCATATTCTGCATATGCAAACACATTTCTAGTTTCCCAGAGATTCGACAGATAGCTTTAAATATTAAAGCCTTCCTTCACAACATTATCTTCCTGGGTGTAGGACTGTGTGTCATACATGCTGCAGCACACAGACAATATGCTGCAGAATCAGTGGCCTCTAGCACAGATGAAAAATTAGATCCCACTTTGTGGATTCAACTCCAAACACATTTAGAAACCAACATTTTAACTTTCTTTTAACAGTATTTGAGCTTTAAGCATGACATATGGACATGGATATGGCTGCTGTGATATGAGGGTGAATATGGCGCCACAATAACAATTTTTGAAAAGCTTACCCAAGACCTAGAATCATAATATGGACACTGTGCACACTTGAGGTGAGAAGACCTATTGAGTAATCTAAGGCTGAGATATATTTTATTTTTCATTCCACTAATACACCACTAAGGATGGAAACATTTTCCTTATATACATAAAACATCACCTTAATCTGATTGACACATTGGAGGCAGATATCCTAACAAAGTGTCTAATGTAATTAGTCACTCAGCAAAGTGACAGAAGGCAAAGACAGTGCTCTCTGATTACAGGTATATAATCTCATATTCAATTCAGCGCATTAAAACATTTATGAGGAGGATATAAGGGTCACATTATTATCTTAGAGACAATGTGAGACACAATCTACAACAGAAGAAACTCATTTACATCTAAACATCTATTAGGAAATAAATGACACCCCACCAGACGTTTGAGCTTTGTGTATAGCTCAAATAAAACAACAACAAAATATGTAATTAACCCAGTCTGCTCTGCGAGGCATTTCTTCCTCAGCCAATTTAAGTTAGGGGTGCAAGTGAAGCCATGTCAAATATCACCATACTATGGCAGGATTCCAACTAATCCATTTACAATAGAAATGTGAGCTGCCTTAAGGGAGCAACTGCCAAAAGTGGATCATTCCACTTTAACAAAAACAGTCGTGGCTCCACAGATTAAAAAGTTATTCTAACAACAGCCTCTCAAGCTCTCGTTGATATGGTACTGTTGTGGATTGGAGTGAAGCTTTAAGTAAACCTCTTTGCCATGCAGATCAAACAGCGGCAAACAGACTGAAGCTACCCAGCTTTAACCGCGTTTAGTATATACAGTCTGCTGTGGCTCCGACCCAAAGACAACTGCACTGAGCATCAAGCAAATCCTTCAATCTGGTGACTGTCACTCCCAAGCCTCTTAATCAAATAAATCCATTAGCATTATCACAAGTCTCAAGCACACATGCAAACTTTGCCAAAATCAGCAACCATCATATCACACGCACAATGACACTCTTAGTGATAAAACAAACAACAACTGCAACTTAAAGCGTACATTCTAATGGACGATCTACAAATATGGTATTAAATAGAACATTACAAACAAGGGGAGGGCAATCAGTCTTAAATGCAGAGATGCTATGGTTGTGGATATGATTAAATATATATTAAATGGACACAACTATCGCCGCTAACTGACCCCTTACCTAACTTAACATTTGTACATACACATGAACCAACGGACTTATTCCCAAAATCCATTCATTTCGATGATCTCCAAGACTTACACCCAAACCACACTGCTTATAACCAGTAATGTACAGTATGTGGCCTGTCAGGCCTGCATAAACCTAGCAAGTCTCCAGCCGTCAGTCTCCATAAGCTCCCTTCTAAAAACAAACAGACAATGCCACGCATATTGCTTTTATCATCCCGAGCTCGTAGATTTCCTGAGTCAGTCACATGAGCATTGAATCAGCCTGAGCTGGGGAAGGTTTAGTCCTACCTTCACAGTAAGTCGAATCCCCGTGGATTGAGGCGTAGCCACTCTTGCATTCACACTCTGCTTTAGTATTCCGGTTTTTACACTCAGAGTTTTCTCCACAAATGAGTCCCTCTGCGCAGAAGTCGTAACCTGAAACAGAGGGACAGGGGAAGCCTTGATTTACTTTGGTCTTAAAATTTCCCTATTGGAAGGCAGTGAAAAATTGTGAACACAAATGCATAACAGTACACAGAGACAAACAAATGAGTAACCTTGTTTGTGTCAGCCACAACACTGTGGATGACAAGAAGCCTTATTTATAATATTTACAGCTGCTGTACATTTGTATTATATTTTGTTTTTCATCTGACAATGTTCTTTCATCGTGGTATTGTAAAAAACATGTTGTATTGTATAGCTCTGTTTTTATATGTACACCACAAAATGGTAGACTCTTTACAAGTTATCTAATTTATCTAGGTTATCTATCTAAGGACCATGAGTAGGTTTTCAACTCTGATGTAAAACTTGATTGAAATTGATGAATCAACCTTTTTCTGCTACAGTATTATATATAATGGTGATATTCTTCAAATAAAAATATGTTTTCGAAGGAACAAAAAACACATAGAATACCTTGTTTGATTAGTTTATTTTGGCTTTTTCATTTTTCCATTACACAGAACTGTGGGGTGGTCCAAAGCTGCCAGTTAACAGCACTATGCAAATGAGCAGATGGCAAAGACAATGGTACAAAACAAGACAAACAAACAAACAAGCAGATGTTAATGAACCTAACTATATTGCTTGCTAATGTATTTAATTACTTTTTGGTGTCATTTAATCTTCACTAGAAGCAGTTCAAATTTTAAAATATGATAATATTGACCTTTTTTGTAAAGCGTGTTTTTAATCTTTTTGAAATCTGAATGAAGCAACAAACTAGACAAAGAACACACACACACACACACAAGGAGCATCAGATGGACAGAAAATCTGTCTGAGAGATAAGGAGACAGACAGACAGGCAGATGATTGTCTCCTGCTCTGTTGGTATAAACTGATGTGGCCCATCATGTCCTGTAATGAGTGACAGACTAGCTGCACATAAAAGCCATGAGAGATGGGGAGCCTCGGGAGTCATTACTGAGGACAGAGTAGCTAGGTCAGCATTAATCTTCCTCTTACTTTGCACACTACATGCAATGGTGCATTGTACATTTTAAAGGACTGATTTCACAGGAATAACTCACAAATGAGGGTTTCCATGAGTAAAGTGCAGTACGGCTCCAACAGAAGTCACACGACAAAATATTTAGTTGGCGGTTTGATTTAGCAATAAATAGAACTATATGGTGGCAACCGCACTGCAACAACCCAAAACACATGCAGGAGGAGAAACGAGCTGCATATTCACAAACGCTGCAGATTAAAAATCACACAAATACACACAAACCCCAAAACACGCGCAGGCCAGAAAACACACACAAACCCCAAAACACATGCAGGACAGAAAACACACACAAACCCCAAAACACACGCAGGCCAGAAAACACACACAAACCCCAAAACACACGCAGGACAGAAAACACACACAAACCTTTTATTACATCTCAAAGTTGAATAATTTCATATTAAAGAGTAAAACTAAACCCCTAAACCACTTTTTTTCAGGTTAAAACTAGTGTATAAGGCTATCTAGTAATATTATTCACTGATCCAGGTCCAACTCTTGGTAGTTTTGTGTAAAGGATTTCAATCTTTACAACTGTTTATAGTGTATTTCCGTGTGAAAAGAACCCCAAAAAAACCTAGTCTCGCGACTCCAGCTGTGCAGCTGGGTGGAAGTGAGATCGCAGCAGTGTAAATTGGCGGAGCAGTGCAAACCAGAGCACAGTGCATCCATTCTGCCTAGCAACAATTAATACTATTTTCTGATTGGCTGATAGGTCGCTAATTTAAGACAGCTGTATGAATGATCTACGCAGAGCAATCTGCCTTTGCATCATCGATTCATAGATTATTAATTTATGTGCGGTGACTTTTATCACTTACCAGTGTGAGAAATGTCGTGTGAGTGTGTAAAGTTATGGAAAAACGTGTGTCTCACGCTGAATGCAGTTATAAGCTGCTACCGGAAATACCACAGCAAGCTGCCGCTAACGCGATTTGCATTTGCTGTCACTCGATCATCAGTGCTCACTCACCCCTCCTCCTCCCACTCAATGATAACTCCCTGCCCACTTTTTGTAGATTTTCAAAATCAAGCATTGGGCGGAGTTAACCTCAGACCAGGAGTTTAATAAAGGTCTTTTAATAAAGTAAAAATTAAGTAGTCCCCAAGCATCATAACGGCTGGTCGTAGAGCTGCACGAAAACGAGCGCTCTCACAGACCCGAGCACTTCTGTTTTTGAGTGCACTTCAGTTGTCATTTCTGTCGACCGAGAGGGGCAAACGCACTACAACGAAACGGGAGGAGAAACGAGCTACATATTCACAAATGTGAAATTTGTGTGTGTTTTCGTTTCTGCTTGTGTTTTGGCTTTCTGCTGATCATTTTTCTTTTGGAGCGCGTTTCTCACGTTGCATTTGTTTTTGTTTTTGTTTGTGTTTTTGAATCTGCTGAGTTTGTGAATATGCAAGTCATTTCTCTTTCTGCATGTGTTTTGGGTCGTTGCAGTGCGTTTGCCCCTGTCGGCCATCGTAGAAATCAGTCCCACAGTACAGAATTAAAGAAGGAAATTAAAAAAAATCTTGAACTGACACTTTCGTAATTAAAAGAGCCAATATTACTCTGTAGACTTAACCCCAGGACACAAGTAAAACTCAGAGTTCACACAGCGAAGAAGAGAGAGGTGTGAAGACACCGTTACTGTGCCAGTGTGTGTGTGTGTTTGGGGGGTAGGTGGGTGAATGTGTGAATGTGTGAGTGAGAAAGAAAAAGAAAAAGGATGTAGAAGGAGAGGCTCTGTGACTACACTCTTCAATCCTCTCTCTCACCCTTTTTCTCACCTCCATCTTGTCTTTTATTTTTTGACACAATGCTTTTCCAACTGTATCTCTAAAAACATTTGGTGCCTTTGCATCTACAACAAATAGCTATCTCTCTTACTGATATCTTTCCTTGATTGCCCTCCTCTTCCTCCTCTCCCAACACATCAACTTTTATCCTTCATCTCTACCTTTAATGTGCTAAAAGAAGCTGTGTAAGAATAAATGAATTGTATTGAGTCATAAAATGACCATGATATGATTACATTGTGTTAAACTGACATACTGGCTTAACTGATGCAAATGCAAACGCAAATACATTTATGTTTATGTTGTGGAAAAGGGGTATAAATGTAGCTCCTTGTAGATTTGTCTTTAGGGACTCAAGGTTTTGGATTGCAGCAGGTTTAAACCCTCGCTGCATACATGAACACAGTCCATCTCCTTGCCCTGCTTTCTTTTTCATCGTAGCACGTCTAAGACCATAAATTATCTTGCATTCTACCCTCTCCTCTCTTTGCTGCCATTTCTTTCACATTAACCTTTTCTCTCTCATCCCTCCTCATCCCTTCCCTTTACCACCACTCTTAACTTCTGGTTGCCGTTTCTTCCCCCCTCATTTTTGTTTTGCCCTCTGTGTGCGGTCAATCCAAGTCATGCTGCTTATCTTACCTAAAAGGCTTGTGCAATGTTCTCTCAGACTGCGTTGGGTTTCTTGTATAATGACACAATAGCCGACAGTCTCATACAGTTTGTTTATTCAGTGTATTTACTGAATTACCAATGGCTATTTAGCCTATAGTACCTCACTGCCAAAGCAGCAGGGTTCAGGCAAATTGGCATAGCAGGTGTCTTATAACAGACAGACCAATCTGCTCTGGTAGGTATTCTAGCCAAGAAGCATTTAGACTGGCTGGAAGGGGAGAGAAATATGTTGATTGCAGAGTGAACTGCCTGAATCAGGTAGACTCGCTGCATTTACTCCCACATGAGTTTGAGCATGCACATGCACAGCCAAACAGACTGATTCATGCAAATGTGAAGAGTTAAAAAAGAAAGAATGACGTACCTCGACAAACATTGCAGCATCTACCATCAGGTAAGATCTGCTCACTGACAGTGCAGTTGATCTCTGGGCACGTTTCTGTTATTTTCACCATCAGGCCATTCTGGGGGGACAGGAAAGAGGTGAAACACCAGTAATCTAGAGAAGTAATTTAATTAAAAAAACAATAAGGTCAACATAAAGTCAAGCCAAATGAAACCCTGCTTTTTAGGAAGAATAAATAAATAAAACATTTCTGAAGCTCACCACTTCAGTCTGAACATTATGATTTTGAAATCACAAAGTAAGAGTGGCACCGCTTTTGAAATATCTAAATAAACACCTCCAGTAAAAAAAATGTTGCCATGAAAACAGGGACAACAGAAAAGACTGTATCCTGCATTTCTCTCCATCCTCACTGGTATTTCAGAGTTTCGATTCAAGTAAAATGTTTAAAACAAAATAAGTAACTCTAGACAAGCGGCATTATTTAAAAAATCCCCTTTAACCAGTTAAATCAGATTATTCCATATGTTAAATTAAAGTCAAATAACCTAACTGTTGAATTCATTGAGTAAACAAATGGTTTTGAAAATTTCACATTGCTTTTAACTGACAAAGTCCTATTGAGCAATTGAAAATTCAGATGATGACTCCATCTATGTTGTGATACAGAGGACTGCACACATTTGACATACAGTCTATCTTAATAAGGCAGTGCTGTTGTTGCTCCTGAGGACAATGAGGACAGTGAGTGGAACCAGCAGTGATAAGTAGAAGACTGAAATAATGAGCAACAGTGAGACAGTGTCAGTGAGGGTAATGGCAGTAAGGAATGGTGTGAAGACAATGAGTCAGGCCCGAAAAAAAAAAAAAAAAACCCAGGGGACAATGGAAATGATGGCCAGTGGGAAAAAAAAAAAAAAAAAACTACATTGGCCTAACATAGGCTATACACAGGGAAATCAAAGAAAAGACAAAAACTGATCTGGTGAGTTTCATGAGTGACACATTATCAACAGGGGCATTTCATATCCAGTGTAGAGATGTTTGTACTGTATATACACTGAATTAATAATTCATTTTGTTTGATCAGAAATATCCTGTAATTGAAGAACAAATTCTAAACAAAATATGTTTATTACAATGGGTGTGATTTTGGGAAATATAACACTGTAACTGTATAGGCCTGAATACACTACAGATGTGTTTTCATGTGCTTTCCAGGAAATACATTCAATGCTTCCTCGTATTATTTTTCTTCACTGTTATTAATCTTTAACGTAATTAATTAAAGCTATACTATTTTTACACTAAGCACACATTATGTAAGAAACCCATTATTGCCTAGATGTTAGTTAACTAATAGTAAAATATTAAATAACTCAAAAGTATGCAAGATTGTAGTCAATGGACAAAAAAGATACCAATAAATACACATAATGAGGTTTTTTGTTGAAAAAAAAACTTGGTATACATTGTCCTGTCTCTCCCCCTTTCTCCAGTGTATTCTTTATATTATTCACTGTTGCTGTTGACAGGGTTGGTCAGACATAACTACTGTCTGTGTGGATGAGAGAAAATGTAATAGATAAAATCTAATAGGGAGGAAGTAATGCAACATTGCAAATGCCAATGGCAAAGACGAGTTAGTCAGAAGGCAGAAATTTGCAGCAACCTCTGAACCTGTCCCATCTAAAAATAATTTGTCCACAATTAACTATTTAAAAGTGTTCACATTCAGGAGTAAAGGATGGCTTTAAAGAGGAACTATGCAGTATTTTTACCCTAATTTAACAGATTCAGCTTCATTATGACAGTTAAATTGCTTGTTGCGGGGAGATTGGGGGTTGTTTTCCACTCCCCCTACCATCTATTAGCGGGAATCCAGCCTTGCAAGGTTAGGGCTGTCAAACAGTCTTGGGTCTCGCAAGATACCCTTATAGCCAGGTGCCAAGTCAGCTTTATCTTTATTATAAACATTCATCATGGCAGAGGCGGCAAAGAAGTAGCAAAGAAAATCATTGTTGGAAACAACTGTCTGACCAAGTGATGGGCCTCACACAAGTAAACATCGGGCTGACATTTTTAGATTGTGAGAAGCATGCAAAACGCATGCTGACTGGCATGGACATGGCTCCATGGCTTGTGTTTTGCGAGTCTGTTGAAAATAAATGCACATGGCCAGGAGTGGGCAAGGCAGGGGTGTTTGTCAGTGGTGAGTTTTTTCAACAGTGAGGATAAATCGGTAGACAATGGATGGATGTTTACGGTGGTGTTGTATAAATATATACTCTGAAACTGTAGGGGGAGCTCCATAGTGAAAAATGCAAAAAAAAAAGGGGCCAGACTTGTTTTGCTTTACCTGCTTGAAGCTACACGCAACATACTGATGTTTCAGGGTCTCAGGAGTCTAATAATGAGTCAAGGAATCCATTTTGTGGCTCTCTGTACCCAATTATTGCTTAAATGTTTTGTTTTTTCTTTCACTTTAAAGATACATGGCCTGTGAGTAAAGAAAGCTAACCTCTGTTTTATGTTGACCTGGAATAATGACTTTAATTACTGTATAACACATGCAATGATGAAGTGGCAATTCAAATCAGGCCTATGTGTTGCTTATAACTTCCTCTAATTATGTGGATATCTTGTCATTAGAGAGAAGGAGAAAAAAGGCATATAGAAAAGACTGGGGTATGGCCTGCTGGCTAATTGAATAATAAGCAGAACAGCTGACCACCACACACCACGCTTACACATTTAGACTGAGAGTAAAATGTTGCAGGGTGATCTGATTGGAAAACAGAGGCTCATCATAAAAAGGGTTACCTTGCATTCCCTGCAGCTCTCGGATAAAACATGCTGGCCTTCAGCAAAATCTTGTCCCATGTAGGAACATTTTGCTGTGGAAAAACAAAACAGACCTGCTTCAACACTCGCAAGATAAGTTCAGTACATAAAACCAGAAATTAGAAGTATGTCCCCCCCTAATATGAGCTCCTACCAATACTGAGCATATAGTGAGCATCTAAGATTGTACAGTATGTGGAACATTTCACAGACTGAGCTTCTGCAGTTTATTTCATTAGAAACTTGTTCTTGGCTAGTATGCATAAACACAGAGGAAATGTATTAGCACATTAAGAATACAACAGAGGATAGCCTTATACATATTCCTCTGGCAATGAAGCAGAAATAGAAAATGAAGTATATGATATAAAGTCCTGCTTTTCTCCTCTCTAGGGTACAAATCCACAGAGCCCTCAGTCGCAGCTCCGGAGCACTGCTCCGAAGTGCGGCTCCCTCGTTCATCTTTGCTAGGGCACTGATGTTCACAAGGATGGTATAGGAGGGAGAAAGAGTGAGCACAAGGATGGAAGCAGGCAGAGGAGGCCTGGAATTATTCAAAGACTGACTATACTTTAGGGATTTAGTGCCTTGCAGTACAACAAGAGAGACACAGCTGTCCATGGGTCTGCGAACTGTTACCAGATCCGTATGCTTTATAATACAAATGGTGATTTCCAATTCAGCTTCCATGATAATTAGACACCTGTGATATTTGCTGCTGCAGAGAGTTACTCTGATTCCACTGTCACAGCAGAACATCGACCCTAAATCAGTTTCTACAGGTTGTAGTTATACGAAAACATTCATAAGTATGGACTACTCTGCTCCAATGCAAACACAACCTATATTAATGATATCCTAAAAAAAGCTAAACATGTTTCTAGTCCCCTTATTTCTAGAAACACAGTTTCTTTTAGCCCCTTAAAGCAGGAAATATATGCTTGAATGTGTATGTTGTTTAGGAAGTGAATATGTGTATACCAGAAATGTAATGTGTGTCTTTACAATGCTGCATACTGCAATATGTGCTGTAAGCAAAAAAGTGACAGGTGACAAATACATATGACTCATGGAATCTAAAACATATTTCACCAAAGAGGTGAAATTTTCATCAGCATGGCTTTATATGTAATCGTGGCTGTCCTGTTGTTAGTGACATCCTGTGTACAATTTTTGATGGATCAATCAATGGAGTTTTGATGGAGTTTTATTGTGATGGGTAGGTGATCACCCAAGTATGGTCTCATTTAAGTTTGGTAAGAATCTACCCAGTGATTATGTCACAAATGATTATCACATTTTCAAGAAATCCCAATCTCTTATGACGGTCACAAGTGTAAAAACAACAACAAAAATCATATCTCCGTCAAAACAAATTGGCTTTGAATGGAATTTGGTATGTGTATGCAGGCCAGGTTTCATCCATAATCTGGATCAATCTGGTCCAAATTTTGGTGGCCAATTTAAATTTAACATGAGAAGTCCCATTTAACAAGTTCAGGTGTGCATATCTCAGTGATATCTTAACAGATGAGTATGTTATATGTAGGTTAAGTTATATACAGATCCAGAAAGTCTTCTGAATCCAGTGGATCAAAATGTAAAAATGTTAGGAGCTGGTATGTAAAACACAGGAGACCAAGTGTTTAAGCCTTAGTGGAGGTATGTGCTCTCTACGTGTAAAAAAAATAAAAATCCTGCTCTGTCATATCCATTGCTCAACCATCCAGTCAAATGAATATACAATTCTGTGTCGTTGATACTTACGTCTGCATTTCTTACAACAAGTCCCGTCAACATGTACAGGCAGTGAGTCCTCAGAGCAGTTTGCAGGAGGACAGAAAATCCTACGACACTCCACCACACCATTCTGCAAAAAGAAAATCATTTTTTTCCCTTTTCCAACCATCAGAAGCAAAAACCCAACATTCAGCATGTACATGCACCTAAAGTCTACTGTAAAATTCCCTGTGGACACATCTGCTTCCCACTACATCTCACATTACATTTGCACAAGCAGTGAGTGCATTTTATTTCTTTATCTGACCTAACAATAAACTACAGTATACATGTAGTGCTTATTTTCGATGTGGTCGGTACAGAACAGACAAACCCTCTGTGGGCAGCAGCAGTGTAACCACACAAACCAACCCAGCACTGTTCAGAATCCCACCTTCAGGACTGCAATCTGAAACTGGAAAGCTATCATATAAAAATAACAAATCCTGATGTAATTCAGTCCAGATAACAGATTCATCACCGAGCGCTGGATGGCTGATACTGAAATTGAGCAGCCTGCTGATAACAGGTAGTTATTCAAGCCCTGAAGGACTGCCTTCATTTTTGAGGCTGATATCTCTCTCTGTGCATGTCTCTTCATTTCGTGAGTCATCGCATATGGTTCCCCCAGGATGCCGCAGTTATCAGTTAATGGTATGTCCACAGGAGGAAATCAGACCAAATAAACTCCACCCTGTGCTTGATGTGCAATGATGCAGCAACTCCAATTCCCGGGGGCTCGGGATGGCCTGATTCAACACATTTCAAAATCTGGCTCTGTATGAGCGCAGGCAGAAAGGCTTATTGGGGGGGCTTATTAGGGTGCATATAGCAGGTAGGGAGAGACCATGCCTGGGCTGCAAAAGAGGGACATATGATGAGAAAGTTAGCGAGGCCAAAGCTTGAGAGTGGAGAATTGCATTTAAAGAACAATGTGCCCTTAGATCATGTTACACTGATACATGTAATGTATCATCCGTTGGTGATCCTGATAGTCTTCCAGAGGTTCATTTGTGAAAAGGATTTGTGATGTGTATTTCTGAATATGTGTCCTTTGACTTTATATGATATACTGTAAAACTTTCATCATAGCATGTATTTTCTGTCTAATTCATACTCCAAATTTCAAATTCCTTTATGAGGGCTGAAAAGTGCACTTGATGTAAAAAATCTTCTTGTTAAATAAAAAAACATGATGACCTGTATTTAAATGCTTATTCTTGTGAGATGTGAGTGAGTGCTTCTACAGTAGGTTGAGGAATGTTGTTTTCCACATCAGTTCACAGTTCCGTTTTTAATAATGGAAACTCAGTGACGCTGATTGGGGACCCTTGGTAGCCCACAATGGTTTTTAGTTCACATCTGACTCACATCTAGCTAATTTAGCAAATCCTGCTGTCGAGCATTTGATAATAGGTGATTAGGAAAATTAGGCCTTAAAATATTACACAAAAAATGTATAATTATTAAATTAGATTTGCTTAAAATAGTAAGCCTCTCATTACTACAACAATTGTCCAGTAAACAGGTTGGGAAAATCTTTGTTTGCAGTGGTAAACTGTTGTTTTTGTGTGGAAGAAATAATAATATATCTTTTTTTGTATAATTGAAAGTGGATGCCTCATCCTTTGACACTGACCTTACATGCACAGTTCCTGCAGTTCTCTTGCTCCACCCACAGCTCCTTATCCCGGTACACCATATTGTTGGTACTGCAGGTCCTCTCGCAGTGACAGCCCTCCAGCTGGGTCAGCCTGGACTCAGCGTAGTTCAACTGAGAACAAGCACAGAATCACCAGTGTCACCAAACTAAACCAAAAGGCTGAGCCCACCACCACCCCTCTTCCTCTGGCATTCCTCCATGTTGGCTTTCACAGAGATCTGTTCCAGTGGGAGCCACTCAAGAGAGGAGCACACAGAAGAATAAGTGATCGTCATTCAGCTCATGCTCCACATCTTAGGCTACAATCTATTGTGAAATGACACAACAGACTGAAACTCCCCAATCCTGCCTCACCCCTTGTATTCCTACAAACTGGTAAGTCCTTCTACGACTTATTTCATAATGAATTATCTCTACAGTTTCCCCTCGACAAAGGTGATGAATCTTTGACTAACAAAAGTCATAAAGCAGAGTCACAGAGGGTGCTGCAATTTTAACAGGATTTATCAACATAGTATCTTGTATCTTTACCAATTTTTAAAACTGCATACTAACAATTTGTTGTGGCAATTATGTTTTTTTTTTTTCAGTAATTGAAGTTATTTTGATGTACAAACCAATACAATATGGGACAATAAAATAAAACTATACATTTTGTTGACTCACTCAATCCTTTATTTAACAGATAAAAGTACAAAGAAATGACTGACAGTGTTTTCACTGACAAAACAAATAGTTTTTTTCTAAAATATAAAAAAAAAAAAAGGTGATGGCTCGAACATGCTAAAAAAGAATAAAAGGTTGGCACAGCTTGCAAGATTTAAAATATCATGTATTGCTGTTCTAGAAGGTACCACAATTAGCAGGTCAGTTGGTCACAGGTGAGGGTATGAAAATAAGGTATAAATAGATTATCCCACAATGGCGTCGTTTTTGCAGGTTTATTATACCGTGGAGATGTTCCATGTATCTCGCTCAGGAACACCATCCCCCACCATTTCTGTGAAACCTGTAAAAAGCCTGATCAAGATTTTTGACAACAGCGTCAAGGGCTGTGAAGAGCTGGAGAGATGGTTGAAGAATGTCGATAAAACTGGCCTTTCTGGTTAAGTCAAGGCTTGGATTTATCAGCATGGAACCCTACCGAGGATCCTTTGGCCTCAGAGTCAGCAGCTATTTGAGGAGATGGGGCAACCAAGGAGTCTGATCAGTATCGCCCTCTATAGTAACACCTGTAAACTGAGGCCCTGCCTGAAATCCATCGAGGAGGAGTTCAAGGTCTTGTGTGCAAGGGAGGTGCTGCAGCTCAGAGACTATAAGGTCGCTGGGGCTGGAGTAGAAGTCAGAACAGGAAGGAAGTGGAGAGCTGTGTCTGCAGTGAAACAGGCTGGTCAGTGCAGTGACCAGAGAATGGGCAGGATTAGGAACCTTTACAACTCCCTGGTTTGACAAGGCTCTGGGAAGGGAGTGCAGGCAACTAATCCAAGATGAGGTAAGGGCAGCTATTGAGGAGGAGAGGTCCAGCAGAGCAGTGGGAATGACACGGCAAGACTAGATGGGAACAAGTAAAGAAGAGAAAGATCTTGTGGGCGGAATGGCAGGCAGAATCACACTGCATTAAGTTCCTAATCCAGGCAGTCTATGACTTCCTTCCCAGCCCTTCCAACCTGCACTGCTGGGGCTTGAGCAAAACACCTGCTTGCTCTGTGCCAGCGTAAGGGGACCCTTGAGCATATCTTGAGCTGCTGCCCAAAGGCTCTGGGAGAGGGTCGCTACTATTTGCACAAAGAGTACTCAAGACCAGCTGCAGGAGATTGAAACCCTCAAGCGGACAATCAACTTTATTCTTGCAGGAGAGAAACCATCAAGGACACCCAAGCCAACAACTGGGATGCTCAATACTGCACTAGACAGGCAGCTGATGGTGGATTTGGCTACCCAAGTCCACCATCAGCTGCCTGTCAGCAACAGCTTAAATTCCCCCAGCATGTAACCAAGACCACCCTTATATTACTGGTGTCAGAGAGGAGTAAGAAAATCATCATGCTGGAACTTACAGTGCCTTGGGAGGAGGCCTTTGAGAGCAAGAGAAAAAAGTATGGCCTTGTCAGCGACAGCCACAGACAAGAATAGAGGTGGGGTGCACAGGTTTTGTAGGGCAGTCCCTCTGTAGAGCCTAAACTGCACTCGGCATCACAGGAGACAAATTCGTTTTTTTCAGAGCCAAACTGCCCCTGATTGGGATCTGCTTGGTTAAACGTGCAGTCTGCGTTATTATTGAAGGATCACTTAAAGTTTCTTAAGTATACAGTATCTACAATGATAATCCAAACCTGGCTGTTCCACTGTTCTGCCTCCACCCCTCTGATACATCTTCTCCCTGGCCAAAGTGTCAGGTAGAACAGACTCGCCACAAAATGAAACAAAAAAGAAATACAATCCTGGATGTCGCCAAGGCTTTTTACAACATTTAGAGGAATCCCTGCTGGCTGCAGGATAACTCGGTACGCTGTGAGCAGTTGAGATGTGTCCTGTCAAAGCCCCAAACAAAATGTTTGAAATGCACTTTCAAAGGCCGGGAGGCTGCCTTAAGGCACCACAGAGGAATACCTTCACTGTACATCAGGAGCACAGTGATACTGAACAAAGGAGTCAGAGGCTATAATGTATCTCCTATACTTCAGGCCAACAGACATGAGATAAATCATAATAATTAAAAACAAAGAGCTGATGGAAATATACAAACAAAGATCTGCCAACCTTTGTTCTTTTTTTGTCTGTAGCTGAAACAAATTCCAGTGCACTTCAGTCTTGGGCACATATTTCAAATCCAGATCTTGGAAGTCAAATGAAAGCAAATGAAACCACACACTTAAACTCTACAACCTCATCAGAGCATCCTAAAATGTAAGTGTTGGTAATAAGGTTTCTGGGTTTGGAGCAAAGTATGACTTTCGCTTAGCCCACCAAACCCAGCCTAAATGTTCAAGCACAAATGCAGTGAAGTGAGAAACCAAGAGTGATGTAAGCAACAAAACAACTTGAATAAAACACCACAATGAAGAGGAAAACATGGCCAACCTAATTTCAGCTTTGACACTTAACTGAGCATCATGAGCCCCACTGTGCACTGTGAATAAAACATTACGTGTCTTGCATTTCTATTAAATTAAAGGGAATATTCTGCTGTCCTTTTTAGACATTTTTTATTTGTTTATCCTAAGATAGTTGATTTGTCACAGACAGGCCATATATACTATACATACACACACACTAATGTTATGGCATATGCATAAAAGGTTGCAATGAGCTATTTCTGTACAATGTTTTGGTATACCATATGTTTGGGCTCCTTCTCATGAGCACACATGTGCTGCATATACCATGCAGATGCCTCAACACAACAAGGCTTATTTTTATTTCACTTTGCCCCGTCACTACCTGCCACATAGTCAGGACCAAGCAATTATTTGCCACATGCTAAATGTGTCTGCACAGAAACAAAGAGTCATTTTAAGATGGTTATACTCCCAACTGGAACCCAAATGAGCATTGAGGTCATGTGGCAGTAGTATGAAGTGTGTTCATGGGCTGGAGACAGTAGTGACAATGTGTTGGGGAAATGTTCTTCACACACACACATTTATGCAGATGTCCTGTCCTCTAAATGGTTCAAGCTCTCCCCCGTGGCTCCAGAGCAGAGTGCACATTGCCTCTTAACCTCCTGTTGTGCCAGTACAGTTGACTGACACCTTTTGAACCCTGTATGTGGCTGTCATACTCTATTTGTTTCATAAAACAGGGGATAGTATATACTGTATCTATATATTCTCTTCTGTTGATGTGAAAGTAGAAAAACACCCACCATTCTCTTACAAAAAAATTGCAAAAATGTACCTTTCACTTTTTTTTTTTTTTTTTTCTTTTTTTGTTTATTACAGATTGAAACAAATAACGAACCCTAAACAGATACAATGACAGTGTATAACAATTCCATTGTGTAATTTACCACTGGGATCCAACATATGTGCTATTCTCACATGCATATTTCATAAATTTCTACATAAAACCACTACAATACAGGTTTACTTAAATGACTGACAGAATAATGTTTTCTCTCCACACATCAAGGACATTCATTTTGTTTTTCTTGTTTTTTTCATTTTTAAGGAACTGTATAAAATTAAACAAAAATGAGGTGATAAAGAACATCATCTGTCACTGACTACAATAGAGAAGGATATGATTTATTAATTTCCATGTTTGTCTATTTGTTTTGTCAGTTTATGTGGAATTTTAATCATTTTCCTCTGACACAGTTGGAAACATTTTACATATTCAGTCCATCTATTTGTCTCTGGAAAGTCTCTAAATTCTAGTTTTGCTGTGTCTTGTACATTCTCCTAAGTTGATACAAAGCCTGGTGAGCTGGTAATTCTAATTGACAGTGTAGGAATCTGTCCATTGTACTTATTGTTCTTACCTTCAGGGTCATCTTGGCCAGGAGCTCCTGAAGGTCCATGATGCCTTGCACAAGGCTCAAGAAATCACTGCAGGTCGGACAAGCTCAACGGAGGAAGAGTAAGCACCAAAACAGACAAGAAAAGGAGACATAAAGCAGAGGAGAAGCAATTAGATAGTAGATAAACAGAGCAAAAATAAATCTTTAGACTGACTATATTAATTGGACTTAGCACATGGTGGCCAAAAACAAAAGAACAGGAAGCCTCATGAATCTGTTTACTCTTTGTCTCAGGCTTGTGGTGTAGTATCAATAATAAAGCAACAAGGTGTGATTATACACCTTATTGATTGGTGACAGAGATGGCAGCAAAGTGTTGACCTCATATCTATATCTGTCTGACAGTAAACTGATGGAGAAACAAGGTGATGAGAGGAGTCTACACTCAGTCCGAATAACAGCAAAATGAAGATTAGGGAAGTAGAAGACGAAGGAAAAATAGAGGGAGTCTTTGCCTGTGATCAGTGGACAGAGGTCACAACCAGATAACACATTGCTCATTACAATCCAATTTTATAATGGTGCACAGAAATGGCCAAGGTTATTTTTTTCTTTATACCTCAGCTCTCAGGCTCAGTGTGTGTTCAGAACATAGTGTGTGACTTTATCATCATTATACTTACTGCGGTTAAGGTTAGGACACTGTGTGATATAGCCATTGGGAGTGAAAATCAGCTTCACATCCTGGATAATGCCCTAGCAAGAAAAGACGGAAGGGGGTGCAAGGAAAAAACAGAAAGAGATAAGTGCATATATGCTCAATGGCTTATCATAATCATAAATACTTAGATTAGCATACAAACATGTACACAAAGTGGATAGATATAGATAGATCCATACATCTGCATTCATAATACACACAACTGAACAAAACAGACTTCATTGTCTCGTTAACAAATATTTACTTATTTATAGTATTTTATACAATGCTCTTAATGTTCTCAGTGCAACACAAGAATATTGCTGGCTTTACACACAACCATTTCCATTACCATCCTGGATTAAACTGCTGTTCTTCATCCTTAAAATGTGTGTATATTATTTTTATCTCATTTTATTTGGAAGTAAATTATTGCTTGCTTTGAATATTATTTGTGCTGATTTAAACTGAATTTGATCCGGAAGTTTTAGAGCTTGTATTTGTAAGAGGGGTTAATTTTGTGGTCTCTATGTATTATTTATTTATTGATCTGATTGCCCTTTACTGCATTATATATATATATATATATATATATATATATATATATAAAATTGTATATACAATTATTCATATTATTATTATTATTATTATTATTATTATTATTAATAATAATAATAATAATAATAATAATAGTAATAGTAATTATATATATATATATAAATATATATATAGAATACATAATACATTGGTTGAATATTGCTTTTGTAGTCAGGTCAAGTCAAGTAGTTTTATTTGTCAAATGTACTATATGTACGACATACAGCACAGATGAAATTGCAGTCCTCTCAGACCCACGGTGCAAAACAGGCAGTTACATTGTACGTGTTTTCCCACAAGATATTGGTTTTATCTGCAAATAATCTGGTCCAAAAACTGACCCTTGAGTTACCACACATGTTATATTCATAAATCCAGATTTATATTTATATATTATTATTGTTATATTTATATTGATGTATTTGTACAAATTGTTCCCTGTTAATTATGTAGCTCTTTAACCAGTCCAAAACAATACCTTGGGAACCATATATTAGTGGTTTTACAATACCATCCATAACACTCTTCACTGTGACCATATCAATATGCACATGTGTTACTGAGGTTAGGTTTGGGCAAAAAAGACAGGGTTAGGCAGTAAAAATTAAAAAGTTGGTATAGGGAGTCGAACACGTCACTGAGCCGCCTGCCGGTGTTGGCTTTGGCGACGCTACTAGATACCACTTCCAAGGTACTACCAGGTTGCTGTCATGTATACAACTGCTAGGGGCGCTGGTTTTTAAAACGTAGACGTAGGTCGTAATTCCTGCATACGACCTATATGTACGTTTCATTGGAGGACAGTCTCTTCCAGTCACACTGGTTTTGTTCTTAAAGCCATTGACAATATCATAAATTAATTTTTCTTCCACTGCTCTTAAAAACATTGAGCTATTGTTTCTCTCAACATAATCTGCAGCATCTCTTTCTGTCCCATCAACATTTGTTATCATGTAATGTTTTAAATATCTTTAAAACGTTTCATATGCTTTGTTGACTTAATTTTCTTCATATACTGTATGATATTCCAATTTTGTTTCAATAGTTCATTTTTGAAAATGTTCTGCGTCTTCTCTGTTCTAATTCTTTTATATACAATGTTACTGTGGTCTCTGTTATCCTTATAATTTCAATTATAAACTGGTAAATGATCACTAATATCATTGATTAAAAAGCCTTAAAACTAAACCCAGAGAACAGTTGAGGTTGAACTCATCTCGATGTGGATAAAATGCATGTTTTGTTTTATCATGTGTATTTGATTGTGGAAAAAATAAAATAAAATGTCTAATATTCTGTGCAAGATGTGTATTTCCTGTTATACTTTGCTGCATTACAAAGTCTATATTGCCATTTTTCTTTGTTTACTGGAAAACAGCATGCTTCTACTTCTTATCTATTTTTCCCCTTCATGGTACGTATGTATGTGTAATTTGTAATAACGGTACCATCATACTGCCTAGTGACAACAGAAGTACATTAGCCACTGGCTACAGTCCAGCATATTTACATGTTCTTGCTCATTAATGTACATTGTTCCTATACTAAATTAATACATTAATAAATAAGGATGAGTTTTTATAGGTCAAAGATATAAATCACCTTTATAAAAGATGTACAGTGTTGCATGTAACCAGATCTGCACTACAGTAACACACTGTGCATACTGCGCTGAAGTATCAAATATACTAAGCACAAAAGTAAATGTTCTGAAAGCAACAAGACTCTCTCTCTCTCTTTACCAAACTGTCTGTCAATCACTGTGAATGACAGGCTGTGGTGCAGGGCTTTGTGATGACCACAGGGAACAACCTTGGAAAACAAAGCGCCTCTCTAATGGAAAACACCAGGCTACACACACACACAAGCACAATGGAGTTAATACATTTTCACCGTGTCTTCAAAGTGGACACTTAAACATGCTGGAACATTGGAATTCATGACCTTAAGCAGAGTTGGCTTCAACTCATCTCGATTGTATGTGTTTTATATGAAAATTATTTACAGTTGATTTGGTTGGCCTGGGTGCATGTGACACCTGCCTCTTTTTCACACAGACAATGAGAAAAGCTTTGAGGTGAACAGGCTTGCAGCATAGACTGAAAACAAACACTCACTCTGTCCCACATAAACAACACACACACACAATGAAAGTTAGTAAGTATCAGATGGTGAGGAAGAGATTGTCACGCTCATTCAGAATGTGGATCATGGTTGTCTGTGCTGATGGTGATTTACAGGAGCCCTGACTACACATCACTGTCAGTGATCAGCAGGTAATCTCATCTCATTCTTGCTTTCCCGCACATACACAAACACACAAAAGAATGAAGAAAGTGCACACCGATGTTTTTTGATGTTGTTTTTTTGGCAAAATAATATCTATTTCCCCACATGGTACTAAGAGTCCAATTGACTGTCTGTACCTTACAGTACTATATTTTTCAATGCTTTATATTTCAAAGGAACACAAAACAACCATAAAACCCTTCATCACAATCTGAATAACGCAATATCCTCAGTGAAACAAAAATTAAATTGACACTAAATATAATTAATAATTATGTTTGTAGTCAAGAAGTAATCAAATCAGTGCAAACTAGTTTATGGAAATACCTAGAAGATGCAGCTAGGACACATCATCAGTAATGAATCTAGGGTCACGGGCTGTTTTGGGTCTCAGATCATCAGACACCATCACCCGGCGACCCAGCCGGGGTTGATCAGACACTGGCTTGTGTCCAAGCAGCGCGTTACTCCATGCTTCACCCCTCCTGATCCACAACCACCTAGAAGCTTTTTTCTGCTGCTTCGCTGATGTTTCTGGTGGCTTTCCTCTCTGGCAACCCTCTTATGCCAAGGAGCCTTAGCACTCGGTGCAGAGATTGCCCTGGAAACCCCCTGCAGACCACCTCGATCAGCTCACAGCGGGCCCTCCAACCGTTGGCTCTGCAGGCCTCTACCTGCTCAAGATATTTGGGCCTCCTCTATCTGGCCTTCCCAGGGAACTGTAAGATCCAACAGCACCAGCTGCTTCAAACACTCTGATGTTAAGACCAAATCTGGCCTGAGAGATGTCCTTGCAATGTGCTCTGGAAACTTAAGCTGCTTCTGGAGGTCCACTTTAAACTGCCAGTCACGCACAAAGGCTAGCAGTCTGGTTAAGACCTTGTGCTCCATACACTGTTTTCCCCCTGCCCTAACCAAGGCGATGTTATGTCTTGCTGGGGGCTGGTGTTTTGTATGCTTGATTCCAGGGCAGACAGTTTCAACTTCTACCTTTAGCACCTGATCATGGTGCCATGTGTACCTCCCCTTTCCCAGGGCTTTAGGGCAGCAGCTTATGATTCAAAGAGCCTCTTGCCAGGTGTTTCTACTAGGCCCCAGCAATGCAGGTTGGATGGGCTTGGGAGTACATCATACACTGCCTGGATCAGAAACTTGAGTCTTGCTGGTTCTGACGTCCAAAGTTCTGTCCAGGTGATGAGGTAGATGCATGGTCCCAGTTGGGCCCCTTGGGCTTGGACCAACCCAGTGGCGCATGGCCACTGTCCTACTGCGGCGCTCCTGTTCCACCTCTGCACAGATTTCGCCCTGAATTAGCTGTCGCCTCTCTCTCCCCTGAGCTTTGTCGTAGCGTGGTCTTGTGTGGCTACCAAGCCTAGCTTGCCTAACTGCCACGGAGCCGACCAAGATGTCATGTCTCAGTCTTGCTTCTGCCTGTGCGACCGCCTCCTGTGCCTTCCACTTCCTACCCATTCTGACTGTGATGCCTGCAGAGGAGACTGGTGTCAGATGAGTATGATTGAGTAGCACCTCCCTGGCTCTGGTGACCTTAAACTCTTCTGTTAGACTGGTAAAGGGAGCTGCAGCTTGTTGGCGTGTCCATAAAGAGGAATGCTGCTAAGGCTCTTTGACAGGCCCAGCCATCTCGGCCATTTCGGAGTCCTTGACAGTGGTTATCGGTACTTCGTATGAAACAATGAGCAGATGAGAGCTTCTACAGATTATTATAGATTTGCATAATAGTTGATAAAAGCAGTGTGTATTCTAGGCTTTTCTAGTTGATTTAAATAGATAAGAGTTTAAATATTCTTAATCCCAGGCTAAAACCTTTCCAGCTTGTTCATGGTTATATTAATTTTACTGCTTTATGGTACTGTCTGTTTGTTCTGGGACAAATTTTCAATTGTTTTTGACAAACTGAATTTGAAATAAATGGACGAGAAGTGCTTTAAAGCTAAATGAATCAATAGCTTTATATTAACAGCACATCTAAGGATTACATTTGATGTGAAAAGGGATCAACAAAGAAAATGTCACCATCTCTGCAGCTGCATTGATTTGTCATCATCATGTAAACCCAGGGACTACCGCCCAGTGGCTCTGACGTCCCATGAGATGAAGGTGCTGGAGCGGCTGGTCTTGGCCCACTTCAGACCGCAGGTTAAGGTGGTAGCTGCAGTGGGCCAGTGAGAACCACCTGATTCTAAATGTGACCAAGACCAAGGAGATGGTGGTGGACTTCAGGAGGAAGAGGACAGCTCCACAACCGTTGAGGGTGCTGGGGGAGGACATTATGTGATGCTGAAAAATAGACTGGACTGGAAGGCTAACACCATTGCTGTGTCTGAGGAGGCTGCCATCCTTTGATGTATACAGCGAGATGTTGGAGTTATTTTACCAGTCTGTTGTGGCCAGCGCACTGTTCTTTGCTGTGGTGTGCTGGGGGAGCAGCATTGGAGCCGGTGAAATTAACAAACTGATAAAGAAGGCCGGCTCCATCATAGGCTGCAAACAGGACACCGTGGAAACGGTGGTGGAGAGGAGGATGCTTAATAAACTGCTTTCCATCATGGATAACCCTGATCCTCCTCTTCACTACATCCTCCAGGCCCAGGAGAGCACATTCTCCAAGAGATTCAGACAGCTCCGCTGTCACAAGGACAGATTCAGGAAGTCATTCCTGCCATCAGCCATCAGGAGTTACAATAACTATCTGTAAAGAACTGAATGCTCATTTGCACAACTGCTCATTGTCTCTTCATGAGATCTGTTATGCCATTGCACTCCTTTATGCCGTTCTTTAATTATTGCACTATTTTTTCTGACTGTTCTCTACATTTTGTGTTTACATTTTATGTTTAAAATATTTTTTTCGTAGTGTATTGCTGCTGTGTTAAAACAATTTCGCCTTGGGGATTGAATAAAGTATTTCTATTCTATTCTATTCTATTCTTAGTTGCTTTAGCTTATGTTACAGTAAACATCAATGTTCTTATAAAATCCTGGAATGTTATATGCATACCAAACAGCAGACAAAGCAAAACTGGTTTGCTACACTTGCAGTTTTCGGGCTCTATCTTGCCAATCTGAAACGCAAGTATCAAACACAATACGCAAGTCGCTTTGTGGGCGGATCTCGGGCACTGTTGCTATTATGCCGGCGGGATAAATGACTCCACCACATTAGTCACAGGTGTGGTTTGGGCGTAACGTGCAATAAACCAATCAGAGCGTCATCTCACATTCCCTTTAAATGCAGGGGCGCTTGTTCCATGGCGGATTGCTATTATAATGGCGGATTTACCAGACGTACGCAAGGAGCGATTCTCAGCCGAGGAGACTGACATCCTCGTCAGGGCCGTAAAAGACAGAGAAGTGGCTTTGTATGGGAATGGGAGAAACCCACCCAAATTAGCTTTAGTTAAACAGGCGTGGGAGGAAATCGCAACAATTGTATCTGTGGCTGGCCAGGACATCGCACCAGTGCCGTAAGCGCTACAAGGATGTCAGAAGAGGGGGGAAGTCCAAGCTTGCTGGCAACAATCGGACACGCAGTGTAACTGGAGGTGGATCTGCCTCTATTCAGGACCTGATGCCAGCAGAGGACATCGCTGCGTCCACCCTCACCGCTGAAAGCGTTGAGGGATTTGGGGGCTTAGAAATCGGCACCCAACCCAAAACACTAGCTGTCCAAACTCAAGGTAAACTTTCAAATCAAGTTCAGATTTCTCATGACATTTTTTTTAATCATTATCCACATGAAATAAATGTAACAAAGCCACCAGGAGCACATCGCGCATTGGCACTCCCGGACCCTCGCGTGTCCAATCCCGCCGTAGTGCGCGTGTTTTTTGAAACAGCAAAATAGCACCAGGGAAGTTTGCGCCGGAACACGCCTCCTCTTTTCGCTGAACCACCCCCGGAGCGCAAGTTCATTTCCTATTTTAGGGACCTGCGCTTGTGGAGGGAAAATTCCAATGTGCGTCGAGTGCAAAATTGGAATTGTACAAGCACCAGTGTACAAAGTCAATTGTGCAAGATAGAGCCCTTAGACTTAATAGAACTTAATAGCACTTAAAGAATACTTGAGGGTGTTGACATTACAGTAGTACATAGTGTTTATAAGTCCTGCTTGTCTAAATTAGTATGGTCTAAAACGTTCCATTAAGGCATCCAAGCGTGATTCCTGTAAGGATAAAACTGTAGCACATCCTCCAATGTGGTGCTCTGCAACCTGTGCAATTTAGAAATGTCTTTATTACATCAGAGCAACTGCTGTTGTTGTGTGTTTTTGTTTATCTAATATTGGTGTCTCCAGTAAAACACCTCACTTGTTCCTGTAAACCTTGCAAATTGGAAACATCTCATCCCAGGAAGTAATGGTTGATTGCTGAGAATACACACAGGTTTTTTTTTTATGTACATGCCTGATGCATTAAAATCTAATAGGAAGCATCAAACTTACTGTCCATCCACCTCTTTTTTCCAATACATTGTGCAGAGTTTCCTCAACATACGTGTCGTTGTGATCTGTTGAACATGACACAAGGCGAACTAACTGGTGAAGTGTCAGAACCAGCATTTTATTATGATGCGTTCTGACACACACACACACACACACACACACACACTCATAGTACTTCTATCACAGTGAGGACCACTGAAAACACATGCTTGTGCTAACACGACAATGACACCTGTTAGTGTGTCATAGTGTTTCTCCACATCTAGTGCACATGACATTTCTGAAAGTTGTAGGTTGTTCTGTCTCACTCACTGGATTTTTTATTTTGATTTGTGTGTGTTCTTGGGATTGTCAGAGGTGAAATTAACAGATGTAATTCAGCGTTTCCCATGCATTGACCGCCACCTTTCCCTTCTCACCAGATTGTCTTGTTGGCAACAGCTTTCCAGAATTCTCCTTCCTCTTTTTTGATCATCAACATTTTCATTCTGCCTTCAGCCCAGCAATCTTCTCACCATTGGCCCATGTGACCGTCTACCTGCATGAACTCTTATTTATGCCTTTCAACACATATTTATGCCTTAGCACACTTCAGATTGTTTCATGCCTTTGGGCTCCATCATTTTGGAACGTACAGTATGTTCAGTATGCCCATACAGGCACTAAAGCAGTAATCCTGGTATTGTGAGTTTGACTGTATATGGGAGACGAGTGAAGAGAGTGGCAGCAGTCATCCAAGCAAGACAGAAAGGGCCAGTGAGACAAAGTAAAATGATTTTCATTACAATGATTTCCTCATCACTGAATGTATGATTTATTTTTTTTAAAGGTGGTAGCACCATGATAGATAAAATGACGTCCAGTTTTGGTCACAGTAAACTATTTGTTACATTTCTAATAATTTTATATATAGAACAAAATGAAATATTATTTCGAGAATGTTTGTTTTGTCCTCTTTGGTCTGTGTCTCTGCATGAAGCTCCCACTGCCTGCGGGTGTGGTCTTCTGTTGTGGCTTTGCCAAATATTGTACACACCATATATGGAGTGAGGACATTTCAATAAAAAAATGTCTAAAAAAATTCCTTCTCTCATTATTCTGGCATTTAGCAAGTAGAAATCATTTTGGTAATCCTAACGGACCTAAAACAGGAAAAGTAATTGTCTGATTTTATGTCAGACAGTGAGAAAAAAAGCATATGTGTCTTTTTATATAGTGTATGTAAACTTCTGGTTTCAACTGTATGTAACTTGCTGATGTTATTAGGCTGTTCTAATTTCTTTCTGTTTTATGTCTAGAAAATGGCTTATAGTGTTGTTGCCGTTTGTAAATCACGTGTCAATTGTTTTGTATGACCATGAAAGCAACCACCAATGCCACAAGCTATGCAAACAGCCATCTCTAAACAGCTAAATTCATAACAAGCACTGCAATTTTACTGCACTAAAATGATCCACAGGGATGAGACTGCCACTCTCTTTGTAACTTTACAAAGTTAGAATTCCAATTGATTAGGGGTTGAGATAAAATGCTTAGAATAGGGAATGCAAACAAAAAAACAACACAAATGAAGTGCAAATTTGTGTGTGCTACTGATCACCTGAATTTGTGAAAGGTGTTTGTTTTTCCTAGTCTCTTGTGCATATAAAATAAATAAGTTGTCCTTGCAAGAATGAGTTATAAAAACTAAAATATATTCCCATTATGGTAGTTTCCCTTTAAGGATCATTAGGTTATTTTTTTTGTGTCCCCAAATATTCACTTCACTTACTGTTATTGCTAATAAAGTTATCTTCACTCCACATGTCTGCACATCCCTACAGTCATAATTCCCAGTTAGCTTGTTTTAAAGAGTAATAATACAATCTGCATATTTGGCCATAATCTGTCTCTCATCCATTGTCAGACGGGATTAGCTCCAGCTCACTGTGACCCTCACAGGATAAGAAGTAGTAAATAATGGACTGACTGAATGTCTGGCCAACTTTGACTTTAGGGTGACATTGATAGTGATATATGGTGACATTTTGTCATGAAATCCATATTGTCCCACACTTTGATCATTCACAAATGTTTTGTCTTAGAGTGAGAGGCAGGCGATATATATCTATCTGCGATAGTATCATCATTTGTGTTTGAACGATGTGCAAACTGACAATATCCAGTATGCAAATGACTTCGCAAAAGCCAATGAAATACATTCGCTGAATGCGTGCAGTAGAAGTCCTCCTCACTGCAGCAGTGAACACTCTTTTTTATTCTACTTTTTCAGATTATTCTACTCTATCACACAAGTGTGAACAGAATGAATACAATCATGGTGTCAGTCCAAAGGTAGGGCATCAGAGACATTGCAATGTAGAAAGGATTTTTATATTAAGGACATTTTTTCTACATCTAAGTGTCTTGAATTCCTCTCTTTTGGAGTGTCAATTATACTTCATGAACATTCTCTAATGATCCCACTGCCTGCGGGTGTGGTCTTCTTTTGTGGCTTTGCCAAATATTGTACACACCATATATGGAGTGAGGACATTTCAATAAAAAATTGTCTAAAAAAAATCCTTCTCTCATTATTCTGGCATTTAGCAAGTAGAAATCATTTTGGTAATCCTAACGGACCTAAAACAGGAAAAGTAATTGTCTGATTTCATGTCAGACAGTGAGAAAAAAAGCATAGTCAATTAGAGTGTCAATTATACTTCATGAACATTCTCTAATGATTGAAAAGGACTGTGAATTTTGAACAGATTACAGTCGTAGTGACATTTTTGAAACACAGTGAAGCACACACAATGATGTATTTCCTAAGCTGCAGTTCACATTTTAAATGTTAATAAAATATATGCTATGTATGTCTGAAGCATCAATTCTATTGTATTTTGAATGCTAATATATCAGTATTGTGGACTTGTACTGAGTACAGTCTATGTCCCTTAATGATATAAGGGACATTTATATAGATTTAGATTTATAGATTTATATATTGTCAAGATGAGAAGGTGGGTTGATTTCACTCTTTGTTTAAAGAGACAAGTGCATCATACGGGAAGTAAAGACAGACTAATGGAGAGATCTAAGCTGTACATCACTCATGTTCAGGTTTGGCTTTTCCTCCTTCATGCTACCTTGTGTAACATTTTCAAGCTTTCCATCACTGTCTGTGTTAGATTCATTGCTGTTCTGAATTGCATGAAACACTGAGCTCACAAAAGCACTGGTTCCAAATGAGCCTGCAGTGTCCCTGAGGAGTCAGCATTCTTGGTACAAGGGATTTAGATAAAGATAATTTATTACAGTTGCTCCTCCATATTGAAAGGCTCCTGAGAGAAAGCAGTACGCAGAAATGGGGCATCTCAATCCACTGTGAGGACTTAATATGTTTTATTTAAAGGCCTATTTAGCTCTTCTTATCATTATCCTACTTGTGAGCCCTGCATATGACAGATTACAGTTGCTGCTTTACCTAACCACCTACAGTTTATTCTTTTGCACATGCTGTATATTCCGGCAGACATGAGAAGGTAAGAACAAAGGGGTGAAAGAAAGAGACAGACAGACATACAGAACAACAAGTGCCAATTTACAACAGCATTGCAGCTGAACAATAACAACAATGTCGTAGAATATCCCCACAGGTTTCCTACCCTGTGGGGATGACCAGGACTACCAGTGGCAGAGATGGTCACAAGCCAGAGATCAGTCAGAGGGACACGCAGGCCCAGCCTCTCATCCAGCACGGGAATTATGATTTCACTGGTGGCCAGCCTTTAACTTAGCTCGCAAAGTAAAGACAGTAAAGACAGGAAGTGGTGGAACATCGGAGACTGTCTGTCTCCGATGTTAAAATAAATAACCCTATACGAAATATAGTTTAATATTTAGATTAGACAGCAGCCTGCATGCCTGAAATGTCTCCTGTGTCTCAGGGTGGGCCATAATCAGCCAGCAGACTAACCCACTGAATTTTGCAAGTAGTAAATTACAACCCATAGTTATATTTTATTGTTTAAAAAATATCTAGTATAATTCCTGTCTCTTCTTTTTTTTTTTTTTTTTTTTTTAATCCATATTTGTAGCATAGGCTTTACGGTGATGAACCTAACACAGCAGTTAGCTAGTTGTTGCTAGTTTAGCTAGTTTACTTAAACTGACCAAAAGTGATAGAGTTCTGCTGCATAACTTATTATTAGTTTGAAGAACTATTATTATTAACACATTGTATTGTATTATTGTATTAAAACATTTAACATAATATCAATAGTAGTTAAAACCACGATTGTAAATTGAATATCGATCAAAACGACATCAGGATCTCGAGCTTCAAAAACAAAGGTGTAATTGAGGATTTAACCACGCCCCCAGTGTAACGTCCTGCAGGCATGCAGAGGGGAAAAACAGTGTTGTGGTTGTAGCACGACTACACGTTAACTCCTACCGCTAACCCAAAGCTGCTGCCTTGGCAAATGCACTCGCTCGACTAGTGAAGTCATAAACCTGGGAAAATGTGAGACACCTGGGTTTTCATCACCATCCATTTTGTATTTATTTCTCTTTGGCACACATTTTCTCCCATGTTCTGTGCCACACTCTCAACTGCAGACAGGCTTCCACCTCCACTGAATCACGTGATGTAAAGGTGCTTCATATGTGGAGAGAGAAGGCAGCGACCGAGAGAAAAATAGGATTGTTTATTTGTGATGCAGCTCATGAAATAAAATGCAGAATAATCATTGTCATTTAGAAATGAGGTCACATAGTTGTGAATCGAGATTGCAATTTTTGAACAATTTATCGTGCAGCCCTAGTTACACGCCAAGGCACCAGTAACACAGTGGTTAAACTGACCAGGACCACAAGACATATCACAATCTATTTCCTGTTGTCATTTTAACATTTTCTTGTGTTACAAAAACACTTAAAGCTGAACCAACAAATGTTTTTTTTTTGGTAAACTAAGTAACAGATCCTGAATTTCAAGTGCACTTACATATAAACACACAAGCCAGAGCACTTCCACACATCCTTCTCTGCCTTCCACATTTGAGCACCCTTTGCACATAAGTGATAGACAGACGAAGTCTAGCCAACTGAGTCAACTGTGGGTAGGTAATTAGATAATGGAGATCGAACCAAGGCTCCTAGAAGCCTTGACACAATAGGGGATGAAGGATGAAGTAGAAGAGGAACAGTGGATTAATGTGCGGCAGCAATAGTGTCAATTCATGAGCATGAGAATGAGAAATAATTTACACCACAGCAGGGTCTGGTGGCTAATCAATATGTTAGACAAAAATAAAAGCTCCATCGATTGCATAGCAGGTGGCCAGGAGAGGTGGGAATATCAAGAGCAAGTACATGTACTTGTGATTGTCCATCCCTGCTGTGAGAGCATGCAGGAGCCTGACTAAATGAGCTGTGATTAAAAATCGACAGAATAGTAATGGGCTTGGGAATACATGTTTCAAAGCACACACTGAGCTCTTTGTAGTCCTTCAGTACTTCTCTCTTGTATCTTCCACCTGGTTCTCTTACCCACACAGCCAAATGGAAATCTAATATGCCCTTATATTCCAGGTAACCTTAAATGTGAACATTTTCAGTCATGTGAAAGATAAATGAGAGTGTGTGTGTGTGTGTGTGTGTGTGTGTGTGTGTGTGTGTGCTTAATTATCTTGCAGCTTAATTATCTTGCAGGAATTATAGATACTCTTCATAGGGATCACAGTTTGGTCCTAATGAGGCGCTTATTTGTAACTTGAGGTAAAGCTTTGAGGTAAGATGTGTGTGGTGGTCAGGTTAAGGTTAGATGTTGTAACAAACCCAGGGTTGCACTTTCTTTCTTTGTGTCTGTTCATCTCTAATTGTTTGTGATGGGCTGCAGGTGTGTGTGACTGATGTGCGTTTGCTCAGGTGGATCCTGTGAGCTAATTGGTCCTGCACAGGAGGTTCCAGTTTAAAAGGCCAGATTGTCCCAGCTAAATTGAACTTCCCTTGAACCAGTCACAGCTGGGCTGCTAGGAGACATTGTGTTTGTTTTTAATAAACCTTTAAAATAGTGTGTGTTGTTGGGAACTGGGAATAGGGGGTCTCCTATATTTGTGTTGCATCCAGATTTTCCCCTTGGCCTGAACATAATTTAGTGTAACTAATTATGGTTAAGGATTGGTTAAGCTGTCCAAATAAATGGAAGTCAATGCAGAGTCCTGTATGTGTTAGTGTATGTTCTTACCTTGAACAGGCCGTGCTTGTGGCCGTGCTGGCCCAGCCACACTCCACTGCCGGGGGTAAGCTCCATCTGAGGAGGGTCTATCACCCGCTCATAAATCCTGCGAACAACAAACCAGAAGACAAGATTTGGTTATGATAACGACAAAAAAACACATTTCACTTTTTGTCCTAGTCTGGCAGGAACACTTATCCTGCACAGTTGAATACCAGAGTAAATCCATCAGTCTATGTGCATGTCCACTCCCTCCTGCACACAGTGTAGAGCATGCTTGTTCTCCTCAAGCATGACAGCCAGTTTCGCCCCAAGGCTCTCTAACACTTTAAAGATATCTGGACGTGGCATGTAGGCTGGATTAAACATCAAACTACTGACATAAATACAAACAAGCTTTGGCATTATTAAAAGCAAACATCCTCAGAGTCATTCAGCTCCATCTCCGCTGCACTGAGGTGGGCTTTATAATGCCAGTGAGCTTGGGTGGGTCTCTGGATGTCAAAGAATAATTTGTCGGTCTCTACCCTCCTCCTCACAATGTGAGTGCATGCAGGGACACATGCTCAGCATGACAGGATGATTTCTCTCTTTGTCTCTTTTCATTATGAGGGCATTCTGTGCTTGTTCTCCATGACAGATTTAGTACAATGATGGCTTCAACAACATGATAAGCTTTACCTAAAAGAACAAAAACATTTTGTCCATGCTCAACAAAGTCAAAGTATTCATACCAAATAAACCTATTTTTCCCAAATCAAAGCAAAGCATAGAAAATTCGACTCAGAAGGTCAAAGGTCAGCAGCTGGGCAGGTAGCTTGTCTTGATATATGACCATATTGATCCTCTGCACATAAATCATTGTCATTTTAAGTATTTTAATCCCTCCAGCTCTCAAGCTGACAGAGATATCTATTAGTTTTTTTGTTTTGCTACCCACAATGTCATTAACATCACATTTAGCTTTGAGTTTTGGTTTGTCTGTACATAATATTGTTTACTAAAGGTTGTCACCAACCCAAACATATAAAATCACGCACAGCTAATCAAGTTACTTGGCCAGCCCAGAGAAAAGGGAAGAGAATTAGCAAGGAAACAACACAGCAGTGTTCAAACTTGTAATGGCTTGTCTCAGCTCAGCATGGATTGGCTTGTTTACCTGTCAATCTTAATCACGCCTGCCTGCTTGCCTGCAGGTGCATGCTGCAGGTCTTACCTGCCTCGGGATACAGAACTCAACACTTCACCAGACACACAGAAGCAGCTACAAGGTATACAGTAAGTCACAGCAGAGATGGTAGAGAAACTTAGACCAGAATACACAGTCCCTTTGACCTCCGGAGCAAAAGCTACTGAGTTAAGCAAGTGAATGGATTTGGCCGTGCAGCAAAAAAAGAGATGGACAGCAAATGAAGCAAAACTCTGGTAAACATTGGTGCCACTTTTCAGTGATGGAGCCAGCTGAAGGACATGAAATGATCAAAAGTGACACTGAAGTAAAAGTAGCAATTTTTCTGCTGGACAGGTAAATATGTGTGAATTGTATGTGCTGTGATTTCTGTGTTGTCCAGACCAATTTAGTCATAGTATGTGTGTTTTGTGTGTGTTGCTTGTGTGTGTTTGTGCCGTGTGTGAGTGCAGTAACGTGTGCATTTAGGTTTGTGGAGGCATGACTTTCAGGGAGGTGGTGAGTGGGAGTGTGTGTGTGTGTGTACTTTGGAACATAAGTCTCAAACTAAAAACATGCAGAACATTTCAATGTGGAGCCTTCTCTCAGCCTAAAAGCTATTTTCAGTGAGAGGATGTCTCAAACATGTCACATCAAATGTACCAAATTGCAGAAGAATATGTCAAAATATCCAAGTAACTCTGTAAATGAATCCTTACCATGAAAATTAAGAAACTATTTATGTATTTTAGTTATTATCCATTAGAAGCATCCTGTAAGTGACACTTAACTGGCTTTTGTTTCCAATGACATATAAATGCATATTTTATTCTGCACTTAGCTGATGCATAAAAGCTGCAGAGCCCTAAATGCTGTTTATGCTGCACCATTCTGATTCCTCACCTGCTGGGTGAGCCATCACCGAGGTAAAGAATGTAGAGGTCATGTGATTACATTCTATTTTGTTTCCACCAACCTCTCCCCACCTTTTCTTTCTTCACCTTCCCATCTTGTCAGCAGCTCAGCAGCAGTGAAGAGCAGATGATTAACATAAGAAATGCCCAGAAGGGGTGATGAAGATGACGCCAATTAGAATTGTGATGCTCATGGGCATGTTTGCATGGTCTGACACCACAGGCTATCAGCTACTAATTATAGAGGATATACTGTAAAGCAGTCAGCATACTGTATAGTACGTGTCACTGTGCTTTCTGATCAACATAATGCAGGATTCAATACAGAAGAGTGTATAATTAATTGCATTAAATGAATTGGAAAAATGTAATGTCAAAAAAAATAAACATACTGATAGCTTTGTGTTATTTTATACATGTTTTGATTAATCAGACCCCAGATGAATTGAGGTTGGTGTGAAAGTTAAGTGTGAACGTTTTTTTTTTTTTGTCTCTGTGATACAAAAGCTGTGTTAACAGCTTTTGCCTTTTACGACAATAACTTTTGAAAATAGTTGCATTATGTCATGACCTGTATTTACATACAGTTATTGTCATCATATGTGTGGGAAATGAAAGACTAACAAAGAGAGACCAACTTCCCAGAAAGGTATATTTACTCCTGTTTGCCATGGAAAAAACTCCAATCATTGACTGACACAACATTGATTAACACAATGTGAGTTTGTTTGGCTTCTTCTAAACATAAAAACAGCTGCTATTCTGTTTTATTTTTGAGCAGCAGCTGCTCAAGGCGTGTTTGTGGCCATATAAATGCTGGGACCTGTTCTATTAAATCACAGTTGTTGAGACAACAATAAGCATTAGTGTCTCCAAATCAACCAGGACAGAAATCCTCAACAGTATAGCTTTAATTTGGCATTGAAAGCTTGTTGGACGTAGAGAAGCTTGAAGGAAATACATAATACAGCAGAGCCAGATGAACCAGACCCATCACTTCATCCATAACCAGTTAAATAGGGCAACAGTGCTCCACTTTTACACTGCCCCTCTTAACCTTGATTGGTATCTGTGGGTATGTGAATGTGAGTGAGACAGATAGAGACCCACATCTACATCAACAAACACTAAATAAAGCCTCAAACATGATCCACAGCCAACCTATACAAAACCCCAAAACTAATAGCTCTCATATTCATAAGTGAGACTAGTGAGATATGAAGTCAGACATTGGGAGTCAAAGTCCTGATTGAATCACTTAGCCCACTGTGGGTAAAATTCTCAAACCTGCCCATTAACTCTCTGCCAACAGCAAAGCTGTTTGTGGTTTGTGTCATGTCACAGAAGACGAGTGGGAGATCTGTGGGATCGGTGGTTACTAATATGTTGGGCAGGAAAACTTGCAAAATGTGCGTGTAATTCAGGCTAGTGTTTGATAACCTTTTATCGTCCAGTAAATAATATGAATTATCAGAGAACATATACATTCATCTTCAAATAGATTCAGTTAATTGAGCACAAATACATTGTGTGCGACTAAATGACGACCTTGAGCTTTTGTACTTTGTACTGTATTTCTTGGTGGAGAAAATATTTTGTAAAAGATTCAAAGACTGCTTAAACTAAGCTCTGTTAACAATGTGGGTGCTGTACTGACCCCTCACAGTCCAGCACATGTTAACTTCTGTGTCTTACAGGAACACATTTTGTGAAGTGAAAGAACCATTTTGAGGAAACATAAAAGATACCGGAATTATATTTCCTTCCTTAATCTAGCTGGGAGAGAACATTCTGTTTTGGATTTACTCCTAACTTTCCCCTTTTCTCCATTATTTCCTGGGTGACATGACTTCGTGAGGAGTGCAGGTTCTGTCGGGAACAAAAACTGACTGTCTTTGAACTGAGCTAATAAAACCTTGATATTCACCATGATGCATCCTGGTGAGCAAGCATAATAACCAATCCAAAACACACAATACTCTCATGCAATTGTGGGGAGCAAAAAAGCTCATGATCTATTATGAACAAATCACACACAGATTAACGCAAGACAACCTTTCTTTTGTGAATACAAATTAGGCTGTTCTAACTCTAATGTGTTTGTAATAATTGGGATGATGCTCAGTTACAGCCCATTTGCTAAGATTTGATATGAATTCATTTAAATATGAATCTCTGCACTGTTGTGTAGAGAATGCCACTGTCAACACTGCTTATTCAAAGACTTGGTAGACCCTGTTGTTATTCTTCTAAATTATTTACAATTACAACTACAATTAAAGAGTGGACCCAAATCATCTGCATTTCAATGGACATAAACTAGCTCAGCGACTGGTCCATTATAATATATAATATAATAATCCATTACACAGTTTACGAGTTAAAGACAACTCTTCAACACGTTCATCTTCAGGTATGTGACTGATCACATCACAGGAGATCACAAATGAGCCTGGAGCCAACAGAGGGAAGTCTGTGTTACATCTTTTGTTAACACTTCTCTGACAAAAAAACAAAATAACAGTAGAATATCATGCAGTAGAGAGTCTGTTAAAATAGCTTCAGCTGTAGAGGAATTACAGTGAGGCAGTGTTTCCAGAATATCACACAATATGCACACACATACATGATACTTTAATAAAGACATCACATTTTCTTTAAATGGGAAAGTTAATTAATTGGATTATATCGATTTTGTGCATTATGCTTTAAACATTTTGATATCATGTGGAATCAATGGGTTATCTTTTGGTCTGTTGCTGTGTTGCACAGCGGAATGCACTTTTGTTCTTTTCCTTGACTTCAGTGGAAGTATTATATTCAGGCAGCTGTCATTGCATCTCTGCAGCATCTACCTCTAAAAGGGCATCCGTCAGTCTCTCTCATACTTCTGAAGTGATATGGATGAATCAAACTGTTCCAGCTGCACTCAAACTGGAGCTCTGCCTCCCACAGTGCATGAAATATGTCTACATTATGCACTGAGAGGACATGCCTGCAATTTGAGTGTGCCCATTTCAATGTTAAATCCAGTCAGAGATGACATCCAGCAGGAGGAAAAACCTCCCTGACATAAATAATAGCTGAGAAAAAGGCAAGATAGGATTTTAATTTTTCAGCAATATGTCCCAACATTTTGGACCAAAAGATCCCAAAGCAAATACATTAAAGAGAAGTGGAGCACTGAACCATTGAAAAGGTTAAGGGAAATTGTGCCTGAAACTAGAGCATATCCTAATAACACAGCAGATGTATCATGTTTAATGGATAAAATGACCCAAATTCCTTTACCCCCAACTTGGCACAGGGGATATGACTTGCTTTACCTACAGTGTGTAGATGAAGATACTCTCACACTCTAATCTAGCTTTGTCACCCAATTCCCAGAGGACTTTTGCATCTGCTTCCTCTCTGTCTCAGATATTGGTAATTACTTCACCTGAACAATAACCTTACCTGTTGATAGCAGCTGCTGGCCTTTTCTGATAAGACATACAAATAAATACTGCAGATATACAGTATTTTGCATGAAACAAATGAGAGGATGTTAAAAGTGTGCAAAGGCTTGTGCCATTAACCAGAGACTCCATTTGAGCGCCTACATACAGAGCCTGAGGGCTGCAGCTGATCTGAGAGTAAGGTATGTCCACACATTTTTGTTTTGTTTTTCAAAACTCTGATTATTTTTCAAATAACAATAAAAAGAGTGTTCCAACAGCAATAAAACACATTCCTAGCTCCTGACAAAGAGCAATGGAAAAAGACCAAAAACAATACAATTGTATTAACTATTACAGTTGTATATGAGGAAAGACACAACACAAGCCAAAAAGCATTAGGTTTATTCAGAGAGTTGAAGTTTCTTTCAATAAATTTCAGATGGAAATGCAACCGAAAAAATAATGAGCATTAACAGTTGCAGCAGAGAAATAAACACTGACTGACAATTCCAGTCAGATATTAGTGGAAAAAGACTTCACCAGCACCATTCATTGACATTTAAAAGTTTCTTTAATTAGGGTGCCTTGGGCAGGAGGAGTAATTACTGGGAGAGACCTGTATGAGCTGCTGCACTGGAACTGCAGCTACACATTGATCTAAATGTGGATTATTCTACTGGAGTGGCCCCATTGATCAGTGACCCAAGGGCCACGTATAATTTCCTCTGTGCTTTCAGTGTGCACTGTGTCCTGTGCAGCGTTCACAATACAACCACCCAGTCTAACAACAAAAGAGCTTTCTGCTAAGAGATACCAACTGTATCTCAAGCCTGACGCTTGCCAAGAACAAGGGCAGAGGTTTCAAGGTTACAGACAACATCATGTGGCATTATTAACCTGATTTCAACTCATTATCATTCTTAGCACAGACCCTCATCTCAGCTGGGGCGTCAATGTTCAGGTATAATGAAGCAATGAATGTGCTCTCTTCATGTTGCTCTGCTGAGCAGAGCTGACAATGCCCTTCAGAGGAAATTAAAATGTTACACCTGAATTGCATATTTAAAGCTGCATTTAGTTCGTATACAGTATCTCCCCATGCATATCACCACTATTGATCTTATGATACCTAGAAAAACAAGAGAGATTACAGCCCATTAACAGAAACGCAAGTAGATAATCACAAAAGGATTAAGAGAAACACAGGACAAAACGGAACAAAAAGAAACAGTATTGATGAGTTGAGGTTTATTGCAACTCTATCATTAATCTAATGTTCCATTTCACTCAACAGCCTTGTTCTTGTCCTAATAATAGTTTTGGCCAAGCTGATGAGCTGCTTAGCAGGTGAGAAAAAAGAACAGACCTTCCAGCTCACTGGCCTCTTTAATGAGCAAAGCAGAATGTAATTTTCTGCCTGCTGGTCACAAAAGATGTGCGAGTTATATCATTATGAGATCTTTGAGGTAGAGAGGTTCCAATGTCTCTGCGTTTTCTTTAGTGAAAACCATTTCCACAGTAGCAACACTGTGATGGCCACAATGGACAAAAAATATAATGCACAAAAAGATTCAACAGATTTGATGGAGTGGAAATGAAGAAACAGGAAATCTGACATTAAAATATCATAGTTGCCAGTATTACAGCAAAACTACAGTCATCATTTTATTATATTACTGTAAATGTATCCTCATGAACTCACAGCCAACCTTAAACACATTCATTTATTGTTGCACTGTTTTCCTGGACTGAATCAAAATATTGTATTGCATATATATATATATATATATATATATAAATATATATATATATATATATATAATGAATGGCTTAAAGTAACCATTTGTCATTTTTAGAGCCTGATTTCTCATCTTCTGCAAACAACCCGAAGAAAATACATTTACTTTTATATCATAAAGGCAATAATAAATATAAAGAGGTTATGTTTTTGACCACACCACCTGTGAGCAGCATAACTCATAATTCAAAAATTAGGAGAAAAGGAAGGAAATCATTTCATGAATTACTCTAATACGGAATTATTAGATTTTGGTGGTGACCCAGATTTAGAAAAAAAATAATAAATTAAGCAGCCTTGGTTGAAGGTTAGTGCTCTCTGAGTGCCTTCTCTTTTAGTCAACTACTTTTTGGCTAATGGACTATGCTTTTAATATGCTAATTATATATGTTTACACACTATGACAGGAAACCCTGACAGTTGTCATGTAATTTGTCAAAAATGTATGTAAGGTAGTGGTGATCACTGGCCAGTGACATTGCATTCCTAATGAAACCAATATTGGCTCCTCTGTCAGCCACAGCAGCAGCACCTTTAGGCCACAGTTACATAGAAAACATTTATATCCATGAATTATTAATAGACCAAATGGGATGAATAATGTAGATCAGATCAAATCTTTTGCCAATCGTTTTATTAATACAGGCCAAATAAATGCTTCTTCATTATCATGTCCTCATGCTGTTCAAGCATCTGCTTGTCTAACTGTGGCAGAATCAAGCATCCACTAACAGTCACATACAACAGGTAGTATCACAAACACAGTGTGCAGACATTTGTAATCTCCACTCATAGATTTGGACAAAAGTTTTAACATTTTGAAAATGTCAAAGGTTGAACTTTTTTCTGTTCTCTTTCTTTCTTTCTTTCTTTCTTTCTGTTTCTCTTTTCTTCTAATGGACACCATTGAAGCAGAGGAACTATTAAGCACATTTTCCAAAAAAAATCCTCCGAAGATAATTAGTATTTTATTCTCACGCTAAATCATGTTGCGAGTCACCCGCGTATAGTGAGGCATGACTAACCCAAAGCCTCTTTAAGCCTCTGACTAGACACTGAACTGTAGAAAGGTGTCAATGAGGTGCAATTGTTATTCAGTTATGCATCTTCTCCATAAGTAATGCTTGCCATTGATGAACCTACAAAGTGTTTCTGTGACACCCGCATTCTCCTAACCTCAGCATAAAAAAACTGTAAATCTAGTAAATAATGTACCCTTGACAAAACCTGACAAAAATAAGCACTGTTGTTCAGACAGACAGGCATGAAAGACCAACGGCTAAGTCACTGACAATGGTACACTTATTTCTAAGAGTTTCAGCTGGTAACACATCATTTTAAAAAACAAACCTCCCAGCTCAGCTTTGAAACTTCAATCTCACTTATTTACTTCATGTGTAGCACAGAGTTTACAATCGTAATGCGGAGTTATTAGGACGAGTTCACATCTAAAACACTTGTGGAAAAACTATAGGGTAAGATAACTGTATAACAGATTCACACATATTTGAAAAAGTTACAACTTAAAAAAAAAATTTAATCCACAGTTAAAAGTATGAATCTGCAGCTGTCACATAACTCTCAAAAATACGTCACAGGGGCCCCAGCCATTGTGTATCTTGATATTTAAGATTCATCGATTGCACACACTGCGCATGCGTTCAAAGCCAGCACCGGGATGAACGAGGAAGAATTATTAAATTCTCGCCGGGGCCTTTCCGGCCCTGGCGAGTGCTCGCAGGCTCGGGAAATCCCACATTTAGGGGCCCTCCACACATTTCTGTGAAGATAGAGAATATGCTGCTCAGAAAGTAAGTAGATTTGTCGCTAGTCACTTTTTAAATACATTTAAAAATGTCGCAGGGTCTGTGAAGTCGCTAAATATCCGCACAGAAACGGCTTGAACTGTAAACGTAAACAAACAGACATTATTTCCCGGTCTTTCCCCTGGCTCAGCCCATTTTGTCTTTGTTTATGTTATTATATCCAATGTTTACAACGTCATCTTCTCTGTTTTTTTTGGTGTAACGTCAAATTAAATGCATCACATAAAGTTCTGTGCCTCAAATCTTAAAGCTCTGTTGTTGACGCGATTGTTTTTGAAAATTAAATACTATTAAATGGACTATATAACACATGGGTCCTGCACTGTTTTAGAGTCATTGAGTCACGGTAGTTGAGAGCGATGGGTCGGACACTGAACAAGCCGTGATCATGCAGCTATGGAAAATGGAAATAGAGCAGGGTGCTGATACATCTGGAGTGAATGTCGTTGAATAGCCAATCTGAAACTATTTTTTTATTTTACTAATTTATCACAAATTTAATAATTCTTCCTTGTTCATCTTGGCACTGACTCGGTGCTGGCTTTGAACACATGCACAGTGTGTGCAATCGATTTATCTTCTGCTCAATACGCAATGCCTGGGGCCCCTGTGACATATTTTTAGTATTTCCACCGGCTCTACTAGCCTTGGCACGGCACGACACGGTTTAGGTTGCATCTCCACTACAAAAAAAGTATCAACTCAACTCAACACATCCATTATTACAAGCCTGTACGTCTACTTGCCTTAAGTCAGCACATATCGCCACATATCGAATCCAACCTCCACACACACATCAAATCTGTGATCAAATCAATCAAAAAACAATATTTTGCCAATATTTTAGAGACGCCCCCAACATCTCACAAATCATGTTTCCAGGGAAGCTCATGTCTCATTAAGGGGGGCTGAGACCCCCCTGGCTCCCCGGTAGTTCACACCATGATCTTACCCCATAAAAAAACAAGTGGAAAGAAGCCAGAGGTATTTATTATGATGGTTGTGGGGTTGTTTCGCTGTAATATTAACTTATTATCACACTATTACCATTGTTATAACCAAGAAATAAGATGGTATTACTATAATACTACCTACATTAAAAATATGTATTATTGTTACACATTGTTACTGTAGTGTAATGTAAAGTGTTACACAGGTAACACATTAAATTAGTAAAACGATGAGAAGGTCTGGGTTCATCAATAACACCTGCATCTCATTTGTGTTGCTGTGAATGTCACACGTTTCTGGGAGCATCATCTCCGGGTTCTTGAATGAGAATAAGGCTATGCACAAATATTGGTCTCATTCTTGACCTTTGAATGAGCTAAATTACTGGGTTCTATTTTTTGCCCAGATCTCGCTCCATGATCACAGAAAGTGCTATCACTGAAAGATTTGAAAGTACTGCTGGGTAGAGATGGGGACTGAAAGCTACTAAATGTGCCCTGGGTTTTTGTTTTTTTCCCAGCAGGTACCCACGATGTGTCACTTAAATTATGTCACCATGAGTTAATAGTAGTTTTTAGTCAGTTAAAAGATTAGAGTTCTAAAAAATTGTTTAAATTTCAACTGTTTCACGGTATACACTGGTATTCTTTTACACGAGCATGAGTGAGTGGTCGAGCAAGGGAGGGAGTGTATGTGTGTGTTAACGTAATTACACAAGTGACAAGTTTTCTGCTACGGTGGAGTGAATTGTTCACTGTTCCAATTACTACCACATTTACGTCTTCAGCTAAACCCTTAGTGCAGTAGTGAAAAGGGTCCCCCCTTGTTTTGCTGTGTCACATGCCACTTTTCATTTAAATGGTTTGTATTTATAGAGCACTTTTCTAGTCTTGATGACAACTCAAAGTTGCTTTACACTACAGTTTTGCCATTCTCTCATTCACTCACCCATCCCAACAGCGCAGCTATGTGCAGCATGTTTTCTATCACAAATCTTTCGTTCCCACTCATACACTGCAGACACATTGGTCAGGAGCAACATGGGGTTAAGTGTCATTTAGATTAATGGACCTGGGAACTAAACCCACAAACTTCAAGTTGAAAGAAAACTTGCTCTACCACTGAGCTACAGTCTTGCAGTCTTATGAAAAATTAATATTATAATATACACAGTATATATATATATATATATATATATATATATATATATATATATATATATATATATATATATATATATATATATATATAGTTCAGCACATTATAGCAGCATGTGGGTGTATGTGTGTATATATATATATATATATATATATATATATATATATATATATATATATAAATATATATGTACACCCACATACACCCACATGCTGCTATAATGTGCTGAACTGTTTCAGAGCCATCCTCACAAAGCCTACACCTGCAGTCCTGCCAAATGTGGTAGATCCCAGGCTGTATTGTTCTTAAATTGAATGCCTGTCCTTGTGCTGTTATGATAATTGCCTCTGTGCCATATTTTCATCCAGCCTTTCCAACAACTGGTAGGATTGCTTCAATCTGTTGCTGGTGTGTGCTGTGTAAGTCCCTCCATTATGATTCATCCACAGTTCTACAGGCACCACAACCAGGACAAACTGAATATTATTGCAAAGCTGCTTAAGGGTCTGAATACAGCAACATGTGTATTATATTGATCAATGTAGAGTGGAGTTTTTGTTTCATGCTGTGGATTCTAGTTGGGCTTAATATTCACATTCTTGATAAAAGACTCTTCCCTGAACACAGTTCTCCCCGGGCAGACAAAACTAGGCAAGAGCAGTATCCCAAAGGTAGGAGCCAATGAGAAACTATATATATATATTCAAGTTAACCCTAGCTGAAGGTTATATTTTGTATCACATTTGAACACTACAGGATCCTGGGTAAACTGGGTGCCTAATTAGAAAGAAGTGAACAGCAGAGAAACAACAGCCAGTCTGCACATGAAATGACCTTCTGGGAGTAGGGGACAACCATGTGGTTGTAAATGACAGGCGGGGCCAATGTCATTTCTGCGATTAGCTACTTAGGTCCAAAACAAAGAGCCGACTCTGATTGACGAGGGCATATGTACTGAGTGTCTGCCATGAACTCAATTAGAAAAATTTGGAGATAGAAATTACACACTATATGAATCTGACCTCCACGGTGGTGCTACTGCAGGTAGTATCACACTAATGTGTATGGGGGAGAGTAATCACTTCCAGTAACTGAACAAGTTTAAATGAAATGCTTTTGAAAGTGAGGGATGGGGGAGGCAGAGGACGGATAAAGTCATTGACTCTGTGTTAGGCAATGCACTGCAGCCATCTTCTCACCCCACACATCTGAATGCAGCAATATTTTGTATTTCAATATTCATCATCATTATTTCTTAATGTCCAGTCTATGAAATGTTCTGAAACAAATGAATGAAATGCTGAAGCAAAACAGAAAATTAGTTTTTTATCTGGACAGAGAAAGCATAGTATTTTTCCCCAGAGAGCTGCAGAAATATAACTGCAGTTTTTGGGCTGGATGTCAGTGACTGTGACTGTTAGTCACAAACAATGCATTTGTAGAAGAGAGAGAGAGGGAGAGAGAGAGAGAGAGACAAGGTATTGTGATGTTGGACATCGGGCACAGCTACACCTGCATTTACAACAGCAAAAACAGAGTCAGTGTGATCACTTTATGTGCTTGGAAATATGACCCTGCTCTTTTTCTACTCTGTACATATAGGTTTCAAATGCCTAATTTAATAGTTTAGCCTTTTGCTCTTGTTGATCAGACATGTACTACATCAACCTCACCTGACTTGTTAATCAGTGTCATATAGAAATTGGAAGAACTCTCTTAACAGAAAACCCTTTGTCCATCTGCCACCCAGTGATTTCAGGTGAAAGTGAAGATATCAAGTATCTGCTGGTCTTGGTCAAGTGTTGTTTAGGTGTAAACCAACTGTTGATGTGGAACTGATTGACATTGGGGTGTTAGCAAATACTGGAGAGATGTGCCTTTGAATGGGCTGACATGATGAGGTTTAAGGCAAACCACATTAATCCGACACATCATTACTGACAGAGAGACTGAATGTTGTCAGATAAGATGAGAACAAGTCCACAGCCTGAAGGAGATCATACAAGTCTCCTCCAAGCTGACTTCACCACTTCTAAATCTTTAAATACAACATTTATAATTGATTTTAACGCTGGCAATTCTGATGGTAACGATAATTATTGTGTGCCATATTATGATGAATACATGGAATGTTACATGAATGGTACATGAAGTATTTAAGCAATACATATCCTTTTATTCACTGACAAGCATCATTCAAGCTGAAGGTAACACTGCCTAGGCACCCTCTCAGCATGTCTCCCTTCTGTGATGTTTTCCACCCATCAATCTCAGACAAGGACGCAAGCGTAGAAAAAAGAGGGAGCATTTCCATGAACTCTCCAGTTTCTGATCCACCACCGGATTAAACCCAAATCCTAACCCAAAATCCTTCACAGCATCTCACACACTGCAGTCAAACAAAATGACGGATAGAAATTGAAACTGTTGACCTGCAAAAAGCCAGAGGATTTATTTCTTGTAACCAACCATGTCAAAGACACAGGCGTGGCAGGGATATTCAACAGGATCAAGTCAGTCAAACTGAGGAACATGTTGGTGTTTGTTGTTTGCATACAGAGCAAATCTGAAATATTCTGTAAAAGCAGTTTCTGATTAAAATTGAAGTGATTCACGTGTCAATGTTTTGTTTTGTTTTTTAAGAAAAAGGGTGCATGTGGAGGAATATGCATACAAGAAAGCAGATGTTAAACATCTATATATCAGACTGTATAAATGGACAGCTAGTAAAGAGTAAAACACAGATGACAAATCATTTTTTTCTCAACTGGTACAGCATGGAAAATCCAGAGAGGAGATACAGGGGAAATCTGTCTTTAAATTCCAGGAACGTCTGTGTGTGTGTGGTTGTGTTATTTGCATATCTCTTGATTTCAAACTTCACAGATATCAAGAACTTCACTCTTGATATCAACAACATCACTCTAAACTGCTAAACTGTCAGCACAATTCCACTGGTTTCACTTAGACATCATTCACAGTCACAGTTTTGCAGATCCCTGAACATGAATTGCATCAATTAGCACACTTTATTCACCTCAAAACCCTAACCTTCAAAATGTAACACACTGATAACCATTTAGTTTCACTCTTATTGTCAGGGGAGAAACTAGGTCTCATGTGAATCATACTGAATATTTTTTACCTTTTTCTGCCTTTGCACTGATTTTCTTTGCAGTGTTTTGCCACATAGTACAGACAATATTGCTGGGCGGCATGCCAGTTGATACCAAAACCTGGTATTATTATCATCATTCTTTACTTTTTATTAAATAATTTTTTCATATAACACAAGACAGGGATATCAAAAAGATTATATGGCACAGGGAAACATTGTTCAAGGAAGGACCCTTTGAAAATGTGAAAAAAAATTGTAATACCATCATATCAAACCACCCAGCTCTAGCGTAAAATATGAATGATTTGTAGAGCATTTGCATGAAGTACTGTTAATGCTACTTGAGGTCATGCAACCCCTCACTTCACCAAAGCAGGAAAAAGGAAACTTATTTCCACACACTTGAATATGTGTATGTGTGTATTGGTTTTGGTGGGAGATACAAACATTTGCCAATTGCAAAATTGCTATAAAACAATGCATTTATCGAATAAATATTATTTCATGTTACTCTGTTATGTGAATCCAGATGTGAAAGAAATTCACAAAGAATGCATTTGCACAATTGTGCAATGCGTTGATGACACGGGGAAACTTTGTCGTGCGCCTCGCAACTGAACTGTCCAATGCACAAATGTCCAATGCACAAATGTCCAATGCACAACGCTGTCCAATGTACAACGTGTTAAACAGTTTTAAGTTTAAAGAAAGAATTACTCTCTATTGAGTTATAAATTAAAAATAAAGGGATTTTATCTTTAATTTCAAGAGCGGATTCAATTTCTGGTTGTCAATTAACACATTTTCTCACTTGTTAGAATTCACATTTTTTAGTGGGCATGTGTGTGTTGTTATTCAGCACCGTTTTCTGTGTGCGTTCCGGGACCTGTGTCCTCTCGTCATCCCTGCGCTGTCATATGTAAACTTTGCGTTCCGGCACCTTATGAATTACAAATGACGCACTGGTTGTAGGCTATACCTGGTCATATTGCTGTTGGTTATGTTTAACGTGATGATTACATGCTCCGCGAATAGATTATAGGATGATACATGCGTTTTTAGTATAGTGTGCAGGCATAAAATGCCCCTGATAGTGTGTCATCAAGAAAGCAAGCATCAACAAAGCAAGAACTGTGAAGGGCAGAGAAATTAAATTGTAAAAGTTCACCTGAAGACGTGAGGATTGACTGTGCACTCTCATATTTACAGATAGATAAAACAATTTAATGAGCCTTGAAATAATAATAATAATATGCTGTTAAGTGCACAAATTAAATTGCTTTAAGACTAATGACTCTGGCAATTTGCTATTAATGGAGAAATTATTTCCAATACTTAAATGGAGTGAGATGATGATTTAAGCATGGATGTGATTTTCAGTTTTTTTTTCTGTTTTTTGTTCGCCACCTTGTGCAAAGTTGCTATCAAAGACACATTTATTTGCTTTAAGTAGTGTGAGATCAAGCAGGGGAAGAATATATAGATTTCATTGTTTTGTGCAGGATTACTCAATCAGCCTTTGTTATAGGGCTGCCCTGCTCAAGGAAGTCCTCAGAACTTCAGAGTTTGTGCTTTTACTTTGCTCTCTGGAGTAAAATCATTCTACTGCATCAAGGCTTTCTGTCCACTTGGTGAAGAAGTCTGTGACAGGTCTGTGGCAGGTACACACGTGCTCTTTAGTAAAGATAATGTAACACTAAACAATCCAGTTGTAGCTGGTGTGAATTTTAAAATTGTAGTAAACAATTATTTTCATTCTTTCAGAGAAATTCCCTTCACACCCAAGGATTGTAGATAGTAGAGTTTATAAGCATCGATAGATGCAGAGCCGAGATTGTATCTATTAATAATATTCACAGATTTTATATTTTTATAAATTTAGTATACAGTTAAGTATTTTACTGAGTACACACATTACTTTTATGTTTCATATTTGCATTAGTGCATTTTCTTACTATTGTTTCTTCAATTCCTTTTCCTACACTGCATATTGATTGATTTTTTTCAGATTCTTGTCTCACACTTGTATGGTTATCTGTGCATTATTATTTATTATTGTTATTGTTATTGTTATTATTATTATTGTTATTATTAGTACTACCTCCAGATCTTTCACTGCAACGTCATGCCCTGTGTGCACACAAATGTGTGAAGACAACTAGTTTCATGTGTAGTCCTGACAAAAGCATACAAAAATGACAAAAAGCCACATGTTGATATGTGACCAGCCACAAGAAAACCAACAACAAGTCGAGTAAACAAAGAAATGCTACGGAAGAACAAGCCGCAATGTGTAGCTGCAAACTTTCTCCAGAGCTTATGTACAACATACAGATAGATTCTATAACTGCCAAAAGAGAGTGGCAGGACATGAGAATAATTGGACACCTCAAGGCGAACAGATGCACTACACCCTATATTTTATTTTATTTGATATTAGAAATATGTATCTATCATGGATCCTTCTAACTCTTAAATATATTACCTTTCTTGTTTTTCATTTTTATGAAATGTATATTCTTGATTCATTTTATTTTTCACTGGGAACCCCCTGGGACCTCTTCATATAACCATCAAGGTCCCTAGACATGCTTGATAACTGTTCAAATATCGGTAATTGATAATTGTTCAAACAACTACAAAGGGCTAACAGATGTCAGTGACAGCTAGACCAGGAGGGGGTTGGACTATGTAAATGTGATGACACTGAAGAAGATGTAAATCTTTGAGGCTAAAATCTTCCCTAAACCGGTTTTAAGGAGTGTCTGCATTCAAATGGCCACATCTTCTTCAAATATGTTCAGATTTCCATGTGATAGCCATTGTTGGGAATCTTAGAAATCACATTTCAGTAAATGTAAGTGACAAGATACATTATTGGTCAGACAAGTGAGTGACTCACTAAATGAAAATGTGTTTTAACGCTGAAATGTGCATACTGACTTACAGCTTCCTATCACTCCAACACCTTTAAATAATGAATTACTTTTAACCAACTCATTTAATGTACCCCATATATTTTTTGATCTCTTCTTCCTAATAACACTCTGATGTTCTTTTTTATCTTCACTACGTTCTCCTATCAAAACATACAGAGATAATTAATCAACAAACCATCAGCCTGATGGGAGTAATAGGTGTCTGGAAAGTCCTGTCTGTGTATCATGCAGCCTTGTATCCACAAGATGACAGATCACTGCCTCTACTCAAATGTACACTTCTCGCACAGGGTGTCTCTCTAACAGCTATACTGGGGAAACATGTGATGTCTTGCTGGCTCTCAAGAGGAAGTGTGAGAGTTGAGACAGATTGCCACAGCTGAGGTGCATGTTTATAGATCCGTTCTGACAGAGTGCTCCTTTAGAAAAGAGCCTTCATTGGCCAATCGATGAGGCAATTATAACATTGTTACCTTCAAATTCATAATGGAACAGTGTGAGCAGCACACATCCTGTAGGCTATATAGAGATAAAGCCTCTCTTGTTCACTGTGGTGTTAATGAATACATTTGGTTTTTACTTTGGTTAACAGTCACAATGAGAAAACACAATTCAGGAGCAGCATGGTTAATATTCACTGTTTGACAAGTATTTCTAGGTGTTCAATTTGTATATTACCTGTTACAGTCAACATGAAGCAGTAGGTGGGAGGCACTGATGGTGAGGGCGATCTTATGCCACTGTCCATCAGCCAGGCGGTAAGGAAAGGACTCAGAGCGCGGCTTGCCTTTGAAGCGGTAGTGGTAGCGGATCTCTTCTCTCACACCGCTGCTCTCCAGCTCAAAGTAACTGCAGAGGAAGCGATAAGGTCAAAGGTAAGACACTTGAGGTGCATGGTCTCGTGGGAGAAAGTCCCCATTCAGGTACAATTATTACCTTAAAGGTCCAGTGAGTAACATTTCAGAGAGTTTACTGGCATAAACTAAATATGCTGCGCATAAGTATGTGTTGTATAGGTGTATAGTAGAGGCTGCCATGTTGTGCAGACATGTTTCTACAGATACCCCCTTTGGTCGTACAGTAGATTGTGAAGTGGAAGCTTTCTATTTAAATAAAATGCAAAAGCCACCATATTTCATTGGATGTCAGTAATTCTTACAAACTGGACCTTTAATTCATGGGAAAGAAAAACAAATGTATACACTGTAATACACTGGGATACGACGTTACGAAGATATTAAATCCGTAGTTATTTATAAACAGTGTCACAACAATTTTTTCCAGCAAACAGGGCTCGCTTTCCATTGTTGCAGCACATGTGATATAAGCATACATTGCTTTAGAGTCAAGTGGTCAAAAAAAAGGAGGAAAAACCAAGAATGAACATGTTCTACAAATTAATTATCTAAAGTAATTTGCTTTCAGACACTTTTTCATTCACGACTTTGTCAAGGATGAATTAACCCGAATGTAAAGCTTAATAGAGCATCACTGGTGGGCATGCATGTTAATACAAGCTTTCTCCAGGTAACGTGAAAGACCCCAATGACAGCAGAAACACGGAAGACCATTTGGAATAGGAACCACTCCACATTTTACTACTGATTTGCAGTGTAAAGTAAAAAGATCCATTTTGTTTAGTTTGTTTAACCATGCACAGAAAAGGATAATATTTGTGATATTTATTTCAACCACTCTCCTCACTTTGTGGTGTAACTGCAGGTGATTGACCTGCAGCTCGTCTCTGCACCATGTGCGCTCCACACTCCACCCTCACAGCCAACAGCCGCAGGCAACCAGTCATGACATTTCAGCTTCCCTGCAGCTGTAAATGACCCCAGTACTGGAACCTCTGCCCCCTCAGCACACACACACACACTATGTGGCAAAAGCAGTTCTCGCATAGCACAAATGTAGCTGGAACTTTTCCTATCCCAATATATTCTCACACACAGACGTGCATGCATGCACACAAGCACACACAAACAGGGATCAAGCTCATTCATTATCGAACCTCAACAGCTCTCATGCATATTTATGGAATGTGAGAATGGACCCACTCCCCAGAATATCAATCAAGGCTGTGGGGCAGCAAATGTATCCATGAAACTGAGGAGAAAAACTCATAAGAACTCAAACTAATTTGCCCAACACATCATTGTGTAGGATAAAATATTTGCACACTTTGCAGGTAAATATTAGAGTTGATGTCCTTGGAGCTCAAAGACATGGCATGATGATGCAGCACTACATTACAGTCTCTGCATATGAGATGTAAGAGAAGGAGGTGTCTATCATCTGTAATATTGTATTCATTATTCACAGAGATCAATGGATGTGCCAACATTGCAAAAAACCACTGTGTGTCACATAAGCACTGAGATGTTTAGGCAGGTTGTAAACAAGCCCAACAACAGTTTAGACAGCTTTTCTAACCCACTTATTTCTAATCTAAAGCCAAAGTCTTATCAATGATTCCTGATTGCAAAAGGAAATTGTGTACACAAATAAAATAGCAATAGTAGAGTAGGTCAGAGGTGATTGGTCTCCTACAACAAGATGACGTTTGGATAATTTACCCTGGTTTGCTTTTCCAATTAATATAAGTTTGGTGGCTTTTTCTCAAGACAACAGGTCAGAAAACACTATTTAATGTGTGTTTCTGGATCTCATCATCAAGTTAAATCCACACCACTATCATTGTTAAATGGGCAAATGTGATGGTTTTACTTGGTTATAAGCTTTAAAACACCTGTACTGTTAATCTATTAGTTCATGATCCAATTAGCCAGTCATTTTGCAGCATCAAAATCATCACTCACTAAAACTATGATGTCTTTTACTCAAAATGAAACAATAATTTACAAAATGGCCATAATCGTGTACTATCATATTGTAAAAGACCTGAAGCTAGAGATTGAGATCATCAAGTCCCTCATAAAAATGTTCACCAATGTTAAAAATTAACTGCAAAACGGTTTGATTTTTCCCATAGATTCACACATCCATTATGCATGTACAGCCTATGACAGTGGCCAATCAGCCCCCCCACATAGCCGGTTGTACAAGAACTAAAACAATTATCACACAAAATTAGCAAGCATCACGGTGAGAAATTTTTTTCAACATTAAATTGCATTTACACACACACTGAACAGTGGCTATTAAAAAAAAAAGAGAGAGAGGGGCAGAGTCAGAATGGGTACACCTGGCCAGTGTGAATGCCCTTCTACTGCATGTCATCAGAAATTAAATGAATACATCACTCTGTGGCTGCACTGGGCACAGACCTGACAGCTTGTTTTCATCATGCTGCAAGAGACAGAGCTTCTGATACTTGTCAGCTGGAGAAGAATCATTTGCATCAATCCAGTAAAAATGAGAACAGTAGCTCTCCAGCTTAGCCTCCTCCATTGATAGAAGCTTCCTAAGGGCAGCAAGAAACCTGGAATATCTGAACGAGCACTATCCTAATGTGACTCATAAAATAATCATGAAAGGCATTAGTCCACTTCACAACGAGCATTTGTTTTATGAAGCATTTAGTGGTAGCTATTGTATCCCTGAATTACAGAATATTTAATGAAGGAGAATAATATATTGACAAGCAGACCATTTATAATGAATAGTATAGCCTGGCAGACACTAAAAATTATATATCTGTTTTGCTGGCTCTCTGCACAAAAATATAAACAATGAGCCTTATCACCACTTAAAAGTTGTCTTTTCATTGCTGATAATTTCACAACTTTCATTTTACAATGCTGCCTTTTGAATAATAGTAACTGCATATATCTAATAGACCTACATAAGTATTCATAGCTTGCAAAAGAAAAAAAAAATATGTTTGCACATCAAAGAAAATGGAAAATGTAGACTAGCAATGGGAATGAAAAGACTGCTCTATGATTAAAATCTGTTACATTTTGATGTGATAGCTAAACCACTGTGTATGCCAATATCTTTGGGGGAGAAAAAAAAATCTAAAAGATTGACCTCAAGTTGTAATAAAATGTAACCCTAGTGAAACAAGTGCTTAGATTTTTATTTCAAAGCTGTAGAAACAGGTTTGCAGGGTAAAGGAAAAGACATGGATTATACAGGAAGAGTGTCTTTCTTTACATTCAATCAAGTTGTAAAACTGTTTTGTCTTTAACCAGATAACATTGACAAAGACACAAATTGGTCATATAAACACCTCAATGGACAGCTTTACAGTCTATAATGGATGATGGAGAACTATGGCGGACACGATAATGATGATGATGATGTTCCCAGTCTGTGAATGTGGACAAAGCAGGAACACAGGCTGAAATTTCCTTTTCATTATTTCTAGTAAAACACACAACAGTTGTCTCGGAAAGAAACAAATGTTATTTTTCTCCTTTCCATTTTCAACAGTCTGTGTCAGTAAGAACATAAATCAGATATAACTTTCATGTTTTCAGTTCAGGTTCCACAGCAAAAGAATAAAGTTAACCTATACCTCTACATCTACATCTACACCTCACCAACCCCTCGTTATACCACGGATGTCTAATTTCTAAATAGTAAAAATGGGATGGGAAGGTTTATTCTTTGGTGGAGGTAAAAACAGTAACTGCACAAAGAAAGCGGCGACTTTAAAAGTACATTCTAAACATGCAATTCAATTACCAAACGATGTCTGGTCAGTTCCAAATTCATTTAGCAATGTGCCAACAAAACAAACCAGTCAGAACTATCTTCAGTGAGAAGAACAATAATGATACAAGATACAAACTACAGAAAAAGCTACTGTATATCCCCAAACAAGGTGTTGAGAGACCATTTACAAAAAGTGAACATAAGCCGCGTTTCCACCGAACGGATTGGTATGGTACGGTGCATATTTTTTGTGTTTATATTAGAAATAGTACCAAAATAACTAGCCCCAACCATTCCATTTTTCGGTACCCTTCCCTTGGGGTACCAAGAGTACTGGTGCATTATGGTACAGGTTGGGCTAGACCCACAACAGTTGATTGGGCAGAAAAGTGTCACTCGCCTGAAACCAGTGTTTTTTCAATCCACGCAGTCTATTCTCATGCAAAGCTTGACATCTTGTTGAGACACTGGTATTACATCACGCAACATATCTCGCTGATGCAGCCATCAGGCACAGCCCACACCCTGCCTACCAAGTGAAGGTACCATTCTCAGTTGAAACGCAAGCCTGACCCAGGGCTTTACTGTTCCAAACAGTACCGTATACTGTTTGGAATGGTAAAGCCCTGGGTCAGGCTTGCATCCAATCCAAACTGTACAATGATATGTACCGGCTATGGTTTTCCAGTTCTTCTGAATGTCTGACTGTGTACTGAATCACCATGTGTCAGTTTGATTTGTAACATTTTCCTCAGGAATGAATGGTCTATATACCTAATTTCAGAATTTATTTGATAACTCCCTCTTGAAGGTAAATAAACTATGACATTTACTAAAAAATACATTAAATATGAGTGGACACCGGTGTGATTGACAGCTGGCATTGTCTAATGGGAGCCTGGTTGAAGGTGACACCTCTGAACTTCCATTTGCAAAACACCAGCAAGTATAGAATGAAGGAACAACAACGTCACCAATGTCTCCCCATATTTCTTTCAGTATTATAAATATGCTGAAGTAAGGAGAGATTTATTACTTACAAACTTGTAAGTAATAAATAAACAGTCACTGAGACAGGGTTACAGACTGTGTCTCCAAAGAAGGAGACTGGGGGCTTCAGGAAGAGTCTCAGGAGTTCAGTGACAGCTCTGGGAAGCAGCTGTTGAGTTGACAAGTGGTCTTCATCAAAATGCACAGGCATCATCCGTAAGAGAAAAGTTTTGGAAATGAATGGCTGACCGAGAATGCTGGGTTGGCTGTATATCATCCTGTCCTTTTTCTTCACACCCCTGGTGTCATGCAGTTATTTTATGGAAGGCAGCTGACAGCCAATTATCTGCTCAGTGAGGAGGTCAACACTCGGAGCTTGTCCGCACATTGGGAGGAGGAGGTGGTAAACCAGATACTATGATAGAAAAATGCACTGATGCCTACACCTACTGACCTGGAAAATGTGACCAGGATTGATGGAGAGGCACTGCGCATCAGTTGTCACAGACGGACTATCCTTGATGGGAGTTTTGGGATTTAGTAGATTTTCCTCATCCCAGAGTTTGATAGTAGATAGATGTGAACTTTTTTTTAGCTGAACCTATTATATCTGAATCAAAATGATTTGATCAGCAGAAGGTAATAGATTCTCGTTTCCCCAAGTGTTATCGGGTAATACCATTAGCAGCACGGCATGCACCAGTTCAGGTTCTTGTTTGCTTCAAGGCAAGCATTCTGAAATGCTGTTTCTCCAAAGATCTAATTTTGACAACCGACAACTGTAAAGTATTGTAAGGTCAATGTGGCAGTGGGGTATAGTTAGAGCGGCGACTGCTGGAGGAGAGGGAGGAGTGGCTCAGCCGGTGATCAGACAGCTGGACAGAATCAGGTAATCAGTCAATTGGGATTCAAATATTGAAAAACTGAAATATTGTATATAATGTAAGTAAGAGACTAGAGTTCTCAACGGGTCAGGCCGAAAAAACATGAAAATGAGTCAGGTTGGGTCGCCAGGTATGTTTGTTGTGAATCATCTCTGTGTGGGGAAGAGTACATCTGGCTGCCTGCTTGATGGAGAGGGTCAGACCTGATGCCTTGCATGCATAACCCCCGACACTTTGAGCATGTTAGAGCCCTTTTATGATGCTCAGCATGAACTGGAAATATCCCACTCTGTATCTTGTGCTGCTATGGGCAGAACTGCTCAGATATCACTGCCAGCAAAAGGCCAACGATACTGCACAGCTGTGAGCCGTATGTCAACAGTACGCGCACTGGTTGGGGGAAAAATGGCCAAATCCATCACCGATCTCCACAAAGCCGCAACATTCCAGTGGCCAAAATTCAACCAGTTGTGGATGCTGTCCACTGACTAAAGGCCAAATCTACAACAGTATGTGAAGTCACACCTGTTAGCTGGTACAGGAGGACCCAGATGACACAAGCCAGGAAACGGGTGCTGCGTCAACAGCAGTGGCAGCACGCGCTCCTGCTGCAAAGAAAACACCGCGGTTCGATCATTGGGAAAATGTATTCGGAGAGACAGAATCAGACTAGGATGAGGTGGACAGCTATGTATGAAACATAGAAAGGAACATAATTACAACGGAATATTTCTCCGCTGGAGAGATGAGTGTTTATTAAAACTGGGTCATCTATGTAGTAGAAATGTGAAATATCATTTGAAGTAAGTGCCTCTTGGTCGAGAAAGGCAGACAATTTTATTTTTGGTAACTCCCAGAATGCACTGCTCTCGCCTACAAGGCTACACCCCCTTCTTACTGAGTGAAGCAGACAGACCTCTAGTGCATTTTTCTATTATGCTAAATTGTACCGGGATGTACACTAAAAACCAGAGATTCAGAGTGGTGCATAGCTCATCTGATAGCGTTAGCCTTAACGCTTAGCCTTCAGGCTAACGCTATCAGCTACAAACCACAGCAGCTATCAACCACCCAGAGTTTAGAGAAGACACTGAAATGTTACATATAAGAAATATATAAGTAAGCCATTAGCAAAGTAAAGCTAACTTGTTTTCACTTGAGAATATTTGTGGTGATTGGTGTAAAATGTTAATGTTAGTCATGTTTGCTGAAGAAGTCATAATCATGAGTCATTTTCAGTGTGTGCTAACATCTCATGTTATTCATAGCCTATTAAGACAACATTAGAATGTTCACAGCTAACTCAGTTGGCAAGAAAGGCTTATGTTTTTCTGGAAAAAATTCAAATTCAAATGTATAATTGTATTCCTTGTCCAGGAGACGCATGGTTTAAAAAAGTCTTGAAGAAAATCCTTACATCACTGCTCCTCTTCCCCGACTCCACCAGCTGTGCCAAATCAGATTCTGCCACTGCTGTATGTTTCATTATTCATTTTTTGTTTGCATATTGTGTTAGACACTCCTTTAGATGTGTCTCCTTGTTAATTTTCATTTGTACTCTTGAATATGATGGCAAAACATTTTATCCTGCACTCTTTGTACACCACAGCTCAACAGTGAAGACCTGTTGAAGAAGGCTGAATAATTAGTGTTTGCTGTCATATAATTTACTGCACTTCATAAGTAAGATTTGTAGTAAATGAAATCACTTTTTATCTAATAATACTCATGGAGCATACACTAAGCTCTAGAAAATAAACCACAACCAATATGAATTTAAATTTTTAATAAAAAAAAAAAAAAGGTAACACTGATGGTAGCCCGTAGTGTTTCTCATTACCAAGCATTTTTAACTGGAAATAAAACATTATTAGCAAAATATTACCTCCCTATTAACATACTTTTAACACAACTTCACTGAGATGCAATATAAAGTGTTAACTCTAAAGGGGTAGGGGTATTAATTACACATAAAGACTATTGTAGAATCTGTCATATTTGACATAAGGAAAGTCCTGCTTCATTCTAAACCAAAAAAGAGTCAGTGGTATTAGCCACCCAAAAATTGAATTACATTTTGGAGTGTGTGATGTTTTTTTCTGTTAGAAAACTGTTCTGTGAGAAGGGCAGCTGAGAGGTTGGTGAAGGTCTCTGGGGTCTAAAGACAGGTGGACAGGTGGAGGAGCTCTGGCTGTGTCTAGGGGTGTCGGGGGATCCTGTCATTCAAACTAACAACAAACACAGTGAAGAGTGGGTGTTCAGGGTGTCTTTTTGTTGCTAGGGAGCAAGCAGAGCCTTTGTCATGCTGTGCAAATAATTTCCTTTCCTTTGGGCTTGATGTTCTTCAGAGTTTCTTCCCTGTAGGCCTCTTCAGCAGGTGTAGAGCTGCACTGTCCGATGACGTGCTTTGTTTTACAAGGCAAGCTTAAAGAAACTGAGCCAGCAACTAAAGGAGCAAATGTAGGTGTGAAAATCTCACCAACAGGATTCTGATATGCAACAGAATATTTTTGCAACAAAAATACTAAGAGAGTTGGGCTCGCTGTGCTAATCAGGCACAGATTATCAGTCATTTACATTAATCTAATTTCTTTCTATTTTACTATTATTTTCTTCATATCTATATTTGCAAGATACTGTTAGTTTTGCAGCTCATCATGTACAGTACAGTATATGGTTCAGTGTCAGAGCTCTGTAACTGATTCTTACCCTGTGATACCCAGTCTATGCTGCCTGCACTGCACCAAACAGCAGACAAAGAAACACATCATTTTACTGCATGGAAAGAAAGGAACACCTGCAATAATGGATTTTTTTTCTGGAAATGTGAGCTGAGACTGGAAATTACGAATGCATCTGGTGAACACAAACACAACTTCTAATAAACAATAATTGTGCTCCGAGACGGGGGTATCTGGTGGCCCAATGGCTAGAACAAATACAACATAATTTCCATGGTTCTTATTACACCTGTCTATTTCCTTCCTCTATCCCGCTACTGGCTGTCAAAGGCCAGTATGCCCAAATGAAAATCAGCTCTGGTTTTTGATGTATAAATAATTTGTTTTGCCTTTTTGAGGTCTGTGGGTTTGTCACATTCCTGAGCTATCTATGCAATATTTGAACAAAAATAAATTCATTCACACTGCCCTTTTAACAAGAAAGTAAATGAATACACCTTTGCAGAAACCGTTTTGATCAGGGAGGGCTGAGACACAACAATACACAGACTGTCAACATGCAGAAGTCTCCATGTTGAAATGCAAATTTCTGCAACTTAGTCAACGTGTGTTTGCTGAACGAAATTCAGAAGAATGCAAAAGAGTAATCATTCAGAAGCAGAATTTGCACTGCTTGCATCCTTTTACATAGAGAAAATTCTGCAGAGCAAAGGTCCAGCGTGTGCAGTGTAGAAACTGCTGGCCCGACTCACCTCCAGTACACATAGCAAATCAGGAGTTCAGGAGTAAAACCAGCAAATTTTCTGCATCTAACATTCATACACATATTCTATCAGACGGCAAAACAAGTAAAAAATAATTTGTAAATTTCCAAATAATATTGACAATTTTAGCATACAGTATAATCACATTACTATTCAGAAATGTAGCATCCCACCTGGTTTTGATGGTTTTTATATAAAATGTAAGTTGATTTGATATACACTGTACATTACATATTTCTTTGAAGAATCTAAATGAATAGCATCCCATAAAAAATATCCATAATAACACTTTGCTGATTGTTTAACACACATCATCATATGAAGTAGGGCTTCATATGATGATGCTCTACTTAATGCTTAATATTTATGATTTTACACGGGTTCCGGCCAGGTAAATGAGCGGCGGTCAGGTACGCTTAGAAAGAAAGATGTGAAAGTGAATGCTGAGGAGGCACCGAACACACTGGGCTTTTTGATAGACTTTCTGAAGCTGGTACAGAGCACAGCAGGAACCTTGGACTCTCCTTAGCAAGCTGCCATGTGTAAACGGCACGAAGACTGGCTCGTGTGTAAAGTGACAATACAGGACCTCCACAAGATCGCAACATTCCTCTGGCCAAAATTTAACCAGTTGAGAATGTTGTCACACTCAGACAGGAATGCCTTACATGCTCATGCCTGCACTCTTCTGCAAGCCAGGGCTGCAGGTGCACCAGATGTGGAGAGTCGAACTCTCCGGAGTAGAACCCACTCCTCCTCCTAGGCCTATTTAGAGTGCTGAGATGTTACGGTGTTTGTTCCAACTTCCGAGTGGCCTATATGTAAATGTAGAAATGACTCATTCTTGACAAAAGGCGAAAGAGCTGTGTGCGTGTGCAAATTCGAATAATGTCGGCTGTAAACGGGTTCAGGCTTTGAAAAAGCTGTCAATCAAAATGTACTTGTTGGGCTCGGGCCAAATTGTGCCTGGTTCAGGCCTTGCAGCTCTAATATGAAGTTCCTACATCAGAGCCACATTAACATGATTTTGTAGATCTAGATTTTTTATAATACAAATGAGAGATTCACTGTAACCAAGACATATTCATTTATTTCATAATCCTTTCATATTGGCAATTGTCAATCATTTTAAATAAAGGCTCACATTCAGCTAACTGCCTATCATTTTGCACTGGGCAAATATTTATGGCATCCAGCTTCCACACTACCATTCTCATACTTTTAACACAAAGTCTAGTATAGCAATTTCCTCTTTTCAATACTGCGTTTTCAACTCCTACCACATGTCAACTTTAGCTCAGCATGTTTTCTTAAAAGAGGAACCTGTAAACACTCATGAACTGAGGCACTGAGGGGGAGAGACAGACCTGCAGAATGACAAAGAGCAGGCGAATGAACAGAGCAGCTGGAGGAGCTGGCTGAGCATCTTTGGTGTTTGAGTGCTCAGGTAAGGAGAGCGGTGAGAGCCTGGACTTTTGAGTTTGTTCATCATAGCACTATTGCCACTTGCTGACAACAAGAGAGTTAGTGGGACCAAGAAACTGCTGGCTGAGATAAAATAGGCTCCTTTTGTTCTATTCAGCCTAGTGGAGCAGCAATAAAGCTTCCCTCACATTCCCCAGAGCCGGGCACAAGAAGAAAAAAAGATCTTCCGCTTTTTCAGGAGGTACAGAGAGATGCTCGCATTGAAAAGACATTTTCACTTTGAGGATGAGGAGAACGAAGGATGAGAGGACAGAGGAGAGAAGGATATTATCATACTGGAAAAGTGGAGTTGGCAGAGGGGGTGGGAGGGAAAAGAGGACGGTTTGATTTTGCAGAGCGAGAGAAAGATGAAAATGTAAAGAAGAGTGGGACTGTATGATTGGATTTTGCCCACTGGCAAAGATAGTTGTATGTTAGCTTCCTGAATGGGAGGTCTGTGCTATAATGGGGACGAATAGGCATCAGCAGAGGGCTCTAATAGGGTCTTCAGAGAGAATTCAGAGGTTCAGAACAAATCCACAGTCACAATGGAGCACAGGTCTGCACTCAGCCAGTCAAGGCTCTGTCCATCTCATCCAATGTAATTACACTCGCAGTGGTGTCATCACAAAATAACTTCAGCCTACTGCAATACGGCTTTACAACTGAATGTCTCCTTTATGATTCACAATAATAGAAAAGAGTCGGAGCAAAATAAAAAGTCTTGAATACAAAATAAATGACTGTAGGTTTATTATGTAACATTTAGTAAGACATGTCAAATATGTCAAAACAGTGTCTGTATTTCAGCTGTAAATTGTACAACAATTCACTCAAATGACTGGAAAGATACCTCTTATTTTCTAGTTCTCCATTTTTCTTTCCCTCAGAAACAGTCTCCCATCACACTGGATGATCAGCCACAAATCTTAGTTATTGTTTGTTTGTTATGGATCAACAAATCCTCGAAAGAAATTAAGCAGCTGGAAAACTTTGTTCAAATCCTGTCAACTGAGACATTTTTTGTTTTACAAGTTTTTTGTTTGTTTTAATAATGACAAAGTGCATAATTGTTTTATTCAGAAAAAGCTAAGTCTTCACACATTATATATGTTCTAAAATAGTGGCTGAGAACATGTGAAAAAAATACATGTTTAAAGAATCATGGAGTTAACCCTGAAAATAGTTTCTCTCCAGTAGTCTTTTCAAAAAAGTGTGTCTTAACTGAGTCAGATTGAGACAGAAACGAATGGAGCCTTTCGTCCATACTTAATTGTGTTAATCATTGTGCACCTAGCAGGGGAGCTTACAATGATAGAAGAAATGGAGCAATATCACTGTAAATTGTGGGGGCAGTATGGAATCAATAGTCAAATCATTCAGGAAAATGATGAAGAAGCAACCTACAGCTGCAGTGAAACAATTGTAAAGCATGCTCCCAGAACTTGCTGGCTTTTCCCTGCAGCGAGAAAACGGCTGGGGTACCCATGAGCAAGGTACCCATCCATTGCTCCCTGGGTGCTGTTGAATGGTTGCCCACTGCTTCTGTCTAGGATGGTTTCTAGTAGAGGATGGGTTAATGCAGAGAAGGAATTTACCCTGCGGGACTGATATTTAATTTAGTAATATGATGACTTACATTGTGTTTCAGTCTATTTTGGATCAAGCACAATAAAATGATCTTAGTTAGTGGAGTACAGTGCTCATTGGTGTTTTGCTGTGCCCCATTCCGTTTTTCATATAGAGGTTTTTCTTTTGGTTATACGGTACACTGCCCAGCACTAACCTTCAATGGTCACTATGTTTGTTGATGGCTGCAACTTCATACTCTGCAATGCCCTCTGGAGGAACGTCCATTACAACTCAAAAGATGCACAGAGGTATGTGGGGTAGTTATGGAGAGACGGAAATGGATAATAAATAAAAAATATAAATTAAATATAAAAATATGGTTTCATGACGCACACGAGCCATATATAGCATAACTCCTCTTCATACACAGTGTTGATATAAACTCTCTTCCCCACTGCCTTTAATTTCAGTCACAGCGCCTTTGTTTTGCTCGAAAATTTTTTGCCCCACAAATGTGTCTTACCTGGATGTAAAAACACACAGAAAACACACTTTATCTAAAATTCTTAAAAATTAGGAAATGAAGTACAGAAGAGAAAGAGGAGCAAACTCCTGGTGTGAGGCTGCAGGTGCCACTGATAAAGAGGAAGAGGGAGAGAGAGGGTGGGGGACTGCTGCTAAACTAGCTCTGTTTATGCTGTATGTTGTTAAACTACCACCAAAATGGTGAAAATGTTGCTTCTCCATGTTATCGGACCATTTATGTTCATATTCTGTACAAACACTGATGAACTGGTGACATTTGGACTTAAAGTCAACCAAAATAAAAGCAATGGAAGGGTGGAAAAGCAGTTGGGGGATACTCAAAACCTGGACCAGACCTCCATTCCCTTTTCAAAGTCAAAACATAACCAAAGTCAACAACCTTACCCCAGCTACTTATTTCTGAATAATATTAATAAAATAAGTATAGGGTGCATCTGAGTTGGGCTGTCGCCTGGTTGGAAATCTGCAAGCTACGTTTGCTGCATGGTGCATGTCACTGTGCCTGAGGGAGGAGGACAGTTCCATCAGCTAGCTCCATTTAGCCTCACTGTTGGTTGGCCAGCTTGCTGCGCGAAAATTATGCCTTCAGGTAATGTGGGGGAAAGAGAGACAGAAAGAGAGATGGGGGGACTAAAAGGCAACTCTCAAGGTTACCTTAAAAGCACAGCAGGAGGTAAAATATTTCCCTTCAACAGCAGATTATACATTAGGTATAATCTAGTAGGAAAGTGGGTTCACAGGAGGCAGATTGTAGTTGATAGGCTGCCACAAAGAAATACTAAAATATAAATTATGCATGTATCATAACTTGTATGTACACTACTAAATATTAACTGGGAATTTGTCTATTTTGCTTTGTTTTCATTATTGATGACCCACATAAGACTATGTCTGAATACCAGAAACACTAACATTCACATTTAAATTAAAATCTATACTGATACCTTGAGTTCGAAATTTTGCACAGACTGATTTACTACTAATCAGCACTTGGCAGTACCACCATAATTTGGTCAACAATGGTTAACAAATGTGTTACCAGGTACAGTGATATGAGACATATGTCTTGAATATTTTGGTCAGGTTATCACCACTTGTTGCTGAACTGGATCATTTATGAAATATGTTAGAGGGTGATCTGCAGCTGTTCTGCACTTGCAAAATACAGAATAGATTGCATCCCACATTTCTCTCCATTCAACCTAACCAGACACTGAAAATGGGCGCCCACCCTGATTCTTAAGTTTTTTATATAGATTATATCATTTATATTATTTACTGCCCATTTCCACCAAGTGCTTATACACTGTGAGAACTGTTATCAATATCATCACAATATCTGTCTCAAGCTATATAAAAAAAAAAAATTGTACTCCTGAATGCAGTCTTCAAGCCTCAAGATTCATGATATGACCCGCGCCATGACAATTTCTGAAACCAGAAATTCACAGAAGTCATCTGTTCGGGGATAGCAGCTGTCAACCACACTGGTGTCCACTGTCCACATACAGTGGAGGAAATAGGTATTTGATCCCTCATATATTTTTTTTAAGGTTCACCCACTGACAAACAAATTAACAGTCTATATTTTTAATTGTAGGTTTATTTTAACAGTGAGAGAGAGAATATCAAAAAGAAAATCCAGAAAATCACATAAAACAAAAGATTTAAATTATTTTGCAATTCATTGAGTGAAATAAGTATTTGACCCCCTATAAAAACATTACTAAGTTCTTGGTGGAGAATACCTTGTTGGCAAGTACAGAGGTCAGACATTTCTTGTAGTTGATCCCCAGGTTTGCACACATCTCAGGAGGAATTTTTGGACCACTCCTCTTTTTGGCTGTAATAGTACGGCCTTGTTTTGAGGCTGTCGCTTGGCAACTCGAAGCTTCAGCTCCCTCCACAGATTATCTATAGAAATTTAGGTCCAGATATTGGCTAGGCCTCTCCATGACCTTAATGTGCTTCATCTTAAGCCACCCCTTTGTTATGCCGTGGCTGTATGTTTAGCTGGAAGACCCATCCACGACCCATTTTTCCTGGCTGAGAGAAGGAGTTTGTCACCCAGGATTTCACGGTACAAGGCTCCATCTATCTTTCCCTCGATGCGGTGAAGTTCACTCATCCCCTTAGCAGAGAAACACCCCCAAAGCATAATGCTTCCACCTCCATATTTGACAGTGGGGATGATGTTCCTGGGGTCATAGTCTGAATTGACCACATCACCCAATCATTCTCTGAATCATTCAGGTGTTCATTGGCAAACTTCAGACAGGCCTGTACATGTGCCTTCATGAGCAGGGGCACCTTACGGGCGCTGCTGAGTTTAATCCATTACAGCGTAGTGTGTTACCGATGGTTTTCTTGGTGACTGTGGTCCCAGCTGCCTGGAGATAATTAACAAGCCCCTCCTGTGTAGTTCTGGGCCGATCTCTCACCTTTCTCATGATCATTGATGCCCCACGAGGTGAAATCTTGTGTGGAGCCCCAGACCGATGGAGACCGCAGTAATGTTATGTTTCTTCCATATTCTAATTATCACACCAACAGTCTCCTTCTCACCCAGCTTCTTGCCAATGGTCTTGTAGCCCATTCTGGCCTTGTGCAGGTCTACAATCTTGTCTCTGATGTCCTTAGTAATGTATTTGGTCTTGCCAATGATGGAGAGGTTGGTGTCTGATTGATTCATTCTGTAGACAGGTGTCTTTTATACAGGTAACAAGTTGAGATTAGGAGTACTTTATTAAAGTGAGAGGACTAGTCTGTGGAAGCCAGAATTATTTTTTGTTGGTAGGGGATCAAGTACTTATTTCACTCAATGAAATGCAAATAAATTTGTATCTTTTTTTAAATATGATTTTCTGGATTTTGTTTTTGATATTCTGTCTCTCACTGTTAAAATAAACCTACCATTAAAAGTATAGACTGTTAATTTGTTTGTTTGTGGGCAAACTTACAAAATCAGTGAGGGATCAAATAATTATTTCCTCCACTGTATATGTGCCATGCTTTATTGTATATTAAATGGAAACATAATTTACAAAATTGACATAATGTGCTATTGAAGACCCAAAAGTAGAAATTGAGACCTTTAACTCCTCAGAAAAAAATCAGCAGAGTTGCCATATATTCATTCATTTATTAATTTAGTAAATGGGTGGATAGATACCTCTGTTAAACCTGCAGGGTGGTTCCTTTTTAGGGGACTACCTTTATTTACACACTCTCCCATTGAGTATGACTTTGCCATTGTCTGGACTCCAAACAAACACATACACACACTCCCCTGCATGTTCACTTTGACTACACGTTATCCTGAAAGCTTTTACCTTCAGAGGAGAGGAGGAAAATCAATGTTGCCTGCCCTTTAAAAACAATTCACAGTTGTATAAGTGTACAGTTGTATCCCTCTACCTCCCAGGGGGCAAAGGCATGGCGGGCAAATTCAATGCAGCCACCTGGTCCCCTACAACCATCACGTTTTGCAGCATTGCAACAAATTCAACAAGACTCTCTGAAACAGCCAAGAAGAGATTACCCCCCATGTTAAAGTAATTATTTAGAGACTAAACATGTTTACCTGTTAGCTTAGTTAAGGCTATGATTTAGTTGTGCAGCAGGCAGAGTCAGAGATGTTGTTTGTATCTGCATTTATGCCGGGGTTTTTTTATGAATATTTATTTTTTCAGTAATTCATGGCCACAAAAACTCTATGTACATGGTTCATAGCATCAATTCACCATTTGATGTATTTTTTGAGCCTTTCAGTAATTAATGTTACACTAAGGTGCATGGAAAATACATGAGGATGGTCTATGTTGGGGAGTACATATTTACACGCGAACTGTGTGTCTCCTCCAAGAGGAAGGTGGAAAAGTGGTTGTGATGAGCCTAGGTGGTTGATTAACGCACGTTTTGGAGCCAAATTCAACCTGAAACCCCAGTTGTGTTTCTGAGAATATCTTTGTTGTTCATTCCCAGCCAAAAATGAAACAAACTTATCTCAATCAATCAATCACTGCAGTTTTGTTTACTCTCTGTGGGTGCTGGTTCCTGTGTGGCATAGAAGTAGGTCAAAATAGCTCATGCTCACTGATATTTGGTGACCTTTTTTGCATGTCATGTCCGGGTTTCTTAGGAATGCTATCCTTCTGCCATGAACATATGTACAACAAAACTGCACTATTCCAAAACCACCGGCTCTAGAGAGTGACCAATTTGGTTGCATATTTTTTCTGTTTTTCCCCAACGGAATTTAAAAATACAACATATTGTTCTGTTCATTCACCTTCCTGTCCCGCAGTTCTCTTGCTCTCTCTCACACACATGCACACACACTGACAACATGCTCACTTTAGTAAACCACACAACACCATAGTAAAGTATAGTAGTATTTATGATATAGTATAGTTCTACTACTCATATTTTCAATAGACTTAGTCAATAATTATTTAATAAAGTCTGCCCTGCCATTAATTGTGTTTATTGTACATTTGTATGCTGCCCTATGTTCACCATAACCACACAAAACAGTCAGGATTTTCCCTGTTTATCTAACCAGCACAGCAATGTTACCATTTAATTATATATTATACAGAGTAAACATCAACAGCCTTCCGCCATGGGTAAGACTCAATTAATATCTGGCTTTATTTTAAAATGAGAGAACTCAGTAATCTGTGGTTAAGTTGTGTGGAAAAAGAAGTTGCAAGCCAAAAAGAAGAGGAGTGTAGGTGGATTACCTGTGTTCTGACTCGTGGATGGAGAATATGACTCCTGATGTAGAGGACTTCTGCTGGACGGAAGCCAAGAAGGTAAACTCACTTTTACTCCTGAACAGCTGCACCACTTTCTCTGTGCTGTGCACTGGGGCGTGAACTGCTCTTCCAACATCTGTGGGAATAAAGTAAAGTTGAAAGAAATCATAAGCTTGAGTAAACATTTCATACACTTAATTTGCACTTGTCAAATGTGTGAATAATACTTAATAGCACTTCTGGAAATAGCTTACTCCAATATGTTATACTTTTTGGCCATCATTTCTATCAGTTATCACTATCAGCAATCACTCAGTCCTCAGCACAGCAATTTCCATCCATCCATCAATTTTCTACCACTTTCAAGACTGTGGAGTGTGGGAGGAAACTGGATAACCTGGAGAAAACCCACTCACACACAGGGAGAACATGCAAACTCCATTCAGAAAGACCCTTGTTCCGACCGGGTCGTGAACCCGAGTCTTCTTGCTGCAAAGGCAAGATGCCACAGCATTTTTTTTCCAAGTTTTAAGAAGCTTTAAGTTGAGGCAATATTGTAGTTTTAAGAAAAACTACAATATTGCTTCAACAATTCCATTAGAGATTAGAGACTATTATACTTATATCAAAGCCAGTGAAAAATCAGTTTCAATAATGATTTTCTACTATGCACAAATGCATTGTTTTCCATTTACAGAACATCAATAAGCAACAAAATAAACCTACAGTGATGATGAAAAAAGGTTTACTATAATTAGAATTATATGACTGTATTTACTCTAATCAAACATTTGCATATCTTCTAAAATAATCTGACTGTGTTGATCACTGCCTGGAAAGTAAGAAAACATGTCAGCAACAATTGAATGTGCTCATTTATCAATAGCAACAGTAGCGGCACACTGGCTGGTTTTCCACTTTGATCCAGACTAAAATCTCTCAACAACTATTTAAATATATTACTATTACGGCCTGAAGTGATCCCATGACCTTTTCTCAAGGGCCACCCTAAATGTGACATTTGTGATTGAAATGTCTCAATAACTTGTGGATTATTAGATGAGTTGTCCTCATGAAATCCAGACATTTAAAAACCATGTGGTCTTCACAAGAGTAGCAATACAGCCATTTTGTTTGTAAGCCAGCACAAGCCAAAAGGTGAGCAATTGTCTGAGAAACCAGAACCAGAGCACATATCTGTGGTCCCACAATCACAGCTGTACATGACTGAAAGTTCAATCGAGAGGAGCCTGTGGCTGTCTCAGTGCAGGGCTTTTTAAATCTCCCCTGAGTGATGGCGGCTCGCCTGGCCTCGCTCCCAGCCTCCCCACTGTCACAGCCCTGTCAATGGAGTGCCACTTTTCAAAGCTTCCCCAGTTCTCTGACATGCTGACTCTCTGGCCTCAGCCTGTCATGAGATCACTCCTTCAATTGCGCAGAAACAATGGCCCTGTTTTTGTGATGTAACGATACTGACAGCTTTTAAGCGCTTTTTTGTACCATCCCATAAAACAACAAAAAAGTGTATTGTGGCTCAAGGTCAAACAATATTACCACATTGTACCACATTATAGGCATTCAATAAAGACACATTTAATCAATACCAACAAATTGTAGCAATGAGTCTATACTCAAAACAGTCAGAAAATATGGTATGGTATGACCTTGAATGCAAATGAGAATGAGAATTGAAATGTATTTTAACTCAGCTCACAACTCACAGCACCTTTTAAAGCTGTGCCAAGACTGAAAGCTCAGTGATTCAATGGGCTAAGAGGCTACAACTAAACATCAGAATCTCTTTTTAAAAAAGGTTCTTGTTCTGACAACACTGCGGCAATTATATGAAGTTCTCTAAGTTTAAACAACTAATAACATTACGCATTACGCATGTCCAACGAATAAGGTTCCTTTGCTCAGGTTTAAGTTGAAACAAATGCCATTGGGATACTTTGGGGCACATTTTGGACACAGTAAGAGAAGAATTAGAAAAAAATAAAAATGTGGTTTATTTTAGGGATGGGACATACCACTCTTTGTGTACGATACCGATATCAGAAACTCAAGTATCTACTGATACCGATATTAGTCCAATACAGTAATTTCAGACCATTTATGAACTATGAAGCTGATTGTGCCGAGCCATCAGATTATACATTTGTATCTGTCTGATATCCAATCCAGTGATTTTGACCAGTATTAGACCGATGCTGACCGATTCCCATCTCTAGTTTATTTATAACACAATGGGAAGGCTGATCATAAACAATATATAATAAGAAAAAGTAACTGAAATTAAATTCCTTGGAGTAACGATTGACCATAAACCATGTTGGAAGCCACACACACAGTTAATCATATTAAAGTGGGACTATGCAGTATTTCTACCCTAATTTAACAGCTCTGGAGTCATTGTGATCGTTAAGGGCTTGTTGCAGGGAGAAGGGGGGCTGTCTCCACGCCCCCTACTGTTTTTTAGTGGAAAACCAGCCTCGCAAGATCAGGGCTACCATCCCAGACTCCTCAGAATCAGGAGGTCTCATGAAGTCTTCGGTCTCGCGAGAAACAAGAATTGCTTTATGGGACTACTCATCCTAACCAGGTACTGGCTATAAGATCAAGGCAGTGATAGTGCTATTTAAGATCTTCATCATGGCAGAGCCAGTGAAAAAGAAGCAGAGAAAACAGATTTCGAGGAAGCAAGGAAGAGGTAATGACTGACTGAGCAAATACAGTAGAATAGATGTACTTTATTAATTTCAAAGTGGGGAATTAGAGTGTAGCAGCAGCAAGACACATAATATGCTTCGAATAAAAATAGAATATAATAAAAATAGAATGAAATTAAATGAATTTGTATGTACATAAGGATGAGGAGTGTGATGAATAATATGTAGTAAACTATGAACTGTAGAGTGCATAGATTAAACGGTAGGGTGTACCAGAGAAAAAAGTATTATGAATTTACTATTGTAGAGAAATGGCATGAGGGCAGGAACAACTTATTTTATCTGTTCATTCGACAGCTGAGTTGTAACAGCCTGTTGGAGAAGGAGCTCCGCTGTCTGCCCAGTGTATGGTGGAGGGGGTGCTGGATTGTCCATGATGGAGAGCACCACTTCAGTGTTGGATTTCCAGTCCAGTCTTTTCTGTCCCAGGTACCTGTAGTCCTCCACCACCTCCACAGCCTCCCCCTGATCAGGACTAGTTGTGAAGGCGTCCTCTTCTTTCTGAAGTCGATCACGATCTCCCTGGTTTTGTTGACATTCAGCCTCAGGTGATTTAATTCGGTCGACTCCACAAAGCCGTCAATCAATGTAAGCAATGCAAAATGGATGCTGACCTGACATTGTTGCTGTTGCACTTGTACATGTCTCTGGCATACACTCTGTTTTCTATTTGAAATGTGAATTTGCACCTTTTCAGTGTTTGTTATTGTTGTAAAGGCGTTTACTTGAACATTTTTATGAATGATGTCTGTTGCTGGTTTGTTTTCGGTGGGTGGTTGACTGTTTTTACATCAGCATGGACACGGCTCCATGGCCTTTGTTCGCCAGGAGAAAGGAAGGGAGGGGGGAGCACCAGTGGTGTGTTTTTATAGAGGATAAAGCAGTAGACATAAGAGGAGCTCTGTAGAGAAAAAGGTGAGCAACTGACCGGACTTGAAAAGTCAGAATAACAGAATAAATTCTGTAGAACATCAAATAAGTTTAAACAGAACATTTTAGACAAATATAGACAAGATTAAGAAACTGGTAAATTGTGTACCATGATTTGTTACTGTCATTGAATGTTGTACAGTTGTCTTTTTTCCTCTTGTATTGTTTTGAATGTTTTTCTAAAGCTTTGACTTGACTGTACAAGTTTAAAAGAAAGAAAAAAGATCCCACTCACTTTTGTTCATTGAAAAGTTATGATTGTGTTTATTTATGGATACTTAGTTGTTATTTCTATTTTGTTATTCTACTGTCTATATATTTTACTTTGTCTTTTTTTCATGTTCAAACTAATAAATAATCTAGACTAATTAATAATAGCATTTTTTGATCTGATGTCTGAATTTGTGGGACCAATAAGTCCTAGTACAAGTTATTGTTACAGTACATGTACCTTCTACTATAAAAAAAACAATGGTAGGAGACCAGATACAGACATCCATCTTCTCTGCCAAAGACAATGCCCACAATTATACAACCAGCCATCCATTGTGTGTGTGTGTTCTATGTCGGTGATATCACAACCTGATGTATGCTGTGTAAAGCTGAGAGCAGAATTAAAGCAGTGCACCCAACAGTCTCTGCTTGTAGACATGAACAAACTCATTGACAGTGACAGGAGGAAACAGGTAGAACGGGAAGGTTCATCTCCCAGCCGACAATAGGAAGCTCAGTGTTGCAGGCAGCAGCCGTCTGTCGACCCCCCCCTCCCCGACACACACACACACTTACAGCTCATCACTTTAATCAGGAGCCTGGTGGGTCCTCCCCTCACCTCGTCTCTTATAGATGGCTTCTTAAACTGGCAGTGAGGAAGAGGAGCCCAGCTGCGGTCTGGAGAGACTTTACTCACCAAAGGCACAGCCAGTCTAGTCTGTGTGGACTTCTGTCTGACCTGATATGGAAAACCCATGCCATAGTGTCCAAGCCAGATAAGCACACGTCTGTAACTTTTTAACCAGGGCACAAACTGAACCAGGGCAGTTAGCAGGCCAGCATCCAGCACGTCCAGTCACTGGGACGATGATGATGATGATTTCCATGAGCCTTTATTCTGCAGCTCTCAAAGAGGGACATGGATATACACCACCTCATGCAGGTTTGTATGTCTGTGTGTCCAGTGCTCAGGTTAGTGCTATTTTAGCATGGCATTATATACTAAATATATTAAGAATAATTATTCAATCAGTGTAGAATCAAACAGAGTTGATGTGCACAGGAGAAGTCTGTTATACTCACCCTGCTGTTTAATTATGTCAATATTATTGTTTTTATTATTTATGTATTTTATTACTTTCATGTTTTTATTGCCGACTGTGGGAAGTGAGGTAACAGGTTAACACAAGTAAGGTAATAGGTTAACATAATGACCGTAACACTGATTTGAATTAATTTAAAAGTACAACAACAACAATGATCCTCGTTTTTTTTTGTTTTTTTTTTTGTTTAATAAGAGATGGAAGGAAGAGTTTTTGAATTTACTTTCATTGAGAGGACAACAGTAGCACTGCTGTGATCAGTGAGTTGGTTTAAAAAGAACAGGGAGATTTTGTTTTGGTATCACAGTCAAAGATAAAATGATAATCAGTGATAATCAGTCACACTAGGCAACACACTAGGACTGTGTCCGTGAAAATTTTGCAGCCACAACATTGGAGAGGAAAGTGCTGAGCAACATAGTTTCTGTGTTCATATAGTATCTATCGGTATAAATCGGGCTTAACCGTGCATGTGTTTCATGTGTGTTAAAAATGCAATGTGCCAATGTTGGCTCCCTGAGGCAAATGAAAGGAAGGTGCACCCTAAACAATGTCTAATATTCCTTTGGCTGGGTTTCACAAGAGGGCTCCATCTTGTTGTTGTGAAAATGTTACGTAGTGACTTGTACAGTATGTAGACAGATTGACTTTATCTGTCATAGTATTTCACTGTAATGAACCTGTACGCTGTCTGATGGCTTGTGGTATGGGACCACATGAGGTATGTTCACCCTTATGTTAAGCCCTTTCATTAGATACATGACACATCACCTCACATCAATAATCTACCAGGTAAGTCAGCATTTTAACAGTCAGTCAGGTCATCTACTTGCAAGGGGAAAGAAAACTTGAACTGAATCATCAATGTTTTATCATTTCAGAGTTATGAATTTTTCAGCAGCTGAGGAGTTCTTCAAATGCGACTCAACTTAAGAGAGGCATGCTGAGAGCTTGGCTGTGTTTGTAGGCTGCATGACATTCTCTCACTCACTCTTTCACATACACAAACTATTTTCCTTTGTTTTTTCTGTCCCAACACTGTTCACCTTTTGTGTCTTTTTGCCAATTTATAAACCTTATTCCTTAGATATTCCTTTACTGTTTTGCTTACAAAGTTTTACTTAGAAACTACCCTTTTTTCTTTTCCTTTCATTAGCATCTCTGCATCTACATATCTTAGTATGTTTTGGAATTTTGCTTCTGATAGTTAACTGTACACACTAGTGCTGAACAACTTGAGGAAAATATGAAATGGCTATTTTATTGACATATATTGAAATCTGATTTGCAATAAATGTTTTTTTCAGGACTAGCTTCAGTTTTTATATTCCCAATTTAATAGATTTAAAATCTGACCCACCATTACCTATCAAAATATATACCATCAAATTACTCGATATTCTAATGCCTAGCTACACATTGCTCCTAACATTTATTATTTTGGCATAGAAAATAAATGTTAAAAAAACGGGACAATTACTTCAAAAGACTGTTACATAAATTTATAATGAAAAATATGTATATTTTCTATTTAGAAAAGGGCTTTGCACCAGGGTTTTACACTGGGAAGGGGAAATAACTTGTGGCCTAAATCTCTACTTCAGCATTAGTCAAGGTGATGTGCCATCAATGGCTGCTGCTGATATATGGGAAGATTAATAAATGTGTGTCTGTATCGTATGGGTAAAATTGTTGTTGAACATTTTGAAAGAGATCAAGTTCCGGTCAATAAATTTGCCTGCTGAATGTTTTATGCATTTCTTTTTTTTTTTTTTTAAATGTGACCATACGAATAATTTTAATATTCTTATTGCTCTTAAATAAGACCTATTTTACATTATCTTGTATGAGGACTCTTGTATGTGTGCTGTGGTTTAACACAACACCTTTGGCTGAATGTAAAAATGCCCACTTATGAGTTATAATTCAAAAGCTTAGAAAAAACTACTACAAGTCAGATGAAATTTGCAAAAAGTACCATGCTGCTATAAAGAACACATGCAGTACAACTAACCTTAGTCACCTAAAGCGCGGCCAGAGTGTGACTTGTGTCTCAACATCATCTGCCCCCTATAGTGTGGAACGGATGGCAATTCAGAAGGTCTCAAAAGTTCTCATTTCTATCAGATTAATAAATAATTAAACTCGTTGAATTGCCTTTGAAAGGTCCCAGTCACATTAAATTGCACTGTGTTGAATCAGATCATGTTAAATTGCACTGCATCATGATTGGGGTGTGACTTAATTTGTATTTTTGTTTTTGTTTTAAACATTACACTGAGTCCTTCATAGCGTGTTTGTGCTCATTTCCTAATGCCTCAGTCCCTTATCTTTAGTTCCAGTCCAGCCGTGTTCTGCAGTCCGGTCTCTCCACTTCTTCTAATACACTGCAGACCCACCTTGAGCAGCTGAAAGCAGGCTAGCTCCTTAGGGAAAGTCTGCTGTGTAGTGGATGGATGACTGGCTAGCTGTACTGTATGTGTGGATACACAGATGAGTGGGGGGCTAGATGTTTGGAAAAAAAGATGACTATTGCAGGATCCCCCACAGCAACACTGGTAACCATCAGCTTGTGAGAACTAAAAACACTCACAAATGTATTGTACAAAACGTGCTACATTATTAGGAAATGTTTAACCATTCCTTGCATCCCCTCCATCCACTATGTGAATGGCATCTCATGCTGGGGTTTTTAGTTTCACACATATGATGTAGAGCAAGGGTCTCAAACTCAAAGAACTTTGGAGACAGTGAGCATCTAGTCTAGGTCAGGGGGCCAGTCAAGTGAAAGAAGCTTAACTTTAGGGACGGACAATACAAGTTAAAAATGATCTAACAATATGCCATTTTTATACCTTTTTATATTTATATGAACTTCTATGCATTTTATTTGTCTTTATCTTTTACTTTGTACAGCACTTTGGTCCACTGTGGTTGTTTTAAATTGCTTTACAAATGATACATCTCGGCAATCCTCTTAAGGTCATGTTTTTTGTTTCTTTCTTTCATGTTTCCTGGTTTATTGTGAACATTTCTTCTCCTCGTTTCAGATTCCTTTACTTCCTGCACCTGTGTGTTTTCCCTCCAGTTTTGATTGTCTGCCCCACCTTCATTAGATTAACCTGACACGTGATCTGTTTCCTGTTTCCTGTTTGCTGACCTCTGCCTTTGCCTTGCCCTTTTGGATTTGTTTGCCTGGACTGATTGATCTTTGTGACAAGTAAAGTGCTTTTGTTCTGAATCTGAACTGTTTTTGCAGTCATGCTTTTCAGTCATGCTTTTTGTGGCGTACCAGTAAAATAAATTGGATTGTATTGGATAATTTCAAAATAAAAGTGTTTAATATACAACAATAAAAAACAGCTTTGCCTTGTCAGTGATGGGATCATAAGGGCACACTAAAGCTGAATATCAGTTGAAGATAAGCCACAATGCTCTTAAAGAAAAGAGGCAAATATACTGTAACATTATACATTATCCTGCATAATTAAACAGATGAACAATACAATGGATTTACATCTTACTTCATTTTTTTTGTAACCAAACACAATAACAATATAATCCTTTTATTACTTTGTTCAGTATGAAATAGCGGTTAATGAAGTTTAAAAATTACACACATGTATACCCTCTGCAGTAATATAATGCAAGCTCAGGAAATTCAAATTCATGCTGCTCAACCACAGTTGCTGTGGGCACTAATCTCTTTCTGCAAGGATTTGTGCATGTGTATGTGTGTATGCATGTTTTGTTAACAACTTTTTCTGCCTAGATCCAATCCATAATCTGCTCCTCCCCCCACAGCTGTACACAATCCTACATTGCTGTGGGCAGATTTTAACATCACAGCTGGCAATGTGCTTCAAACCACTTGCACCAAAAATTCACATAATTCACACACACACACACACACACACATGCACGATAATCCACACAGGGGAAATAGGTGGAATTGAGATGTGAGCTAATTTTGTATTACAAAGAGTGCTTTGAGGTGCTGTATCAGTAACTGTCAGGCCTCCAGTAGGCCCACTGCTGGGAGTCTGGCTGACTGAGGGACCACGCAACTATGGAGCTGGGGCCCCTGTAGACATCCAGGAGAGCCTGAATAGACGCCCCCACCCCCCTGCACAACTCAGCCAAGCTTAATTACCTTCTCACTCTCCTCATAGTGCACTGCCTAACAAACAGCCAATCACTGGATCCGACATAGGGACAGCACAGGCCAGTAGGCTTGCCAGCCAGTCTCCATACTGTCATCAGCACTGCTTATGCAGCAATTTATCTCAATTAGCCATGCTCTGCATGCTTGAAAAAAATGATGTTGGGATAAGGCTGTGATAACGGCATCTCTTGGTACTGCCCCCCTTATATTGCTGATGAATCACCCCCCGAGCACTGTCAACTACCATGTCGTTAAACATTGAATAAAGCAGCAAATCAGCATATAACCTCATAATCACACAGTCAGGATCTTTAATCACAGTGTCACACAGATGAGCTGACAGCCACCCTGTTTACCCTTGTATGTGCACTGCTGCTTTTTTATCCTACAAAATAAGAGGGCAAAGAAAAAAAAAACATGTTGTTTATGGAACAAGTGCAAGTGGTACATCGTGGGCCGCTTGCAGAGCAGAGCTGGGAGATACAATCAAGACAGGATATACACATGGAAAGATAATACTGCCAAAAGGTCACCCAAGAGTGCCCTGCTTCTTTCCCACAAAAAAAACAAAACAAATAAACTGTCACAAGCTAGTGGTGCAGCAACAGTCATATACACCATGTTGCATATGTGCATTTGCATGTGTGACATTAAACACATTGTACATTCATTATCCATAAACCTTATGGATGCACTTTATCCATCAAAACACCAGTGCATAGACATGATTGCCGAGCACCAAATATATGCACATCTTGATTTGATTAGTCAGTGTTCATGCTGCTGTTCAGAGAGTTGAACATTTCTAATCTTCTGCTGCACACAATGTGAAGCAAAAGACCCACACTAGATGGTACACTATTGTTAGTCCAGTCAAATGTTATTTGACTATTTGAGTACATAAGCACTTGATGAATAACAAGTCAAATATCGATCTTCATATGTTTGCAGTTGCACCATGTTTGGTTTGTTTTCAATAGATGCTTTGCAAAATACAGTTATGAAGTTGAAGGTTTTGTCTGTTTATTCACATTGCATTGCAGTAGACCTTTTAAAGTAAACGTACAAATGATCCATTTTAATCATGTACTGTATGGATGATAGAAATACAGTACATGCATATGATTTAACAATTCAGTGATATGGAATAGGGCTGTCAATTTTCCTCTATAACCCTATTCAAATTCCATTCCTTATTATTTTTAATATTCAAATGATATTAAAAATGTTTAATAGAACAGAAAAGCACTCTTGAGCCCTTGAAAGCCACTGGAAAACACACAATTAGAAAGGGACATGATCAATTCCATCAGCCACCTTTAACTCTTTTTTTGTTACAGATTTTTTTTTTTTAAATTACAGATGAGTGAAATATGCAATATGTCTCATTAACAATTATAGAAATGTTGTCAGTTTGAAAAATAAATGAAATCTGAATAATGAGCAGGTCAAGAGTCAGAGTTTATGTAGAGAAACATTAGTGCTTTTTCATTGCAGTTGTAATACTGCATATATAAATTGTACAGTTTAGGGTCTCATTTTCAGTCAACCACATGCATCTAACAAATATTTATTTTAATTCAATCTCATATTGCTATCTGATATCCAGAAAAATATCACACACTGCCAGTTTTCTTCATAACACACAGTTTTTGAAGCAGCTGTGTCAGTCACTGAAAACATTACAGTCATGTTGGTGAACACACACACCAATGATCAAAACTAAAAATAGAAAGATGTGACAAGACAAACACCACAAACAGCTCTTTCCCTCTCTTATCGGAGCAAATGGGGCATTCATTTACATGGAGCAAAGCCATGAGGAGGCAACTCATCAAATACAGACAACTTGAAATGCAAAATAGCTGCATGAGGAGCAATATCTCTAGGTGTAGTCTCAACACGTGTCAACAGATTATTCACTCGGGACTCTGAATAGAGTAGAAGCTACTGAGTTCAGGGACTTTGACTGTGTTGGGGTTCATTATGAAGTCAAAAACAATGAATTATTAAAACAAATGGCACTCCAGATGTTTCCCCTGTCTTCATGACAAACGCAATCTTCTCTCAGGCATGGAGATGCAAGCTGAGCATAACATGAGCTTACAAAATCTCTGTGGCCTTCATCCTGTTTGTGTATGTGTGTGTATGTGTCAGCGTTAGGCAGTGTTTGGTGCAGTTTCCATTCTTTAGAGTTACTGTCACTGTGATGAGGAGCCGTCAGTCATTTGGCACTGAAAAGTTGAAGCTTTATGGTTGTTGGCAGGTACTACGTATTGTGGTCATGATAAAATTATGTTGCACTTCACAGTTTTCAGTCAGGTGGGTTTATCTAGTGGGAGGTGAAGGGTAAAACGTTTGTGCAGATCTACATATGTAGTTCCAGGCTTTTCAAATGCCACTGCTTTTGTCAGCTTTATTATATTCTTCTTATATTTTCATTATTCATGGAATGAAAGCTGATGAAGGAGCAGATAGCAAGCTATATTCATTCAGCAACAGAAGCCACCATGGTGTTCATCAAAGCCCCTCTGTTTTATCAAGCTCTCCGTCTTGCCTCAGATAATAAACTGAAAGACGTGAAAAGTTTGAGGTCAAGGAGAGCAGCAGACTCACTACCTGTATTTTACGATGCCTCCTCTTTGTCCAACCCTGACTACAACAAAATGGCAGCTTGAGCTATGATGCAGTCAGCACTCACATTTCATATTTTAAAATCTGCCAATCCACCATCCTTTGATCCTCCACTGGAGACTCTTGTCTTTGGTTTTTGCTGAAGCTGTAAATATGTGGAAGTTACTGTACAGTACAATATCTATGCAGCAGATCTCTCTCTCTCTCTCTATAAATAAACACACAAAGTCAAGCTTAAAATTACACTATAAATACCATGGGCACTTAAGCACCATAAATGTTATCCAATGTCTCACAAATCCATACCTGTCAAATGGAAACAGGAAAATGTGTCAACAGTGAGCTCCTCCCATCCATTTGAAATGGTTTTATAAGACCCGGCAGTGGAAAAACTTTCTAAGAGCCCCAGAGCCACGTAAAGTTTATTTTTAAACAGGTAAATCAGCCAGATTGCTCTGGCACGGTGTTCTCATGGTGAGAGTAATATGCTCCGTGTATGCTCCTGCATGTTACAGGCTTCAGCTTGGGCTGTTAGTGATTTAAATATGCTATAGCTGCAGGTGCAGGAAATTGCCAGCAGAATGCAGCCATGATAGTGTCAATGTTGTCAATTATTAAAGAATGAATGAAATTGATTGAAGATACATATTTTAATTGTAATCATTTTGTTAAGTATATTCCATTTAACTGTGCTGCTAACAATTTCCTTAGATAATGGTATCTTACATAATATTATAGGCCTGGCTGCTTTCTGTTGGTTTGAGTTCTGATGTTATCTCAAAGACACTGGTTACTTGCATGACTGGTTATTATTATTTTAGAGGAAAAGGCAACCAGAGACATGGACTGAAAGCAAAACATGTTTGCTTGAAAGCATTCAAGAAAGTGTGTCACTATTATTCCCTGAGAAATAATGCATGCATTTACATTCATATGGGCAATGTATACATACAATCCCAAGAATAACAAGTAGTTCATAAACAAAAGTCTGTAAGACCCCCCACAGAGCCCTGATCTCCACATCATGGAGTCAACCTGCTAGAAGTGAGGCAGGTTTTCCAAGATGCTCAGAACAATCAAACTGCCAAATACCTTGGAAAAATATGTGCATGTGTAGTCTTTGTAATTTTATTAGCATTATTGTCATTGTTATTACTATTATTATTATATTATCACCATCACCAACTTTTTGTTTGATTTTGTTTCTTTGGTTGTTTTACCCTTTATTCAATGTAATTTTAAGAAGGTGAAATAGTAGAACACAGTACATCTATAAAATTGAACATATGGCATGGTGCTTCAAATCCATAACTTAATCTGTATATCAGTGGGGTGCAATAAATAAAAAATATATCACCGGCCTTGTGACCGATGTTGAGAGATTGGATTTTTTTTTTTTTTTCTCAATATATTGAAACCTCAACAAAAACTCCTGTATGAAGGCTGGCCCATTCAAAACCACTCTTGATTGGTCAATCATAGTTTTTGTATTGACTCCATTGGTAAGGCCTTTTCCTGCTGCTTCACCAGCTGTTGCTGGACCCACCCCTTCCTCTGCCCAATTGGTCCGGCTGCCATCCATCCACTAATCACTGTGAGCCACGCAATCTGATATAACATTGCCAACTGTAGTTACAGTATGAAATTCAAGGAACAGAACATCCAAAAACTAAAGCAGATTAAGTCATGAATGTACCCACTATTGACTCTGTATTCACACTTTACACTTTATTCTACAAAACAGAAAATGTGAACAGTTTGAAGTTCTCAATGAGTTTTAGCTGAGTTGAGTTCTGTTATGATAATCGTTTAATCACAAGCCTAAAATGTATCATGAACTTCAGAGACCATCCTATGTATTGACATGATGTGGAGTGTGCCATCGCCTAATCCTAGGATAAATAGTTTTCACTATAACTCAAGTGTTTGAACTCATCAAAACCTCTCATTTTCTTTAGTGGTCAAATACACAACAAAACTAGAAAGATGTTTTCTTATAAAAAGGTAAAAAAGTAAAGTACAAAAACTAGGTAAGTTAAAATAATCAAGGATGAGGTTTCAGAGGAAGTCCCTCTGTCTAGGAGATCAGAGGTCAGAGTGTCAAAGATTCCCGCTGCTTTTCTATCTAGTCCTGTTTTCAGATTTGTGCAGCCTTATATACGCTAAATCCTCGTTACCTCCCTGTGTGTGGAGAGGTCACCAAGTTTCAAGATATAACCCTTTCTCCTTCCATTTTCTCTAAACTGTCAAAGTTGTTTTTCAGACAGTTGTCCAAGAAAAAGTATAATAGCTTTGACAGTTTTATTGATGGCACCAACATGTCTGTCCTAACCCTAGCAAAAAACACAAGATATGAATCAAACAATTGAATCACTCCAGCAACAGAAACAAAAATTAAGAGTTGCAATACTCTTTAAGCAGCCTATGTCGGGTCTTTTTTATATTTGATCTCATAATATTGAACAAAAACGGTTGCACCTCTAGATCCTGTTAACAGACATGTCCAGCTGTGTATGGTGACAGTGACACATAGATCGAGTGGACACAAGTGTCACAGCACTCCTGAAGTCCTTGTCCACTCTGCAGCCTCACTCTTCTCCTCCATCTCTCTGACACAATAACCATCAAAGCTCTTGTTGAAGTAACTTTGGTATCTTGAACAGAAATAGATGTATTTTTATTAAAGGACTATTCACTGACATTTGAACAACTTTTTAGTTTTTAGTGAAAAAAAAACTTTTTTGGTGTTTAGTGCAGTCAATACTATTATAGCCAACTAAATGGTTATCTGATGATGATAACGTTAGAAAGATTGCCTTACTAACTAAAAAACAGCAGCTAACATAGTAATGTCATGAAATTAATAATGCAACAACAACCTGAAAAACAGCCAAATAGCACCACGCTAGCTCATCCTGAGGCGAGCTGATAAAACAACATCATTTCAAGCGCCACCTGACAACTTTCAACAGCCTCCGTTTGTTAATTATACCCCAAAAACCAGCCATGCCAAGGGCTTTCTGTGTTCTAAATGTGTCCTGAAGCTCCACACACAGAGCTAAGTAGTCCAGGGGTGGAGTGGCTCAGTGGTTAAGACCGGTATCCTGTATGCGAAAGACTTCATGGTCGCAAGTTCGATCCCACCCCTGACTGATTGTACTCAATTCCATTGTAAGTCTCTTTGGATAAAAGCGTCTGCTAAATAACATGTAATGTAATGTCTGCGGGGCCGGTCCCTGGGCTCCGTGTTTACACGAGGGACGAGTCACTCACCCTGTGTGGGTTGGGCTAATTCAAAATAGTGAAAACAAGGGGGGTGTTCTCTGAAACACAGGTTTCTTGTTACACACTCACTGATTCATTTATTCAATAATAAATGAATCAGTTTTTCTCATACCTATTATTGCTGACTATTGTTCTCTGTTCAAGTAATATCACTTGATCAAGCCTATTCTAACATTCCAAACAACAAAATATGTAATTAAAGTATGTATGATTCGTGCTGATATCGTATCGGAACAATATCGGCTGCAATATTGGTATCGTATCGGAAGTGAAAAAGTTGTATTGTAAGAAGTTACATTTTCTTGCCTAAACCATAACCAGGGCAGAATTCTGATGGTCAGTTCTGATGCAACACCGGCTAATAAAGTTAGCATGTACTTACTAATACAGAAGGAAGAAGCCAAACTCGACAACCATCTTGAAACACACGTTTTCATCCACTGAAAACCTTCACAAAGTAATCACTTGCTCGAACAGACTCTTTTTTGTTTATTCGCTTCTTCTGAAAGTATCCGCTTCAGTTTTGTTGGCTCTCTCTTGGCGTTCTCTTTGTTTACATGCTGTGTACCATAGGAGTCCCTTCTACAACAGTCAAAGTATAAAAAATGCTGACATTGTGGAAACGAAAGGGGGATCATTGATCACATCTCCAGTCCATAAAACAGTCAAATAGTTATAATGAATTTTTGTTACAGTTGAAATAATGCCCTGTATTACTTTAAGGTCAAGTAATATTTTATTTTTACACAAAACATTTTTTTTCCACCTTATGGTAAGGGGTTAAGGGTCTATAGGTGACAAAATGTAACCAGCTTGATACTAAAAAGCAATCAAAAAAAATTTGACAAATGATTTAGAATGCATCCCCTGCATCATGTCCATATTGTACCAACATTAGCTGAAACTAATCATAAGAGAACACATTCCAGTTCCAGTCTCCTATAGGTTAGAAAGCCACTGAAGTAAAAGTAAATGCAATTAAAGTGTGACTATGATACCATCAAAACAGAGACAATGGCTCCAGGCAGGACAAAGCAGGGCTAATTATATCAGAAAATAGGCTTTCTTGAACAGTTTGAGGCAGCAATAAATAGACAGAGTGTAATTGCTCCACCGACCACGTTGAGGTTACTAAGGACCTTTCCAATCAGGCAGCTGAGGATTTAAAGATAAGGATGTCAAATTGTAGATGACATTTCTCTGTGGATGATAATGAGGAAGATATCAGAGGGAGCTTTGAGTAACAATGCATCCACAATTATACCAAATTTCAAACCAAAGTCTGAGGGTGCCTCACAATATAAACAAAGCTGCAAATGTTGCTGCTGTCTAACTCAAAAGAATAGATAAATAGTTGGGGAGCCAGCAATCCAGCCTCCTTCTGAGCAGTTAAGGCCATATGGAGGTGCGATATGTGGTGTTATTATTAAAGCTGCAACTGTTTACTGTATATATATGCATGTGCTCCACACTAGGATGAGCAGGATGAGTCACACTTGCAGCTTCTACAACCACATCTTAAAGTGATTATAGCAAAGCAACCAGCACGACTGAAGGTAATCATACACATTTTTAAAAGTTCAAGTTAAGCAACCGTAAGCCAAACAAAACAGCACTGGGGTTTAATATAGACCCAGTATAAAGAAGTGAAAATGTCTCAAATCAATCCAAACAGTAATTTAAGAAAACATATTTGGGACACCCACATGAGCAAAATATACATGTAGTGACAAATGTTTGCTTCAAATAAAAACGTATGGCAGCACAATACATGCACAGACCACAACAGTTTGGGTGATCCAGATAAAAGATCAGCAACAACTGGAGGAATTTGTTTCCGGGCCTTGTTCCTCTATGCTGCCTTTAATTTGACAGTGGGGGGCAACAGAGACACGACTGTCCCTTTAAAAGCTATCGCCTTCATGTACGATGAATAATTCAAATGAAATAATTCCTCAGAGGTTCCTTTGAGGTGGGACCATGTGTCTCGCCTGCTCCAGCAGTAGCTCCAGATTGTGTACAGTAGAGTTTAGAGTTGAAGCCAGGCTGCTCCTGTGTGTGTTGTCTGGGTGGGAAGGGGTGGGGGGTATAAATAGCAACGACATGGATGCATGAGAGAATAAGACCTAAATGAAATCTCTCCATTTCCAGCCACCTCATTTCAAACCTGCAGGAACAGCCTGCAACAAAAATAGAATAACCATTTCCGGTCATAATGTGCTGCATTTGGGTCCATCAAGATTTCTAGAAACACATTGTCACCTATTTCTCCTTCTTAAGCCATTTACGGTCTAATTGCGCAGCAGCATTTGCAACTGCAAGCTAAATTCAGCTCTTCAATTTACCATTTTCCGTCTACATTTTGTCACACACAGCTTAGGTGCATCATCACCACAAGAGAACAGACGGATCCATTTCAGTGGAGCCAAACCTTATGTCTGTGCAGTTGCCTGACACAAACATGATAACATTTCACTGGAGCACATCAAAGAATGACATATTATATTTTGCCTCTATAAGACAAGAGCAACAGTGTTGGAATGCTCAGAAAAAAGGATTTCTCAGCCTGTCTTGTTAACCTCCTCCTTCCTTTGGTTAGCCCAATAGTAAATCTGCAATATCAAAAATACATAAAGGCCAAACATTTTGGTTCAACACATTTGTCTTCTGATTAATTGTCAAGAAACCATCTGTGAGGAGACAGCCAGAACTAGCTATTAATTAAATTATGAGCTCCATCACTTCTGCAGAGTCAATGTATTAAATCCCTGTTGGTAACAAAGTGGGCCAGAGTGTTCATATTGATTTATATACAGCTGCTCTGGGTTGACAAGGAGACCTGTCAGCAGGAGATCTGATGGAGGTTAAACACTATTTAATTTATTAAGAGACAACTGGTACAAAAATGCATTGAAATTTACCAAAGTGTAGTGGATGAATATAGGCTTTAATGGTAGACAGATTGATAGAGATGCATTGCTCCAAAGCTTTGAGGTGCTGAATCTCAAACCTAACCCATCAAAAATGTGGCTACCCAACACCACATCCACACCCATCATAATAAAATAGAAGTCACCTTAAAACTTAAAAGAGGGCACTATTACACTACTACACTAGCCATATTGAGCCAATGTGGAAGACAGATGACAAATTGCTTCATCAAACCTGTGGTATGAATTGATATCTCACTCTTCACGTAATTAGACTTGCACATCTAATTACGTGAATCTGGTTCTTTTAAAAACCTCAATAAATAATACACTTTATTAATAAGGCGCACTTTAATCACATGCAGCAACTGGGTGTAAATCAAACTAATTAATTTAATAGGAAAGACCATTTTAAAAGCAAGCTTTATTTAATGTTAATGATCCCATTTTTTTAATACTGTCACTTACTTAGAATAAGCGCTGCTAAAGCTAATGTAAACAATGACAGTCTTCTCTGTTGCTATGTATATGGTGCATTTTGGAGCCTAAATGAAAGGATGATATACAGGCACAGGTTTTGAAACCATGTGACTGTGGGCACACATGGTTTCAAAACCATGGAATTTAAGGAATTTGGGGGTGGAGTTTCAGTTTGGTTTTCCTGGCAATTCCAGGTGGCCCAGGTGTGACTCTATGTATGGGAATTTCATTGTTTTTTCCCAAGTGTAATGGAATTGCACTTGTAACCTGAGGGTTGCCAGATTAAATTCTGGAACAGGGCATGGCCTGAGGTGCCCCTGGACAAGGCACTCAACCACCATTGCACCCTGGGCACAGATGTGTGCTGCCCACTGTTCCTGTGCCCACTTTGTGTCACACACAGAGTTCATGGTGACATATTAGAGCTACAACACGCTATCTGACGGTTTCAAGATGACAGACAAAAACATTAACCATTAATTAGTAAGGAGCCCTCGTGGAGAAGGTAATCACACCCTGCGTCAATTTAGGCTTGAAAAACTCAAACATTACAATTTCAACACTTCAGTAGTCTAGACAGATGTTTTATACAGGGACAAATAACTATTACATTCACTTCTAGGTACTATGTTCAAGTTCAAAAAGAGATGGCAATCTCGCTGACAGCTCCCTGAGAAAAAGTGAACATTTCCTCTTACCTAAAACAACTTTACCTGCATTTTCTAATCCTGCAAGTCCAGAATGTCTCATGAGAGACTAGAGGTCAACCGATACATGGGTTTTTCTATGGCCAGGGCAGACGATAACTGACACCAATTTTCTTTTATTCCCTATATCCAGTAAGTGTCTGATAAAAACAAAGGATACAAAAAATGTCTCAACTTCAGAAACCTGTCTAAGCTACAATTATACAGTATTTTAATACAAAATAACATAAACTTAATATTAATATACATGAAACCGTTTGTCAAAAAGAAATTAGGATTAAATATGAAATATGACTTAACATTCGATATGAGAAAAAATATAAATTTTATTTATTATAATATTTTATACTATGTTTTAATATACATTTCAATAAAGCTTTGGAAAAAATTATATTGGGCTCAAAACACAATAATGACAGACAACTGCTGGGTGAAGAATTCATATTCCTACACACAAACACAAAGGCCACTGCAGGGTATCCTACTAATACACAGAGGAAAGTAACCACTCAAAATAAAATACTGCTGAGGCTTGAGTAACATTGGTCAGAATTTCATTACACTGCTGGTCTTGATAAATATTTTCAAGAGGTTTGCGGACAATAACAAAAAAAAAATCAACAAATGTGTTTAGTTACATAGTTGTTATAAACAATACTTATTATTATTGTTTATTTAAAATCTAAATCTAAAATTTAAAAAGTATTTATATTATTTTGTCTCCCTGTTGATCTGAGTTCTGGTAGAGAGCAGAGAAATTGCAGCAGTTGCTATAACCACTCAGTTTGCAGGTAAGGTGAGGGCTTGAGTCACACATCCAAAACATTTTCCTTCAATTGAGAGCAAGTGCAGTTTTGGGTGATTTTTGGAATTGCCAATTTGCTGCTCATAACATTTCAGCTTTCACAAGACAGATTTTTCCTAACATTCAAGTAAGTGTTGTACAACAACATAACATAAGAGCCAGATGCAGCCACTTATGATTGTGAACTTATCTGGACAACAAAACATGATTGAAATCCTGAGTGATGACCCCTGTTATTACCATGCTGCTCTGTGAGGAGGGAAATCAGAGATGCTACAGTCCCTGTAGTACATTAAGTTAAAATCTCAGCTTTATCCCAGAGATTGGACTCACAGGCACAGACAGCGTCAACTCAAAGAGATATGTTTTCGTGAATATTCCCCAAGCCATATGAAACACAAAACTACCACAATTCACATCAAATCGGACTGTGCATGCTGTAGTAAAGGCTCACCTTATCAAATCCACACTATCGAGTCTACAATTATTTTTAAAATGTATTTGCTATGTATTATCTCACTGTATGTAAACAGCTCACTTTCCTTCATTAAAGTCTATAGAGAAGAGTTTTTCACCTCCAGGGACACAGTAGATCCTCATCTACTGTCGCCCCATAAGTTTGTGTAATTAGTTTATCTGAACAAAGGATTTCACCAAATTCACAAGAAAACACTTGAACTTGAACAGATGTAGATTTTATGAAGTGAGCCTTTTGTTCAGTGGCTAAAATCTGTTTCCCTTCTGTCCTCGTTGGCAGTGTTGTTGTAGATGGTGCCGTTTCATAAAAAACAGTGCACTCGGCTAAAATCTGTGAAAATTACATGTCAAACCCTCATACAACCACACTTCAAAAAACCTGAACTATCAAGATAAAGATCAGAGTAAACACCACTGACACTGAGCATACATCTTTTCCCATTAAATGCAGTCTTGTCTCCAGTCTCTTACCCAGTGGAAACATTATGACATCTTGGCATCTCTTACTGCAACCATGGCAACAAAGGTCCAGTGTGCTGATGCCAGTACATTTTTACATGTTTATTATTGTAACCAGGATGTCCAAGGACCAGATGGATGGATAACTGACCAGTATGATTTTTCAGACTTAAGGACTTGTGAGAACTAGAACCCCAGTTATTGATCTGTATTTTGTATGTCAAAACAAATGTATTGACACACTTAAGCATATTAAAACAGGACTTGAGCCAAAATGCTTTACAATCAAGGCAATATAGCAATCAAGACTGTCCCTGCCCCAATGGCTATTCCGCTTTCATTAGTTGAAATCCTGCATAAAGGAATGTCTCGGAGTGGTGTTTTTTTTTTAAGTCTGATATGCTGACTTAATCACACAAGAAACAATCTTCCACCAACTTTTATCATTGGTTAATTTCTTTACTGTGGGTCAGTTTTTGTCTGGGAGGAATGATAAAATAACTTCCAGCCTTTTAGAAAATCTCAGACTTAACAGACCATCAAGCTGCAGATAGCAACACTATTTCACAGACATAACACTGGTGCATGCGTCTCTGTGCTACATCAGAGGGTCTGAGAAATTATACCCACATGAAACTGCACAATTCATAACAGCTAGGTTTTGAGTGTCAACAACAAACTCTGCTGGAATATGCTTATTGTCTTTCACACACACGGTAAGATGAGAGCCACCTGCATGTTGCATCTTCTTTCTTTAACTTTTTAATATCATGATGGAGTTATTGGACTGAGGGTGAAAACCCTCACCAATAAATTCACAACAGCAACATCTTAAAAGACTGGTTGTTGTGCATGTTAAACGAACAAGATGTTATGTGTTAAATCAGTAACTCCTAGTTTCAGTTTCATATTAAAGTGTGAGTACAGTGTGAGAATGGTATCTCACATGTGCAACTGAATAATAATCCCTTTGTGTTTTGTAATTGAACATTTAAACAATCCCTTATAGTGCGTTAAAAACGGAAATATTAGAAGAGGATAAATCATACAAATATCATACACTGATGGCAACAGTGCTATCACTAGCTTGCTGGGCAGTGGTTTACTGTTTGGCTATAGATGTGGGCATCAAATTGGATTGCAAAAAAAGATTCAAATTGACAGTAGGGTCATTTAAACGTTACTTTACCTCCATTTCATTCCTGCAACTACAGAGTCTCATATGTTAGGCTTAATTAATCTAAAAGTGTGATAGGAGGCTTGTTTGTAAATCAGAATCAAGGCCACATTTGTTGTTGGCATTTAACTATTTAACATTAATGATTTTGGGCAAGAGTCAATAAAAAGAGGACGCTGTACTGACTAGATGTATCTGGTGGAGTCACACACTCACACTGCATTGTCACATAAAAGAAGCCAGGGCTGGATCACTAATGGTGCAGCATGGCTTAACTATACAGTTTGGTTTGTTTCCCATGACTACCACCTCAACGTGGGTGGAGTCACATACCACACCTACACGTAATGCCGTGATGTTGTTTTATACGCAACACAGACACACAAACTAGTGAAATGTATAAATCAGTTATTTATGGTGTACTGAATCATTAGAATCAGTTAATTAAAAAGATTAGTTCAGTCCTCCTGCATGACCAGAGAGCGGATTCTGTCTGATACAGTCGCTGATTTAAGATAGGGCTTAACAGGTTGTGATTTGGCTCACGATCGGCAGCTTTCTGCAGTGCTGTTGCTAAATACACCAGACTCCTCTGTTAAATATTTAGATTTTAGAAAAATTGGAGATTTACTTTTGGGACTTTTTAACTGATCTAAAATGTGGTCTTCTTAGGCTTAGGCTATATAATGTACAGTTCAAACCAGAAGTTTACATACACTATATAAAAAGACACATATGCTTTTTTTCTCACTGTCTGACATGAAATCAGACAATCACTTTTCCTGTTTTAGGTCCGTTAGGATTACCAAAATTATTTCTAATTTGCTAAATGCCAGAATGATGAGAGAAGGAATATTTTAGACAATGTTTTATTACTTTCTTCAAAGTCAGAAGTTTGCATACACTAAGATTATTATGCCTTTAAACAATTTGGGAACACCCAAATGAAGATGTCATGTCTTTGGAAGCGTCTGATAGGTTTATTGACAACATTTGAGTTAATTAGAGACACACCTTTGGATGTATTTTAAGGCACACCTGAAACACACTGCTTCTTTGTGTAACATCATGGGAAAGTCAAGCGAAATCAGCCAAGATATCAGGAAGAGAATGTTGGTTCATCCTTGGGTGCAATTTCCAGATTGATTCAGAAGCATATGCTTCGGGTCATTGTCCATTTGGAAGACCCATTTGCGCCCAAGCTTTAACTTCCTGTCAGACAGTGAGAAAAAAAGCATATGTGTCTTTTTGTATAGTGTATGTAAACTTCTGGTTTCAACTGTAAATAAGTAAGCTACATAAACACAAGGAATGCAAAAGTACCTCTTCCTTGGCATATCACAGCAGAAAGGGAAGAGGTAACACAAGAGACACAACATGTACACAGGAGCACCAATAAAAATGAACAGGAAAACAAAACTGCAAACATAAGTTTCACACATCAGGTAAAACAATGGAACAGCAAATATTATAAATATTACACACATTATATATATATATATATATATATATTAATCAGTCATAATTGAGATTTAAAAAAGTTAAAATTATTAGTTAAAATGTCATAATTATGAGATAAAAGTTGAATTATGAGAAATTATAAGATAAAAAGTCGAAATTATGAGTAAAGTAGAAATTATGAGATACAAAGTCATAATTATGAGATAAAGTAGAAATTATGAGATAAAAAATCGAAATTATGAGATGAGAATTGTGCATGTGCCTCAATGGCAATGTTTGAATTGGCCCTTTCTGTAACAATGGGAATTGTTGTCATCATTCATGTTGTGCACGGATGTCTTAGAGTGACGGACCGAAAGAGTCCGAGAGTTGACAGCTACAGCTGTCTGTTCTTACTGTTGAATAAAGACCCAGTGAGCAAGGGTAATGCTCGTCCGTCCGGTTTGCAGAGTCAGGAGAAAGAACAAACTGACACACTTTCATCCATCGCCTCGCTGGCGTAGCCACGCTCACAATGTGTAATCTTAAATGAGGTAACTACAGGTAACAGGTGACTTACATGGATGTTAGACATTAGTCATTAGTCTGTTGTTGGTTCCCAACCTGGGGTCCAAGCCCCCCTTAGGGGGGCGCCAGAGATCACATGGGGGGGCGCAGAGCTTTGACTGCTCTGAGTTTGTGAGGTTAATGTAATTATATTTGTGCATCCCAATCAGACACTCTACTGGATAATTGGAAGTCAGTATCAGCCAAATAAAAACTATCATTTTCTTTGGTCCACCTTTCAATTTATTAAGCTATTTATCACCAACACTTGATCACGTTCCTGTCGTGTGAGAAACGTCAAAGTACCAAAGACTCACCGGAATCAAAAAAAAAAGAAAACAAGGCAATACCTTGGTTTAGATTTAATGGAAGCACAGGACAGTTTTTATTTATACACACTGTGAGAATAGGAAGAAAAACCTACAACTGCCGTTTATTTTTGCATATGAACTCTTTACTTTATTATTTTTTTTGTGCGTGCCCTGACAAGGGTTTGGGACGGGGGGCCTGGTTTGTCCTGGACACAAGCAAGGGGGGCTTCAAGGAAAAAAGGTTGGGAACCACTGGTTTAAAAGACTTAACGATCCAATGTAACTAAAGTTATAGTAACCTCATTTAAGATTGCACATTGTGAGCGCGGCGAGGCCAGCAAGTCGATGGATGAAGGGGCCATTATGATTGCCGTTGAGGCACATGTGCACTTCTTATCTCATAATTTTGACTTTTTATCTCATAATTATGAATTTTTATCTCATAATTTCGACTTAAACCTCTTTTTTTTCCTGGCAGAAACGCGCTTCAATAGCATTGATATTGGCATTGCAACATAGATTCACAGCTAGCATGGTTTGGTTGTTTTAGCACAACAAACTAATACCTAAAGCAAAGAGCCACATTCAATTTGTGAAAAGAAGGAAGGAGTTTACTTTAATAATAGTTGTCATAACATGACTCTGGGCAACTACGATGTAACCAGTGGCAAATAAAACTTTATGTTTGACCTTGAGAAGAAAAGTAATGCAGTTATCAAAATCAAAACAGTCATCCATCTTTTCACCATAGACCAGTTGTTGTGACTCACCTCTACATCAGACTTAGTTGCTCAAAGGCCATGTTTAGACTAAAGTCAATTTGGATTTTTCCTCAAATAATTTTTTTTAGGCACACTGTCCAAACTGTTAGCTGAAAGTGATTCATTTGGATTTGTGTAGATAAAACCACATATGGGGCATGGCTTTGAAACACACAGATGAGACTGGTATATATTCCAAAGTTCCACACTGCAGTCTTGCACTGTGCAGAGAGGAGTACCATTTTTATACAAAGTACTGCCGCAGAATGAGGGAATACCTCCGTCACCAGTTTTGACGATATTGTCATGTGTTGCAATTAGAGCGAAGCAAAAGAAGATTTGAGTGTTCAGACTGAGATGCATCTGAGGAATTCTCATATAAATTGCAGCCCCTTTACAAATATGATTTGAATTACATAAATAAAAATACAGTTTAAAAAAACAAACACTCAATGAGCAGTATATGCTACATTATTAAAGGGATGAAGGATTTAACACCGAGATACAAACCCATTCTGAATATAAATGATTTGCATTCCTGGGTCAAGTACTAGAAACTGGGCCTCCAAAGACCTCTCGTTTACATTTCACTTTGCTGGATGTAAGCTCTTAGCTTACTTTTTCATTCAGAGAAATTAGCCGACGTCAGAAAGTCTATTCATTAGGAACCAAGAATGAGGAATGAATGTAGGATTAGAAACTGGGTCAGCACTCGTCTGGATGAAAACTATATTCAGTACATCACAGAGGCAAAATGTTGATAAGAAATAGTACAAACTATCATAAACATGCAAATATCTTAGCAGTTAGCTAAGCTTTGTTCTCCCGTTTCAGAGCACAGTAGGGGATTATGTTTCTTTCTTTTCATCATAAGGTCAGTACACTGTTGTATTATTCTGAGGAAAAATTGGGAGAAAATGTGAAAATCTCTTTTGTAGAACGCAAAATCTGTTGTTTGTAAATCAGTGGCAAACTGTAAAACTGGTCCCAGTGTCCAGATAAAGACTCAACTGGAGCCCTCTCTGACTCCTCTCACACATTTATCAATACTAATTGGAACACTAGCCATTGCACCAGAATTGCAATCTGTTCCTGTAGAATGTATGAAATCAAACAGATGAAATATGATATTGAGCTCAGTGCACAACATGATTGCATATAGCATACATAAATCATGTTGAATAATCACTGACCCAATCAGCCACAGCAGCTCCAGCAAAGATTTTACTTGCAATTTATTCACATAGTGTTTGCTACAGTAAACTATTACAACATCTGCTCCTGCACTTTAAAAAAAATAACATAGTAGTTTAGCTGCAGCTGCTCTATGGAGTAATCTGGGTTACAAGGCTAGGATAGCACTGCAAGGGTGGGCAATGAGTTAAATAGGTCACAACACAAGTGTCCTCAACAAAACTCACAGGTTCCCTGCAGATTTAGCCTCCATGCCCACACTATCAGACTGCTGCACCTCCACCCTGGGAGCCCGGAAACCACAGGGAAGGCAGCTTGGAATAGGAGAGTGTATGTGCTTGTGTGTTTAGTAAGAAGTGAGGTAGTGCATCCCACATGGCCTCTAGCCCTGCATCTTGGACAGCTCTGCCCTTGCATTGCTGGCCAAGCTGCCCTGTCTTCATTCATACAGAGCCAGAGGCACACTGAGCCAAGCACTCTAGAAAATAAGACCAAATGCATGTGCACACACACACACACACACACGGGCATCTGCTAATCAGTGTCTCAACACCCATCACTGCTTCTTTTGGATTCAAGCAACACATATTTATGCTAGTATATTTGAATTTTAATATTTTTTCTTTACCTTTAGTTGGAAAGCAACTGAAACTGTCATTTAAAAACTGAACCTTTAAAACATATTTTCAAAATGAACCAATGCCAGGAAAACTTTTTGAGGAGTTGCAGCTGAGCAGAAAGAAAACATGCCAGCAAGAAACTAGAAATTCAACTCTTATTCACACAGTCAGACTGATCTCTTTCTTTCACTCATTGCCTTGTATCCCAGTCTTTGCTCAGTCCAACACCAAAAATCCATGCTCTGCTGAAACCTGAGGGCACTACCTCATGAAAAAGGAGTTGCACCAAAAATTGAGGCAATTCAGAGTGAGCAAAACATCACAAGTCCTCTTCATAATAGGACCAAGCTGACATAACTGTAATTTATTTTAGAGATTGTGTTTTTTTTATATATATATATATATATATATATATATATCCATTAACCACCACTTGTTTGGATTACACAAGAGTGGATGTCAGTGAAAACAGTGAAGCAACACAGGCAGCTAACTCAAGTGTGTCCACAAAGAGCTAATGCATCTGCTGCCCAGGACAAATTAAATGTGGAGTAATTATGAGAGGAGGCTCCCTGGAGTGTTAGGTCTCACCATCCCCGCTAATACTGAGACAGCACAAGGTGTGGCGCTGCGTGGCTGTGCTCCCTCACCAAGCGTGTGAATATAATGTGTGTTTGCGCACAGCCATGAAACAGAACACAAAGACATTTCTGAACTTGAGTAGCGCGACTAACGAGGGAGACAGTGCCAATGTGCATGTATTACCTCGAAAAAGGAAGGCTTTGCTGCTGTTGTGAAGCCCCGCCACTTGGGTAATTCCGTAAGTAGCATTTGCCAGGTCAAGTTCATTGATGATATCAATCTGGTAATCTTGATCTGATCCGAAAGCTGGAGAAGAGAAAGGAAGGTTAGGAGGTGAAGCGGAGCTTTTCAAAGCCCCTGAGTATTAAATCTAAGAGGGCTTTAAAACTAAAACCTCAACTCATTTCAAACAGTCATTGCGTATGTGCATTCCATTGCTTAAAGGGCTGGTTGTGAGGGAAAAAGTCAAGGAATATTAATAGCAATTCACCCGCGGGAAAATGAGAAATGCTGCCCACTGAAATGCTGCGACTGTGCCCGCAGCCATCACCTGTCCTTGTTCTCCACGGACCGTGAGTGCACTGTGCGCACACGGAGGTAAAAGGTGTCATCGCTCTTAACTTGACTGCGTTCTATTTTTTTTTATATATATATCAATACAATAAAACTACATTTGACCGGGGCTAAAATACACTCGATGCAACCAAGAGACACTGCCAGACGTTTGCGCGCAAGGTGCAACACTGATGAGCGTAAAATAAAAACCCGGTTAAGGCTTATTTTACTCCCAACTAAAATCTTTCATCGCAGCCACAGAGTGCCACAAGACTTGTACTTACATGGTTTGGTAAAAAAGAAAAGGTATAACAAAGCCACGTAAATATCCATTTGTGTTGGAGTTGCACTGTGCAGTGTCCTCAGTCGTGCGCTCCGCTGTGTATCCACAAACCCGCTGTGGTCCGTCTGCTCTGCGCTCCGCTCTCACCTAAGCCTGCAAGTGGAGGAACGATCCACAGCACATGAACAGGGGTTTCCTCGCTGCAAATTCCAATTCATGTATATGATCTGAACGCGTCCACATGGACATTGCGAGTCGTCAACACATACACACGCCCATGTTTTTGATGACAGCTGTTACAGCAGACCGCACATGAGGAGTTTGAGGATTTTCTCAGGGGTGAATTTAATATCCCCCCCCCTCCGTTCGGACCGCTGAAAAATTCCAATTTTGGAGGTAAGAAAAATGCTTTTCAAAGGAAAAGTCTGTCAGCCAATGATGTGGGAATTCTCTGTAATAAAAGGCTTTTCATTGCAGAGATAATTCAAGGAATTTTCAGTCTCCTGGGCCAAATAAACAAAATCGGACCTGATAAAGGAGACACAGTTTTGTTTTATGTATTTGTCTGTTTGTTTGTTTGTTTTAAAATATAATGCAGCATGCAGAGTGGTGGGAGGATTACTGCTGTTTTTGTGCAGACATAAAAAGCTGTGTTGATTTTTGTTTCATTCAGCATCCCCCATAACTTCAAATTCCCTCCTCTCCCTAGACTACATAATCCATGAGATTTAGTAGCACTCTTGCTACAGCCCACTTTCCCCTGGGGCCTGTCTTTATTGAGAACCATTAATCATACCCGTCCCCTGCCTGCCTCTAATTTGTGTACATTGTCAGGTTGTCTGGGTTACCTGCCCCAACACAAACTGGCAAGCAAAGGAACAGTATCATATGCTTGAGGATTGTCACACTTGGTGTGCACCTGCTCCACCTGTGCAAGTATGTTGAGTACATGCTAGGGTGTAATGTCTGCTTTAGGATGCAGGTCACTGTTCCACCCTCTCAATTTAGACTGTAAGCAATCTACAAGCTTATCCCTGATCCTAAGAATCTGGAGAGGGAAAGACACCATTTAAAATCATAGGCTGCAGAGCAGTGAAGAGACAAGGGAGCAAGTGAGAATTAAAAAAAAATCATGAAACCAGTATTGTCAAGTAAGGCAACGTATTTACGACTGAATGCACATGCACTTAAATAACAATAATAATAATAATAATAATATAATAACTAAGGCAAGGGAAAAAGTTTATGCGGCTCATGACATAATAACAACATAATGAAAAATAATGAGTTCACAATGAGATTTATTCAGCAAGGACTCTTAAACTTAAACATAAGTGCAAAACCTGAATAAATGAGCAAGGGCACATCATAGTTGCATAGCTATCATGGATGTTGCAGTTCATCCTGGGTATAATAACATGTTACCCTGAGCATATGGAATAATGCTATATCTTTCATAGTCATTTTAACCAACATGAGCATCAAATCACCAAATCATGTAATATATTTTGGAAAAAAATCATGCATCTCTCATAGTTTAAATTTAAAAAAGCACATTGTCATACAATGTGGTGTATTTTGAAATCAAACCTGTTACTGCACTGCTTTATAAATCTGTTGATGCATCAGTGATGTACCAAAACTTACATTCAAATTAACAGTGACAAAGAAGGAAAGAGAAGGATGAGGCAGACAGCAATAGAGTGGCTGCCACTGCCAGTCATGGCAGTGGCAGAGATATGAATGTCAACAGGATTCGCTGTATAATTTAGTTCCATTCTCCAGATTATGCGATTTCAGTGGCTGTTTTCAATCTACACTTGTCAACACAATGCCTGTTATTGTCCTGCAGTCATACACAGTGAGGTCACCAGGAGAGGTGCAGTCAGCAGACCATTTCTTATCAGGAAACAAGCAAGCAAGACACCCAATTGTGCACAAACAGAAATTACCACAAAAACAGCACCCGAGAAGCTCATTTCCCGTTTCCATTTGCCTGATGCAGATGGAAGCCAAAGTGTGGCATTTCTGTGAGCAGAACATATTAAATCCAGAGATGAGCTGATGCTCAATCAACGATGAGCTAAATGACATTAAACAGTGCTTCTATTTTTAATGATGATCTCATATTGAAACCTGCCTTGTTTTGTACCTACCTCACACTTCTAGTCTGACAGACTAAAGTGTGAGGTTTAATAGGAAGAGTACAATGCATTTATATCTGATATTTCTATGGATCAAAGCCAAAGGAAGGCAGTGTTAAAGTGATTTTTGATCTGGACATTTCATTATAAAATGAGTTAAATGTACTTTGAAAACATGTTGGGCACTCATGTGAAAGTGACTGTCCAGAGCAATCAACACTCACCGTATGTAGTGCTTAAGACACAATTTATTTATTTTTAAATGTCAACGTTAAACTACACGTTTAAAAAGGTTTGTGGGCGTTGTGTCGCAAAGTAGCAAAATGCACTTGTCACTATCAGCCAAGTAAGTGTGGACATACTGGTCTTAAAATTAGAGGTCAGATGCATAATTTGACACTTGAGCATATGGAAAATGGCTGCGCACAACCAGATCTGAATTTAATGGTGCAGTAGGCACCTACGTAAGCAAATGCATGTGTTGCATGTTTTCTGCACACCTAACATTTAAAGGTGGTTTACTACATGCCATATTCTAAGCACATCCACCTTAGACTCTGAATTTGTATCATTAAAATGGAACCAATGTTTCTCACGTTCTGATTGTGTCCACTGTTAAGAGATTAAATCTTCTTGCATATGAGAACCTGGGCAGACATGAAAGGTATGTGTAATGTGTATAATGAAATACTAAGCCTCTGATGAGCAGCGGCGGGGCTGAGTTTTACAGCAAAGGGAATAGAGGCATGCAACAGAGTCCTGCTGTGCCTGCTGAAAACCCATCATTACCCATTACTCACAGTGTTAACATGGTACACGAATGCCAAAAATTGTAGTTTTGTAACCTGGTGAATGTGACATCATGTGTGTTTCTTTGTTCTCTGTGTGTGATATTTGGAGGCCTTCTCACTTTCAGGATCAGTAGCATTTAATCCTCTGGAGGGTTTGAAAAGATTACATTTGGAGAGAAGTATAAGTCTGTAATCAAGCTAAAAAAAAAAGAAAGTTTCCCATTGTATATAATTCATGCTTGAGGTGTAACTTTCTGCACAGGTTGGCAGTTTTATTTGAAGAAGAACTAAGAAATGCAAAAAAAAAGGGACGTACAGTACTCTACTAAGCTGCCTACCACACAAGCCTGTTGTGGTGTTATGATCTGGAGTTCTTCTGTTCTTCTGACCACCTAAATATAATGAACAACCAAGTTTTTCTGTGAGAGAATGATCCAGTGAGCATGAGACCATTTTAAGAATTGATTAACTGGTTTGAGTTATTTCTTATAATTAAAACAATTTCCAAGACTTTTCCATCTTCTTACGTGTGAATGTTTTTGTCATTTTGAGGGTTGGGATACTCAAATCAAAATTTTTCAAAATGTTCTGACATTTTATGGACCAAGAGACTCATTGATCACTTGAGGAAATAATCATCAGATTAATCACTGATAAAAAATAATTGTTAGTTATAGCCTTAGTCCAGACCTTAGCCCCATTGAGAATCTTTGGGATGTGCTGGTGATGTCCAACTCTACATCCATACACTATCTTGGTAATAATAATGTAACTGAGGATACAAATAATGTTGTGCCATTGTATAATCTTATCAAACAAATGGCATGGCAATTATGCGCCATAATCGAGTAAAAGGCAACAAAATAGAGTGTGACCTTGTTTGGCAGGACAGTAGGATTGCAACCACAAACCAATTTCACTATACACTGTGGTTAAACAAATTGTGGTTGTGTAACCATAAAGGCCCACTTACACAGAGTATTTGGGGTAACACTCAAAATGGAGATTTTAGCACTGTATTTTTCCATGAACACTAGCACATTGAGGGAAAAAAATGACTGGAGAAACATATTAAAACATTGGTATGGGTGCACTTTGGATATTCAAATAATGATCAGAGGGTTGTTCAAAAAGACAGATATCCAATTTGCAAATTGCACTTAAAAAGGTTTCTTCTAAGGGTCCAACACCTCAAGGTTATTGCAACATCTTTGAGATCTCATTCAGCTGCACACGATCAGGTGAAGGTAATAGAACAAGTAATGACTAGGTGAAAGAATAATTACTGGCAGGTTGCTAAATGAAACACTGAGCTGGTACAATAGTGAATCCAGAGTTGTTAGGTTTTCAGCACAATGTAAACTAACAGCAGCAAGCAGGAAAATGAGCACAGCACGTAGCACTGTCCAAAATGAAATCTAATCTAATCAAGAGACAATGAAATAAAACCTGCAATTAAAGTTCATTTTATTGTATAGTGATGCAAAACATTTTTTTGTTCCATTAAGAAGAGTGTAATAGGTCAGGAGGAGGTGGTGGAAACACAAGGGTTAAAAGGACAGGTGCAGCTCTAGAGGGAAACATTGCATTAACCATTAACATTGTTATCCACATGTTGTTGTCTCAGAGACTGCAATTTCTCCACAAATATAATTGATTCGTTCTTACAAACAAAAGAAAAACATTCTGTAGCAAAGTTTTAGAATGGCTTGATTCATGATTCTAACAAATTGTGCAGTGGAGGTTCTCCATTTTACTCTGAAATGCTTTGAGAGCAGGGAATAAAAGGTGACCAGCATCACCACTGTTGACCAGTAAATTGTTCTGAAAAACTGTGGCTGGGAAGCAATTATCGGGTCACGGAGAAAACTCTGAGCTCCAGACATGATGGGCATGCGTTGTCGACTGTTTGATTCATTTGACGAATATAGCAGCACTTATCCCAAACATGACCCACTTTTTCTTTCAACTTTATTGCTGCATCATTGAGATCAGAGCTCCCAAGCTACAACAAAAACTATTTGCAAGTAATACATAAAGTAAACAAACCACTAAAAACCAGAGTACCTTCTTGTGATTGAGGCACATTACCCTCACAGTAAAGCTGCCTTATTTCATGTTTGAGCTCTTTTATATGTCCAAGTCTAGGAGTGTTCACTGTTTTGTATTGTCACAAAAACCAATAAAAACAATGTCATGAACTCCTGGATCACTCTAACAAGTATTACCTCTCCACCTCAAGCCACAGATTATTCCACAGATTAGCCCATGTTAACCATGCACACGTAATGTCACCATCCAAAAACTATATTCACAATTACAATATGTTAACATGCTGAAGTTCAACAGCTATGTTTACCATGTTTACTAAAGCTTTGCTAAGGCTTGAATGTCTGTATGAAAATTATTTTTTTCTATAAATAAATATGTGATATACATTCACATAATTCATTTAATAATATATGAAAACCTTCTGGAGGTGCTAGAGCAAAGGTTTATGGATCATTCATTCATTCATTCATTCATTCATTCATCGCTTTATTCTCCTCATGAGGGTCTCGGGGGTGCTGGTGCCAATCCCAGCTATCACTGGGTGAAATGCAGGGTAGTTTGTGGATCATTACTGTGACAAATCATCCCCTGGGCACCAGGGATAAATAACTTAATTTCAATATGATCCATACAATCTACTTCCAGTGAGACTTTAAACTAAAAATGTAAACCTCCTGCCATGAAATTAGCTACAGTAGCTACATCTGGTACAAAGTGTCTTTCCTAAATTGTACAGGAGATGACATCAGGTGGTCACCAATGTCATTCGATTTCTTCTGAGGACCATGACTGTCCACCATGTTGAGATGTTTCTGATTGGACCAAAGTGGTGAACCAAAAAGTTCAAATTTTAATCACAGTTATATTTACACTGTTGTGGCATTGCAAACACTCAGAATATGCAATAAATGCACATGAATCAATAAAACATTATTGTTGCCTCTTAGCTCACTGTCATTTTACAAAGCCTAAAACCCTGAGTGAAATATAAAGATATGCCAACATTTTTCAGTTACTATTTTGTTAATAATGTCACGGCCCTCAGCCCTTCCTGTGTCGTGCGTGTGTGTGTGTGTGTGTGTGTTGCAGGTTGATTGGGAGCACCTGTGTCCAGCTTCCCACCTGATAAAAGTCTGCTGGCTTGGATTGTCTCTCTCTCTCTCTCTTTTCCCCTGGGATCGTAAACCTGCCATTTTAACTTAAAAATACAATAGTTTGTATTTTGTTAAATAAATTTGTTTTAGGGCCACATGGTTGGTGTAGTGGTTAGCACTATTGCCTTAGAAGCAAGAAGACTAGGTTTGGGCCCTGGTGGGATCAAGAGCCTGTTTGCATGGAGTTTGTATGTGCATGGGTTTTCTCCGTGTTCTCCGGCTTCCAGTCCAAAAACATGCAATATGGGGATTAGGTAAATTGGACACTCTAAATTGACCGCGAGTGTGAGGGTGAATGGTTGTTTGTCTTCATGTGTGTGGCCCTGCGATGGACTGGCGAACTGTCCAGGGTGTACCCTGCATATCGCCCTATGTCAGCTGCGACCGGCACAGCACCCCCAGCGGCCCTCTGGTGGAGGATAAAGCGGTAGATGCGGGAAATTTGTTTTATTTTCACGTCACACGTGCCTGTACCCGTGATTTGTTGTGAACAAACGACCTGAGTGCTTCATCCCTGAACTGTTGTTTTCTAGTTGGTAAATTTTTACATGGTTTACTCGTTGCTCTAAGAAAAATGCCACATATTATGAGTGTTTTGTGAAGACTTTGAAGGTTATAGACAGAGAATAAGTGGAAAGCTTTTGATTAACACTTGATAACAACATGATGATTCACAGATTTCTTTTTTTTTCTTGTAGTTTTTCAGCATAGTGTAAAATGTCCATGTTTAGATAATGCCTGTTCAATATTTACCAAAAACAGCTAGTAAAGGTTGTGCTATGATTAGGCAGATCATGATGTGCATTTGGACAAAGCCATGCTTCAAGTCATAAAACAGCACAGTGTATTATTAAACCATTAACTGGATAATATTGGATTGATCCTTTATATTACTCCCTGAATTAGACCATTTAATCAGCTGCTGATAATGACATCTGGAATGTGAAGGTTATTTTCACACCAGTTTTGAGGAGAATATAGAGTGTGCAGTGCGTAATATGTGTCATCTCTGGCATCACGGCTCATTGAGTCACCTCATTATACTTGTTTCTTATCAAGGTTTTTTTTTCTGAGCCAAGACACACACAAAACACAGACTGAGGATTTCATGGGAAACATTAAATGCAGATTTGATAATATGTAGGTTGTGCAAAATGTTAAATATTTTATAGCATGATCACATGCAATTTGCAGAAATACAATTATGGTTACAAGCTATTAAGAGTGGTCCTGTTAAAGCTGATTGAGCCTTAATGAACCTCTATCTTCTGTTCAGAATTATTAAACATACAGTGTAAAAAATTGAGCAGACATCTAATTTCCATGAAGTGATCCACACTAAGGACTATATGGATGCCCTCCAAATGAGATAATTCACACCCTGCAACTATTGTTGTGACTCCATATATCAAGCAGCAGCACAGGGAGGATCTAGCTGTCAGTGATCATAAAAGGGTATAATCTTTGCACTGCATTTATAAAAAAAACCTTAATGATCTTTTAAAATTCTAATTCTAAATTAAGTCATAAGTGACATATATAAGGCATTCATAAGACCCACAATACCTTTACAAAACCACTTTATTCGGTAAACAGAACACAGAACATGCAGCAGTGTTAGACAGACCATTGTGAAAGAGAGTAAAACAAGGCAATATGTGTAACAGACTCTGTGGTGCAACGGTAGAGCATCTGACTCCACCTCAGGAGGTCATGTGTTCAAAACATGTGTCTATCACAAATTCTAACAGGCCTCTGTTGCTCATATTGCAAGCAAGTGCAGAAGCACACACTGACAGACAGAGCCACCAAAAACAATACTCCTACTCTGTGGGGTGAAGTAATAGTCCTTCTGAGAAGGAGAAGGAAGACAGCTTTAGTGATTAAATGAGTGAATTACACTGCAATGTGTAACTCTTGTCGCAGTTGTTGATGATTGACCAGAATATCTGAGAGCAGTTCTGTCAGCCAGGACATGTGACAGTAGCATATTACTGCTAAATTGTCTAACTGTATATACACAGCATAGCAAGTTCACAGATATACAGCAACAGCTAACTCCACCTAGCTCCATTGCTTTCCTCTCTTTCTCTTTGTCACACACGGTTATCAAACTTACTTCAGATCGTATACAGATGATAAATCATGTTTTTACACAGAACACATATAGAGCTAAGCCTGCAGCATCCTCAACATAAGAACAGTACAAGTTGAGTCCATTGCAGCCTGAGCAGATCATTGTCCACAGATCCATGGTTTCATCCTTAATGTATATGCAAAAAGGTCCAAAGGAGCTGCTCTTCTCTGTTCTTGACAGACCCAGTCTATATGGATGATGGATGATGGCTGCCAGAGAAGCACAGCAGAAGTGCATCAACCCAAGTTCAAAAGGTGTCCACTGAGTCCACAAAGAAAACAGCACCTGGCCAGCTATGCTACCGTTGTGGGAAAGCAGGGCACCAGGCACCAGAGTATTGGTGTAAGGACTTAGACTGTTTTGAACGTGCCTATAGAAATAAGAAGTCTCAGACACACAAACAGCTGATGAGCAGAGGGATTCTGATGAAGACACAGTGCATGTTGTATCTGTGATGGACAACGATGATACTGGATACTGGGTCACACCACTATGGAGAATAAACCAGTGTGGATGCAGGTGGACAAAGGTACATGTGTATCCATGGTATGAGAAGTTGTTTACAAAGAGAAATTGCAACACCTTGACCTTGCTCTCCAAGAGACCAAGCTGAAGTTAAGGACATACACTGGTGAGCCTGTGCCAGTATTAGGAGCTGTGAATGTGATTGTGGAATATAACAAGCAGAAAGAGACTCTTCCACTGTACATAATTTCAGGACACTGTCCAGCTCTGCTAGGTCTCTGGTGGCTAAAAAAGATCAAGCTGAACTGGCAAGGAGTGTTCATGGTGATTGATAGAGAAACAAGCCCTCTACAGGAGATGCATGTGGAACGTGAGTCAAATGAGTTGCTGACTATTGTGACACACAAAGGACTCAGAGGCTCCCATTTGGGACTACCTCTGCTCCAGCACTGTTCCAAAGGGCGATGGACCAGATCCTCAGTGGTCTTTCAGGGGTTCACTGCTACCAGGATGACCTGCTCATCACAGGACCAGATTAGCAGTCGCACTTAGTCCGTAAAGACAAATGGGACATGTAACTGACAGCACAGGTCTTCACAAGGCACCATCTAAGGTGAAGCTATTGTGGAGGCTCCATCTCCCAAAAATGTGAGTCAGCCGAGGTCATTTGCTGATATACTATGCAACTTTGTGTCCAACCTCGCCAACAAGCTAAAGCCGCAACACAAGCTGCTTAACAAAACAACAAGGTCAAGGTCAAGGTTCAACTTTATTGTCCCCGTGGGGAAATTTGTCTTGGGCACAGTGCATCATTGCACAACATGAAGGTGGACAGACAAATGTGAGACAGCTTTCAAAGATGTAAAGACAGCCCTCACCAAATCTGAGGCTCTCACCCCCTTTGATGTTTTGGAGCAGTTGTGTCTCACATCTTGCCATCTGGGGAAGAGAAACCGATTGCCTTTGCATCAAGGACGCTGAGCAAAGCATAAAGCAATTACATGCAGATTGAACGTGAGGCGCTGTCTATAGTGTTTGGAGTTAAGAAATTCCATCAGTATCTCTTCCGCAGGAAATTCAAGCTACTCTATCTTTGGCTGCACTATAAATCGTTAAAAGAACGCAATCTTGATTCACAACTACACATGATCTCATTTGTAAATGACAATAATTCATCTGCATTTTATTTCATGAGCAGCATCGCAAATACACAATCCTATTCTCCACTCAGTCGCTGCCTTCTCTCTATGAAGCGCCTTTACATCACGTGATTCAGTGGAGGCAGAAGCCCGTCTGCAGTTGAGAGTTTATAAGCAACGACGCCGAGTGAATACAGCACAGAACATAGGACAAAGTAGAGTTCCACGATACCCACGGTACCCCACGGTGCCAAATCGTAACGGTTCCTACTATACTAGAAATTCTACACGACGGTACTACGGTGGATTACTATACTACCGGTGCCAGTTTTTGCTACATTGCGGCCGCCTCTACTCTCCCCCCGGCTTTTCACTGCATGCTACTCCCTTGTAAACAAACCCACATTGCAACTACTGCAACCGAACTACACAGCTGCTGAATGATTGGCTGTTTGCTTGTTACTGGTGACGTCCTGGGATATGATAGGCTGTTTCCGCACACTGCGTCCCGTCTGTTAGCTGATTGGCTGTTTGTGTGTTTCTGCAAGAAAGAACTCCATGAAGACAGCTCCGCTTCGATAGAAATTTGTTTCAAAACAAACATCAAGCTAAAGTTCTGTCTCGCCCAGATGCGCGCACGGCTTAGAGTCACAAACACGAGACAACACACTCACCATGGCAGAAGCACCGAGCCTGAGCGGCGAGTCTGCCGCGGCGGCGTCGTCAGTGGCACCGCTAACTTTGCTCAAAAAAAAAACCTCCAAAAGTCGCATTTGGAACTATTTTGGCTTTAAACGAGGCACAGATGGTAAAGCAATAGACGATGGCCATCCACTGTGCAGCCACCAAGCTATAGGAGCCAAAGGAGGAAACACATCCAACCTCATAAAACACCTGCAGTGTTGTCACCCACATTCATATGTCGAATACCAGGTTAGTATTGGCTACAATTAGGCTATATGCTCCGTGTACAGACTGAGGAATGAAGAGTGTGAGCACAGAACATATAATACACATAGTTACACTTTCTCAAAAACACCCTAGTCGCACGAACATGACTTTAACTGAACTTGTTCACATATACTTGTTGAAGCAGTCACACACACACACACCCTCACAAATGACCTTGGGTAGGTCACGCACCCACACACATCCTCACAAACGGCCTTGGGTACCATGCACCACTCTCCCTAACTTCTGCCTCCTGTTTTTCATGCTACATTGACGCACACACAAATAAGGCGGCGACTCACCTGAAGACTATATAGGATAACACCCCTAGACATGAGCAGACTCTTCTTGTACACGACATTGATACATGTACTGTACTTGAACTATTCTCCGCACTTTGCAAACTGCGCAATAAATCTGTATAATTCTTACTCCGTCTTCTCCTGGTCCTCCTTTCACCGCATCAACGGACTCGGACAAAAGGCAAACGGCTGTTTGACCTCAACAATTTTTGGGGGCTCGTCCGGGATGTGGTAAGGAGACTATGGAACGAAATTCGGCTTAAAGATTTCTTCACAACGACAGAGACGAGACACGGGCCGGCACGATAAAGAAAGGTGAGCAGAACCTGTTTAAACCAAAATCTGCAGTTTTGAATACTCTAAAAACCGTGTCATGTCCTGAAGTTAGTGATCAATCTGCAAAACGACGATAAGAATTAATACAAAAAAAAAAAAAAAAAAAGCAGACTGAGAGAACAGACTATCCTTGGTTGTGGCAGACCCCACCGGTTTCCTGACGAGGAACCGGAAGCCTGGGAGGCAGCTGGGTTTGAGGCCCGGGGAAGTAAGGATACCCCGAATTCTAAAGTAGTATACTCTACGGAGTAAGGTTGGAGGCCTTTGAGGTTATATACCTCATAAATTCCTAAGAAGTCTGTTTGGGGTTAGAGTCCCCTAAAAGTAGTAAGGTTGGAGGCCTTTGAGGTAATAGACCTCATAAATTCCTAAGAAGTCTGTTTGGGGTTAGAGTCCCCTAAAAGTAGTAAGGTTGGAGGCCTTTGAGGTAATAGACCTCATAAATTCCTAAGAAGTCTGTTTGGGGTTAGAGTCCCCTAAAGTAGTATACGTTACAATCTCTTAGTAGAAGGTGTTTTATAATAATGTAAAGGATATGAATGCATGGTTCAAGGTGAATAACGATTTTTCTTTGTGAATTGTATTTGTGTGAGTAGAATAACAGGGATATTGGGTGCGGGAAGAATAAAGTTCTGAGGTGTCTTAGAGGTAATTGGATGCATAAAACGGTGTCTTGACCTACCCGACATAACAGAGGTGATCTGAGCCACGGACAACCTAAACGGTGTCAACAAAAGTGGCATGGGAGGTCAATAGGGTCAGTTGCTCGGGTGAACTCCATACAAACTGACCGGCCGTTAATAAGCCATTACCTCGATAAGCTTGGTTGCTCGGGTGAATTCCATACAAACCGGCTGGCCTCAGAATTAAGCAAGAAAACTAAGCTATGGAAGGAGAATTTGATAGAGAGAAAGATGATGGGGGTTGGGGTCCGGCGTTAGGGGGCTGGAAACCCTTTGAAGCACAACTAGAAAATCTGCTTATAGCAGTAGGATCAGTAGCAGACGAAAAAGACAAAGATAAAAAGAGGTTAGAAATAAGGGAAAAGGTAGAAATGGTGGTGAAACGAAAGGGCAAGAAAATGTCAGACACAGGTCCGTTAGGGGCCTGGCTGTGGGAGAAAGTTAAAGAATGTGAAGTAGAAAGAGACGAGACGACAGAGAAGGGACAAAAAGCAGGAAGGCTGCAGAGATCCAGGATCAAGAAGGAAGCGAAACAACATGAGGAGGGACGACGGGGTTGGTCAGAACTGGTGGTTTTCTGGCAGAGCATGAGACATCTCCACAAGCATCGAGCCAAATCAGGCGGAAAACAGATGGTAATTGCACCTGACACTCCTACATGTCCACCTCCATATGCACCGTCAACACCAGGATTATATCCTACATTATATGTAACTAGTGGTACACTGCAGGTGGGAAGCACAGAGGACACGACCTCGCAGGACAGTGTTAGTAATTCAGGGACACACGAGACCCAACAATCAACACATACGTCTGTCCCAAAATCAGAACCCCCATCGCAGGTTACAACAGAGAACTCCTGGTTAAAGACTAACCTTTTCGGGAGTGACACATCTTTTACTCCACTCGACCCATTCTCACAGAGGCGAGAAAGAGAGCAGCAGACCCCAGGACTGACAACAACAAGTGCTACGAGAGTACGGGATAGTGAATATCGGGTTCCGCCACAAACACATACGCCTGATCAGACAGGCACAGCCTTATTTAGGGGTAAAGGACAGTGGGAAGGAGAACGGGCGGAAACACCTGTGACTTTTGACTTGCAAGGGGAATGGGAAGAGGGCAATAGATCTACCTCCCCCTCAGAGATAGAACGACTGAGGAGCCAGAGAAAACAACTACTGGACAGTGTTAACAAAGAAACAGAATTAGTAGAAGCATTGACTGGCTCTATAGGACAGAGGGTGCGTCAGCGTCGCACTGAGCAGCGACAACCAGAGCTACAGCACGCATCCGGTAATTATCCGTTGACTTTTGCTCCAGGACACAGAGACAAATACCGGCCATTCGGTATAGGGGACATACAAGCAATAGTGGACAAACTACCACCGGTGGCAGAAGGGGGTAATTTGTGGCTGAGCCAACTAGATTCGCTGACTGCTGGACAGAGACTGGCCTTAGGAGATTTTAGGGCCATCGCTGGGAGATGCATGACGAGGGGAGACATGACGGACATAGAAACACAGGCTCGCACCTACACACAGCCGGACGAACAACCTTTTACTCAGTATAGCACCGCCATAGGGAGAGCTATGAGAGAGAAATATCCGCTACCAAACGCCACTGTCATGCCCAAAATGAGATGGGACCCTAAACAAAACCCTAGGGACTACATTGATAAAGGAAAGGACACCTGGCTTAAATATACAGGGAGTCATCCGGGTAAGGCGGGGTCACAAAGAGAATGGTTCAGACAGGCCATACTGGAGGGGGTGCCGGAGAATGTCAAACTGGCCATGGTTAACAATCCAGACATGCTAGGCAGTGATTCCCATGTCTGGGAAAAACATTTAATACATCATCTGTCCCGTGCCCAAGATAGAGCAGAGAGTGAGCAGGAAGATCTGAAGGGCCTACAGGTCCAGTTGCTAAAATTACAACTGTCAGAAGCCAGGCAGAAAACAAGTGAGAGAAATAAGAAATCACCACAGGAACCAGTCAAGGTCATGGTTGCGGCTGAACAGACGTGCACTCCTGATTTATTTCCGGTCCCACCATGGGTACCGCCCCCACATAGGGGAGGAAGAGGTTACGGACGGGGGCCCATGAGGGGAAGGGGCGGTTACAGAGTCGGAGAAGGAAGGGGCAGTACAGGAAGAGGGCAGCCAGGAGGGGGTGGATGTTTCTACTGTGGGCAACTAGGACACTGGGCTCGTAGTTGCCCCCTCTACATGAATGAACCATGGAGTGGGCGGGGGCGAGCAATGGGGAGAGGATATCCGACTCCCTCGCCTACAGGAAGAGCTGGATTTAATACCACAGGTCCAGGCAGAGCAGACGAGCACCCACCGGGGCAGGGACAGTACCCACAGTGGGAGGACTGGGAAGGACCTAGTCAACAGTGACACACCCCAGGGAGCCACTCAGACAACATCACCACGGCAGAACCAATGTTGTCTGTGCAAATTGAAACGAACCAAATGCCTTTCTTAGTAGATACAGGGGCCACATGTTCCACGTTAAAAGTTGTGCCGCCCGGTTCTTTATCAACCAGGAACATTACACTCATGGGCTTCTCTGGGGAGAAACAAACACTGCCGATTACCAAACCCCTGGTGACCCAGGTGGGAAAACAAACTGTCACACATCCTTTCGTACATTCTCCGACTGTCCCAATGAACTTACTGGGGAGGGATCTCCTCATTAAGCTGGGAGTGACCATCCTCTGTAGTGCCGAAGGTCTGATTGTCACCATGCCAGACGGAACGTACCTGCCATGTGTGGGAGAACCCACTACTGGACAATATTTACTCCAGCCGGTGAATGAACAATATGCTGACATTTATTGGGGCCTGTTACAGCCTGACACACCGGAGCAGGGTGGTATCCTCTCGGCTTACCTCCAGTGGAAACCCTGGATCTCCCTTCTCGAACCGTACACCTCACCTCCGGATCCCCCACACGTGACACTCTTCTATGACAGATTACAAACCGATTGGTATCAGGAACAGTTTCAGGAACTATTGGAAGGGCGCGATTGGCAAATTATTACACAAAACATTTATGTAGCACCGGAGGGCGTAGCAGCAGCTGTCAACCTGACCTCTGAGCAGATTCCCTGGTACATGATGGCAGACGATGCGGCCCCACATGTCTCATTAGCATTACATCCAAAGCATCAGGCTAGAGAATTGGGCAGCATTGTAAAAAGGGCGCTCCTGCAGTCAGATTGGGTGCAAACACAAATACCACAAGTTCAGTATTCCGCTAAAGCTCAAACGTACCGCATACAGATATCTGGGACAGATAAGATCACTTTAGAGCACACACAAGTTTCCAGACATCATGGTCGTGAACGCACGGACCACACGGAGGCAGCTGCTCTAATTGACGGCCTCCCTGAACATTTATGGGCACAGGGCCCGACGGATGTCGGACTGGTTCAGTACGCACCTGTCACGTTTCAGGTGCAGGAAGGGCCACCTCTTTGGATTAGACAGTACCCTCACAAACCCCAGGCAGAACAGGGAATCACTGAAACTATTACAGGTCTTTTGCAAAGCGGCGTTTTGGAAATGTCTTGTTCAAATTGGAACACACCCATTTTGCCAGTAGAAAAGAAGGGTACGGGAAAATATCGCATGGCACATGATCTTAGAGCAATTAATGACATTCTCCGTACCCCTACGGTCCCTGTTCCAAATCCTTACGTGGCATTAACCAACCTAGATCCCTTGCATCAGTGGTTTACATGTATAGACCTAGCCAACGCATTTTTCTGTCTTCCGCTGGCAGAGGAATGCCGAGACATTTTCTCTTTTACGTTTCAGGGACGTCAACTTCGATATACAAGACTCCCACAAGGGTTCGCGCTCTCACCTGGCATTTTTAACCAAGTACTTAAAGACCTACTGAGTGACTGCCACTTACCTGACAAAGTGACTCTGGTTCAATATGTCGACGACTTGCTCTTAGCTGCCCCAACTGCTGCCTTATGTCTACAAGCCACACAAAATGTGCTCTCACATTTGGCTGGGACGGGTTTTAAAGTAAGCAAGGCCAAACTTCAGGTAGCCAGGAAACAGGTTTCGTTTTTGGGGAGACAAATATCACAGAAAGGAACCGGACTGTCACCTGAACACAAGTCCAACATATTGCATCATCCTAGGCCTATTCGGGTCAAGGACATGTTGTCGTTTCTGGGACTGACTGGTTATAGTAGGGCTTACATAGCAAACTATACTGGCCTGACCAGACCTCTGCGTGACTTAGTGAAAGAACAGGGCATGCGCAATCTCACAGCAACTTTGACCTGGACGCAAGCTGCGGAAGAAGCTTTTATTACCCTTAAGCAGTCACTCTCCACAGCTGCCGACTTAGCTATACCTGACTACAGCTTACCATTTTGCCTGGATGTCTCTGGAACAGACCTTTGCTCTAACGGCGTACTGTTCCAGAGAAAAGGGGGAGACAGGGTAATACTGATGTATGTTAGCGCACTGCTAGATGACATGGAAAAACGACATCATCAATGCACACAACATGCAGCGGGAATAGCCAAGCTCATTCAGAAAACTGCACACATTGTCATGGGACATCAATTACAGATTTTGACCACACACAGTGTCGTTGCATATGTAAATTCACAAACATTTACATTAACAGCACTGAGACAGAGACGACTGAGCAGAATCCTCGAAGCTCCAAATTTGACCTTCACCCATGAAGGCATAAATATGGCAGACCAGATTGGGTCAGGAGAGCCGCATGAATGTACGGACAGAATACATAAGGACGAAAAAATCAGACCTGACTTACAAGCTGAACAGATAGCGGGGGCTAGAGACCTGTACACTGACGGATGTTGTTTCAGACATGACCAGAAGGGACTGAAAGCCGCCTATGCGGTGGTGGAAGACGTACAAGGGAAGCTGATCACAAGACAAGCAGAGGCAGTACAGGGACAGCAATCTGCACAAAGAGCAGAGGTGTTAGCTGTAATAGCAGCACTAAAAATAGGTCAGGGGCAGGAAGTCAACATCTATACAGACTCAGCTTATGCGGCAGGAGCGGTACATGTGGAACTGAAACAGTGGTTAAGAGCAGGGTTCCTAACCGCAACCAACAAACCAATCAAACATGAGACTGAGATGAGAGACCTAGCAGAAGCATTATTGCTCCCCAGCAGGGTGGCAGTTATTAAATGTAAGGGCCACGACAAAGCTAACACCCATATCAGACGAGGCAATGACGCAGCAGACAAAGCAGCTAAAGAAGCAGCAGGATATGAGGTGAGAGCTATTTTGATGTGTTCAGAGGGAGAAGAGACTCCAGACATGAGCATATTAATAGCAGGACAGGCAGCTGCATCACCACAGGAGAAAACATTATGGAAAGCAAGGGGGGCAACAGAAGTACAGGGACTTTGGAGAGGCCCGGATGGCCGACCAATATTGCCCCCGGGCGCTAGGCAAACAGCTTTGGCGGAAGCACATGGAGTGGGACATGCGGGGGTTGCTCAAATGATGAAAAATCTGGAGCACTGGTGGCATCCCTTTCTAAAAGACATGGCTAAACATTGGGTCAGCTCATGTAACAGCTGTATACAGTACAATGTCAGACCAACAGTGAAACCACACCCTGGACGTTACCCATTGGAGGTAAAAGCAGGGAAAGAGATCATTATAGACTATACAGACATGATCACAGTGGTGCGAGGGTACAGGTATGTTTTGATGTGTGTGGATGCGTACACAGGGTGGCCAGAGGCGTGGCCAACAAAGAAAGAAGATGGTAAGTCGGTGATAAAGTTCCTGATTAATCATTACATTCCTAGGCATGGGTTTCCGGAGAGAATCAGATCAGATAACGGCACTCATTTTAAAAATCAAGATCTGCAACAAGTTGAAGCAATGTTGGGGTTGACACATAGGTTTGGTACTGTGTATCACCCTCAATCACAAGGAAAAGTGGAACGAATGAATCAGACGGTTAAGACCAAATTGGCTAAAATCTGTGCACAGACCAAACTGAATTGGGTAGATGCATTACCACTTGCCTTAATGTCGATCCGGAGCTCAGTCAACCAATCTACCAGGTTTACTCCACACGAACTCCAAACAGGAAGGGCATTTCCAGGTCCCCAATCAAAGCTGCCGGTCACAAAAACGGATGACCAAAATCTAACCAACCGAGAGTATTTCCATGAACTTCAAAGTTTCGTTACAGCATTTGCAAAACAGGTGACGGACAGCAGAGGAGAGACCCAGACCACATCACCTCCTGAAGCTGAGTGGGTGCTGCTAAGGGTCATCAAAAGGAAGTGGGCCGAACCACGTTGGACGGGGCCGTTCCAGGTGACTGAGAGGACATCACATGCAGTCCGCCTGAAAGGCAAAGGCGACACTTGGTTTCATTGGAGCCAGTGCGCCGCAGCAGAAGAACCCCAGCACTCATTGGCTGAAATACATCAAGCGCTGAAAGAATCGTGTACTGTATCGGCGGATACAGGTGAAAAGACCACCGACCAACAAGGGGCAGAATAATCCCCTGGTGGCACTAGAGGACAGGGTAGTACACCCGAGCTCTATAAATTCTTTCCAACATCACACGGCATCCGGTCCGCGCACCTGAAAAGGGGGTAGGGTGAAATCAGCGCCTCCCTCCGACAAGTAGTGTGCCAAACTACCAGCTCATCCTGATGACGTCGTGCCAACTCAATTTCTTTATTGTACTGATTGTCATACTCATAATAACTTTTGCTGGTGCTCTACTTAAGCTTGCTCTTACAGGGCACACCCGATTGTAAAATGTTATTGTTTGGAAGGTGGAGGCCATTACTGTGTGATGTTTTCTTGTTTTTTCTTGTTTTATCGAGCTCTTTTGTAGAGCTCGAAAGGGGGAATTGTGAGCACAGAACATATAATACACATAGTTACACTTTCTCAAAAACACCCTAGTCGCACGAACATGACTTTAACTGAACTTGTTCACATATACTTGTTGAAGCAGTCACACACACACACACCCTCACAAATGACCTTGGGTAGGTCACGCACCCACACACATCCTCACAAACGGCCTTGGGTACCATGCACCACTCTCCCTAACTTCTGCCTCCTGTTTTTCATGCTACATTGACGCACACACAAATAAGGCGGCGACTCACCTGAAGACTATATAGGATAACACCCCTAGACATGAGCAGACTCTTCTTGTACACGACATTGATACATGTACTGTACTTGAACTATTCTCCGCACTTTGCAAACTGCGCAATAAATCTGTATAATTCTTACTCCGTCTTCTCCTGGTCCTCCTTTCACCGCATCAACGGACTCGGACAAAAGGCAAACGGCTGTTTGACCTCAACAAGAGTTAAAGGATGTCAAAGTTAAAAGCACATAGAAAAGCCACAAAAGTACAGTTTTCACAGGGAATCAGTTCCTGTTTATTGTATTTTGTTCTCTATGGTTTATTATGTTGGAAAATAAGCATTATTGTCAAATAGATTTTTTAAAAGACAGGGGATTTTTTATCCTAAATTGATTATTCATATTAGTTAAACATAAATTAATGTGCAAAGTAAACTGAATGATTATATATATATATATATATATATATATGTATATGTTATATGTTTATCATGCACCAAACAACATTATAAGTAATTAATAAGTATTTATAACTTGTACAAATACATTGCAGTTCATAAAAATAATAATAATCAAAAAAGGCCGCAGTATCGCGATACTACCCAAGCCGTGATACTTTGTCTGGTAAAGTATCGTGGTTACTCATTTTGGTATCGTGACAACTCTAGGACAAAGTGTGTGCTAAGGAGAAATAAATGCAATATTGATGGTGATGAAAACCCAGCTGGTAGTGACGAAAATAACACAACCACTCGACCCGAGCTTGTGCTGAAAAAAGGTTTGCACTTGGTTCGTCGCTTGCTATCCCAGGGTTTCGGCAGTGCTGTTGCTAAATACACCAGTCTCCTCTGTTAAATTATGAGATTTCCTCATTTCGGGGTTAACCCACATTTTCAGGATTGTGAAGTCTTTTTAACTGATCTACAGTTAAACATTGTTCGTTTTGATTCTGATGGTGTCACACATTTTCCCTAGTTATGACGTTAAGATTTGAGCTAGTGTAAACACACCATATGTCACTTAAGCCACTACAATAATAATAACATCAGTAATAACAATAAGGCCATTATGCAGGTCCATGTTCAGGGCCTAATGAAATCACACTGTTTGGCACTTTACTTGAATGTCTAATTGAATGTTTCTAATCCTTTGTTCACTTCATAAGCTGCTAAACATCTTCTTAAGAAGTCAGCACCAAACTCAATCAGAAGGAAGGAGCAGTGTCAACTATCCATGATGGATTTCATGGATAGTTGACACTTTCAAGGTATGTGCAAAACAATCAAAATACAGATCCTCGAACCAAATCCCATTAACTTCATACAGTAGTGGCACCGTTGTCATCTCCCATTCGCAGCTGAACAACGTGGTTGTGCAGTATATTGTCTGAGACCTGGAGCCTTTGAGTAAAGTGGAAAGCCCAACTATAATAAACTTAATCAAGGGGTTGCAGCCATCCAAAAAGGTGCCATTGAGAAAAAAGTACAGACTGTTAAACAAAAAATTTTAAGAAAACATATGTGAACTTAAGACTGAACTGTCTGAGGAGTCACGTGAGGAAGACCTGGGAAATGGCAGCGCCTAAGATGTTCTCCCGTCCTTCGTCAACAATTAATAACAATTAAACTATGTAAACTCTCCGTGAAAGTATAGTTAATGTCGTAAACAGTCGGTGCTCCCACACAACCCAAAATTACACAGAGTTATAAGGTCTGCGGTACAATGAATCAGGGGAAACGAAGTGTACAAACACGCTTGAAGACCTCAGCTACCATGGAAGCTAACCCTGCTAGTCCCTCCAGCAGCGAAGCTAGCCAGAGAAACAACATGGGGGATATCTTTGCGGAAATTGCAAAGATGAATACAACTCTAAATAAAGTGGCGAGTGATGTATCGACAATCAAGTCGGACACAACAGAGCTCAAAAACAACGTGAGTGCTTTGCAAACTCGTCTTGAAGAGGCAGAAAGTCGCATCGGTGACATGGAGAATAGCACAGCCAGCATGGCTAATGAAAACAAAGTTACGACAGAAAGTGGAGCAATTATGGAGTCGTGTTGATGATCAGGAAAATCGAGGGAGACGCAAAAACATTAGGCTGATTGGACTGAAAGAAGGAAAAGAAACGGGGAATACAATGAACAATTACGTTAAGAAGATACTGAACTAAGGATTGGGACTACAGGGGGCTGAGTATATGATCGAGAGGAGCCACAGAAGTGGGGGGCCATGGCCAGGTAATAATAATCCACCGCGGGTGATACTGGTGAAATTTCTACGTTACACGGCCCGCCAGAAAGTTTTGATGGCTGCGAAAAAAGAGAGGGGGATACGATGGGAGGACTGCACACTCTCCATTTACGAAGATGTGACCAAGGGCGCTCCGATCAGCGAAGGCAGTTCTCCCCAATAATGAAGGCTCTGTGGGATAAGCAGGTGAAACACACACTGGCACACCCGGCAATCCTGAGGTTTACATGGAAGGGGGAGAGACTGAGCTTTAACGACCCGAAGAAGGCTGAGACCTTTGTTCGGGAAAATATCCAAAACACGGAGAACGACTGACTGTATGATATGAACATATGGGAGAGTGAAACTTTATTTTGAAGATATGGCGGGGACGCGGACTATCGGGGCGCCGGACAGTCCCGGACGGTTGGCGAGAGGAGTAGGAGGAACCGTCTACAGGACCTACACGGACCGGAATCACATCAGGCCTAAGGCTTAGTATACTGTCATGTTCTCTTTAAAGACAGTGTTTTTTGAGTTATTGTTATTTTGTATTGTGTATGGTAGGTGTTATATTATTTCCATGATGGCAGGAGTAAGGCATTAATGTGTATTGAAGGAGTGAGGGGCAGATTTATGGATGAGGGTAAAAGGAGGCAGGTGTATATACTCTTTGGAAGCAATGGGTAGTGGACATATCAATATAGTAACATGGAATATTAATGGCTGCAGTACACCAATTAAACGTAAAAAAAGTACTCACCTATCCTAAATCTAAAGGCACAGATATTGCATATATTCAGGAGACGCACTTCAGAGACCAAGATGAAGCTATAAAAATTAAACGGGAATGGGTTGGCCATGTTTTTCATAATTCAGTATTAAGCATGGGGTTGTTATCCTTGTCAACAAAAAGTTGAATTTTGTTGTGTCAAATCAATTTAAAGACTCTCATGGACGAATTTTAGTTGTGGAAGCACTTATTAATGGAGTTAAAATAGTACTTTGCAATTTATATGCCCCAAACAAAAAAAACACATCCTTTTTTCATGAGGTCAATAAAATACTAGAAAATGTAGATGGTCAGATTATCTTGGGGGGAGATTTTAATCAAACATTAGATGATCATATGGATCATAGCAAAATCAGAATAGGTTCATCCCCCAAAGACAGAGCAACATTAGATACTCTACGGGAAGAACTGAGCTTGATAGATATCTGGAGACTCATAAATCAGAAAGAACGGGAATACACATTTTATTCTCATTCTCACAGATCTTATTCACGAATAGATTTTTTTCTAGTTGCTAGCTCACTTGTTGATTTGGTGATAGACTGCAATATAGGAGTTATAGCAATAACAGACCATGCACTTGTTGAATTACATATAGATTTACATTCTGGTAAAGGTAAAGTTGGAAGATGGAGACTAAATACAGGTCTGTTACAGGATGAACAATTTGCTGCAAAACTTGGTGGGGATATTAAGGTATTTTTAGACATTAACAGGGGAACAACAGAAAGATTAGCTACTGTTTGGGATGCACTTAAGGCGTTTATCAGGGGGAAATGTATAGCTTATAGCTCATGGAAGAAAAAGGACAATAAGAAAAAAGCACAACAATTAGAAGAGGAAATAGGCAAATTAGAGAAGACTCTAGCTGAACAATATGATGAAGAAGGTTTCAGGAAAATCTCTCAACTGAAATTTGAGCTACATGAAATATATTATAAAAAAGCAGAGTATTCACTATATAGGCTCAAAACTAATTTTTATGAAAATGGGGAAAAAACTGGACGATTATTGGCAAGACAACTAAAGCGCTTGGATTCAAACAATACCATTACAGCAATTAGAAAAGATGACAAACTATTTACATCAGCTAACAAAATGAATGATGTTTTCAAAAAGTTTTATGAAGATTTGTATACGTCCACATGTTCGGCTAGTAACGAAGACTTGAACTCCTTTCAAAAGGTGGAGTTACCACAGATTTCCTCAGAGGAAAAGGATAGTTTGGATACTCCCATAACAGAAGCTGAAGTTGTCAAAATTTGGGTTTGGGGATAGTTTTTGCAGATAGATAAGAGTTTTATACTCAAATCCTAAAGCTGCTGTCTTTACTAACGGAATAATATCTCAGTTTTTCAGTATTACCAGGTCAACTAGACAGGGGTGCAGCTTAAGCCCACTATTGTTCACAATTTTCTTAGAACCATTGGCTGCATTGATTAGAGCGGAGTCAAGAATTAAGGGAGTCATTGGAGGCGGCAGGGAACACAAATTATTTCTTTATGCTGACGATATTTTGGTACTGAGTCGAGATCCGACCAGTTCTGTGTCAGTCTTACTAGAAATTATTGAAACATATTCTAAGGTCTCTGGTTATTGTATTAATTGGCACAAATCAGAAGCTATGCCAGTGTCTCAAACATGTTCATGCAGTCAGCTATCTGCCTTTAATTTCAAGTGGTTACCAAAAGGGATGAAATATTTGGGTATAGAATTAGATCTAGACATACAGGAACTAACATGGAAAAATTATTGGACAAAATTCAAGTTAATTTGGACAACTGGAGTAAACTACGTCTGACTTTATGGGGTAAAGTAAATACAATAAAAATGGTTGTAGCACCACAAATAAATTACTTAACTGGGATGATACCTAAAATGCATCATAAAGCATCAAAATGGTATGAAATGTGTCCTTGGACAGGCAGTAATGGTTGTAGTAATCTCAAACAGATATGGGAGAAGGATTTGTCTTGTACTCTGGATGAAAATACATGGGAAGGGATTCTTTCCAACACTGAAAAATATGTAAGAGAAGCCAGAAGCAAATTTATTCAGTATAAAATAATTCACAGATAATATTTTACCCCATCAAGACTAAATAGAATGGGTTTGCTTAACAATGATCTATGCTGGAAGTGTGGGGAAAAAAGTGGCACATTTGTACATGCATTATGGGAATGTTCTAACATCCTCCCCCTGTGGGAAAATGTTTTAGATTATATAGGCAAATGGTTGAATTGTGAACTTCCCAGATCGCCAAGACTATGTCTCCTAGGAGACCAAACAATGGTACCACACTTAAACAAACATAATTTTGGAATCTTAAAAACTGGCCTAATGACTTGTGCACGGACAATTTTAAGGTGTTGGAAGGAGCCTCAAGCTCCCACACTGAATATGTGGAGAACTCAGATGATGGAAACGGTTGCATGTGAGAAAATGTTGGGGAGAATAAACAGTGAAAATTATATGATAAAAGAACAGTGGGACAGTTTTGGTAAATGTATATCCAGAGAGAACAGCTAAATCATGTATAGATGTTCTTAATTGTTTTGTATTGATATGTTTTACATTAAGGCCATACACTTTGCCTGAATAATGGATCGCCCCTCACATCCAAATGTATATTATTTATTGAACTGCTTACCTACCTGCATGTTTTTTTTTTTTGTTTTTTTTTTTGTTTTTCATTTTCGTTATACTTCATTTTGTTTGTTTTACTTGTTCATATGTATGGTTGTTTGTTTGTTTCATGTTCATACTTATAAAATAATGAAAAATTCTAAATTAAAAAAAGACTGAACTGTCTGAGATCGATGCTGTGTGCACAACAGCAGATTGCTGGTCAGCTGTGAACAAGGCATTTATGGGCATCACTATCCACTAGCTAAACAACTGCTAGCTAAACTGATGATTCTAAGAGATACTCTGCAGTACTGGCATGCCGGTGGATTAAAGGAGCACATACACATGATGTGTTGGCAAAATTATTGTCAGATGGAAACAAAGAATTCAAAATCCACAACAAGGTTGTGTGTACAGTAACAGACAATGCTGCAAATGTTGTCAAGGCGTTCAACTGTTTTGTGATGGATTTTGCTATTGATACTGAAGTGGTCCACTTTGATGAAACTGAAATTGAAAATGACAATGAACCAGTGACAGCCTTTGCTACTGCCAGTGATGGGCCACGCAACCCACTCACAGTTGGCCCACATACAGCAAAGAATTGCGGTCCTTTAGTGGTCCACATCTGGCATCTAAAACGTGGGCCACATAAGGCCCAAAACTCAGCCAAACTGTATAACCAGAACTGGCCCTATGTTGAACCAAACTGTTTTCATAAGTGGTTCCTGATCTCAGCCTTAATTAAACCTTAACTCAGCCACTTAATGTACATGCCATATTTGATCCCGATTTCAAAAAAAGCTTCAACAAGTACAAAAACAAATGTTCATTTATTTTCAAATTACATGTCAACACATACGGTACACATACACACCTGCACATTCTTTAAAGGGGACATATTATGCAAAATCAACTTTTTAACCATTTCAATACTTATATTTGGGACTCTGGAGGCCCTACCAGTCGCCAAAGTGTGGAAAAAGAATACTCGGTCATGTTTTTGTGGTCCCCCTTGGTGTAAGTATAGGCGATAAAACACGCAATGTTGTATTCCCTACGCTTATGACGGCAGCATGCGCATTTCACCGCAAATGTTACCACTCCACCAGTAAGTTTACTTCGAGAGCTCCACTTTAGCTCCACCTTAGCTCCACCTTAGCTCCACCTTGTCCCTATAAAATGTGAGAGTGCAGGCGAGGGAGGAAGAGCGGTATTATGTCAACACGGAGGGACAAGTGTGCTGTTCATGGCTGCACAGTGGAGCACAGTGTTTTACACAAACTTCCAGCCTCAGAGGATTTTATATGTGAAGCTAATGTGCCGGATAAAGTCAGCAAACGTGTGTTCGTGTGTTCGCACCACTTCGCATCAGACTGCAGCCAGCGGTCGCCGTATTTAGTCAGCAACCGTATTTCACCGACGTACAAACACACACATTTTTAAGAAAAGGTCAAATAGAGCTCATAACTGACCATTCTGACACGTCCTAATTAAAAATATTTGTTCAGTACGTCCTCCATGACCGGAGCACAAACTCAGTCTGATACAGTCACATACAGCGGCAGTTTATGCAGCTCGCTGATCGCCACCCCCTAAGTGTTTTTAACGATTTACAGTTCGGCACTGTTCGGCTCGATCCTTGTGTCGGACGTCTCTTCCTGTGACGGCACTCTCGCTGTTTTCCGCGCACGCTGCCATGTTGATATTGTCAGAGAACTAGTGGAGGGAGGGGGAGAGCAATGGAGAGGAGGGAACAGGAGCTGAGCGAGTGTGCGCTGTAAAAAGGACAAATTAGAAACCCCCTGAAAGAAGTGGGTGTGTGTTTGCCTGTGTCTCATTTGCATATAAAGGGACCACGCACAAAACCGAGCGTTCTGAAAGGGGCGGTTTTGGCAAGGTTATTGAACTGCTATGGTGCTTCATACTTATGGTATTTTGACCAAAGCATGTCACAGACATGTTCATTAGGACACCAGGGAACTATTTTAACTGGGGAAATGGGGTATAATATGTCTCCTTTAACTCTGAGCCAATGAACCAGGACTCTGAACCTTAATCATCAACATCAGTCCATCAACCAGGACTCTGCACCTTTATCAGCACCGTTAGTGCATGAACCAGGACTCTGCACATTGAAATACAATCAGTCCATGAACCAGGACTCTGCACATTCCAGAACACTGTGTGAGTCCATGAACAAGGAGTTTAACCTGTTGTGCCATCCATTCTCTGCTTTCGCTTCATCCTCTCCATTCTGCCACCATCTCTATCTGGAGCCAGATGTAGCCATCTTTTGATGGTTGAGTCGATTTCCCCAGATGTTAGGCGGTTACGCCTTACAGCAGCTGAAACATAAATGCACAAAGCACAAATTATTTGAAATTAACATTTTGTATCATTAGGTAATATGGCTAATAGTAAAGCTGACACTGATGACAAAATTCTGGTGTCAGATCTCAAGTGTTTACCCTACATCTACAGCTTTGTACAAGACATTTTAATGCATTTGTAATTTATGTACATGTAAAAACAAGGACTGACAGTGTTACACAAACAGCTGTTTATGAGTAGTCAGTATCAATATATAATCAATAAAAATAACTCTATAAGATCCTTAAAAAAAAGGATTTCTTTTGTACCAGTCAATATTTTTTTATTTTAGGAAAATCCTATCAGATTCTTTAATTAAACATAGGTATGACACTTGTAGGAAGTAACTGGTTTTCTTCTTGTTTCCTGTAATGTTCTAAGACAACAACTAACAGTCAAGCTGTGAATGAATGCTGGGGTGATTATATGATAGGGAAAGGTCAACGTGAGGGTTGCACATGATGGCATCTGGTAAAACATCAGATAACATTTACTGGGGTCATAAACATTAGGTATTGTGTTTGTTCTGTTTGTAACTCTGATGTTTGTGTATAAGTGGTGAAGCTTTTTGGAGGAAGGGGAGAAACCATTTTAGACCGTCCTTGGTGACAGTGTCTCTCCTCCATGCAAAAATCCATGCATGCAGTAAAGATATGATTTACTCAACACTGATGACTCAAGAATTTCTTGAGTTTTTCTGGAAACCAATTTTTCCATTTATCCCCCTCATGTTTATAGTTCTTGCCAGGGAGTTTGTGAGCATTGCATGCATGATCCTCCATACACACTCACGAATGTCCACTCCACCTGAGAGCCAGTGTGTTTACCTGAAATCATAATATCCAATATTTATATTTTTTTCAGAGAAATAAATAAAGACACTGGGAAAGTTGTTAGACAAAGTTTTAAGATAAGAAATTGCATTTATGGAAGCCGTGTCAGTTTGATGAAATGCGGTCACTGTATATCATGCCAACATACCAATTGTTTCTGAAGGGTGGGGCTACTCTGTAGTTGTTCCTACATGCTCTGGAGAGAACCAACATCTGGCAGTGGCAGCAAATTTTGATCAAGGCCCATCTCAGCCTCATCAGTGGCTTTCATGCCCTGTAGGGTCTTAAAGATGATTCTCATTTGCTCCTTGATCATTTCTTGCTTTGTTAAAATATTACGCAAGAGGGCTGTGGATAAAATGAGGAAGAAAGACAGATTAGACATAGTATAAAATCCATGTTCAATCTAATGCAATCTACTGAAGTATATAGTACACAAGAAAATAGTGTCACCATTACAGATGATCTGATAATCTATTTATCTAGTCTTAGCAGAGAAAGCATGTGAGAATACTCACAAGTTTGCAAGGGTGTCTGCTGTGTCTTACTGCTGGTGCAACTTGGTGTATGTGTCTCACTGCTGGTGTGCCTTGGTGTATGTGTCTCACTGCTGGTGTGCCTAGATGCACGGATCTAACTGCTGGTGCGCCTTGGTGTATGTGTCTCACTGCTGGTGTGCCTTGGTGTATGTCTCACTGCTGGTGTGCCTTGGTGTATGTCTCACTGCTGGTGCACCTTGGTGTATGTCTCACTGCTGGTGCGCCTTGGTGAAAATGTACTATATACTATACAATACTACTATGATATCAGTGCGATCACCTGTTGAGGAATATGTAGATGATTTTCTCTGTGCATGTCCTCACACAGTGACACTGAACATAGGAGCTCAGCTTCGCGGCTGAGACATAAATAGATCGCCGTTGTTGCGGGCCAGGGCGCCTGCAGTTATAAAACAAATCAATAATCATTAGACTAAAACATTGAAATATGCCAATTCTGATTTTGATGTACTCAAAACGGATGGAGCAACATAACGAAGACAAGTTAGCTTACCGTTTTTAATAAAATGTTCCTGCGTCTAACAACAATTGAATAATTTCATTAAAAATAAGACAATTTTCAAATGTTGTGCACCATTGATTAAAAAACAACAATTACAATGGCCTACATCCTTTTTCTTTTGAATGAAATTGGAGAGTCCCCTCCATCACTACCAAGGTCAGTGTGATCGACAGCTTGAGGGAGTTTAAGCCTAGCTGCATTGTAGTCATCTGGAAAAAAGAAAGAAAAAACAGACATATTTTAAGTAATACACAACATGACATTAGCTCAAACTAAAAGGTAGTTGACAAAAATGTAACTTATGTGAAGTGAAGATAATTCTGGCCTTATGGGGCTTCCATCCATCTCAAGGACATTCTTGGGATTTTACAGCTTTTGCGACATCAGTTTTATTTGGAGGCCACATGCACATCTCCATTGTGTATCCAAACTGAAGGCAGAACTTCAACCTCATTTGTGTTTTCAAATACAACAATATGATACATCTAAGAAAAAGCAAGAATGAGAACATTAATATACTCCTTAGCCAACTATTTCACAAACGTAACAAGGTTATTAGTTAGAATGCATGAGTGAAACAACAAATTTGTTTTGGAATGGTAATCTCACATATTTTTGCAGATTACTTCTAAATATGAAACACTTGACAATGCTGGAGAGGACGGAAACCACATAAATACACAACTCTTTTGAGTCAACTGGATATGTAAAGAAGTGTTCCACCACAGCAAGCACTGTAAACTGGCGAACCCGTCCTGAGAAGCACTCTGGCAGTGGCCCATCCATATTTTCTTCATCCAGGTTTTGAGTTTGTTTAACATCAGGACTGTAGTCGCTATTTTCCATCGCTGATAATCAACTGAGTCAGAGGACTGCATGGCCCCCGAACCAATTTCTTTAATTTTCCGAGGAAGTTTTCATATGGAAATGCTGATATAAGATCTAAATTTCCATGGATTTTGACATCTTCACTGAGATGCACCAGACCATGAATATTATAAACCCAAAACTCTTCACCAAAAGCTGGCCAAAATGTTCAAAAAATGAAACCAAAAGTGCATTAGCAAGGTCATTAATTTCCAAACAATACATTGGACTTTGGAAAATGTACATACCTACAGACAAAGGCATGAAGTTATCATTGATCTGAGGCTTTAGCACAACTGGACCAGTGTATAACAGGAACTGTCGGAATTCTGTGGCTTTCCACCTACATCGTTCAGCCAGTGTCCGTGGCCTTCGTGCAAACTCAATGGGGATGTAACGTCTCAGTGAAAGAAGTCTATCTGAAACCATGGAAGCAAGACTAGATGAAATACGACAGCGTAGGGGGCCAGTGGGGCTGATCCACAAATCTAACAGACGTTTCATTACACCCAGACAAACCAGATGCATATAATCATATGGGAAGCAAGCAACCATATCAATGCCTAGATCTGCAAGAGGTGAGTGATGGACATGGTGTTCTTCATCCACTCCTTGTCTAAAAGTGTCATCAGTTCTGCGCCTCGCATTGACCTCATTTGATTAGATTTGTGGACACCCTTTCGGTGGCACTTGTCACAGCCATGGTATGCATTGTGTGACTTCACGCCTCTTATAAAGGCTCTGGCTGGGGAATCACACACAACAGACCCAACATTAACAAAGAAGGTTTTCTGCTTGTACAGAAACCCACTTTTCAATGTTTTCAACTCCTGTACCAAATCATGAAGATACTCAGCCAATGAATTTGGGCACAACCAATAATCAATATAAGAACAGGACTGGGGCTTACCACGGCGGCAGGAAATCAAAAAGGGAAAATCCAACACAACACCACCCGTGACACAACACACCAAACACGGACTTGTGAAAAGATACCACCACCAGGGAGTTGGGCTGCCGCACGTGTCGACCCACAGCACCTGTTAAACAAAAAAAGAAAAAGGAACTAAATTACTCGAAAATAATACTGAAAAAGTACATACACAAACAAACAAACAAACCAACAAACAAACAGCCAAACCCCAAATATATAAACACTTAAATCACAACATGACAAATATAACACATCTTAATTTACATCCAGAATAATCTAATAACGGAAAATTATAACTACTAAACAAAAGTAAACAAAACCAACTAATAAAGATCAAGTAAACTCAACAAAAGGTACTGCCGATGACTGGCAAAACCCTGGGCACAGAGGTGGTAAACAGAGGTGCAGCCTCTAAGACAGCGGGAGACACGATCGCAAAGCCCACCACTTTTCTCGCATATTAGCGGAGACAGGACACAGAGGCGTGCTGTACATGCCATGCCACACAATTCACCACACCAACACGAACGGGATGTCACTCAGCGGAAGCATAAGGGGCGCACAATCTCATCCTAGCCGTATTTGTACGCCACTCTGCCTGTCAATCACTGCCAGTGAGGTGGAGGAACCTATTCGGCTACACCTACCCCCTACTTTTGCATCGGTGCCCCAACTATGGGCCAAAAAAAATAACAACCAACAACACGAAACATTAGTGCCATGGTCTAAAAAGGGCAGACTGCGCATTGGACACCGGGCCTGGCAACTTATCCGCAGCATTGTCAATGTTACTAGCAGGTCGCGGCAGACAATGAACGTTTGAGTGCTGGCCCGCTGTGGAGCGTTCTGTCCGACGCAGAGTTTGCGGACTAGCAATGGGTTGGTACGTTGATTGCAACGGAGGTGCAGGTCGTACTGCACCTTCCAGAACCACAGTTGGAGCTAGGTGGGGCCCAACTTCCACTGGAGGCTCAACGGAAGGGCCTGTGGGGCAAAATGAGCTATAAGACACTGGGGTAGACGGTACAGACACCTCAGGAAGTAGTACCTACAGATCACCGTCAGTTGATAGGTCCCCATCAGGTGGGGCTGGCACCCTAGAAGGGGAAACAGGCGTTGTCCGGACTACAGCCTTCAGCGCGTCACGATGCACAGTCCGCACCCTGACCGGGTCATTAACGGGGGCTATGGTATAAACTGCTCCTTCACCAGGAGGAGCCTTGGTTACCTGATAGACCACCGGGCTCCAGACATCCTGGATTTTATGGCGGCCCCTTACACTGTGGTCCCGCAGGTACACAAACTGGCCCACCAGCAAAGGCGATTCCCGGATTCACTGATCATGCCGTTTCTTCCGGCGACCAGCAGCAGCCAGCAACCATTCCCGAGCATTTTCAAAAGATATTTAAAGTCTGGCTTGGTGCTCGACAACCCAGTCCTGTATTTCACCAGACACAGGGTCGTCGACTCCAACCATTTCAAGATGGCTCCAACAGTGTAAAATCAATGGCCAAGATTTCATTTGGCCTAGACGCCAGCAAGTGGCCCATATAGCTGTGTGAAACCGGTCCAGTGTCCTTGGCAACTTGGCACCGCTCACACTCTTGGACCCATTGCCTTATGTCTGAAGACATTCCCGGCCAACAAAAACGCTGCCGTATGAGCTCAGTGGTTCGCTCAATGCCCTTGTGGCCATGCTCTTGGTGTAACTCTTTCAAAGTCTCAGGTTTAAGAATGGCAGGTAGGATAAGCTGGAGATATTCAGCTCCCCCATCGGAGCGGAAAAGCCGGCGGTAAAGCACCCCCTTTCTCCACCAGGCGATCCCATTGGCATAACAGCGCCAGAGCTGACCTGGAAATCTGCCGCCTTTCCGCTGGGGAAGGCCAAATTCCTCTTCTCCAAAACACCAGGACATCCTTCAGGAGGGGATCAGTCTTCTGCAAGGAACCAATGTCCAAGTCAGAACGCCCCGGGAGGACGGAGACCACAGACTGGGTTGCAGAGGTCACCGGATCACACCGTTCCGCTTCCTGGAGAACGCTGGGGACCAAAGTGCCAGTCCGGACCTGTCCGGCCAAACTGGAAACCGACATATGCTTACAGGATAGCGCATCAGCATTTCTATTGCTGCGACCTGACCGGTATTTGATGTTGAAATCAAAGGCAGCAAGCTGGACCCATCTCTGCTCTGTTGCCCCCAGTTTGGCAGAGTGAAGGTATCTCAATGGATTGTTGTCGGTGAAAATCACACACTTTTGCCCCAGCAGATACTCTCAAAATTTTTCGGTCATGGCCAACTTAAGCGCTAAAAATTCCAATTTCATGGAGCTGTAATTATCCATGTTACGCTCTGTGGGTCGGAGGCCCCGGCTGGCATATGCCACTGGTCTAACACCACCGTCAGTTTCTTGACAGAGAATGGCACCAAGGCCGCTATGGCTGGCATCAATCTCTAAAATGAACGGGCGTGAGAAGTCTGCATAAGTCAGCACTGGAGAGGAGACCAGCCTACACAACCCAAAAGGCATTCGGTTGAATTCAAAAAGCCTAACCCTAACCCAAAGTAAACTCAACAAAGAAATCCGAAAAAAAAAGGGAAAGAGACAAAACACATACTTTAATCATGGAAAATAAGCACTACAAAAACAATACACTATTAGATGGTGGTGCCTACTGGAGCTATTAAAAAAACAGTAGGCCCGGCCAACAACAGTGGACAGAGTCAAGGACGGCCGAATAATTACTCCTACGTAGTGGTCAGGAGCGGCGTCACGGCTGTACAAAGCCACATCATCCGCAGGTGGCTTCACCTCCACTCGAAGCGACACAATCTTAATCAAAACAGTCTAACCAAAAACAGCAGTTCTGTTCCGGACGATGTTCCCTGTAACCTGTCCCTGTAACCTTCAGGGCTGGAATGAAGAGTAGGCTGATGTTCTAATCCAGGTTCTAATCCAGATGTCCTGAGTCCCAGGCTGTTCTGGCTGGTTCTGATAGTCCTATGTTCTGAGCCCCAGGCTGTGTATTAGCTGGTTCTGATTGTCCTTTGCTCTGACCCCTAGACACTAGCTGGCTCTAAAGGTTACTTTCAAGTGTTTAAAATGTTACTAGTCCGACATTAGTTTTGAAATGTGTGATTGTCAGTCTAGCTGTCAGGATTCTATTTGTTACAACATGTGTTGTTATGGTAGTTTTAAAGTGTAAAAAGTAAGTGGTTCACTTTACCCCCTTAATCTCCATAGCTAAGAAACATCCTGAATTAATGGAAAATGTGTAAATTTCCTGATATATCATTTTACCTTGGCTAGAGGGGAGCAAATGTGAAAGATGTATCACATTACCCCACTCTCCCCTTTAGCCTGCATTTGAATATTCACATAACTGCAGAGTCTTTGACTAAATCCAATGATGTCAGAGCTGAAGCAATGTCATGGCCACGCCAGCAGAAAAAAAAAATTGAGCAGTACTAGCCAGAAAACAAGCCAGAAAAAAAAGCGACAGACCCCTGCTAGCGCCCACAACAAAATGGCTGTTATTTCAGGTTTGTCTATATCACTTTTTTAAAACGAGTAAGCAAGTTTAACAGTAAAACAGTCCATCCTTCCCTGAGCTGCATTTTAGGCTAACGCTAATCATTAGCCACATAGCTACGTTAGCACCCTTGATAACATTCAAGCTAGACTCTAGACAGACAGTCTTTGTAAGCCAACTGCCAACGCACGGTCTCAAAAACAAACATTATCGGAAACATACAATTGATGCATTTCACTCACCACCTCTTTGTTGGATATGCCTCACCGGAGTGCATGGGTGGCAGAGGACTCACTCGACAGCCACAGGCGGGATTGGGTTTCCGGTGACGTCACCGTTACGTGGTGTACATTGGTGAATTTGAAAAAAATTCTCCCCCTCTCTCGCGCTCTCTCTTTTTTTTTTGTTCAATATGTTAAGTGACGAGAAACACACACTCCCACCAGGCCAGTGACCGGCTGTAAGATCAAGGCAGCAATGGAGTGTATATATATATATATCACTAACCCTAACCCTAACCCATTAAAAATATAAATATAACAATATTTTAAAATATTATTTATTTATTGTAAAATGCAATTTAAAGAAATATTATATACATACAGATATATAGATAATCGTTTTTAATATATATATATATATATATATATATATATATATATATATATATAAATATATACACATATATATATATATAGGGAGAGAGAGAGAGAGAGAATAAGAATGTGTTATATTTTTTTTATCAAATCTGGAATGTTAAACAACAACTCTTTCAAAAAAGTATCTAAAACTTCATGGTGAGTCCAGTCTCACATTATGTGGCCCAGAGTTCTAATTTGTTATATGGGCCAAATACTGCACTCAATATCTTGTCTGCCAGAGTCAAGATAGTGCAACCTTTGCCACACCTGGGCCATGTTCGGTTCATATGCCTTATGCCAGTGCCGACTGAATGCCACCTGTGCCAGCTCCATGCCAAATATGGGCCAAATGTCACTGCTATGTCAGCACAAGGCTGGCAGGTCTTCTGGAGAAGAGGGACCACATATTCTCCACTATGCTGGTGCCAAGATTCAAGCTAGACTCCTCCAAGATGAGGAGAAACATATGCAGTACAGATAGATGCTGAAAAGATCATTTCAAACCCTCAACTCTGATGACTCAGCGGCAAGAGACTCAGGTCAAACCCAGTCCAGTGGTGAAAGTGACAAGAAAGATCCTGCAGCGTCACACTGCCCTGCCAAGCACTGCCCTGCTAAGCGCTCCAGTAGTGAGGCTCTTCAGCATCAGTGGTCTAATATTCAGGTCGGAATAAACTGTGATTATATTACATAATTATTATTCTTTGGTAATAAGTACAGTCAATACCCAGTCTCAATTATAGTTCTTGGTGATATTATTGTAGTTCTGGTTTTCCATATGAAAATCTGGTCAAATTATTTCAGTGATTGCCTCAGTTCACAATTCCTTTAATGCAGATTACTGTTACCTTGTGGTGGGCTGTCAGGACCAGCCTTTTCTGCTGGACCTGACAATATCAAAAAGTATTTTTTATTATTATTATTAGTTTTTTTTTTGTTTTTTTTAATAATCAAATTAATGTGTGTCTGAACGTGTCTGAATTCAATTACTTTTTCAGTATGTTATGATTATATTTCCGGAAAGAATATGGTTATTTTTTGTGAAGCTGAGCTGGATTTTCCTGGATGTCATTAAACGCATCTTAGCTCCGTGGACCTGCTCTAGTGTCATTGCTGGCCTTTCGTTGAAGCTGCCATTTCCTATTTGGTTATAACTTTGACTGACGTGTGTCGTCAGCCAATCAAAATTTGATGCATAGCGGCAGAACGCCCCAGGCCTAGCGATGTGTCTGGTGGCAGCCCCTGCTTTTGTCTTCAACGACGTTTGAACCTTTGGCAGCTTTTGAAGTGAGCTATGGCAACTGCATTAACACCACCGATCTATCATGTTTCTGATCTCCTTCTTGTGCACTTTTCGCGGCGATCGTTTGGAGAAAAGAAGGAAATTATTTCAAGAGGAAGACCTACACCAGAGAGGTATATCATTTACGGTAGTTGGAGTGTTAATGATAAATTGATAAAACATTTTAGAAATGGTGAGGACAAAACTGTTGATCATAAATAGTGCCGGGGATGTGTTCCCCGCGTAGCTGACACCTATGCTTATGTGGAAGCTTGTTTTTGTGTCATATAGTGGCTTGTGAAATTGGGGTTGCTGAGTGACAAAACAGAAGCTGTGGTGGTATTGATGCAGTAGCCTATAGATGCGCAGGTGTGTGTGTGTGCGCTATGGTTGTTGCAGATCAACTGTCTCGTGAATACAGTCGGTGTTTGTTCGTGTTTTTTTTTTTTTTTACTGAAGGCCCTGACGGTCCCCCCCACGGCAGGCTACTGATGTTACCATTGTTGCCATAATAATCATGATACAATTTCTTTTTATCTCATTCAGACCCAGGAGAAACCGACTGGGAGATGCCAACTTTGAGAAGCAGCTGATCTTGAAAGCCAACAAAAAGATTTGAAGGTAAATTAAATATTGTTGTGATCTGTTTATTGGGCTATAGAAGTACAATGTATTGCGAATATGGAGATGACTTTATTGATGTGCAGAGGTGAGCTGTATGAAAATAACAGAGCATATCTTGTTTTTACAGCAAGCAAAAAACAGTAGATCCACCTGGGAGAGACCACTGTGACCAATGACAGAGGATCTTCATTCAGATAAGGGATTTTTCGAGCTGGACAAAAATTAATACTGTCCTTGGCCCTGCACACTTTCAGACTTTCATTAATTATTATTATTATTATTTTAGTTAATTTATGTAGACTGTAACCAGTGACAGATATTTATTCAGTAAAGGTATTTTCACTCACTGGACAGAAAGTAGAACACTGTCCATGGCCTTGGACTCTGACTGACTCTTTTTTAAGTTTTTTTTTTTTTTTTTTTTACTTATTCATTGGGCAAACAAGCCAAAAAATTGAAAAGTGACTTAATAATGTTGAAATGTTTTGCACTTTCCTACCTCAGCTTGTTTGTTGAATCTGCCTGTGACAGTGACCAGCAGTGTTTGGAATAACAGCATTTAAAAGAATGCAATGTTATTTTTTCAGTAACGGGGTAATCTAACTAATTACTTTTCCCATCGTTACAACGCTGTCAATGTTACTGGACATACAATGTGGTGCGTTACTATGCATTGATTGAATAAACTGTGTAATCCGAACGCACCCCTGGCTCACAGCTAGTGAGGAGGCGGGTTAATAACGAGGTAAGCGATTATGATTGGCCAAGGCAGAGTCACGTTTCACGCATTCCAGCACATGCGCCACACACACACACACACACAGCTAAACAAAGAATCGATGAAGCAGCAGAGATGGCCCTTGCCCTGACAATATCAAAACAGTATTTTTTTATTATTATTATTATTTTGGTTTTTTTCGTTTGTTTATTTTGTGTTTCTGAATGTGTCTGAATGTGTCTGAATTCAATTACTTTCTCAGTATGTTATGATTATATTTCCAGAAAGAATATGGTTATTTTTTGTGAAGCTGAGCTGGATTTTACATAAGTCATTAAACGCATCATAGCTCCGTATACCTGCTCTAGTAGTATTGCTGGCCTTTCGTTGAAGCTGCCATTTCCTATTTGGTTATACAGTGGGTACGGAAAGTATTCAGACCCCTTTTAATTGTTCACTCTTTGTTTCTTTGCAGCCATTTTCTAAAATCAAAAAAGTTCATTTTATTTCTCATTAATGTATACTCCTCCACCCCATCTTGACAGAAAAAACACAGAAATGTAGAAATCTTTGCAAATTTATTAAAAAAGAAAAACTGAAATATCACATGGTCATAAGTATTCAGACCCTTTGCTCAGTATTGAGTAGAAGCGCCCTTTTGAGCTAGTACAGCCATGAGTCTTCTTGGGAATGATGCAACAAGTTTTTCACACCTGGATTTGGGGATCCTCTGCCATTCTTCCTTGCAGATCCTCTCCAGTTCTGTCAGGTTGGATGGTGAACGTTGGTGGACAGCCATTTTCAGGTCTCTCCAGAGATGCTCAATTGGTTTAGGTCAGGGCTCTGGCTGGGCCAATCAAGAATGGTCACAGAGTTGTTCCGCACATACCGCTTAGAATTAACGCCAAAAAGTTCAATCTTGGTCTCATCAGACCAGAGAATCTTATTTCTCATAGTCTGGGAGTCCTTCATGTGTTTTTTGGCAAACTCTATGCAGGCTTTCATATGTCTTGCACTGAGGAGAGGCTTCCGTCGGGCCACTCTGCCATAAAGCCCCGACTGGTGGAGGGCTGCAGTGATAGTTGACTTTGTGGAACTTTCTCCCAAATCCCTACTGCATCTATGCAGCTCAGCCACAGTGATCTTTGGGTTCTTCTTTACCTCTCTCACCAAGGCTCTTCTCCCACGATTGCTCAGTTTAGCTGGACGGCCAGGTCTAGGAAGAGTTCTGGTCATCCCAAACTTCTTACATTTAAGGATTATGGAGGCCACTGTGCTCTTAGGAACCTTGAGTGCTGCAGAAATTCTTTTGTAACCTTGGCTAGATCTGTGCCTTGCCACAATTCTGTCTCTGAGCTCCTTGGGCAGTTTCTTGGACCTCATGATTCTTATTTGCACTGTGAGCTTTAAGGTCTTATATAGACAGGTGTGTGCCTTTCCTAATCAAGTCCAATCAGTTTAACACCCCAGAAATCGACAGCATGTGAGTTAAATATGAGTGTCACAGCAAAGGGTCTGAATACTTATGACCATGTGATATTTCCGTTTTTCCTTTTTTAATAAATTTGCAAACATTTCTACATTTCTGTTTGTCAAGATGGGGTGCTGAGTGTACATTAATGAGAAATAAAATGAACTTTTTTGATTTTAGCAAATGGCTGCAATGAAACAAAAAGTGAAAAATTTAAAGGGGTCTGAATACTTTCCGTACCCACTGTAACTTTGACTGACGTGTGTCGTCAGCCAATCAAAATTTGATGCATATTGACAGAACGCCCCAGGCCCAGCGAACTGTCTGGCGCTAGCCCCCGCTGTTGTCGTCAACGACGTTTGAACCTTTGGCGGGTTTTGAAGTAAGCTATGGCCACTGCATTAACACCACCGATCTATCATGTTTCTGATCTCCTTCGTGCGCACTTTTCATGGCAATCGTTTGGAGAAAAGAAGGAAATTATTTCAAGAGGAAGACCTACACCGAAGAGGTACATCATTTCCGGTAGTTCGAGTGTTAATGATGAATTTATAAAATTTTTTAGAAGTGGTGAGGAAAAACTGTTGATCATAAATAGTGCCGTGGACGTGTTCCCCGCGTATCTGACGCCTATGCTTATGTGGAAGCTTGTTTTTGTGTCATATAGTGGCGTGTGAAATTGCGGTTGCTGAGTGACATAACGGAAGATGTGGTGGTAATGATGCAGTAGCCTATAGATGCGCAGTGGTGTGCGTGTGCATGTTGTTGCAGATCAACTGTCTCGTGAATATAGTGCATAATAGTGTGTTTTGTATGTGGTTGTGTTTGTACGTTTTTTGTTTTTTTTACTGAAGGCCCTGACTGAAACCCCACTGTATGCTACTGCCCATAATTATTTGCGCGCCAGCAGCAAATCTGTTCTAATACAAGCAAGATGGCAGAGGGAAGTGTCTCGAGTGGCAGCAGCGAGTTTGTTATGAAAGGAAAGTATGACAAATCAATCAAACCAAACAAATTAAACGTGTTTTCTGTCCTGAAAGTGATGCCGCTATTGATGTAATTAATAACACAAGTCACAAGACTGACATGCTGAAATGCTGAAAATTCCCAGGCACCATCTCTTGTATCGCAGCAGCTAACCAAACAGGTCAAGAGTGTATGGCTGCAGACCAGAGCCTCTCGTCTCATGCCCTCACCATGGATGTATTGTAAGAACTGGATAGAGCACCGCCCCTCTGGTTCAGTTCATTCCTATGGCGTTGTTCACCCAGCGCATATGCCAAAAAAGTTCCTGACTTCCACGTTTATTTCCGGGTTGTGTAGAGCATGAGCATGCACAGTAGTGTTACTCCCCATGATGCCTTTCGGCTATATGTAAACGAGCCGTCCGCGTTCTCATAAATATTGCATTGGTAATTCCTAAAAATAAGCGTAATGTTATGCCTATAATGATAATTTTAACTCTGAAAGGGGGCAGCACCATGTGTAATTTAAAACCCCTGTACTAAAACTATACTGATACATCTTCCCTTGTTGTCTTTTGTCTCTGAATAGTACTATTTTGGAAAGAATGGGCCTGCAGCGCGACATAACTCCCTTGCAGGCAAAAAAGAAGTGGAACAACCTGAAAAAGAAATATAAAATATGTAGTATGTATATATATTAGTTTGATAAGTCTGTTCAGTGAGTGGGAAGCCCACTGCTGCAACTTGGCCCTGGTAAGTCCACATGAATGAGGTACTGGGACAGAAGCACTCCATTGCTCCACCTGTCCTTATCTCCTCCATCCCTGAGGACAGACCAGGGCCAAGTTCAGCAGTGGGTGGACTACAGGAGGGCGGCGAGGAGGAAGAGGAGGAGGTGCAGGTGCCACAACATGGGAGGCACACTAAAAGGAAGAGAGACAAGAAGGGGGAACTTGTCAACCTCCTCAGGGAGGACATGAAGTGACAGAGGGAGATGGAGGAGAGGAATGAGAGTAGGATGGACAGACTCCTCTCCATCCTTGAAAGATGTGTCCCAAAAGATTAAATAATAATAAAAAAAATGTGTTTATATGTTGTTTATATTGTTTAATAATATACTGTTCAACTGATTAATGAATTTGATTGTATTATTTTAATAGAAAAAACTATTAGACGAATATACAAAATATACTATATTATTAACATTTTAAATTAACACAACTATATACATTAAATAACATTGAGATTAATTAAATTATGAACAGTTTTGAAATAAATGGAGAAATAAAAATGAATTAAGGTTTTTCATGTGTTTGAACAACATGATTAAAAAGATAATGAACTCTAAACCCTCCATCAAAATAAGTAAATAAACTAAACTCAATTAAAATTAGAGCCATAGAGCTGGCAAGTGTCATCTACCGCCTGCCATAATTAGAAGAAGAAGAAGCCGGAGGATTGGTGACGTAACCAAGGGATGGGTAGACTGGACGGTCTCATTTCGCAGCACTTGACTTCCAGGTCCTCCGAAGCGTTTGGTCGATGGAGTCATATCCTCCGTCGACCGCGCACTCTGTAGGGTCCACTCCCTTAATTGGGACATGGCTATAGCCTTGCTCTGGGAGGGGGTGGGCCATTTCTGACATGCCTCTGGTTTGGCCAATCACAAGAGAGTAGGAATGCTCTCAGTAGCTGACCAATCACAAGACATAACCCGCATGGCTGTGAGGGGCAAAACTGACAGGAGTTGACAGGCTCGTTTGCAGGAACTATGAGGTTTTTGACCATAAAAATAAGCTAATATTTGTTTTTGTTTTTTTATTAAAACTCACGTTTAGATAGAACCATTCTACGGCCCCTTGAACGTACGGCGACTTGCAGGCAGCCTTCCCATCATGTCAATTGCATCCATCACGTCTCAAAATGTACAAAGTTATCCCGCGTATAACAGTCCACTTTGTTAATGCACAACACATGGGAGCTGGATACATTGTTTAATTTTTTCAGCCAGTTCTAGTCATGTTCACAAAGACAAATCTCAACACTCATAACTCTCTTAACAAAAGTTATGTGTGCAGAAATACAGTTCAGTTATTGTTCAGACTAGACAAGCAAAGAGACAAATCCCTCACAATTCCTACAACATGCCATCGGACCTCCGAGACCCAGAGGATGGATGAGCCATTCTCAGTTCCATCTATCAGTGGTTCCACTCACCGTTCTCCCCTCTCCTCAATGGGGGATGTACAGTAGATGAGCACACCAAGGTTGTAGCAGTAAATGCAATGCTTCAGATAGTGTTCACACCCCACAGTTCAATTGCTTCAGAGGTTATTGGGAAGTGGACTGTGACCACTTATTTTAATTAGACCTGAGGTTCCTTGTTTTGTGTCGGAGATTTCAAGACTACGACCTAAACCAGGTGCATAAATGCTCCATGATTCATCTGCACCAAATAAGGTCGATGTGAACACACACACACACACACACACACACACACACACACACACACACGGAATTCAACTGCTTTGTCAATTCAGATACAACAGGGGTAGAAAGTAAACAAAGTAGGTTGTAACCTGAGCTGAACAGAGCAATTAGATCTTAACTGGAAGTGTGGACAATGGACCCATAATACCAGCTGTAAATGTTATCAGGTTAAAATCCTGTAATGATACAATTAAGAGACAAAATGCAATTTTAATGCTTAGGTATAAATGGAATCTAAAATGAAGTGAAGGCTCACAGGCAGTTCGCTACTGAGCACAAAATAACAGTAACTCATTCTACGTGTCCTCAAGCAAGAAAAGAAATCTTGGGAAAACCTAATTTAATGTCATGTGGGAAATAACAACATTGTCCATTAATTTATAATGCTTTTAGCTGAGGAAGGCTTGATTATCTTTAAACTCAATTATTGTTTGGTGGCAATGCTAATTATAACAGAAAGTGTTCACTGCTGGTCAGACTGCATTTGCTATTATTATAGTAATTGCCTTTATTTTATTTCTGACTAATTGAACACAGGCCTCTGTTTCACTACCCAAAAATTGTTTACTAATAATTCTGAGGGTCATTATTGTTCCTTGTATAATAAAACTGGAGATAATTACCTCTTTCAGTAATGTAGTCTTGCCCATGCAGTGTAGCAAATGTTGGTCCATCACACAATCAGTGTTTTGTTTGTTGTTTGAAAACTATATGGACTCCCAGTGCTTATTCCCTGGTTAAATCAGTTGCATTTCATTGCACTGCTTAATATATCTATTTAATTTAGTGGCCATGGAATCACACATTCAGTTATGTTACCCTGTAAGACTACAAACTGCTGCGTTGCTTTCACACACTTTTGTGTTTGTACACAATTACTATTTATCTAGATGAAGATTCTGTACAGAGAGCAATGTGAGAGAAATATTATTTGACCTTGGGACAAACACACTGATTAAAAACGGGCACATTTCTCAATTAAGTACAGTATGTTGCTTGTAGTTTGCTTTATATTTGTATTATGTTTGTGTCAAGTTTGTGTTAAATTGGTTGTTTTTCACATCCATATCATTGTGCTTCATCTAAGATGAGTTCTTTGAAGTCTGCACTATTGTTTCTGTGGATTATTGGCCTATGTGGAACATGTTCTTGGCTGCATCTTCCAACTGCACACCTGAGTGGAATATAATATGAGCCACAGGGAATATTTTCCTACACGCTCATATAGCCCAAATACTCTTTATGTAAAAGCCAAGTTGACTCTGGAAAACTTAATGAGATAGTTTTATGGTTCACTCTTGGATAATATCCCTCAGGAGCTGATCAAAACTCCTGAGGGAGAAAAAAGAGAGGATGGAGAGGAGGCATTTGGAAATGACTACAGCGGAGGTTTTGTATTCATCAACCTGCACTCAACAAAGAGGATGCAATATGCAGATGTTGCTTGCATTTATAGATAGATACTTTAACACTGAGTTGTTAACTGTGGTAAACTCCCATCCATTATCAATGCTATTTATTTTATGTGGATCAACGATTAGGTTCATCTTGGACATGATTTATCTGAGAAAGATTCCGTGATGACATCTCCTGGTTGATGCAAGATTTAAAACATAACGGTGTTTTAATGTAACTGAGAGGTGTAAAAGCACACTAATGCCAGTGCAAGAAAAAGCAGTTTGAATCACAACAAGTCGTGTACAGCAGAGAGGTGGTTGAGATGCAACATCACCCAGGAGACTAGGGAAATTAAAAATTCATTGTGTTTTGTATTTGTTTGTTTTTCCACTGTTAAAACAAGATTGGGGCTCACAATATCTGCTGCCATTGTTGTACACTTTATTTCTGTACTGACAGAACATGAAAATCAATTTCTAGATAACAACAACCTTTTAAGTCAGCAGATGACTCATCCCACTCCGTGTATCTTTAACTTCTGGGTTAGTAAACAAACAGATTGTACAAACCCTAGCTGTTTTGTCATACTGTTCTCATGATGGAGAGTAACTCAGATGCACTATAATTTATGGTTCAGTGTGTGTGAGAGTGTCAGATTGTGCCATTTTAATTTACACATGTTACACACTTTCAAAGGTTAGCATATTTTCTCAGCCTCCACAAACAAACAGAGCACTTGTAGTGGCATTGTGTTCATTAATGCAAATATGTTTGTGCATTTTGTTAGGGTTTTTGGAAAGTTGTTCCATGTGTGACTCATGTGAAATGGATTTTTCTGTAGATTGTATAATACATATAGCACTGAAGAATACCATAGAATAGAATAAAATGCCTTTATTGTCATAGCATTAAAAATACAACAAAATTGGAGCGCTGCTCCAGATAAGTGCTTAGCCACACATAAAAACAACAATCAGCATAAACATGTCACTCACACAGTCAAACACACATTACAAATATAAATAGTAGCAGTGTTAAAACAAGATAAATAACCAATAATAAAAGTGCAGTGCCTTGATTAACGTGAATTCTCGTGATTTTTGTGACTGTCACTGCTTCTGGAAAAAAGCTGTTTGTGTTGCAGATCATGCTCATACATATACTGAATGGATTCTGAATGCAGCTCCTATGATCACATATGAGTGAATCTGGGCTTTCTTGCCCTTTATTCATATAACACACTGACATAATTATATTTTTAGCGAGTCTAATTGTACAGATGTGTTTGCTGTCAGTGTGTTTTTAGCATGTTAGTCTGTATGTGAGTGTGAGCATGAGAATGTGTATCAGTGACAGAGAAAAAAGAGATGGGAGGAGCTGATATAATATAATGCTCTTCTTGCAGTGAAAAAAGTTTGAAGCATTTTATATAAATGAAATTATCAGAGGATCAGTGTTAATATTGTGGCAAGGACTGTCATTAAATTAACAGTGATCCATCATGAAAACAGATTTGTGGTCCTGCAGCTCAGGAATGGGGATGAAATCATCCTTGTTTCTGTGATTGGATTTGAAGACATTCAGGAGGCATTGGGATCATTCAGACATACAGACTCAGAGCCTACAGGTGGATGTTTGGGCTCTTAAAATTCTGTATGAATTGTAATAACAGCAGCTATGTACAGTATGTATACATTACAATATGCCAGGTGAACTCACACATTGTATGCTAACATTATCTAATGCAAACATTTAGATACACGTCCAAATGTCAGCATATATTTTGACCAGATAACAATCATGCAGCTGGGAACAAAACAAAATTATTGACGACACACTTGAGTTTATCTCCTGTAAAAAAAATGTCTGTGTCCAAATCTTTTCTTTCACCGTTAAGTCAATCTGTGATTGAGCACAATCAAACACCTCCTAAATATCTTAAAAAGGTTATTATCTTGGCTTGTCTCCCCCACAAAGATATATGATGATTAAAATCTATAAAAACACACAAGAAGTAATAAACCAAACCAAAACCTCTTAAAATACCAAATTGCTTTATATGTCCTCCTCTCTGTGCTGTATATTTGCTTTACTGCACACATAAGGTGTACTCTGCTGCACTCTCTGCCACACCAGGAAATGGCCTACATTTTATAGCTAATCCTAATGACATTCTCATGGCTGCCAGTCATGCACCCCCTCCCTCTCTCTTGCTTTCTCTCTCTTCATTGAAAGTGTCCCTCAGCCCATATAGTGAGAGTAACATATCAGTAAAAAATATAGTTTTGCTCACTTACTAAGCCAAAGTATTTTTTATTTTATAGTAAGCTTGATTGATACATTTGAAACCTAGTATGCAATAAAGACTAAAACCTCAAGTTGTTGCTGGAGTTGTTTCCAGAACTCTCTGAAGTTAGAGGTAAAACTCAACTGCACCCATGTTGCTTACATGATTCTAACAAGTAGGATGCATGAATGGTTCATGTTGTAAATGTTATGCTATAAGCCCCCATGTACCAGTGTTCATATCAATTATCACACTCAACCCTGTGCTGGCTTTAAACTTTGTGTTTCATTCTTTTCTTCCTTTGGTCATTCTTAGCTTTCATTGGTTTCCCTGACATACCCACTTCTGATTGGTTCATTTGTGGGAATTTGTTATGTAGGTTAAAGGTATTTATTGACTAAACAGAGTTAATGCTCGTCATTTAAACCTGATTAATTTCTCTTTATCTGCACCTAATTTCGGTTGTGTGCATTATAGTAGCATTACTTGCCCAGTAATGAGTATTGTAAAATATTACTAATAAAACTTACCCCAAATCGGTCAGACTTTACAGTCAGGCATTACTGGATTGACATTTGTTGTCATTATGTGTGCATGATTGGTTGCTACATACATCTAATGATGCAGTTCCTTGGACACATCATCAGTGATAGTAGCTGGGGTCATGGGAGGTTTCAGGTCTTTCAACTTCAGATCCCCTCACTCAGGCGACCCGACTGGGAGTGATCAATTCACGGCCTGTGTCCAAGTAGCGTTCACCCACTCCTGGTCCACAGCCATCGTGTGGCTATCTCTGTAGCCTTGGAAGCTCTACTGATTGCTCTTCTCTTATGTGCCCCACTGTAAAAACTGTTGCCTAGATCTAACTCAATAAAAATAAGGCAACATTTTCCAACCACTTGTTGTAAGTTTAGTCAACTAATTGGTATTTTGAGTAAGGAGAACTTAATAATATGCATTTCGATGTATGCAAAAAGATTAAGTTGCATTTACAGAAAAAGCCAAGAAATTGAGTAAAATCAATGTAAAAAAACATCAGCATATTAAACACACAAGACTTAATTGAAATAAGACATTTAACATAAATAAAAATTTTTTTACTCTATTTTATTATATTTTGACCAATTCACCCTTTCTTTGTATTGAAAATGGAAACTGCTTAAAATAATTAGTTAGCATAATAATAATAAAATCAAGACATATCAAATTCCAACCTTTATTAAATCATTACCATATCAAAACAGTGGCAATGGGCTGGACAGTATGAAGAGTCAACATTGTGCATAGAATGCATGACCTCAACTTTTTAAAGTGCTGCGTAGAACACCTTCACAGTACAGTTTTCTTTTTAAAACAGTATACATAATATACAGGGCCACATGGTGGTGTAGTGGTTAGCACTCTCGCCTTGCAGCGAGAAGACCCCGGTTGGAACAAGGGCCTTTCTGCATGGAGTTTGCATGTTCTCCCCGTGTGTGCGTGGGTTCTCTCCGGGTTCTCCGGCTTCCTCCCACAGTCCAAAAACATGCAATGTGGGGATAGGTAAATTGAACACTCTAAATTGACCATAGGAGTGAGTGTGAGAGTGAATGGTTGTTTGTCTCTATCTGTGTGTGGCCCTGCGATGGACTGGCGAACTGTCCAGGGTGTACCCCGCCTATCGCCTGATATAGCTGAGATTGGCACAGCACCCCCCACGACCCTCTGGCAGAGGATAAAGTGGTAGATGATGACTGACTGACATAATATACATATTTATAAGCCATACATAAACATATTCGCAATCCATATCCAAACAGTGGCAATGAGCTATGCCATATAAACAGTAAAGAACATCTGTATTTAGTGCATACAAGAATGCATGACCTCAGATTATTATGTGCTGCTTAGTAGAACGTACAGTTTTATACTGTGTACATCATATTAAAGCATCTTAACTGAAAAACCTCACAGATTCCAGCGTCTGACCAGTTGCAGCTTCACAGTGTGGCAATTTAGTGTGTATAAAACATAAAAAAATGTAAAAAAAAAATGAACAATTTACACACCAGAAACTATGACCTGCAGCTTTGTATAACACCTAAACAGCACAAACCGTTAAAACATTCTGAAGAATTCCACTCAATGTACAATGTATAATGATCTTGAAAAGACACATAAGTGCAAACTGACAGTCATGGCTGACTGCCTAGACTAGAAGCTTGTTTTTGAGAGTCATGAATTTGGGGGTTGGTTTTGGGCGCAGTGTGTCGAGTCCCACAAAAAGTCTTTGAAACACCTCAAATGTTTTGGAAAGTTTGTATGGATACTCAAGATTAATTGCATATGTCAACCCCAGGAGTAGGCAGCATGCTTTGGTCAGGTTTCCAAGATGAGTAAGGACTGGTATTCCTTCAATCATGATTCCTACTGCATTTGGCTCACAACAGATGTAGATGCTCATATTCTTCATTTGCAGGTCCTCATGAACAGTGGTCTCTGCAGTTCCCTTTGAGATCTCATTTTATAATTAATACAAGTTGTGTGATTTAATTCAGATGATTACTTTTGTGAAGACCATTTTGAAAACTTTTGAATTCTAATTTGAGATCTTGTACATTAAACTGACAATATAATAGATGCATTTCCAGCAACATGCTTTTTATTGGCATTTTCAATTTGCATATAAAAAACCTGAATAGAACCACTAGAAATTAAAACAAAAACAAACAGCTCCACCTCCACCTGACAACTGCTGGTTCAGTCAGTTCACATAAAAGTCAACCCAATTTAAGCTTGTACATGAGACTGATCCAAACTTGCTTTTAAACAATACTTACACAGTAGTCAGAGATTAGCTCCTGTCCACTCTCTCCCATGTACTCTATGAGGCATCTCAGAGTCACATCTCTCTTCTTCACTGCAGAGGCACTTGGGTCCTATAGTTAATAGAAGAATAATAAATAAATAAATGAATTTTGTTGGCAATTTTACTTCAAATCTGTGATACCATTATTCCTTTAGGGCATGATTAGTCAGTTTTAACCTTTTAAACCACTTTTAACCTACCTGTATCAGTTCCATCAACAAGTTGTTGATGCGCTGACCAGTCACTCCTCCTTTTGCACTGAAGAGCTCCAGAAGCTTTGGAGTGTACCTGTCCAGCTGGGACATAAATGTTGATTCCAGTGGAATAGCAGTGCACCTTCGGAACTCTTCATTAATCTGTAAGACAGCAAATGTTGACTGTTACTTAAGATATTAAGGGCTTTAGTATATGTTGTCAGGCAAAAAGTCTAGTATGTCATGTCCAAGTCACACTGGAAACTTGGTCAGGCAAAATAGAATGATAAATCATTTACCTGGAATGGTTCAAAGAGGGCAGGCCATCTTTCCTTAAATTCTGCCACTCCAGGAGACTTGGCAACCACTTCCTGTCTTCTCCAACTGTATGTTCTGGCCATCATATCATTTATGCTCCTGGCACAGTCCTTTCTCTGACAGGCTGCAATTAGGTCAAGTCTCAGATTCTCAAGGCTGTCATCTGTTTCACCATGTGGGTGTGAGGGCAGGTAATTCACCTCTGCCCTCTTTGGTTTCTTGACATTTTAGCAGGTCTTCGCTCATCCTCTGACTTGTGACTCAGTGAGTTTACCAGGAGTTCAGGGCCTCCCAGTGCTTTCCGTTTGGTCCGATAGTTTCCACATTTGTACTTTAGGCTTTGCTGCTACCAGTAAGTTCCATTAAAGGATCCAGGCTCCTTCAAGCAGGGATGCTTCTCTACTAGTGCCTGTGCCACCTCAGATCTCTGGGCATCATTTGGGTAAGCTGAGTAGGAAAACATGGCCTCAGCCAGGTGCTCTAGGATGTCTGATTTGACACGTGGTGATATCATTGGGGTGCCATCTCTTAAAAAAATCTTATTTCCTTGTCTCAACGCAAGTTCAGTGTTGTGTGAGAAAGTTGGAATGGGAAACACAGCAGGCCATGGGCTCTGCCTTTCAGAGGGGGAGGGACTCAGAATCACAGTATCTAGTGAGTCCCCAGAGCTGACATCAGAAGTATCAGGGGTGCTTTCCTGGGGAACAAGTGTCAGCGTTAAGTGTAGGGGTACATACAAAACCTTAAGTGTGTCTTTATCTTTCAGTCCATTTGTAGAGGTCAGGGTGAAGAAGTCATCAAATTCTTCATCTTTGTATTGAAGACTTATATCTGTGGCGATGGAAAAACTTTCTTTGACAGCTGTAACCAACTCGTCCACAGTTGAAGGCATTCCAGTGCTGAGAGTTAGTTTCTTGACTTCATGATCAATCAGGACCCGGAATCTCACAGTTTGCTCCATTTCTAGGAAGACAGAAGATGGAGAGGTATAATACAATGATACTCAACACTGGAGACAGATGTGGCACTCACCATTTGCTTTCCTGCTACAATATAGGCTGACAGTGGACAAACATCACTTAGGCTTTGTTGCTCAACAAGAGTTATCTGGTTCATCTTCTCCAGATAATATCCACGATAGTGTTCATCATACCAGGCTTTCTGTGTTCTCACGATAAAATGCACTCTTTCCCCAACAAGCGCAATCCGAACAATCTCTGCAAAATCAGGAAGACCTGCAGTAGAACCATAGGCCACAATCATGCCTTTTGAGTACCCCGTTCCCTGATAGGTGACTGTGTCAGCCAGCTGAACTTGAGACTGAGAAGGAGATAGATGCCTAATTGACTCCTGAATATCTACATGCAAGACATCCACTGGAACTGCTGTTACTCTTACAACACTGAGAGCAGGCAAAACTGTTGTGGAATGCAGGTGGGGGCTTATCATAAGCTGGTGCTTTGTAGCCAGCGACATGAGTATGTTCTTAAAGTTGCCAGTATGCCTTACAATCCTTTTGAACTGGCTATTTTTTGCTTCGAACCGCATCGTCCAAAAAGCAATCACAGGTCCAAATGCCTTTATCAATTCAGGGTAGTGTTCTAAGAAGTGGTGCTTTGGGATCAAGTTTTCATTAGGGAATACTTCCTGGAATCTGTGTCGGTGTTCAGAAATTTTTGAGTCAAGATATGCAATGCTTTCCTCATTATGGTATGGAGCAACAACAAGCTCAATAATGTCTTTTAAAGACATGAGCAGAAGCCAAGCTGGATCATTTAAAGGTATTCTATGTCAAATAATGAATGGCAACAGTCGTATGAGGGCCCAATTTTCATGTGCGTTTCCTCCAATCCTTTTTTTTGAGGAGAAGGTTGCAGGCACTGGCTGAGGACAGTTAGTCTTGTCAGCCCATGTATATGGAAACTGTGAGATAGCACTGTTAAGTTCACTAAATGTGAAATATTTCTTAGAAATGAAAACACTGAAGCACAGACCCAGTTCCAAGGGAACAATCCCTTCAAAAATGTCATGTAATATGTCAGGTGGGCCAGTGACACAGTGGAAGTGGCTCAGATTTTCAGTCAATGGGCAAGCCTTTTTTACACCAAAACAGTGTGTCAAATCAGGGTTTTCTTTGACGGTCAATAGATGAGCAGCATGTGCTTCTTGGGTGCGAGCAGGAAATACACCAGACCTCACCTCCTTTCTTAGAAATTCTGATCGTTGTCCAAGACAAAATCTGCAAATGAATGGTCCAGAAATTTTTTCCACTAGTCCACAAATTGAGTGTGCCCCAAGATTGTCAGCAGCTACACAAAACACACTTCCTTTGACATTTTGTCCAACAGAGGAAATGTAGATGCCATCACGCTCCAAGACAGCAATGTCTTTTAACAAAGGGGCAAGTACTTCTTCATAGCCAAATCTTTTGATGTCAACTGCTTTACATAAAAGAGCCAAGTATACAGAGCTGAGAGTGGATCGAGATGAGTGTGGAAGGTTGCCAAACACCCAGTATACAGCTGTAATCTTGTGCTTCTTTCTTGATGTTCCGAGCGGATTGCAAATTTCGAAATCATCAACGTACAGTACAAGTGTAATTCTTAGTTCTTCAGAATAAAAATAATTATCTTTATAGATTGTACCATCTCGATATGATTCATATTTAGTAGATGACTTGTTCTGTTCTTTACTTAGAGCTTTTTCTCTAAGATTTTCTTTATCAAAAATCTGAATCAAGGATTGAGGAATTGGGATATATTGGAAGCTTCTCTTCTCATTTGGTTCAAGGACGTACTCAACAGGTTCAACAACTTCAAATTTTTCTTTATAAATCGTCTCTTGAACGATGAGGACAGAGGACCAACACTACTGAGTGCTGCGCTTAGGGGATTGGATTTGTACAATTCTTCCACCAAAGATGTAACAAAAGTGTCATCAAGAGTTTGGTTATTTTTTTAAAATGTGAAACAAATAACACTTTTAACCAAAGAAATGGGGGCAGAACTTGCTATAAAGTGAAGCTCATCAACCAATTCATCTATGCACCGAACTGAAACATTATGAACACTCTCTAATTTCAACAAGAGGGACGCTATATACTCTACAACGACATTGCTTCCATCTTCCTCTTCGTAGTGTGCATTAGTGTGACTATCTTCATAATTAGCACCACTGTTGTCACCACCCTCATCCAAATCGAGTACTTCCTCTGGTAACTCGGAGATAACCCCTGGTTTGAAATTTTGTGACGTATGTGGAGTATGCTTCCTGTGTTTGTGCGTTGCAAATGTCCCATACACATTAGTTTGGTGATCGCAACCTTCAAAGACACATTTCACAGTCTCATTATTCTTGAGATGATGACCCATGTGTTCAAAAAAATAATTTTCATTAGGAAATCCAGGTTTTTTACACAGAGGGCATACATTTTTGGGCTACTAAAACTCAGGATACAGAATGGCATGAGATATATGTATACTTTTATAATAGGAATATTACTAATATAATCCAATAATTATTAAATAAAGTATTTTATTATATTAGTAATATTCTATTATATATTGATTTAACATAAATACCTTGTGTGTGTGTATGTATTCATTGCACCATTCTGTTCTGTTTAATGTTTTTTGAAGCCCATGGTTATAATTATTAATAAATATGCAGTGTCATAATAACTACATCTCTGACGTTTATAACAAACCAAACCGTTTGAAAATCGATAGAAAATTGAGCAAGTTATGGTTATTTAAAAAGTCCATGTACCACTACAACACATGTTATGGGTGAGAGGGCTGACTGTGGCAAAATGGCCGCCCTGTGCGGACATTCGACACTCCGCCGTAAGACATCTAGCCTTTATATATATATCTATGGTTATAACTCCCTGTATTACAGTAGACTGATACGCTGTACTGCTTTATTGTGAAAGGGTTACGGTACGTACATGACATGACGTCACCACGCTCCTAGTGAGCGGCAGTTGTTGTTCTGTGTTAGCCATGCTGATGAGAAGGCGGCACATCGGTCCGCACTTCACCTTGAAATAAAGTCGAGTATGTTCTAATTATCCTCCACACGCACACTGCAGTAAATAACCCCCTTAACAAGGACAATGGCAGAAAGTACTGAAGGTTATAAAAACCACACCACATTCAGCGCCACCAAACGATTATCCCTCTCCTGCCAGTACCTTCGTGTATGTGTGTGTGGCAGCATACACTGCCAAAAACGACTTTGAAGCGCCAATAGTTTTTTTGTACAAGTCACTATATATTTAACATATTAAACTACCACGCAAAGAAAACGCTAATTATAAACTGCACAGGTCTAAACAGTGTTTGGTTGAAGTTAATGAGCTATTAGAGGTAAGAGAACATTCGAAATGGCGGTTGGCGACAGGATATAACGTTAGGAAACAGAGCCAAAATTTTGCAAAATTTTCAAAATCTGACTTTTAACAATATGAATTGTTACTTACATGAGTTCAGTAAAGTGTTTTCCAAGGCTCCGCGAAAAAAAGTGTCTTCAAATCCTGGAACACTGGCCAGTGAAGCCTGCATGCCCGGGCTTGTTCATCCGTTGCTGCAGGTGGGCGGGTCATGACGTTTTACGTCTGATATAAACGTTTAAACTGAGTTTTGATAAATCAATTTATGTTGAAGTCCGATAAAATTAATTTTATCACATAAAAAAAGTGAGTTACTTAAAGATAACTCAAAAAACTAAAACAGAAAAATTTATTGATTTATTGGAATAAATATACTTTTAAAAAATAAAGTCAAATTGGCAATACCACTGAAAGACTTCTAACAGTGTAATGCCCAAGAGGCTGTAGGCCCTGCAGAGTGACTTCCCTGCAATGCCCTTTCCCCCTGGACAAACACCACACACGCCACCCTCGTCTGTGGCACTCCTCCACTGCATGGCATAATTCTTTCTCTCACTGGCTTGTTCCATTCTCTCCTCCCAGGGCACTGTTAGCTCTAACAAAATTACCTGCCTGGATGTTTCTGAGAGCAGGACGATGCCTGGTCTGAGGCTGGTCTCCACAATGTTTCAGGGAATCTAAGTTGCTTCCCGAGGTCCACCCTCAGTTGCCAGTCATTCGCTGTTCCCAGGAGGGAGGGGGAAGGTAGATTTTCTCCGGCTCATATGATTGAGATTTTGCGCATTGATGGTTTTAGACACTTGCTCTGGTCAATGGCAGTGATGATGGACTCAGCAACCACCTTCAGCACCTGGTCACGGCACCAGCGATAGCGTCCACTCCCAAGCGCTGTCAAACAGCTGCTGAGGATGTGTTTACTAACAAGTAAATGTTGCTGCACAAAGGGTTAGATCAATTTGTGTTAACATTGTATTATGTTTGCTTCATTGTCAAAACTATTCCCCTGTATTCCTTGAAAATCCAAACAGATCAAAGTGAAAGTGGAAACCATTTACAGCCAGTGCTTGAACGTTTAACAGATTTCACCTGGTAGAAAATAAAAAGCTTCTTGGGGTGGATAAAAGAAATGTAATTAAAAATAGATCTGCTCTCATACATATATCACTATATGCAGACATTTTTGGTCTGTAGAGGGATTTTTGCTGAAATGCATTGCATCAAAACTTTAATTATTTCTAACATCAATTGCATTTAAAACATCTTTCTGCCCACACAGCTCCATAAGACACTTTCAGAATTCAGATGGTAATATTAATTATGCATCATGACATTCACTAAATTCTAACTTCTCTCATTCTGTTCAATGTAGGCAGTGTGCACAGTGTGACATGAAGCCGTACATTTATTACAGCTCATTAGATGACACAAAGAAAACCAAATCAACAATCTCCAATCAACAGTTCTGCCAGTCTCTCCTCTTTCAATTTCATCTGGTAAAAAGACACAGCACTCTTCCCCTCTCAGGCAAACAACCAATTCAGCAGTTTCTCACACAGAGAACCTCAATTTAACCAAGCTCTTTCACTTACAGCTGAAGGTGAGCCAAGAAAAGTTCAATTTTACATGATGCATGCAGTGGATGTGGGGATTTACTTTTATCTCTATATGAAGTCATTCTTCCCATGTTTTACTCTTGTAATTGAACTGAACAAAGATTATATGGCAAGGCCTGCAGTCACTCAGCTCTCTCTGCCTCCAACAAGTCCTCTGCAAAGTAAAACCACTCTAAGCTCCTTCTTCACACATTTCATGGTATCTGATTAAAATATATCATAGCAGTCACACAACTCTGAGATATATTGACACTTCTTGTTAGTTTGACTGTTTATCATTTATTTTTTTTAAATTAGAGCCTGTATGGCTTTCGTAGATATGCCAGAATATTTCTTATCAACCACTTTATGACTTCACTACAACTGAAACACCACATTATCTCAGTAAAATTGAGTATAAGCTTGTATAAGCTTATGCAAGCTTATACAATTGGTCCAAGGTTTAATCATTTTTCACTAAGACCTTATATTGATGATGGGAGAGTCTGACCACTGTGTGAAGTCTTCTCCAGCACCTAACAAAGATTCTTAATGGGAATGGGATAACCCTACTAACCCTAACCCTAATTCTGGCCAATCCATGTGTGAAAATGATAACTCCTGAACCACACATTTATTCACTTTGAAGGCTGAAGTACTAATGGAGCCAATCCCAGCTGACATAGGGTGAAAATGCAGGGTTCACCTGGTCAACATATAGAGGTAGTCAATAGTCAACATACAGAGATGGACAACCATTTACTTTCACAGTCACACCTACAGTCAGTTTAGAGTAACCGATTAACCTAACCTAGTTTTTGGACTGGACTGTGTGGAAGGAAGCCCAGAGGGAACCCACCCACAGGGAAAGGCCCATGAACAAACCAAGTTCTGAACTGCTATTATTCTTGTTGTTCAGTGCAGCAGGCTGTGTGTGGAACAATCACTGATCTGTTTTGTTTATTACAGTAAAAGGTTTTGTTTTCTCCTCTCTTTATTTTACGATTCAACACTTTTTTCACCCTGCGTGTGAAATCTCTAAAGACAGGACGTGTTCCAGTGATATCGAGTGTCTTTTCAGACTGACATTAGTTACTTTTGCCTCTCCAGCAAAAAAGTATGCAAATTCACCTAAACCTGTTTCGTTGTGGACGGCCCCTAAATGTGGGATTTTACGATCCTGCGAGGACTCACTTGAGTGCCAGTGCCGGACACCAGCAGGATCATATTTAAAGGAATATTTCACCTCTGGAAAGATGAATGTCTATTAAAACTGCTCATCTATGTAGTAGAAATGTGAAATAATATTTGAAGCAAGTGCCTTCTTGGCCGAGAAAGGCAGAAAAAATTAATTTTGGCTCATGTAGATGAACGACAACAACTCCCAGAATGCACTGCGCTCGCTGCTCCAGGAGAGTCTCGCTTTTTCAAGCTTCAAAGCAGACAGCACTAGTTGTGAAAACACACAAATCCCTGTGAGGAATTAAATATATAATAAATATTAAAATACAAAACAAAATACTCACCACCCGCGGTGCCGGTGCTCAGCTTCTAGTTTTCACCAAAATGCAGGTATTTTCCCTTGCAGCCATATCAGTTTGAAAACTATATTCAATCATTGTCGTTCTCAGTTTACTCTGCAGAGCAAGAGCCGGTTAACTGTCATCAAAGATGGCGGACACCATGTTTACATTCTGGGAATGAAGTCTCGTCCCCCTATGGGTGAGTCTAAAAAGTGCCAAACTGGCATTGTAGCTTGAAACCTTGACGCCGAATCGCGTCATTTGTGTAGGGCAAACGAAAAGGGAAAAAACGATTTTTTACAACTCAGTGGAAAACTGAGGGAGGGAAGCAGAAAAAACAACATACTACTGCTTTTCTAGCAATACAAAGCCACATGCAAATCGGTGAAGTATTCCTTTAATTTTACAGGATCACTGCTACCAGCGCCACTCTTTACAAGAGGTTATTGACGGTGTTATGTGTGAATTATTTCAAGTTATGCTAGATTGACCTCTGTGTTTAATTTGTCCCCACAATTATTTTTTGTGGACAAGTAGCAGCCCTGTCAAAGCCTGAGCAGGTCTGCATCACCTGCATTGGCGTTATGGGATGTCTGGTTTCAAGCTCATGCCACAAAAAAAAAACTACAAAATTCTGCTTCATAGCAAACGTTACTTTAATCTCTCTTATGGTGCTGCACTCGTACTGTATTCCCATAATGTACAAATACAGTGTGATATAGGCTGTGACAAAATGGTTTTAAATAGATTTAAAAACAACTTATTTTATCTTCCAGCTTTCAAAAATTATTGTAATTATGTCTCATAGTGTCAAAAATTATAATAATAATAATAATAATATTGATGTTAATGTAACACAAAATGCAGGAGGAAAAACATGAAATAAACTATTCCCCAAACAGTGCATGTGAGAACTGTCACAGTGAAAGATGGAAAGAAAATGAAAAATAAATGAGATTTGGTGAAAACAGGCACAAGTGGGAGGCTTATGTGTCTAGATACCGTTTGCATATTGTGTGTGTGTGTGTGTGTGTGTGTGTGTGTGTGTGTTTCAGCTAAACTAGGCCAGCTGTGGGAGAGCCATTGATTGTGCCGGGCACATCAGACTTATTTTAGAGTCCTTCTGTAGCCTCAGTCCCTGGAGATCTGGGAGGCAGAGATCCAACCGGAGACTGACAAGTGGGAGGACCAAGTGGTTTTATCCTTCACCTGGAAATATTTAACAATGCTGTTTTTCGGGTATAAAGTGGAAAACTGGTATTTTGTGTGTGTTTTTCTATGATTGACAGTAATACTGTCTTGAAGACTGAAGTATGTGATATCAAAATCAATTACGTGTCACAGTGTTGCTGTGAGTTCCTTTGCTTTAATTATTTATTCATTTTCACTTGTCATGTTGTGATTTAAAAGCAATTTTTACAAGACTAAATGTTTTCTTTTTTCTCCTCGTTTGATAAGTTGCTTGCATCTCTAAGGATTAAAGGTTATTTAAAAGGTCAGTGTGAAGGCATTTGTGATAATTCAAAGACAGTGTGATGGGCTGTAAGACTGAAACACCTAAGTTATTTTTCAATAAAGATTTGTTTGTGTCTACAAAAGAACAGCATAAATTAACCTGGCAGATAAATGTACCCTGTTGTTGTACACTTGTTACTCTAAACAGAGAATGGCAAAATTGGCGCATTATTATATATCATCTTGTATTATGCATCTTGGGTTTTTCCTTCCATTTACTGAATGATTTTTGTATATTTTAAAAGTCTGCAAAATATAAAATGGGCTCTTTGGGTAAGTGCTGTGGGATTCCACAAACAATTTCTAAGCACTTGAACAATAACAAACAAGAGTGAGCCAGAAACCGATCACAGAAGAATGGCCACAAGTTAAAACAGAGTTTTATAGACAGGAGGAGCATCACAGCATCTATTCATGCTAAGCCCCAAAATACATTTATTTTACAGCAACCTTTACGTGCACATAAAAATTGTACGTTATTCCCATTCACTGAGCTGATAGGAATACTTTCAGTTTATTGAAATAATTAAAATACAGTAAGTAGTTGTACTATTTTTTTAGACTTTTGCTTAATTTAATCCAACTTGACCTAATGATAAGCTTATGCTGTTACATCTATGCAAACAAAGCAGGGCTGAGGGAAAGCCACCTAAAAGTGATAACTAGATTAATTTGTACATGGACAAGTTGTTAGATCAATAGACACTTTGTGTCTACAATTTACGTTTGAAATAACAGAATCATGAAGCTATCTAAAATAATGTACTGTAGTGTATAAATACTCACCAACAGGGGAAAAAATACTCACAATGGAAACATCTATCATTACAGGCATATTTTTTTGGCAAACTTGTACTCATTTACTCAATTTTGCAGCCTTTTCTCTATTAAGAGCCAAGGTGTAGAACTGGATGGGGATGATAATGCACCAGCTTTTGTAGAATCCCTGTGGCTTCTAATAACTGAAGTTGGATTTAAAAAAGATTTCGGTGTGGAGCAGTAATTTGCAGCTGAAGTGTAAAGTGCAGAGCCTGTCCGCCAATGAAACGTACATATAGGTCGTATGCAGGAGTTACGACCTATGTCTATGTTTTCAAAACCAGCGCCCCTAGCGATTGTATACATTACAGCAACCTGGTAGTACCTTGGAAGTGGTATGTAGTAGCTTCACTGACATCACCACCGGCAGTCGGCTCAGTGACGAGAGCACTGCACCGGGGTGTGGTTGACAAGGATTCGACTCCCTATATCAACGTTTAAATTTTTACTGCCTAACCCTGTCTTTTTTGCCCTAACCCTAACCTCAGTAACACATTTGCATATTTGAGTTGAAAAATACCACACCAGGTTACCAGGTTGAAAGTGGAAGATGTGCAATAGTATCAATCCTGCTTTGCCAAAACTGACATGTGCCACCAACATGGAAATGTGTATTTGATGCATGACAAACATACAGCAGAGATGCAAGTCGGTTTCATTTTCTTTCACTATGTGTCATCGCTGACTCTATGTGGTTAAGTATAGGTGTGGAACAGCAATTTAAGGCTGAAGTGTAAAGTAGAAAATGTGTGAGAGTATCAATCCTGCTGTGCCAAAATGGCTGTAGATGTGTAGTTGGCAGATATCGTGGAGAGATGCAAATCAGTTTCATTTTCGTTTTCTGTTTCATCACTGACAGTGAGAATAAAAAGGTATAGTAGAGTTTTGCTGAAGTTAAGTAGAGTCATGACTTTTTATCCTTCGCTCCCACTTTTGGAGGCAACCCAACACTGGAATGTGAGGAAGGCACTTTGCAAATTACATTGATCTTTCCTTAGACCTGCCTCCCACCTGCCGCCCATTCTAATGCCTAACTTGTTCCCCAGCTGTGTGCCTGAAAGAGATAATGACATCTTGAAACAGCACTACTCACACAAAAAATGCAAACATGCACATGCATACCAAATGGTCATGCACCTCAGACATATTCCTGGATCCAATTCAATGCGTTTCTTTAAAGGCCTGTTATCCATTATATATTTTGAATCATTTTCATAATCAGCAGAAAATCTAAAAGACTGGTGATTTGCCTGTTTAGTTCAACAAAGCAATTTCATTTTCTGAATCAACAGTCTGGACACTGCTGGTTATGGTTCATTATTCAATATTTTCAGAATTCTACTTTTCTAAAACAAAAAAGTTTTCTGACTTGCCAGATGTTGGGGATCAGCTCATTCAAGATGGAGTCACATGCATCTTGGATGGAGAACACATGGCCCCTTGCTCAGAGACAAAGAGTGTCATAAAACTCAGTCAATAAAGATCCCTTATCTTCCACACATCAGTGGGAAACCCACCTCAGTGGTCACTTTGAGACATGTGACCCCCATGAAACAGGCAATACAAAAGCCAGGTTTCCCCTCCTTCTTTCTCTTCTTCTCTTGTTCGCTCTTCTCATCTCCATCTCACCGGAGGACACAGGCTCCTCTGCTCTCCCCTGCCCTTCTGGGTGTAGGAAGGACACAGACGTCAGCTCTTCGACTGAAGACCCTTCAGCACAGAGCTTAACAAGCTTCCAGCAGCAAGAGACCCTCTCTGCTGATCTTCGAGCAGGCCTGCTCACAGCAGCCTGCTATCCTCCCATCAGAGGCAGCGACACCAGAGCCTGCCTAAGGATCAACCAAGGATCCAGAGCCAGGTTAGCTCCAACTAGCTAACTTTGTGAGGAGGAACCTGAGCCACAAACACCAGAAACACAGTCAACCATCTACTGTTCCTGGACCAACAGACAGCACCTCAAAAGGACACTTTGGCATCTTTTAAGGACTTGGTAACGTAACTGGGCCTAGCATAGCATTACACTGCTTGGCTAAGCATAGATGAAATGTTGTACTGAGCTTACTTGCTGACATAAAGTGTTGTTGTAATGTCTAGATTTAGGTTAATATGACGGTAGTGATGTCCATGCTTCTTAGCTCTCAGCTCTAGATGTGTATGCTTCTAACCTCTCATCTAACCTGACATCTCACTTTACAAAAGTAGTTAACCAAGAAACACAGCAGCCATGCGGTCAAGAAGCCATCTTTGATTCCGCCATCTTGTAGTTTCTTTGTCAACCGCCATCTTGATGTGTAGTCTACCTCTATCTGACTTGACCATTTGACCTGCACACACACAGACTCCCTCTTTCTCTCTCTTTCACACACATACACTGTATATAGTTACATTTAGTAAATATTCTTGTTTATATCTTTGATGTCTTTTTAATAAATGTTTTATAAAATATACAGTCTGGTCTGATTAATATTGCACAAGTGTGTATATTGCCAACCTCTTCCCTGTAGAACTCCAATCCTTCAATTCACCTAACTATTGATGTAGTATTGTGATTGATCAATTATTCAGTTAATTATTAATCATAATACAAATTGGTAGTCGGCTTAATTTATGAGACTGTTTTTGGAGGTTATGAATTAATGGTTCATTCAGAACCGATTGTTCTCCTCTGTTTAAGAGGAGTGGTGCCCCGATTTGAGTTTGACTCAACTTTTTATAAGAAATTAATTATTCCATAATTAATCAATTATTAATATTCTAAATTCATAACCAATCACGCCCCTAATCCCAACACAGATAAAACTATAGATTACCAGGACCATAATTTTATTATATTATTATTATTATTTTGCAATCATGACATAACTTACGTTGGTTTTATACATGACTATTTCCTGTGAAAGTCTAATGTGGACATCACATCATATACAGTAATAGTGCTCATGACAGAGACTCCCAGTCAAAGGGAATGGGGAAACTAAAAGGATAATCCTGTTTGAGGATCAGTGGGCTAGATGTCAGATGTGAGCAGTTAATATCAGCAGAAATTCCACTTTGTTCATTTATCTACAGTCAATTTCATGATCATATTGTATGAGCTGGCAATATTTAAAAGTCTCCTACTGATCTTATGTAAAAGTTTTCCTTGAATTTTACGGCATACATCACTTTTTGTGCTTCCATACTTCCATGTCTGCAACACTAAATCATTTTGTTTTGTTTCATTTTATTTTCGTCTTCTTGAATTGAAGCTGTTCAAATGTACAACACACTGTGGTTTTCTTGCATTCACAGGCAGGCAGATCTGAAAACAGATGTTTTTGTGGTCATTGTGGTCATCATTACTCTGCATTTTGTCTTCTTTGCTTTTATCTACACCATAACCATGGTTGTTACAATAACTCAAACAAGGAGAGTGTGTTTTATACCTCTTTTTACAAAGTCCAAATAAGGACTTGTGGAGATAATTGCCAAGGGAACCACACTATCACTTCTTGTGTGGTCCCCGTCCCCAAGATATTGCACCCCAAGGAGCTCAACCACTTCAGACCTGTGGCCCTGACATCACACCTGATGAAGGCACTGGAGAGGATAATCCTCAATCACCTCCTCCCTCTGGTGAGCCCAAGCATGGACCCTCTGGAGTTTGCTTACCAGCCTGGCATCGGGGTGGATAATGCCATCATCTACCTACTGCAGAGATCGCCTTCCCACCTGGAGGGCACTGGAAACAGCGTGAGGATTACTTTCTTTGACTTTTCCAGTGCCTTTAATACCATACAACAATCACTACTCAGGGTGAAGATGGAGAGAGCAGGTGTCAGCGACCGGCTGGTTGCATGGATCATCAATTACCTCACAGATAGACCCCAATTTGTGAGGCTGCAGGACTGTGTGTCCGACATGGTGGTCTGCAGTACGGGAGCCCCCCAAGGCACCGTGCTCTCCCCCTTCCTCTTCACCCTGTACACTTCGGACTTCAGGTACTCCACAGACAGTTGCCACCTCCAAAAGTTCTCAGACGACACCGCTATCGTGGGGCATGTGTCGGGGGGGGGGGGGGGGGGGTCGGCGATCTGGAATATAGGCAGACCATCATGGACTTTGTCAGCTGGTGCGAGCTAAATCACCTTCAAGTGAACGCCAGCAAGACGAAGGAAATGGTGGTCGACTTTAGCAGGAAAGCCAAAATCACTGCACTGGTGAACATCCAGGGACTGGACATCGAGAGGGTGAGGACATACAAGTACCTGGGTGTTCACCTAAACAACAAACTGGACTGGTCTGACAACACTGACGCACTCTACAAGAGGGGTCAGTGCCGTCTGTATCTCCTGCGGAGACTGCGTTCCTTTGGGGTGTGCAGGAAACTACTGAGGACATTCTATGACACTGTGGTTGTGTCAGTAGCCCTAATTGTTGTGGTGTGTTGGGGAGGGGGGTGTTCTGTGCAGGACAAAAACAGACTGAACCGAATCATAAAGAAAGCCGGCTCGGTCTGTGGCTGTCCTTTGGACTCCATTCAGGTCATCCATGAGAGGAGGGCCCTGGCCAAACTATCGGCCATCATGTTCAACACCTCACACCCTCTACACAAGACTGTTGGGGCCTTATGCAGCTCCTTCAGTCAGAGACTGATACACCCTACGTGCAGGACAGAGCGCCTCATTCATTCCAACTGCAGTACAACTCTACAACAACAGTGTATAAATATTATAACGATATAAAGATTTATGTCCCTGTTGTTATCACGTTACATTTTTGGTCATGTTTACACTCATTGAACATTTTTACCACCCAGAGAAACTGCACCTTATTACATATGTATATTTATATTTATACTTATATATATATATATATATATATATATATATATATATATATGTAAATAATTTCCTACTTGTATTACTTGTATAAGGTTTGTTTGTTTATTATCTATTGTTGAGCTGCTGTAATGCAGTTTTCTCTCCACTGTGAGATAAATAAAGCTATCTTATCTTATCTATCACTCAATACCTGTATGTACCTATAATAAGGCTCCAAGAGGCCCCTAACGTGGAAACATTCCAGCCTTCATTGAGTGTTATTGACCACCCTGGTTTCTTCGGTTTGTACCAGCAATGGCTGTCCCACTGTAGCAACACTCAGCACTGTCACTCCTCTCCATCACCCAATTTTCCTTCTGATATACAGTGTCTCAAGCCTCAATGCACAAGCACACTATATGCACTGATGCCTCACACCCCAATGCACATGCAATACAATCAGTGCTGCTATCAGAGTTTTGCTACAACTCATCACAATAACACCCATCTGTCTCCTTGACACAAAAAGGGAAAAATACAAGATCCTGCTGTTGCCAGAGGTGCTGTGTTAAGGGTGTGGGAAGCTTCTTTGTGGAGAGGCAGGGGAGTTTGAGAGAAAAAAGAGGGGGATGTGAGGTGTTGATGGGAAGGGGAAGCCTCAATAAAATCAATTACCAGCATCGCCATGTGCCAGGCTGATAAATAAGCAGAGCATAGTGTGGACAGCCGCCAGGGTGGACGTGAAGGTGTGAGTACGAGTGGCATTCTCGCACCTGCACTGCCCACTGGCACGTTGATGGTGTGTGTGTGTGTCATTGAGACAAAGAGAGCTCACAGATGGACTGAACAGCTGAGATGGATGATAATTCCCTTTGGGTCCTCCATTCAGGCTGAAAACGCAGTGTTTGTTTGTTCTAAATAAAATGATGGTTATGCTGTTTTTTTAGAAGTAGAAAGAAAACACTCCGTTTGTCATGAACCTGCATGATGCATCATCTGTATTCAAGAATCATATTAATCAGCACTAATGCATTTCCCTCCTAATGAGATGACTTTATCGAGTCCTAAAGCAATCTATGCACTAATAAGCTGTTCATAAGCAATTCTGTAAGCAAAAGGACATGCATATGCAACATGCAGAGACACTATCAAATTGTGCAAAATTGTGAACATTTGAAAGATCACTGGACAGTTATTTTTAAATGGCACAATTGTCACCATAATTAACTCAGTCAACCTCGACATAAGGTCAGACGGTTTATGAAGTTAAACAAAAAAGGGAAGTGTGCATTATGAATAAATGAGAATGACAATGGATTAATAAGTAAGGAATGTAAGACCACACAATCTGAAAGACTAAATTTCATGTTAACCAGTGTATACCTTGCTCTTTCAGGCTGAATCATGCAACTGTGATGCACATCCAGCCTCATTGATCAATCACAGCTTTGAATAGCTCCACTCCTATAGAAAAAACTGTCACTATTGCCACTGATTGAATGTCATGGCTCTTAACTCAGAGAGCATTGATTTCAGTCAGATCAGTAGAAGAATCTTGAAAATCAAAGGTTTGAGAGTTTTCCTCATTTAGGGCATATCGGACATGGTTCTGGTTCTGGCTCTGGTTCAGTTCTGGAGTCTGAGAACCTTGGTGTTTTCTGGCGAACCAGCCTGCGTTCACACCAATTTCAATTTAGTGGGAGGATGTCAACACAGTAATGTATAGTAATGTGTATAAAATAGATTACTCATTTAACACTCTTATCCCAAATGTTTTATCCCAGTGTAATTGTATCATTAGAATTTGTTTTACTTGTGATTAATGTGATTAATGAAGCTATAAATTAAGTGTGATATTGTTAAATTAAAGAACTGGGATCATAATTGCAAAACACAAGGACTAAACAATTTGCTAGGGCCACCTGAGGTGTTTTATACAACATGCTAAAAGATGTAAGGATGTAGATGTGAACAAGAAGCAGGCAAAGATGTTAAAAAAACAATGGAGTGAAATATGCAGGTTGAGGCAGGACTGCTCTATACATTTTGCTGTAACATTTGTGTTTTTCAGAACAACATGCAGTCATTTTTCTATCTACAGAGGACATTTAGGGCTTTTCAATGATACCAAACGTGAAGGGGTGGGGCTTTGGTCACAATATTTTTTATATTTTGTTCCTGGTAGTCAGGAGGATATTTATGCACATCTGCAGTGGAAAGAAAGTGGAAAGAAATACAAAATGAATACAGAATAGAGAAACATACAGCAAATAGACACATTAAATCCAGAAACATTGCCTAACCAAAACATATCACTGAAAAAGCCATAGAAAATGCAGCCGAAAATATGCTGAATATCTCATTGACACAGTAAAAGATTTCTATGCTGCACTGAAACAACTTGAGCTTTGACCTCAGAGACAGAGACTAGATCTTCAAACCAGACACAAGGGAGTGTGTGAGGAAAAGCAGAGAAGAGAGGTTCCATGTCAAAAAGATGACTTTGCTGCTGATATTTGTTTAGTGTCCTGCATGTTTTTCATGAGTCTGTTTGTTTGTTTGTTTGTTTGTTTGTTTGTTTGTTTGTTTGTTTGTTTTATTTTCATATGAATGTGTCTTGTTAATTAGTTGGCAGCACATTTCTTCTCATCAAAATGTTTTGGGCAATTACTGTCTGACTGTGTTGGCTACTGTTAGAAAGTGTAGGTTTATCCTCAATATCCAGGAAGTGGATGTGATAGGACCTCCCACTGCACTTCCTACTCTTGCATTTGATTTGGATTTGATGATTAAGGATTAATGTTAAGAACAAATAAATAACCTATATCATTTGTTTAATTGTTTTATGTTTACAAATGTTCGCCTAATCTTGAAATATTTCTATTCTTATTTCCAAGTTTAACATGTCTCTGTGCTGAATACATTATTTAATTATTAAATCTCTATTTTTAATTTGTTTAGTCTCTTCTAGAACAATGGGATCCATAAACAAATTTCTTGAAACCTATAATTCAGAAAAAGAAATAAAATGTATAAATTGAATCTTAAGCAAAATCCTGTTTCCTGGTGGTTTGTGGCTCCAGTCGAAAACTAAAGCTATTACAAATACTATATAAACACATTCATTACTTTTTTACTTTTTTTAAACAACCTTTGAGGATGCAATGGTGAGTGACCTGTTGATGTGTTACCAAAGATTTCAACTCTAGCAAACATTTTCTTTGAAATAGATCAGAAGCGAAGGAGACGCATTTGTGAAAAGTGATCTAAAGTTTTAAAGCGTTCTCTAAAGTATGTCTCATGTAATCTCGTGTGTGTGTTCCATGGTATTACTCATGTTGTGGGGACCTAAATCTTTACATGGTCACATTATGGGTACTTCTTTCTTATGGGGACAAAAAAAACAAGTCCCCATGACGTAAATTATTACATTTTAAGGTAAAGACATTTTTTATGGTTAGGATGAGATTAGGTTAAAGTTGTCGAGTAGTAGTATACAGTTAAGGTGAGAGTAAGTCTCCAGGAAATGAATGTAAGTCATGTTACTTCCTATGAAGTCATGAAAACCAGATATTTAATACCTGTGCCACCAGACTTTTACTTTTTATACTTTAACCTTGAAATTATTATTTTATTATTATTATTATTATTATTATTATTATTATTATTATTATTATTATTATTAATAATAATAATAATAATAATAATAATAATAATAATAATACTGTTATTATTAATAATAATAATAATAATAATAATAATAATAATAATAATTATGTATAATACATATTATATAATAATAAAATAATGTATTATAATAATAATAATATTAATAATAATAACATTTCAGTAGAAGCTAAAATCAAGACGCTACAACAGGTTGCTTCATGTTCAAAAGAACACAATCTGTATGAAAAAACATTATGGAGATCAAAGAGCTGAGCAGTTTGTATATTCCTGCACAGAGTAATATAAAGTATAATTTCATTGGTTTACATAAATGCAAAATTGGCCATCACAAGACCTACATATATGTACATTTGGAGTTGGAAATGTCACTGAACAAGGCAATTATTCCTTATGCTTTGAGTTAGCAGATTACAAATCTTTAAAAAATAAAAATTGATCAGTTGTCTAGGCAACTCTGCTCGTCAAATAATTCTTCCCCAGAGCAAAAAAAAAAAAGACACATCCAGTCAACTAGACACACAGTTCCAACTATCTCTGAAAATGCTTCAGCTCAGAGGACAGAAAGCATGGTGTGCTCACCAAAGGTGTTTGCAGTGGTGGCTAATTGTCTGCTTCCCCTCAGTGCTTCCAAAAACCACTCTTGATATTTCTTGGCTGAGCTGAGAGGTCGAACCTTGCAATTACCTCCTGCCTTGTAAACAAATTGTCCTCTAAGACTGTCTCCTGCCAGGAGCTGTGGAGTGGAGGGGAATTAACTACTCCATGCTCATTAGATAAGAGTCTGTTTGAGTCTGTCTTTATGGGCACAGCAACCTGAACCACTTTGGAATAGAAATGAGAGGACCTGCATTTCAGCATGATTTCACATGTGGAGAGCTTGAGTTGGAGGAAAGCGTGTCAGGGAGTTTAAGGCTAATGTACACAGTTAGAGTAATATTTCTGACTAATGGACCATTTAAGAAAACTCTCTACAAATCATATACTGTCTGAGATGTTTGTGGTTATGAAAGGGATAAAGCAAGGACAAGGATGAAATAAAGGATCATAAAAATGCAAACAACTTACCTATGTGGACATTCAGAGGGCTTTGTACTGCATTACCGTATTACGCTGACTGTTTAATGCAGCCTTTGAATGAATGCATCAAATTAGCAAAAGGTACAAGAGGAAAATGTTTTCAGTTATTACATTGATGGCTACTTGTGTAAATAGCTCACTTATAATGTAAAAGTAGCTTTGCTCCCTTTAAGCCATGCTGTGTTATTGAATTAAGGAACAGACTGGCAGAGGCTTTGTCTCAAAGAGACGCCCGGGCCACATCAAATACTGATGTGCTTTGAATCACTGCAATTGCCAAAAATCATGATCCTGCCCGTACCAGAAGGATTGTTTCCCTGCATCGAGTATGCTCTGTTCCCGTGCTCGTGCAGGTACATGCCATTTGACCATTATAAGAATGACATGTGTACAGACTTTCAGATTAAAGTGGATATATATTTAACACACATAAAACCGTATTTATTGAGTTCACATGCACAGCTATCATTTATCTGACTTTTTATGTCATACATTATATATTTTTCAAGGTGCCATAGATTGGTCCTATTTCACTAATAGGTGAGTTTTGGGGGTCTACTTATAAATATTAGCTTGCTTTTATGGTCAAAACCCGACATCACTCTGTGTGTGTGTGTGTGTGTGTGTGTGTGTGTGGTGTGTAAGACTTGGACTGATCGTAACTGTAAGTTACTGTAAAAAGGCTTTTTTCATTATTCAGATTTTATTATTAAGTTTAGTTTCTGCACTACTTTGTCCATATGTTGTTCTTTTTAACACATCTTCATAGCTAGCTGGTGGGACTGTGAGAAAAGTAATTTCCTTTGCCTTTATGAGGAAATTATAAATAAAAAACTTGAATCTATGAAATGTGTAACAGAACTTTCTGTACATCATGTTCTCTGTCTGTCTCTTCTGATGTAACTGAATTGCACTCAGAGGTGAGAAACATCTGCTGAAAAATACAGAAGTACTGGAAAAAGTATCTAACATTTTGCCCACTAGTAGTAACGAAAGTGTGTTGACAAAAAAATGAATTCCTACATTTCAACACTAAATATAGCTCCATTTTGTCAACTCCTGGCTGTAACTAGAATTTAATATTTTATTTACTTTGATTTATTTGAGAGGCACAAGTAAATTCTTAATCACATCTAAGTAAGTTAGTCTAATGTAAAAAAAAAAAAAATCAAGGCCTATTAAAATTATACCATATGGACCAAATAATTAATGACACAGCTTTGTCTGCTGCTGATGGGAGGATTTGGGTAGAAGTGTACAAGTCGTCATCTTTTGTCCACTCTGTGACTGAAGCAGGACACATCATGCGACCATTTCCTCCTTTGATGACAGGCTCTCTGGGATGGATCTCTTCTCAACTCTTCAGCAAAAGATTCTGGGTCCTTCATAACCTCCTCAAACACCAGCCTCATCAGATCAGTCAATAAAATATTACATTTAAAACTAATATTCAGTCACAAATGAATTCAGTCACTTTATTATTTTTATCAGCATTAGTACAAAGTTAATTATTTTTTGTTATAACAATTACTTTTATTTGACTTTGGGTATGAGCTGTCTGCTTGCAGCTAGTATTTTTAATTGTGATGCATGGTCAGAAGCTACAGCCTATGTTAACATGAAGATGCAGATCAGAGCCAGTGCTTCTTTTGGTATGAAAGGTTATGAAGCCACATTGTCAAATACTGTTTGATACTGAGTTTATTACTGTGTATTTGTGCCTTCAACATGTACACTATCCTATTGTGTATTTGTACATACACACAAATATATGCATGTACTTGTTCTTGCTATATATTTCTTAGCTCTTCTTGCATTTTATACGTATACTTATAATGTTATTGTTTTGCACAGTAAATATGTGGTCACTATTTAATGTAACTGCTGCTGTATTTATACAATGAATGTGACAATGAGTCTAAAATCAAATCACCTGTATAACATTCCATTGTAGGAGCAAAACACAGGACCAAGCTGTGGAAGCCTCCACTGATGACGTCTGGTAATGAAGCATCATTTGGAGTGGATGTTTGTTTGTTATTTACCTGGTGTGGTATATCCTAAAGTAAGAAAAAAAAACATTATTATGGACCATGTAAACTTTACAAGTTTTACAGCAATTTCAAAGACATGAAACGTTTTGATAAATGCATCTTGTGTCTTTGTGCGTGTTCTGCTCGGATAACAAGCCTGCGCTTGTTACCTATGTTCAATGTACCTGAGAAAGCACGAACGAGACGATCCAGTCATATTAAAGCACATACACAGCATATACAGTATGAACTTGACAGTACAAAAGGGATTACAGTTGTAGTTTGCAATGCTCTGCAACCTATTGCATACCACAGTTAAAAGTTGAATGCAGGAGACACAGACCTGATATTCAAAGCAAAGTACCAACCAGTAATCACTGCTAGAAAGAAAAACTACAACAAGGCAATCAGAGACGGCAGACTTCGACCCGAACATCGTGGTGGACACCGGTGGTCAGGGAAGCTGTCCATCTGAAGAAGAAGTGTTTCCGGGGTTATGTTTTTCCGAAGGACTCCTGAGGGAGTTGCAAGGTATCGACGGGCTCGAACGGCGGCAGCCTCTGCTGTGGCAGACGCAAAGCAGCGGCAATGAGAGAAGTTCGGAGAGGACATGGAAAAGGACTATTGGTCGGCACCAAGGTGTTTCTGGAAAACCATTTGGGGCCTCAGGAGGGGAAAGCGGGGGACCATCACCACCAAGCTGTGTACAGTAAGGATGGGACACTGTTGACCTCGACTGAGGAGGTAACCAGACGGTGGAAGGAACACTCTGAGGAACTCCTGAATCTGACATCTGCACCCCTCTGTGGTGGAGGCAGAGAGGGAAGCTGGGGGATCATCGTCAATCTCCCTGAGGGAGGTCACTGAGGTGGTTAAACAACTCCGCAGTGACTTTTTCCTGTACTACTGCTTGAACTGGCAGTATGCACTGTGCCAATCACTCACTTGACCTAGTTCTAGAGAACGTACTGCACAAGGTATCCACACCTGGACTGAAAATGCCAGATAAGCACAGGATTCCTTTGCACTTTGACAGGGACCGACTGGAGACGCAGCTAAAAATGATCGGAGACGTCTTCAGCGACTCTCCCTGTAACACCGTACAGGACATAGCCGCACCTATGTCTAAACTCCATCCAACAAGAAAGAAAGAAGCTGAAAACCTCATCAAACTGTGCCTATGCCTCCCCATCTCGGCTGCATCATCAGAGAGAACATTTTCCACTTTGCGCCTTGCACCACGCACCTTGCACTCATGCATGTCTCATTGTGTTTCATTTTCTCTTTATTTCTATTAATGAGACTCATATCAATGCTTATACTACACGTAGGCTTTGCTTCACTTGTATCATTGTGTATTTTTTGGGTGGCTTTGTGAATAGATAATGCGGTTGACTATGTGTCACCGCTGCATGTAACAATATTGCTATGGTGTAGAGTCAAGCTGCAGTATATATCCTATTTTTTAATAGGATAAGTGCAGCGCTGATTTTTTTTTTCTCAGCACCCCCTGCTGAGAATATGTTCCCACGGCTATGAATATGTGTGATCGACCCTGTCAAACGCCTTATCTTGGTCTAGAGATAAGACACCAACGCCAGGTCACCCTTCTCCGGTAACAATGAGAGCACTGCTCGCTGACAAGAGACAGGAAGTGCCCAAGGCCTGACACACTGCATGAAGATCAGTCCCAAGAAGCCTCCAAAAGTGTTTGTAAAAATCAGGGGTCAGGCCATCGATCCCTGCTGCTTTGCCAGACGCCATTTGGTTAATGGCAGCTGTCATCTCCTCCAAAGTGAGTTCCGAGTCGAGTGCTGCTTTCTCTCCTTGGCTGAGCTATGGAAGCCCCTCAAGAAGCTCATTACGGCACTCCGTGTTACATTATTCTACCCCAAACACAGTTAAACAGATGAAAAATACAGCAGACATTCCAAAACTAGGGACAGAAAACCATTCAAAAACTCGCCACTTGCACTACCACACACGCTCACAATCACCGGAAATGGAAACAGAGGAGAGGAACGGAGAACTCTCACACCTTATAGCTTTGCACTAAGATGAATGCCACGTGACTGCACAATATGTGCTTTCACAGAAATTAAAGGGATTCAGTGGATGGAAAAGAGCCCAGAAGAGCTAAAAGGTAGAAAATGAGCTGATGCTCTTTTGAAAATTATAGATGCTTGAGAAAGAATACGTTCCTGTCACATTTTTGTAGTTATGTATGCAATTGTAACGCATGTATATGATCAACATGGATGTATTTAGTATGACAAAATGAAACACTAAATAAAACTATACTGTTTTGGCGCGGGATTGAGTCGATAACTCATTTCAAATGTTTATAGATGCCTACTCTGGTGATTTTAGATTTTAGAAGATGATATTTACCTTCAGATATAAGCATGTGCTTTTTTTTGTTTTTCTTTTGGCTATGCCTTCTTTTAAAGAGGCCATAGCCCGGAAGTGCCAATTAACACTCCATTTTTGTGTGTATCTGCGTCATTACCTTGTCTATGAAGCCCTAAAAGTCCATAACAATCAGTTCAGCCACTGCTGAGAGCGCAGGGTTTGATTGTTTTCCTGAGCTCTACGAAGCGGAACAGCACTTCCATTGACTAATAACGTCACTGGCAAATTTCAGAACTCCTCTAAACAGCAGGCACCTCCTAGTCCGGGCACATCCGGGGACGTACTTTCAACCGCATCAGAAGAAGAACTACTCTCGGTTGTACAGAGCGCCGGACATGACATGGTAAAAAAAATAATAATAATTGCACGCTATACTTGTTTCTTGGCCACAAAGTAATATTTTGTGCACATGTTATAGCTATTTTGTGGGAACAATTTATTTTATTTTTTTACCATGTCATGTCCGGGGCTTCGTACAACCTATATGCTCAGCAGCTACAACGAGAGTAGTTCTTCTTCTACGGTTGAAAGTAGCAATATAAAGCAGGACACCAAGGCACCAAACTTCACCTAAAGAAAGGAGCAGTGCCGACAATACATATATCACAATTTTTACAAACCGTAAAACTATCTTTGTCTGCTTGTTTTGTCGTTTAGCATTAGCGATAGCCGGCTACAGGCTAAGCTACGCACTCATTTGCATGTATGTGTGTTTATCATCTCGGTAACCACAACGTTATCCAAGCTACAGGCGTCCTGCAGCAGTCGTTGCAATGGAGGTGGTTCACTTGTCACAGTGTCTTCTGACTCTGGGTCAGACTCGCGATCAAATGCGTAAGTGATTACGACGAGGGGTCGTGATGATGGCATTACTCAATGTTTTGATAATTGCTAGCAGTGCATCTGCCTTTCCAGAAGGGGAGCTGCGGGTCTGAGAGCTGACGTGCCAATTACGTCACTTCCAGGTAACTGGCCAATCCGTGTTCTACAGGTGTGTTTTTGGTCTGAAATCTTGTTCTTCCTCTTTTTTTGTCTCCCTTTCCTGCTTTTCCATCCTTTCTTGATATATTCTCTCTTGCATACTCAAACTCCCACCTCCAATTGGAAGAATACACTGATTAATTGTGAGGCTAATGAAGTGCCTACACACCATGTTATTCACTTTTGAAAAATATATTTTTGTCAATGGTTTGTTGACTCCTCTCAGAGGGAGACAAAATCAGGCTTCTTATTTATTTTTCATAACTGTCAAATATGCCCTCTGAAATGACAACTGGGGTTACTGACCTGAACCATCGTAAGATTGTGATCTATCTGATAAATATCTGTACTATATGATATGATGTTATTTTGTGAGTTTATTGCTGTACAAATCTTTTTCTTTATCTTTCAACTTCTCCCAATTGGGTTCACCACAGTGGATCACCTGCCACCCTATCCCTTGTGTCCTCTTCTGTTACACTCACTGCCCTAATGGCCTCCTTCATAACATCCATGAACCTTCTTCGTGGTCTTCCTCTTTTCCTCCAGCTCCATCTTCAACATAATAATGTCATATTATAATACATTATGTTAAAATAAAGCCATCTCTGCATGTGACCAATCCATCTCAACCTTGTCTCTAAGTTTATTGTTGTACAAATGAGTTACTCAAATAAATCAAGTAATATCAGCTGTAGAGTAGGTTTGGTTTCTGAATCTGTGGGGAAACGATTAACAAAGTATGCCACTAAATTGTTATGTTGCACACATGTACACAGGCCTGTCATATCTTGCTACATTTAAGCTATGGTTGAATGACCATTGTTAAGGAGAAGAGGTTAGGTAAATAATCACCATCTCATTTATTACATTTTACACTTTTATTAATAATTTCTACTCTTTCAAAGATGGCCTTTATGAATGTTTTGGCATCAAAGGTAAATCAAAATCAAAAAGTACCCAAAATGTATCTAGAAAATGAAGGTAGAAGTAGAACCTTTTGTAATATTACTTAAGTGAAAGTCTTAAAGTATATGACATTTCTTATACTTAAGTTTAACAAGTAATTTTCTGATCTAAAATGTTCTTAAGTTTTAGAAGTAAAAGTATTAAAACAGTGAGGAGTTAAGATCGAGGCATGGTAGCTCAGTGGTAGGGAGAGTTGTCTCAACTGGAAGGCTGTGGGTTCAATTCCTGGCTCTGCTAGTCTATGTGTTTTAACATGTAAATAGGAAAGATGGGTGAATGGCAAAACTGTAGTGTAAATCAGCTCAGCTCCCGATATAAATTCAGACCATTACCACACCCAGATTTTAAAGTTCTTCTTGTACTCTTGTACTTCTACTAACTGCATAAATTATTATGGTCATTGACTGGTAGCTGCTAAAATCCAATGTGTAACAGCCAATCTAATATGTGAAAGGGCAGGTCATCCACACCATTATGTCTGAGACAGAAGAGAAAAGCCCCTCTTGTCTTGCTCTGTGACAGAGTCATTCATCATTACAGAGACATGTGTCAAAACTCTGATTTACCACTGGCCAAATGTACACATCAGCAAACATTACCTATGTTGTTTCAGGATTAACAATTATGCATTGTAAATAAATCCAAAAGAAAAACCATGCATGAAATGTGACCATTTTTGCTTCAGTGTGTAACAACTGAAAATGTGAGAGAGTCAAGGTTTAAATCAGACTTTCTTTGTTTTACTGAAGGCTGCAATATAGGGCCTTCCAAAGTGTACACAGTGTATCTGTCCAATCTTTCTTTGTACAAGGGAAGGGCATGGCAAACACAGGTCAAACCTAAATTTGAGATAAAAACTGTTTAATATGGCAAGCAAACAATGACTTTGGAAAGCAGTGACAGCATGGAATACAGCCTGTAATGCATTACACAGCTGAAATGAATTCATCTCTGATGATTGATTTGCTTGTTTGCTTCCTTGCTCTTTTAAATGCATATATGTTGATGCTTATCCTACAAGCATTTTACAAAAGCAACTATGGTAAAGTCACCACAACACCTCAAAACTAAAAACTTTTCTCCTATAGTCCTTAAATCTTTGGCTTATTTTTCATACTTTTCTTTGCAAAAGTGCCTAAAGAGCATGTATGCTATATGGTCTACTACTGTGTAAGTGCACGAAGCGAGGAAAGCGAGGAAATGGTAAAGGCCTGTACATACTCTGCAAGAACAGAAATTTGTTCTTGTTCTCGAGGTACAAAATTAGTTTTGACCAGAACTCCTGTAAAGTTCACATGATGAACTTTCTGCATTAACCTTTGGCCTTTTATTGTGACAGCCTAAGGCACTCCTGTGCAATAGTCATGCTGTCTAATCAGATTCAGATAGATTTAGACACGTATACATATACATATATACACATATATATTCCGCTGGTGTTACGCTGTGTGTTTCTCCTGCTCTCTGTTGGACTGTCTTATTATTTATCTACTATTATAATCAATTCACTGAACATGCACTCGTTTAGTAAATTGATAAAAAAATACTTTTCACCCTCTGTTGGCGACACTTTCGCGACAATAGTCAAGTGTTACACTACCAGTCAAAAGTTTGGACACACCTTTCCATTTACTTGAATGAGGATGTGTGTCCAAACCACTGACTGGTAGTGTATATGTATGTATATGTTATGTATGTATATAATCCTCTCCCCTAAATCAAAGCCGGTTGACAGCTGAACGCTGTGAACAAATATGGTCACAACATGATTAGTTTTGCAGTGTGAAGCTTGATATGATTGGCTATATTCTCTCTAAATTAAGCACAATTAAATGTGTGTGAGTGCTGCTTCCTCATTGTGAAGGGCATCTTCCTGATATGATTCTGCCATCCCACAGATAATATAAGAAAATCAACCATTACTATTGACAGCCATACACTCTACTGCCTTGTTAGCTGAACTCAGCCTCTTTTGATGAGAAAAGAAAAACCTCCTGAGAATGGTCAAAAAAGATGGATTACAAGAAAAGGTTGACTTTATATTATATACATTATATTAAGTATACATATATTCCCCCCATTTTTGAGAGGAACAGTTACTCAGCTATAGAAAAAGCCATAGTCAGAAGCTCCTGTTCACTCTGGGGAAATCCAGTTGAACAGTCTCTTTACCGTGGAGAGATTAAACACCCAGAGCTGCTGTGATTAACAGCTCAATATCTGCTTGATTAATTTTCATCTGCTGAATATTTCAAAAATGCTGTGTGACACTCTGTTTAGATGACCTATGGTGAAATCTAATTCCATCCTTGTGCTCTACAATCAATTATTTATTGGGTCTTGCACCTTATTGTATTATTTTTGTTAAGTTAATAGAGGGAAAGTATAATTTAAGAGGGTTCTATATCTTTAAAAACTGAAGTAAAACATATACAGATTCAGTTTCAGTTTTGGGAGGAAAATGAACAAACTGATGAACTGGTATTGTGTATATGCCTGTGTGGAATTATATTCTTTCTTTTGCTGATATTCTGGGATATCTCATAGATTAAAGGTTTTTCTTTTTTTTTGATAAGTGATGTAGGAGCCTAAATCATTAAAAATAATATTAACCTTATGTTACAGTAGGTAATAATGCCATAAATTAATTTCTGTTAATACTACTGTGGTTTCCCGGTAACAGTACATTGATAATTAAGGACGAGTGGGTGTGGTTACCAGGTTATGTCAGTCAGGCAAGTTTAGAGTGGAGCCACATGGTATTTTGACCTCACTCACTCTCTCTCCTTCTCTCGATTTTCTTCGCCTTTTTTAATTCTGGTTTTGAAGAACCGTGGATTTTTGTCATGTAAGTATTAGTTTCTGTGTGTTCAGTGAACTGTGGAACTGTAAAATGTGGATTACAACGAGGGAGATTGAAAGAGCGTCAAGCCAAGGCTTCATTAATTGGACACCTACAAGTGATTATGTATGACCTTTCTTCTGTCACTTGCATATTCAAATTATGCTTTGCTCTTTATAATGTATATCAAAAAATAGATTCATATCATCACCGCTACTGTTCAATAATGTGTTGAAGCTGTTCAGATGATGATGAGATACAGTGCACTCCTAGTATTGGAGCAGTGAGGCCAATTCCTTTATTTTTGCCATAGACTAAAAACATTTGGGTTTGACATCAGAAGATGAATATGAGACAAAAGATGAACATTTCAGCTTTTACTTCCAGGTATTTACATATGGATGTGATACACAACAGTTGTTTGGGTTTGGGTTTGATCTTTTTTGTTATTGTCATTTGTGAAAATGTGTGGTGATTGCTACTGCAAATCAACATCCCTAAGGGGTTAAATTAAGTATCGACCTAGAATACAGCATTTAATGTTTAACAGTTTGTCAAAGAGAAACTGTGAAGTCAAAGCCTGACAAACAAAATTAAAAGAGATGATTAAAACTCTGCCAAGGACATTATGCATCAGAAATAGCAGCTGCATGGCTGGTCTGACATGAAATTGTCACCAAACAACCAGCTAATCTGATTGCCTTTTTTGAAAACCTGTAACCTCATGAATAATCTGAGTTTCTACTAAAGTCAGATTTTAATTATGAATTTAGTGAAATGTAGATCTCAAAAACATCTGTAAACCCTAAACAAACAAAAACTTCATTCATTTAACTGTCAGCTCATGATGGACATAAACTGGCCACTTTCAGTCGTCCACACACTGTGGAACAACAGCAGGTGTGAAGCGTCTGGCAGACTGCAATGAACAGATATTGTACCAATTACATGCCAGGGCATCCAAAGTCACTTTGCTTGTGGAATTAAAATGGTTTTATGGGCCATATATTTACCTACTTCAATTATTTGAAAAAAATTCTCCCTGCTGCTTTTATCCCATAAGGTCTTTAGCTGCAACATTGCAAGTACAAAGTGGCCAGGGACACATTCAACTTTTCCAACTAGACATGATCAGGAAAATTATATCTGGAACAAGAGCTAGAAGAAGAAAAAACATGTGAAAGAAAAACTGTGAGCTTTGAAAGAAAAACAGAAAGAGGTTCTAATGACAGGTGTCAAGCTTGGCATCCAAGGGTCCAAGGCTCGAGGGTCTGAATAATGACAAACTACTTTGCATACGTTGTGGAAAGTAGGTGATAAAGAGACAAATGGCGTATTTCCACCGGCTCTACTCGCCTCACCTCGCCTCGGCTCAGCACGGCATGATTAGGTTGCATCTCCACTACAAAAAGTACCTACTGAAACTGTGGTAACTTATTTTATACACGACACACACACACACACACACAAGTGACTAGTGACTTTACACCAGACTTCTGCAGTTGTTGGAGATTAACCCACATTTTTAGGATTGTTAAGTAGTTTTAACTTATCTACAATTTGGCACTGTTCGGCTTGATTTCTGTCCACACGTCTCCGGAGTACAGCCTCCTACTCCACATACTACAGTGGCAGCGGTCTGTGATGCCGCTCATGATCGCCGGCGCTGTTCCTAAATACACCACTCCACTTTAAAAGACTCCTGTTAAATATAGCGGTTTCCCTGGTAGTTGTTGGAGATTAACCCAAGTTTTTTGGATTGTTAAGTAGTTTTAAGTGATCTACATTTTGGCGCTGTTCAGCTTGATTTGTGTGTGGGTCATCTCTGCCTGTGATGGGACTCTGGCCAGTCAGCGACCGGCAGTCTGACCAATCATCGCATAGTACCTACTACTAGCACACTTGGAACCTCAAGGAGCAGGTACTAAAAATAGTACCTGGTACCAGGTACTATGCTAGTGGAAACGCTACTTAAACCGTGGCGTGGCGTGGCGAGGCAAGTAGAGCCGGTGGAAATGTGCCATAAGAGACTAAAGAAGCTAATTCTAGTTCTAAATTTTACATTCTTTTATGTGTAAAAACAAACAAAAACAAACAAACATGTAGTATACTCTTGCAACTTCTAAATTAGATCTCATCTTTTAAAAGTCTTACACAGCAAAAGCACAAGTAAATATTGCAACATTTGCATGTTCTTCTGTTAAAACAGCTTCCACTTCTACTCAAAAAAAGCTTTTCACAAGATTTTGTATTCTGGCTGCAGGGATTTGCTCTCACTCATTCACCATTGGCTGGGTCAGACACTGATGTTGGGTGATAAGGCCTGACTTGCACTTTAAAGGTGTTCGATGTTGTTTGGGTTGGTGCACTGTGCAGATCAGTCATGTTTTTCTATGGGAAAGTAGAATTTTTTCATGGATCTTGCTTTGTGCAAAATGCTTGCACAAGAGGTGGAAGTACAATTTCTTCAAAAATGGCAGCACATTCTTTAACACTGTAACTAAAGAGCTATGACCAAAGTCCCAGACCAAATCTCTTCTCCAGCAAACAAGTCTCCCCATTGTTCCCACAAGAGCTCCCCACATCATTGACTCCAAATAAAGGGCAAAACAGGCTCCAGCAGATTTAAGTTAAAGCAAACTGCCTCTATCTCAAGCACAGATTGCAGCATCATCTCACACCATCAGCATAAGCAAAGCACAAACTAAAGACAAATTGTCTTCATATAGGCTTAACCGTAAAGACCTTAAAGAGTAACTTAACCCCTAAACCACTTTTTTCATGTTTAATTAAATCAGTGTATATGGTTATCTAGTAATGTTATTCAGTGATTGGTAGTTTTCCTCAGGCCACATCCCCAATATAGGGGGGTCGGAGTGGAAAGGAAAATGAAACATCTGGTTAACTTTTAAAAAAAAAAACATCCCATGTTGACACCACATCGTATTTCACTTGACTACATCATAGAAAGAATCCTTGCAAGCTCAGCGTGCTCCTGTTTATTCGGACGGTAGAAATACTGCTCCATTTGTTGTGTTTTCAACGTTTACAGTGTATGTTTGAGTGTGAGAAGTACCCCAAAAAAAAGAGAGACACCAGCAGAACTGTGCAAATCAGAGCGCAGCGCATCCATTCTGCAACCAGTGTATTTACCCGGCAACAATAAATACTATTTTCTGATTGGCTGATTCAAGACAGCCGTATGACTGAACTACACTCAGTCGCCCTCCTTCCCCTCCCCACTCACTGATAACTCCCTGCCCACTTTTTGTAGATTTTCAAAATCATTCATTGGGTGAGTTAGCCTCAGACCAGGGGTTTAGTTACTCTTTAAGGAAATAACATGTCAACATTTGTGAGGAGATAGAGTTATCAGATTGATCCAATTGAGGACAATAAACAGGAACAATAAGAAGGGATAAAATTGCTTGTAATATTTATATTACAGTTGTTTTGTCAGCATTTTGTGGGAGATGTGTGGGATTAAGGCTGTTTGCTAGGATGCAGTGTTCACATAAACAGTTTAAACAGTTTGTCCTCTCTGTCTGATAAAACTGACCAAGAGTCAAAAACACATGGGCTGATTTTGTACAAAATATGACAGTATTAATTGTCCTTTTATATGTCAGAAAGTGTTGATTTATTATAGAGTGCCCAGAATTAAATATTTAAAACAACTATTGTATTACTTTTTCTGTAACTTTGTGCCGAAACTCATGCTCAACAGATGATGCATGTTGGCCACTTTCATTCTTAGTACCCACATTGAACTCAGGCATTTACAGCAATTTAACAACTTGTGATGCAGTGCCAGTATACTGTTTTCTAATATACTTTAGTTTGGAAAATTATAATTGTGAACAAATTGTCTTTTACTCTAAAGCCAACCTCACAGAAGTAATATGATGAAATTAAATATGTGTCTCTCTCCACAAAATACTGTTTGCCTTTTCATTGAAAGTATAGTACTTCTCCATAATATGAACAAATGGTAAATGGTCTGTATTTTATAGAGCACTTTTCTAGTGTTGATGACACTCAAAGCTCTTTACACCACAGTTTTTCCATTCACCCATCCACACACACTCTCATACAGTGCATCTATGTGCATCACATTTTCTATCACTCATCTTTCATCACACAGCCATCAGGAGCATTCAAACCCACAACTTTTGAGTTGAAAGACAACTCGCTCTACCACTGATCTACTGTCGAACAAAATAATGCAGTTTTTTGTTTAATATTTATTTGTGACATGTTGCATCTCTGTCATAATTTCAACATTCAGTGTAAGAGAAAGAAAATCCTCCATTAAAAGAGAAAAACCTAAACTTCATATGTTATACCTTAAACTTTTGCAGTGCTTTTGCACTTTTGTAATAGATATCAATATACTTGCCACACGGTTGGTACACTCTTGCCTTTTCAGGCAGAAGATCCTGGTTCGAGCACCGGTTGGAACAAGGGCCTTTCTGCATGGAGTTTGCATGATCTCCCCGTGTGTGTGTGGGTGTTCTCCGGCTTCCTCCTACAGTCCAAAAACATGCAATATGGGGATTAGGTAAATTGGACACACTAAATTGACCGTAGGTGTGAGAGTGAATGGTTGAATGGTTGTTTGTCTCTATATGTGGCCCTGCGATGGACTGGCTAACTGTCCAGGGTGTGACACTGCCTATCGCCCTTAGTCAGCTGAGATTGGCACAGCACCCCGTCCGACCCTCCTGTGGAGGCTAAAGCAGTAGAAGATGGATGGATGGATATCACCTGCTATTTACCTGCAGACAATAGAAAAAACATCCTTTATACACAGAGATGGATAAGTGTGCAGATGCAAACAATGGCACGATTGGTATAGCTGTTAACAAACTGTTTTATGCCACCACTAACTGCATTATTAAGTTTGCAGACAACAGACCAGACAAAAGCAAATGATCACAAATTAAACTAAGACAGAGACTGTAACATATGATGCAAAAAACAAAGGGAATGACTGTTGACTAGAGGAAAACCAAAATGACTGAACATGCACCACTCCTAACAAAAGCCAATGTAGACGGCAGTACAATTAAAATGTAAAATAACATTCTGATGAAAAAAGAAATGTACTGGCCAAAAAATCTTGATGACAAATAACAAATGGTCAAATGACAAATTATGTTTCAAATGACGTTTCCAACTATAAATCACATTGCAATCGCAATCGCATCATCTGCCTCAATAATGACAGTATGATTTTTTTACCATAATAAAAGGAAAAAGGAAATCATCAACATCAACACCTCCACAATTGTGGGAAAAACCCAGCAGTGCCTCTATTACCAGAGGACTACGAAAAAATATGGCCTACTGCAACTGGTGGACTTACGCCGCAGTGCTATCAAGAGGGTAAAAAAATCACGGAACATCAGCTGCAACGGGCCAACAAGAATACACTACAGTGGCCTGAGAGATCATCTCAGTACATTATCAGAACCCAACTGCCAAATCGGGTCTCAATATGGGCCTCTCTCTGCTTGTGGCAAGCCTACACTAACATCAAAGACGCCCTCAACCCATGTCCCCACCTGTTTATCCTCCTGCCATCTGGTAGGAGATAGAGGACAATCACAGCTCATAGGGAAAAAGCAGCTTATTAAACAGAGCAGTAGTGTGCCACTCATATCCTCCCAGTGCAATTATTGAGACATCAGACAAAGACTGTTGACTAATAGGCAATATTTTTATTTTATATTTGGCATCCAATATTTTATTCCAATTGTGCAATATTTGGGGGCTGCGGGGTGGCACCAATCACAACTGACAAGCTGGTGCCAATCACAAAGGGCGAAGGTGGGGTACACCCTGGACTGTCAGGTAATTGTGCTGCTAGTTGGGTAAATATGCTTTGCCTGATAATCTTTGTGATTCCATTGTTTGCTCTTTTTCGGTGAGTTGTACTGGAAAAATATGCATGTAACTGTAATGTCTGTGTGTTTGTCTCATGAGTCTCAATTTCTTGAACCACAAGTACTGTCACTTTGATGCACACAGCAAATCATAGAACATAAGCAATGTTTGTAATGTTTTAATAACTGTTCTACAGTATTATTAAACCTGGGCCTCATTCCAGCAGTACGGGCCACTAACAATCAGTGAATGTAGTATAGTGAACAAATCACTGAGTGAGAGTCAGCAGTTGATGTCATGTCTCAGATCCTTTCAGAATGAGGGAATGATGCATGTTCAGTGATTCATTCACTAAACTTATAATACAATTCACAACCAAATATCCATCCATAAATAATTATCTGTATTACTCATCCTGAGAGGATCACCATGGGGTTGCTGGAGCCAATCACAGCTGACAGACGGGCGAAAGGCAGGGTAGAGCCTGGGCAGATCACCAGTCCATCAGGGCCAACATACAGAAACTATCAAATATTTACACTTGCATTCAGCCAATGCATTAATAATATACAATTGCATTATAATTAGTTTAGCTAAGCTCAATTATTTTATATTTGTACATACTGCTGCTGAATTATGAGACTGATGTACTGCATCCTCGTGTGGTAAGCCAGCTGCTCAGCAGCAGACAGCAGAGCCCTGTAGAGGGTCATTAACTCTGCCAAAAAAGATCATTGGCTCCTCACTGCCCTATTTGGAGGACTTACCTGCCTCAACAGAGCATCCAGTGTACTGAAAAATAAATCCCAGCATGGACATCAGCTATTTGACCCTCTGCTCTGGTTGACACTTCAGGTCCATTATATCACAGATAAACCAACTTAATATCAGTTTCTACCCCAGAGCCACACGAGAACTGAATACTGCCAAACACATTTGCACCAGAAAATGTGCTTACACAACGGTGTTAACATTCATAACTGCACCTTTTCGTTGGATGTGTTCTGCATTTTCAATTGGTTTTGATTTGCTGAATGAATACACCACCTTGATAACACCTTTATGTGTTGTACTCTGTTGCAATGAAATAAAGGACTCTATTCTTTCATACTGTTATATATTGTTCCACCTCTGCTTAAGATAAACTCTGGCTCTCCCAGTACACGAGAGGCTTGATATTTCCATTGTCAGGCTAAATATTTGTTCTCTGTTCCATTTCAGCTGCTGTGTCATTGAGACTTGAAGTATAACAAGCAAAGAGGATAGTTTTTATTGAGGGAGAACCTGGGATTAAAACTCACCAACTCCAAGGGGTCTACTGAACACAGCCCCAGGCTGTCTGCAGTAATTGTAAACGAAAAACACCAAGATGCAACAAACTTGTATGCATATAGTATGCATATTACATTTTGATATTAAGTCAAATACAAATGGTTCTAATCAGTTTTACAACAACAAAATCCAAAGGCTGAAAACTGACTTATAGAGCTTCTCATCAAATTAAAATTATAATTTACTCTGTTATCTATTAAACGTGCAACCCCACTATCAAAGCATGCATGAATGTAAAAGTATCTACAATATTGGCAAATTCATATGTCTGAGGAAGTCTTGGTAATTGTAATTGTGAATGACTACAAGAGGTCAATTTCACTTTGCATGCAGTTGGTAATGAAAACATACACAACTGCCTGACATCTTTGATGTACTATTTCCATATCTTCTCCCTCACTCTTCTCAGACCTCGAGACATTTAAATTAACTCAAACCCCATCAAAAAGAAATCCAAGATAAAAGAAGTTTCAGTTCTGCACTTGAATTGACAGGACACCCTGAATTTTGTACAGATATATACAGCAAAGACAGCTTCATCAGGGAGAAAGCTCTAAATTACACATGAATCTCTTTCATTATAGCATTAAATAGGTGCCAAAGTAGTATTGACAAAGTGACTCATGTGAATTGATAATCTGTTGAAACAGACAACACAAATGTATGTCCATATTACATGTGCCAAAACAAATTAATGTATTTTTGCAAGTGTTGCAAGTAATTAGAGTATAACTTTATTACAGATGCGAAAAGTCAAGTCGACAGACTTATAAAAAAATTACATTTTATAGCCTAGAGCAGCACTCAGTGCTATGATGTAGAAATCAATACAGGTGATTACAAGTAATTACCCATGCTTATGCAGTGAGTTATTTTAATACCAGAAAATTATTAATTATTATTATTAATTATTAATATATTAAGTGCTATCCCATTTTATAACTTGATACTTGTGTGTGTCTTTAAAGAACTGAAACTATGATATCTCATATATTTGTATTTTAATTGCATCACATTTTCTACATGCATAGGTCTTTTAAATCATGTTATCTTATGTTAAGTTTTGTGCCACAGTTATAAGAACACAAAATTGTACATGGAATCAGTATAATTATACAGTGCTGTGAAAAAGTGTTTGCCCCTTCCTGATTTCTTATTATCAAACAAATTTAAATATTAGACAAAGATAACCCAAGTAAACACAAAATGGAGGTTTTTTTTTTTTTTTTAAATCATCACTTTTTCAAGTGATGATTTTATTGATTAAGGGAAAAAACCTATCCAAACCTACATGGCCATATGTGAAAAGGTAATTGCCCCCCTTGTAAAATGTAACTGTGGTCAATCACATTTTTTGGAAAGCTGAGTACAACGGACCTGGTTTGAAAAGTCAGAGAGAAGGTAGGGACAGAGTTTAAGGGATGACATTTCTCATCACCAGACACAAAAGACACATTAAGGACAAAGAAATGACAGCCTGTAATGGTCTGTAAGACCAGACAGTGCCTACAAATGGACCCAGAAGGACATCTTTACACTTGAAAACCCTGTGGTGAAATAGGACAGTGATTATTATTGCGAAATCCGATTCTGATTTAATCAATTCTCAGTAGTGAACATCTCAGTACCCTACACTTAGATATTAGCATTTGTATTGTGCAGTTCTGTTGTTGCCTTATCTGTTAATGCAGGCTTGTCAGGTCTGCACCTCACAGTGAGAGGTTGTCAGTGCTTCTCATTCAGGTCTGCAGCATTGGGAGTTCACACTGGTCTGGGGGGGAGCTCCAATCTCAGAGCAAAAGGATGAACAGCATGCACTCCACTCTTTTATTGCAGCACATACAAGCAAACAGATTCACCACCAACCACTGCCAAAAACACACAAAGAAACACATTTCCCACCAGGCTAGCCAACACACACTGACAAAAAATGTGTTCACCCTTTGGTAAAGAGGCATCTCACCTTCAACATCTCACCTGTAACATGCTTGATCACTCCTTTTTGTAAAGTTGAAAACTTTTAGTACTGTATGTAACAACATAAAACTCTATAAAACTTCTAAATATAGTGGTCCCTTGTGCACAGCACCCTAATTACATATTTTTTTTGTAGAAAAATGCGCAGACCTTTGGAACAATGGTGTAATGTATTTCATGACATCACCTGTCATAGCTAACGCAGTGCTTAACTTTCAAATGTAAAAAATTATGTCAATGTCAACTTTAATTTGTCTTGATATTGTCTCAAGTTTTTGACTTGCTGAAACTGAAGCATTAAAACATGAATAACAGTCTCTATCTTTAGTGACATTACCACTGCAGTTTGAGACTGACTGTCTTTCTCAGATGGACATGTCGAGACGAAAAATTGAGATTGAATCGACAAGAAAAATGAGAGCAGTACCAAGGAGACAAGAAATAAACCAACAATCAACAATCAAACAATACAAGTATATTAAAATAAAAACAAAATAGGAGGAAAGGGAGAAAAGAAGAGTGGAGTGAAAGGGCAGAGAGACCAGGAGCAGGAGTGTATAGCAGAGAGGGAGAGAACAATTAGGATGAAATGGTAGAATAGAAAAGTAAATCAAAATGGTTAGTTACTGTACTGTGAGACCAAGGTGTCTTACCTAACTGTTAGATTCAAACCAGTGTAAAATGAGTTCACACAATGCCTGATGATTAAATCTAATCCTCATGTGCAGGATAAAGCAGTAGAAAATGGATGGATGGATGGATGGATGGATGGACAAAGATGTAGTAAGTGAGGATTTTATTTATTAAGGAAAAAAAACTATCCAAACATACATGGCCATATGTGAAAAAGTAATTGCCCATAAACCTAATAACTGTGCCAACGTTAGCAGCAACAACTGCAATTATGCACTTGCAAGTCTTTCATCACTGTGAAGGAATTCTGGCCATTGTTTTAATTCAGCCATATCGAAGGGTTTCCATCACAGGATCTCAATTGGATTCAAATCCGGACTTTGACTAGGCCACTTCAAAACCTTCATTTTGTTTTTTAAGCCATTCAGAGGTGGAATTGCTGGTGGGTTTTGGATCATTGTCCTGCTGCAGAACCAGAGTGCACTTCAGCTTGAGGTCACACACTGATAGCCGCACTTTCTCCTTCAGAGAGAACTGAAATAGTTTCAGAGGTGAACTCTAGTGTCATTCAGCAAAGCTCTGCTCTTTAGTGGATAACAACATTAAGATGAACCTTTCTCAGATTTACTATAATTAAACCACAGTCAGTATTTTGAGTCTTTGCAAAAGTGCATAATGCAAAGTGAATTATGGGTCATCTTCCGGTGTTTGAGTCCATAACTAGGAACAGCTTTGTTAGGACAAGCAGCAACTAAAGTATATGAGAACATTACAACAAACACAAAACAAATGATCTGAATTGGTAATTGGCAGCATGCAAGACAATTAATGCTAACATGCAGCAATTACTGTTTTTTATTGTTTAAAATGTTTAGCGTTAAGCATTTAAAGAACATTTATTCACTTAATTTAGGACATTGCTTCCACATGTATAATCAAAGGGAGGCAGCAGGTTTTATATCTGTTTGCTCGACACTTGTTGTAGAGAATCCAACCATAATATGTGAAGTGAATGAAGTGAATTTAGCTTCATTAAATGTCTTTTATAGATGCACATCTCCAACACTGCATATATACAATTCACTATAATATAATTCAAGTGTGAATGCATTGCCATCGACCAAATACAGTAAGAAAAAAACAATATTATTGTGATATAATTAAATACAATGATCCAGGACATGCTTCTTAAACAGTCAGAACATTTAAAAATGAACTATAAAAGGTGCAACAAGCTGTAATAAGTACTCATCTTATCACAAACAGGCTGTCTCATAACTATTTTGAGTACAAGAAAAATAAAAACAGGCCTGACTTTGTTAAACAGTCTTTCTCTTATAATCTCTGGCTATAGTTACTATTATATAAATTCATACATTAAGATTAATAATTAATAAATTCATAAATAAATGTTCAGGATTAACAATGGAGAATATAATGTGCCATGATTAATAATATATGTGATAGATGGAGAGGAGAAATTATTGGTCAGATTACTGAATAAAAAAGACACAAGAGCTCCACTTAGATTTGACAAGAATTTAGAAACAATCCATCTTGTAGAGTTTATCTCTCCTTACTTCTGGGCCAAGGGACATTGGCCAGCAGTCATTGTGATGTTGAACTTACTAATCAGTTTTCACTTTCAGTTCTAGCTCAACTCAGCAAAACTGTTGGAATGCTTTTCTGAAAATGTCAAAAGATTGCTGACAGCAGTAACTTTCCTTCCATGGTTTCTTTCCAAAAGGTTGCTGCAGGGAGAAAGCACATAAATACTGGACAGGCAAATTGATTATCTTCAGGACAAATTCAACCCCAAACACTGTGATAGAAATACTAACTGACAAAATGCTGGGACTTACTTTCAGGTGAAGCAGAAAAGGGAATTGCTTGGTGAGCTTTAACAATATAATATAAAATAGAATATTTTTGAAAACAATATTGAATAACTTCCACTATCAAACATGAAGATGGAGAACTCGGAGCGATCTTCATTCAAGTTATTGTTTAAGTTTCTTAACATTGGAGGGCAATTTCATAAAGCATATAGCAAAGACAATTATTCAGCTTGAGAGGACTCTAAATGTCAACATAAGCCGTGTCATGAAAGTAGAAATCAGGTTCTACATAACCTTCAGAATCAGAATCAGAATCAGAATACTTTATTAATCCCCGGGGGAAATTGTTTAAAGTGATGAGTGATCACAGTATAAATCAAGCCATTGAGCACAGTGGGCTGAATAGGTAATAGCCTTTCACACAGTGGTAGCTGTGGCCTAATTAAATGCAACATCTACACATGATCTGCTGCCGTTTATGATAGTAATGTTAGTGGAACTCTACTTTTTTTTTTTCTGCAAAAGATTTGCAGTTTTCTCAAATTTCAATATTTAATATCACTCCAAGTGAGGGTTGTGGGTGGCGCTGGTGCCAATCTCAGCAGACATATGGCGAAAGGTGGGGTACACCCTGGAGGTCACAGGTCCCTGTGATGGACTGGATCTTTTGCTGAAAAAACAACCATCCATTCTCACATTTGCTGTCAATTTAGAGTGTACAATTTGCCTAATCCCCAAATATGCATGACCGTGGGAGGAAACTGAAGAACCTGGAGAAAACCCACTTACACAAGGAAAGAACAAGCTCTATGCATAAAGGCCTTTTTTTCTGACCGGGTGTGCTAACCACTACACCAACCATGTGGCCCTTTAATATCTCACCACTAAATAATACAAATTTAATTATAATCAAGGCAAGATGCTGAGCTTATTTCAGGGTATAACCCTTTAAGCTGTTCTGTCTGAATTACTAACACTTTGAAAGGTATTTCAAAAACACACAAATTGAGGCAGATCTTTGATGACTAATCTGATGGAGAAGATGGTGACTGCTAATTAGCGTTAACTAGAGTTAACCAGAACCAAAATAGAACAATATGAAGCAGGTGCCATCGCTGACAGCATTAACAGGTTTGAAGACAGAAGGCCTAAACCTGCACCACTGGGCTGTAAAATAACCAACACTCATGACAGAAACCTGTAAGGGAAATTTATTATAGATTACAGATTATTATAGACTAGCAATTATCAGGGAAAAAAGACCACAGAATGCCAGTCTGTCACACTTTTTTGAACCAAATATTGGGACATATTAAACATAATATTAGATATAATATATAATAGCCCTTTCATGTAATACAGTTGTATTGTGTTTATTGTCTGTGAATGTCTCTAATACATTTACATTTATGTAGAAAAGAAAATAGTAAAAATTTAAAAGTGGAAATCAATTCTATAACTCTCAACACTGGGTTAAAGCACCTGTGTGTAACTTGTGTCACCAAACCACTGCTAGTGTCACTATTCCCATTTAAAAAGAAGTCATGTTTCAGACAACCAGGGTAATTCCTTAACCCGAAGTTCACTGCCATCTCGCTTTGCTAGAACAGCTGTTAAGCTTCTAAATTCCCTCCATCAGTCATGATAAAATGCATCACTCTGTGTCACCACAGATATGAAAACAAATAATGTGGCATTGGTTTGAATGTAACAGTTTTTTTGTTTGTTTTTTAAATAAAGCTTTAAACAATTCACTTCACACAGCAAAATAATCTAAATTCTTCTTTTTTTTTTTTAAAGTAGGATGTATATAATGGTAATGTATTCCATAAAACAAAAACTTTTTTTAGGTGATTTCATGATCAATCACATAGGTTTCACTGACCCCTGACATCTCCCCCACATCCTGGACAGGTGGGGGCAAGGTGCGGGTTATTCGATGAGCTGTCTCATTGGCTGGCTGGTCGGGATGTTGCCGATGAAAGTTGACCACAAGGTTGGGGTCCAAAATGTGGCGAGCAGGAACCCAAGATCTCTCCTCAGGACCGTAACCCTCCCAGTCCACAAGGTACTGGAGACCCCTACCCCGCCGCCGAGAATGAATCAGGCGGCGCACTGCATACACTGGACAGCCGTCGACCATTCGTGGAGGGGGAGGTGGTGGTGCCGCAGGGACCAAGGGGCTGTTGTGGACTGGCTTAACCTTGGAGACATGGAAGGTAGGGTGCACTTTCATGGAATGTGGGAGTTTCAACTGGACTGTCACTTGGTCGATGACCCAATATGTGAGACCATGGGCGGTGAGGAACAGGAAGAGGTCGTAGCAGCCCAGCAGGAGGCCGACGGGAGGTCTTATGTTGGCTGCAGGTTGGACAGGCCTTGACGAATTCCTGGATGTCCTCCTGCAAGGTGGGCCACCAGAAATGTTAGAGGAGGGCATGCCTTGTCCGTTGAACACCAGGGTGGCAGAAGATCTTGGAGGAGTGGGCCCATTGTATGTATCGATGTGAGGATTGTGAAGACGGAGCCATGGATATCCCAGGATATGTGGCAGGCAGGAAGAGCTCAGGATCTGAAACTGGACTGTTTCATGATGATAACCAGAAAGCAGCAGGTGAACAGGAGAGGTCTGATGCGTGACGGTGCCCATGACGTGTCCATCTAAGGCTCTAGCAGGAACCTGCTCAAGGCCCAGCTGAAGGACCACCTCCTCGTCAATGATGCTGGCATCAGCCCCAGAGTCACTGAAGATAGCCAAGGTGTGGGGGCCATCTGGAAGGAGAAGGACCCCGGCCTTGGAGCAGGGGTTGCTGGCTTTGGGGAGGTGACAGGGTAGTTGAGCTCTCCAGGATCTCCCCGACTACTGATGAGCTCTGGCTCTTGCTGGACAGCCGGGGATGTAGTGTCCCGCTGCCCCCTTGATGCTTCTCTCGTCGACGAGTCTGGACACGAAGATCGATGCGGACAGCTAAGTCAATCACCCCGTCCAAGGTGAGGGAGGTGTCATGTGAAACCAGTTCATCTTTGATGTAATCAGCCAACCCATGGAGAAAGGCATCACAGAGAGCTGCACTGTTCAAACCACTTTGGCTGGCTCTGGTGCGGAAGTCAATGGAATAGTCAGCCACTGTTCGTTCGCCTTGTTTCAGTCCCATCAGTCCCCTTGCTGATTCAGAACCAGAATTCACAAATCCAAAAACCTTCCGAAGCTCAGCAGCAAACAGGTCAAAAGAAGCACAGGCTGGAGACCGCCTCTCCCACTCAGCTGTTCCCCATAGTCGAGCTCTGCCCGTCAGGTGGTTGATGACAAACGCTACCTTTGCCGGTTCTGTGGCGAAGGTGCGGGGCTGCAGGGCAAACAGAAGAGAACAGTTGGTGAGGAAGGGGCCGCAAGTCTCTCGATCTCCGTCATAACACTCCGGGGTTCCCACCCGGGGCTCAGGAGCATCTCTGGGTGGAGAAGAGGCAGGTAAAGGTGCAGGAGCAGAAGGTGAGGCTTCCCAAGTAGAGGCAAATCCAGCAGATGAGGGGAGCTGGGTTAGTTGAGCTGCTAGCTGTTGCATCTGTGCAGCTAAAGCTGCTAATGTTTGTCCCTGCTCCCTGAGCAGCCGCAGTCATCATGGCCTCATGTTGCTGCATGACGTCCTCAATTCTCTCAAGCCGACTCAGTGGCGAGGGATTGTGTGCTGGGTCCATAGTTTGGCCAGATTGTACTGTAACGGGTGTTGGCTGGACCCAACTGCAGCACAAACAAGCAGGTTTACTTTAACAGTCTTTATTTGACACCAAATGAAGCAGCAGAGTATAGCAGGATTTGAACCTGGGTCTTCCAGGTGCCAGGTGAGCAGGTTAGCAGAGGGCCACAGGGCAGGCAAGAAGTCTGGAACTCGTGAGCAGGTACAGGCTGAGTGCCACTCAGCCGCAGGCAGACGAATAGCATGAAACCGGCAGGCAGAACTTGTAGTCAGGGAGAGAAGGCAGGTGGGTTTACCGAGGCTGAGGCGAGAAGCAAAGGTCAGGGCCAGATCAGGTCAATACCAGGTAAGCAGTCCGGGAATGATCGCTGGAGAGTCAGGCATGAGGGTGAAGACAATCTGGCAAAGAGTGAGTGGAGAGGAGCTGGATATATGCTGGCTTGATTGGAGATGATGAGCAGGTGAGAGCAGCAGGTGGAAGCAGTTAGCTGATGAGGGGTGTGGCAGAGCAGCAGAGCAGGAGGGGCGTAGAGCAGACTGTGACAGTACAGTATGAGTCATGGCAAGCCATTGGGCCATTGTACACTCTTTCCAATTGATCATCTGATAATGGTGTTTATACTTAAGCTCCACAAGGCAGGGCCAAATGGTTACACTAACAATAGTGGCAGTGGACAGAGGAAGCCAGCACTGATTAATTTCCTGAGATGGGAAAACAAAGACAATGACGAATTACTCATAACTAAGCTGTATTTGTATAAAGAGCAGGTTTATGACAATATCAAGGTGGATATGAACAGTCCAGTATTTCTAACACCATTTGAACCAAAGTGTTTTAACTCACACTGTAAAAATGAAAAAGTTGAGAAAACCCAAAGTTTCAAGGCAACTTACTGCAATCAATTTTTGAGTTTTGAGCCCAACAAAAGATCTTGAGTTTCAAAAAAGTTCCATCAACTAATATTATTTTGTATGTATAATTACATTTTCTTCTTTAGACAAACTTGAAAGTCAGAGTTGTGCCAACTTAAAATTATGTTTTCAAACAGTTTGGCTAACTAATAATCTTTTGTTCAGATCATTTACTTTTCTTCATTAGAAAAACTTAAACTTTTACATTTTGTTCATTTTACAAATCTCAAAAAAGTAAGTTCTGATTGTTAACATAATGTTTCTAGTTAAGGTTAAGAACATTTAAAATTTCATTTCAAAGAATACAAAACAAGTTTAAAGTATACTTCATACTTTATTAAAAGTAACAATTGTAAACTGTTTCAAAGTGCAAAGTAGGTCCATAACTATAGTAACAATAATAAGGAATATTAGTGTTATTGACCTATGGTCAAATACATTCAAAACATATTTACCATTTCGTAAACATGTCATTGTGCAGTGCAATACAATTGTAACAACAGCAACAAGATTGCTGACATTTAAAGTGGCCGTGTCAAATACAAATAGGCAAAACCTGCAAAAGCACCTATGTGGTTCACAACACAACAGTTTTATGTAAACATTTCAAAAAACAATGCCAGTTAAAAGGCATAAAATTGTAAAATGGGCAGCATTATCCAACTGAATAAAACACCCATAAAAACAAAAATAAAGTTTGCCATGCACGTCTGCGTGTAGCCAAGAGCAACATAAAACAAAAGCAACATAAAACGATATATTTTTTTTTTTTGTTATTAGCCTCTCGACCCCGATCCAGACAAGAGGATAACATTTTTTTGTGAATTTACAAGAAACATATGTCCCAAAAGAAAAGATCCCCCACTGTTTATTAGCTTAGCTCCAATGAACGGTAGTAAACAGGATTCACTCATCAAATAAACAGTGTAAAACATTCCCATTTGCTTGTTGTGATTTGTTTATTTACCCAGTTATGTTTGTTTAGAGTCAGATTATCAAGTAATGTTATTTTTAATCAATGCATGTCATTGTTAATCAAAATAAAATCTATATATGTCTGTTGTTTTCTTCATAACTGGGTAAATAAACAAATCATAACAAGCACACAGGACTGTTTAGAGCTGAGGGAAAGTTTATCTGATGACTAAGCTGAGTGAATCCATTTACTACCGTTCATTGGAGTTAAGCTAGTTATTGGTGGGTGATCTCTGCACGTCTGTTTCTTGTTAATGCACGCACAGTCTAAAAAAATATATCTATCCTCTTGTCCAGTTGAGAGGCTAATTACAAGGAAAAAAAATTAAACAGTATGGACTTTTTGAGTCAGGTTTTAGCTGACTTACAGTAAAAGTTTGGTTTGGAGGTTCCTGACACGCTGTGTGCAGTTGGTGGAAAGTTTCATAAAGATGGTCTCAATCACTTCAAAGGTGTACCTGTTTTCTTTGAGGAAATTGATGTTCAAGGCATAGAGGCCAAATAGCAAGGAGAATGCAGTGGGGAGGTCTGGGAGATCTGTAAGGACAACGCCCTATTCCAACACAACAGCAATATTATGGACTCTGGACAGCAAGGTAGAGGCACCGTCATCTTCAAGGACAATGAGGATACCAATCTTGAGTCCTCTTGTCTGACTGTCATCTGGATCAGTTTCCTGATGAAAACATGAAGGTGGTGACAAATTTAGAGATAACTGACAATTAGGAACCAATCCCTTCCCACAAATCTAAAAATGTTGAGCCTCCTACTGCACTCACCAAGCATGTTCTGAAGAGATTCTCTGAATCCTCGCGAAGAAACAGGGGTAGACCTTGCAGGGATGTGTTCCTTCTGTGTACTCCAATGTCAGATGTCTGAAAAAAGAAATTACTTGTCAGAGAAGTGACCAACACTGTATTTTAACATCAGTGGTGTTACCCTTTAAGAGCTTTAAGAGACTGAGCCATGGATAGGTAAATTCCAATAATAAACATTTAAAATGATCTCAAGTGATCATTTCTTGACCAATGGTACCCGTCTTGGCACGGTATAATTTCAGCAGGCGAGTAGAGTACTCATCTGAGACTGATCTGAAAGTCCCCAATAGCTCCTTGGTGGTGACACGGTAGAATTCTGTACAAATCTGTTGAACACAAAAGCAAAATCACATTTCGGTATTAAGAAATTCTTTTTAAATTAAAATAACTATTACTGTAAATAATTGCTTTGGGACACACAGCACCACCTTTAAAAAAAAAAAAAAGTGACCTATCCTTTTAAGAGTTTGTCTACTTTGTGAACAAGAAACAGGAGAGCTAAAAATATTAACGTGAAATTAAATTTAAATCGGACGCTGATGTATCTTTATCCCACAGAATGTGCAAGTTAGCCCGTTCAGCGGGCAACTCTACAATGTCCACCAAATTAGAAAGTGCATTATCAAAATCCGGGTCTTCATATTGTAGAGAAAATCCACCTTCAAGTCCGATCTTCTCGCGTAGTTCATTTTGCAGATGCTCTACAGATTCTGGTGTTGTGTTTATATGCACTCGCAGTAACAAAGCCTGTGAAACAAAGGGAAAATAAATTAGGGAATTTAAATAACTAATAAATAATATATAAAAAAAATAGATAACTAAATAAAAGAGCTAGGTTATCAAAACTTATTACTGTACTTTTTGCGCTCTATTTATGATGTAAAACAATAGTAAAAATTGTAAGTCAGCATTCACAGGAAAAGTGTGACTTCTCTTGCCGTTTGACAGTCCTGCTGTGTGATCTGGAAAGGTGTGATCTGAGTGCGCCAGCTGTTTTGAAGTTACACGAACAGTCAATATGGATACAGGGCCAGTGTGCTCCTCTTCTGTGCTGTAGCCGGTGGTGTCTCAAAAGAACATCTTGGTTGGACCCAACAAATGTACAAAAGTTGCACTGCATATATGACCTAAAATGAAAATTAGCAGGAGACAAAGCAATTAGTTGATTTATGTTTTAACCAGAAGACATAAAATGTTATTTTTAAATTTTTAAGCTGATATTAGAATGAGTGTACTCATCAGGAAAAGGGGCTCAGCTCATCCACACTTTTTAAAAATATATAATTAATTCAATTATCATCCTATTCATATTTCACATGAGTGGCCGTGCCACAAACAAGCACTTGATTTTACAGAGAAACAGCCAGGTAAAATACTTAAAATACTATTAGCTTACAAACAAATTAATTGTCTTTATTCTTATTATTTATATACATCTCATTTATCTCAAATGTAACTCAAATATAACTCAATATCTTAATATCAACACTTTACCTGACGTTAGATTGAAGAGTTGTTTCACCTGTTCAAGCTAATTTCACAGCTTGAGTTTACAGTAACAGTGCACAATGTTGCACAAAACAGCTAAAGATGACAATTTTAATTAATTATTAATATCCCCACCAGCGAGTTATCCGACTGTTGTTGTTAGCGCGACGTCACAGTGATTCAATCTATGTGTCGTGCTAACAACACAGCTTGTAACGCTATAGGGTAGTCAACTACAAGCTTAGTAGCTAGCGTTTGTTCAAAAATATACTTCAGTTGTATGGCTCATAACCACTTTTAACGCAAACTATCGATAGAAAAAACATTGCCGACCATCTGCATATAAAATCATGGCTAGGTCTTACTGCTTAATCATACAACGCTTTATTTGCAGTTTACGGCTGAGCCCCATAGCCCCAAGAATGAGTGCTCTCACGGGAAGAGACGTCCCACACACAAATCAAGCCACGAACTGTAGAAAACATTTAAACTACTTAACAATCCTAAAAACATGGGTTAATCTCCAACAACTACCAGGGAACTCTCAGAGGAATATGGTGTATATTAGGGAGTGCACAGGCGATCGCGACAGCATCACAGACCCTGCCTCTGTGGAGTAGGAGACGTGTTCTCCAACTACCAGGATTCTGGTGTAAAATCACTGTGTGTGTGTGTGTGTGTGTGTGTGTCGCGTCGCTTACAAAACGAAGTCCGCCCACGTTAAGTAGGTACTTTTTTGTAGTAGAGATGCAACCTAATCGTGCCGTGCCGAGGCTAGTAGAGCCGGTGGAAATGCGCCATAAGCTCACGCCACATCGTCAATCACTTAACGTTAACAGACGCTAGCTGAAAACCGACATCGAACATTTAATTTACGTTAGTCTGCAACAAAGTGGACAAGTTGGTACGATTCTAAATTCATAAAAAGGCACACTGCGCGTTGCTGAGAATTACATTTACGACAATACAGAGAAACTTAACGTCTATTTAAAGAAATACTCACCATCAGAGAAAGTTGAACCAACATGAAGGAGACTAGCACGCGCAGGATTGTAGATGAAACCCATGAAAATTCCGTTAGGAAACCCCGTGTTTTGCTGACAAAGATACTACAGTGAGCCCAACTATTGACCCTAAACTCAACATTGTTGGTTGGATTACATTACATTGCACAGTTGACATGGATACTTCATGTTTTCTATTCATCTTACACATAAATCACAATGAGACCAACAATATGAAGTTTTCGTTTTTACCGTGCATGACACACACACACACGCACACACACACCACACACACCTAATTCTCTGCACAGATCAGTTTATATCAAAGCATGCTGTATAGTGTGTTACTGTGTAACATACACATGTGACAAATAAAGAATCCTTGAATCCAAATTTGTACAAGGCTAACCATTTCAATGCAGATTCAACTCATTGCTCACTCATTCAAGGCTACAATTTACCCCAAATATGTGTTGTAACACTCTCCTTTGTCAAATGCTTTCAAGTATACCAAATATATGTACTAGTAAGGATAGTAATATAAAATACTGTGGAGATTGTAGAAAATGACAGCAGTGGAAAGGAGGTGGAAAGCTCGGGGAAACCATGAGGCATTTCGGAAGTATGCGTAACATTTGTAGTAATCCCTGTCGCAATGGCTGTGCAAGGTTAACATGCCCGGTCACATCCAAGTGAGCTGGCTTGAGACGGTCCACTGAAACTTGTTTAACTTTGTCGCCAATGACCACAACAAAATGCTTGACCCCCCTTTCTAAAACACGGAAGGGGACCTTGTACAGTGGTTCAAGGGGTCCCCTGTGGGCGCCATCACATATAAAAATGTAATCCACTGATTGTAGCCCAATGTGGAAATACGACTGAAGAAGGTCATGGCTGGAAGTGGGAACAAGTGCAAACAGCTTTACTTTGTCCAATAGCACAGCCCACTGATGAGCTGCAGTCCAAGGAACAGTGGTGCTAGGGACAAAATTACCTGGCACCCGCAGTGGCTGGCCATAACCCAACTCTGCAGTGGAGGACTGGAGATCTTGCTCAGGTGCTGTCCTAATGCCCAGCATAACCCACAGGAGCCTGACGATCCATTTGCCATCCGTGAGGCTAGCCCGCAGAGCAGCCTTCATCAACCTATGAAAACAAGGCCGTTGGCCTGCAGATGATAGGCAGTCTTGCGGTGGAGCCTCGCAGGTACTTTGCCACCACATCCTGATGTGAACTGTCTACCACGATCAGAAGACATGTCCCAAAGGGGTCCCAAACCCGTGAGCCAATTAATGACCTCCACAGATGTAGCCGACGTCAAAGGTACAACTGCACATGTAAATATATTTTTTTAGTTTTGGGGCATCCATTTGCCAACAATTTGCCCACAAACCCCCTGAGCTGAAGAGTATGATTGGTGATGTTATTTAAAAATCTATTTAATTGAATTAATGTATACCAAGGTTTATGGGGTTTGGCATGGATTCAGCTTTCCTTGTTGATATTAATTTCACTCCATTAATCATTAACCAAGTGCAACACTCTTGTCCCATTTTCTCTACAAAATGGACCTGAAACAATATTTTCAGTATCACTTTTCAAAGTAAATTAACAAAACATTAAAATGCAATCTTTCCCTCAGATGTATGCACACAAATATGTGTTATTGCAATTAGGGAAAATACAGGTCAACACCCCAAGTGTTCCAATCAATGTGTACAGTAATTTCAGACAAGCTGAAGTCCAGCCTTTTGCTTTTACACTCTGCATGTCCAGGCTGTTGCCATGCTGTTGCTAGGCTAAGACAGCAGAGTTGTAACCCACACTGTCAGAGGTCATTTGAGTTGCTGAAAGTTGACAAGACCAATCAATAGTAACCACTGCCTTTCTGTTGTCCAAGTCTCTCTAAAGGCACAGTATGTGGTGTCTTTATTGTAATTTGTATGCTGGATTTTTCCTCTTTATTTTTGGTAGGGGGTTGAAATTGTTTGAAATCAGTAAAAAGAGAGCTTTTACATTACACAGTAAAAGTTAGTAAGTAAAAACACAAGAGATACTGATACTACCGGAAGCAGAAGTGTTGATTAAATACAGTTACATATAGCACCAATTTACATATTTCACGTCTTGCTATAAATAAGGAATCTCTGCATATACTGTACATATTCATCATATAATCCAATCTTCTTCAAACTGAAAGGTGTGACCTGGTGTATTGCAGTGGTCATTTAGGTACAATAGGACACATGATAATTGTAAAAAATATTATTTTCTACAATTTTGGAATAAACAGACTAGCATTCTGTAACAGGAGAGTCTTCCACGTTAGCAATGTCATTTATCACAACGATATTTTAGACAGAGATCCCACATTGTGGTTGTCTTTGAAATTTTTAAAGTAAGTTAAAAATGTATATATCTTGATTAACAGCATGGAGGACACCACTTTCTACATTGGCCCTATGCGTATTTCTGCACTGCTGCTGTTATGTAAGGTTACACCAGGCCTCATTAAACACTGTAATTCAGCATATTCCTATTTTCTTTTTAGTTACACAGCATGCTGAGAAACCGGTTTAAACTGCTGTTTCAGTTGTCTCACATTAATGCCAAAAAAAATCTAGAGAAAGTTTTAAATTAAAACTGAAGGGGAAAATAGGCTGCAGATTCTCTAGTCAGGGTTTTGCAGACTGAATTAAGCTTCACCACACACTTAAGACAGGCAAGGCAAATGCAAATAGAAACACTGCTTTTGATTGCTCTACAATATATTGTAATAATTGAACTTAAGTCTGTTATGTGTCAAAATCATTTGTTGTTATTTGTAGCTCGGGACTTTAGAGCTTCATATAAACTTCCATGTTTTCATGGAGCAATTTCCATCTCTCATCTATCTCTTCCATATGAAGAAGACTAAAATACTTCAGCATTTTTTATGACAGGCCAACTTTCAGAACATGCACCTAGAACAGAAGGTGCTCTTAGCATTCATATATGTGAAGTCACGGTGGACAATCCATCATCATGGGCGCATACTGTACATAGCTCAGTGGGCACAGCAGTCTCTTTCCATCTCAGCTGTTGACATTCAAACAAAGCACTGAATCCTCCACTCCTCTGCAGGATCCCAATGAAAAACAACAACAAATGAATCACAGCCAACAGCAGCCCACTTTGCTCCCTTCACAGCATATAAAATGTCAATGCGCACAGCAATCCTTTAAAGTGATGGATGGGTTAAAGTCACTGCTGTGTTCGGAACACAGAGCTTTGACTCCACCTCACACTCCCTACACACTTCACACTTTTTTGTAAATGTCGCATACATGTTTCGCAAACATATGTTCTACTGTTTAAAGGACGACCAGTGCCAAAGGTAATATCAGTGTAGCTTGGTAGCCAACACTAACAGAAAACTCCACTCAGAATGACAAGAATTTGTGCTGTAATTCTACATTCACATGTTTTACTAAAATACTATAATATATTTTTACAATACACATCCACAATGCTCTATGCAAATGGCTTTTTCTGTTTTCAATGTGCTATTAGCCTTCAATTTTTTGTAAAAGGGTGATTTTGTGCTCATTGATAATCACACAATTTCAGAATATTCTGTTTTCTGTTTCTGTGTATTCTGTGTGGTTGTATAATCATTGTGAACTTCTAAACTCTGAGTGCTCACTACAACAATGTGACAAAGCTAAACTAAAATTAATAAACAGTCTGAAAACTACATTTTTATTTTTGCTATGGCCTATCTGATCGGTTAAAATCAAACACACATGTCCAGATGACTTATGAGGTTTCAAAGATTTGAACACCATGTTTCAAAGTTCCACCTAAATCCAATCTGAATTTCATTATTGCCTTGTTGAGTTAATTATAAGGGTATTCAAGTCAATATCAGCTTAACTCTAATATTGTGTTCCTGGTACACATGACTATATATATATACATGGCAGTAAACCAATTTTATCGACGGGCCCAAAGGGCGGCAGCCTCTGCTGTGGCAGACGCAAAGCAGCGGGTATGGGAGAAGTTCGGAGAGGACATGGAGAAGGACTATCGGTCGGCACCAAGGTGTTTCTGGAAAACCATTCGGGGCCTCAGGAGGGGAAAGTGGGGGACCATCCAAGCTGTGTACAGTAAGGATGGGACACTGTTGACCTCGACTGAGGAGGTAACCGGACGGTGGAAGGAACACTTTGAGGAACTCCTGAATCCGACATCTGCGCCCTCTGTGGTGGAGGCAGAGAGGGAAGCTGATGGGGGATCATCGTCAATCTCCCTGAGGGAGGTCACTGAGGTGGTTAAACAACTCCGCAATGGCAAGGCCCCAGGGGTTGATGAGATCCGCCCAGAAATGCTGAAGGCTCTGGGTGTGGAGGGGCTGTCTTGGATGACACGTCTCTTCAACATTGCGTCGAGGTCGGGGTCAGTGCTGAAGGAGTGGCAAACTGGGGTGGTGGCACCCCTTTTCAAAAAGGGTGGACCTGAGAGTGTGTGCCAATTACCGGGGCGTCACACTTCTCAGCCTCCCTGGTAAGGTTTACTCCAAGGTATTGGAAAGGAGGGTAGCCGAACCTCGGATTCAAGAGGAACAATGCGGATTCCGTCCTGGTCGTGGAACAACGGACCAGCTCTTTACTCTTGCAGGGATCCTGGAGGGGGCCTGATAGTATGCCCATCCGGTCTACATGTGTTTTGTGTACTTGGAGAAGGCGTATGATTGGGTTCCCAGGGAGATACTGTGGGAGGTGCTGCGGGAGTATGGGGTGAGGGGGGCACTACTTAGGGCCATCCAATCCCTATACGCCCAAAGTATGAGCTGTGTCAGGGTTCTCGGCACTAAATCAGGCCTGTTTCCTGTGGGTGTTGGCCTTCGCCAGGGCTGCGCTTTATCACCAATCCTGTTTGTGATTTTCATGGACAGGATATCGAGGCGTAATCGTGGGGGAGAGGGGTTGTGGTTCGGCGAGCTTGAGATCACGTCGCTGCTTTTTGCAGATGATGTGGTCCTCATGGCTTCGTTGGCCTGTGACCTTCAGCGCTCACTGGATCGGTTCGTGGCCGAGTGTGAAGCGGTCGGGATGAAGATCAGCACCTCTAAGTCTGAGGCCATGGCTCTTAGCAGGAAACCGGTGGATTGCCTTCTCCGGGTAGGGAATGACTCCTTGCCCCAGGTGAAGGAGTTCAAGTATCTCGGGGTCTTGTTCACGAGTGAGGGGACGAGGGAGCGGAAGATGGGCCGGAGAATCGGAGTGGCTGGTGCGGTACTGCATTCGCTTTATCGCACGGTTGTGACGAAAAGGGAGCTGAGCCGGAAGGCAAAGCTCTCGATCTACCAGTCAATCTTCGTTCCTATCCTCACCTATGGTCATGAAGGTTGGGTCATGACCAAAAAAAAGAGATCGCGGGTACAAGCAGCCGAAATGGGATTCCTCAGGAGAGTGGCTGGCTTTTCCCTTAGAGATAGGGTTACGTTGAAAGGAGCCAGTTGAGGTGGTTCGGGCATCTGGTGAGGATGCCTCCTGGGCGCCTCCCAAGGGAGGTGTATCAGGCACGTCCAGCTGGGAGGAGGCCTCGGGGTAGACCTAGGACAAGGTGGAGAGATTACATCTCCACTCTGGCCTGGGAACGCCTCGGGATCCCTCAGTCGGAGCTGGTCAATGCGGCTCAGGAAAAGGAAGTTTGGGGTCCCTTGCTGAAACTGCTGCCCCCGCGACCCGGCCCCGGATAAGCGGAGGATGATGATGATGATGATGAGTAAACCAATTTCACTACTGAGCCAAGAGCCATGAACAGGCAACAAGCTATGGAAAGAAAAAAGACAGACCACACCTCAACCTTTCTGTCACTTTTACCTTCTGCCCTCAAAATTGCTTTGTTACTGTGACTCATGGAAACTGTTAATTGCTCTCAAAAGGCTCTAGTGGCTTTTGTAGCAGGATACTTCAGTAACAGTAATATTCATGAAAGTTTGCAAGAACTTCTTCAAGTGATGAGTGCAGTGTGTCATGAATTTTGGTTTGGCTTTGGTGGAAAAACATGCTTCTTTACAGGGAGCATGAAAGTTAGAGATCATAATCATGCATCTGATAGGCCGCTTTCTCCTGATTCAGGAATATGACTTTCACTGTGGTGGAGAAAGAATAACAGGCTGGGGACATAAAAATTTAACTGAGAGAGGCGTTTGTTTCTAATCCCCAGGATTCCAAATCATGTACAGAAACAACATGAAAATCCTCTGGTTTGATGGCAAACACTGTGGTGGTGTTAATAAGTGCACCTGCAGGATTCACTGGCACTGGCTCTGATCTTCCCATTCTTTTACAAAAAGTAAGGAATGAGCATATTTCACAGAAGTGTAAAATGGAGGACCCAAATGCCTTTAATTAATAAAACTTACAAAAAGATTAATTTCAAACAAAAGAAAAACAACATAGAGCAGAAACACAAGGAGCAAACAAGGAACACATGAAAACCAGAGCATGAAAAATCAGAGCAACAGACTGAAATGTGGCATGAAACTAATAAACACCTAATAATAATAATAACAATGATAAAAATAATGTCTTTAATTTATTTTAATAGATAGATAGATATTACTAATAATATTCAGATACTAGATTTATTGAAATTTGAATATCACTGTAAAACCTATTAATAATTTTTAAATAATGTGTTTAGTTACTCCTCTGCCTCCTTTAGCAGTAAAGATACTTGTAATAAGTGTAGCTTGCTAGCCAGGATGGAGGCGAGGCTTAGTGTTGTAGAAACTCGGCTTCGCACCATAGAAGCTAAGTCAATGAGCCAGTCCGCTTTAGTCGATGCGGACCACATAGCAGCAGCTCCCGTGCAGCTGGGTGACTGTCCACAGTAAGAGGCGTAGTGCTATGCCTGAGAGTGCTGTTCACCACCAACCAACTCACACCTCAAACAAGTTTTCCCCACTCAGCACCACACAGACTGAGAAGCCAACTCTGGTGATTGGTGACTCTCTCCTGAGTAACGTGAAAGTAGCGACGCCAGTATAGTATTTTGAGGGCACAATTTAATTTTTTTTTTTTTATCATGTCATGTCTGGGGCTCCGTACAACTGATACACTCAGCAGCTATAACGAGAGTAGTTCTCGAATTCGAAAATTGGAATTCCTCAATGTCTTCATGCTTCCAGATTCGTCTTGTGCTTTTATTTGGGCCTGAGGGGGAACTTGGATCTGGAGTGTCCTCTGGCTCCTCCAAGTTAACTCTTTTTAGGGTGTGTTTGCCTTTTCTGCCCTTCTTATGAGGCAGCTGTGTAGAAGGTCTGCTTGTTTAGGGAGCCTGTTCTTCATCCAGGGATTCAAAAAAAACTGTCACCGGTACCTTCTGCTTGTTTGGGCTGATAATGAGGATCCTGTATTGCAGGGTTTCTCACTCCTGGTTTTGGGGAGCCACTGTCCTGCATGTTTTAGGTGATTCCCTGCTCAAACACACTTGATTCAAATGGTCAGCTCGTCTGAATGAATGAATGATTTTCTTGTTTCTGAATTCCTGGTTGTATAGGTGATGAAGAAGCATACCATTTCCAGACACAGTGACATCTAGTGGATTTTTTATTAAAACATAACTCAACCAAGTGGTAGAGATGGCTCAATAAGGTTGAGTTAAGTCAGGCACTCCTCTCATTGAAATTTAGTGACTCAAAATGTGCTAATTCATGTGGTCGGGCAGGCAGTTAAAGGGTTAGGAGAGTGTGGATACTTGGCATACCTACACGGGTCAGTACCTCTTAATAAAACATTTTATAAATGTCCATTGTAATGTCCATCCATAGATTTAAAGTTGGGCTCTCTTGTCTTGTGATAATCATTTCCTGGTTATACTCTTTTTACAGGCCACCAGCAAGATATTTAGTAAATGTTTATCCCCTTTCGGCCATTCCTCAGGTATGTGTCCGAAAAACATAGCCTTACTCTCGAGGGGTATTTTGCAGTTGAAGATATCCTGTAGGGCATTGTGTATCTCTCTCCAATAGCCCTTAATGACAGGACAGTCCCAGAAACCATGGTAGTGGTTTGCATTTTGATTTCCACAGTTCCTCCAGCAGACAGGGGAATTATCATCATAGTCAGACTTCTGAGAAAGCGTAATAAAGTACCTAATCAGGTTTTCCATCCAAATTCCCTCCACCTCTGTGAGCTGGTACATCTCCATTGATACCTCCAAATTGTTGTCCATTCTTCCTCAGATATAGTTATCCCTCCTTCCTCTTCCCATTTTATTTTAACATATGAAGTTGAATGTGGTTTAAAATTCGACAGACCCTTATACAAGCATGAAACAGTTTTATCAATAGTTTCTGAATCATAGGCTTTTGTAAATAATTCAATCAAACATGTCTTTGTTACATTTTTCATCTTCGTAGTAACGTAATGCCGTAACTGCAGGTATCGATAGAAGTCTTGTTTTTCTAAAACGTGTCCTTTTAAGCATTTCAAAACTGAGCAATTTTCCATCTTTCATCACACTACATAAGGCTGTTATACCGTTGGCTATCCAGTCCTTAAATCTAGAGTCCAATTTATGAGGTCTAAAATCTGAGCCATAGGCACACCATTTAAGAGAACCATATAATATAAAAAGCCACAATATAATAAAATAATAATATCTAAAATAAGGTAAGCCCCATCCTCCCTTTTGTTCAGCCAGCTGTAAGGTTTTGAGGCGAACTCTTGGTCTTTTACCTTGCCATATATACTGTACCTGGATAGCATTTTCCATTTCTCATGTTCTTAAAGACTGTTGTGACTTCCTGTTCAAGTCTAAAAGGAAAACAGAAATGTAATGACAAGAAGCAGTGACTCACTTTACCTAGTGCTGTGGTGACAATTTCATCAAACAACAGAAAGTTATACTTTCTTTATAATAAGTACATAACTAATAACATAACCTGCTGGTTAGACCGGGGTAACTGCTGGTGTACGTTTTGTGACATTGTTATAATACAGTTTACAAAGGGAAAGTCATTGAAAGTAGTTCACAATAAATGTAAGAATAAGCGAAAACAGTTCTCCAAATTGATAGTATAGACAGCTGAAATCAATAGATATGCAACATGTTTCTGACTCTACCATGCATAAAATGTACCTTTTGAATAAATTAGATTGATTAGATAGATGCTTTAGTGTTGCAATTTGCAGATGGTCCCTGAACACCTGACTCACAGCCGGGTACACACAGACAAATGCATTCCTCCAGCACAGTTATGGCTCCCACAGAGTCGGGCGTACTGTACCCATACTGTGAGTGACGCTGACCCGCACGCACTGTCCTCAAACGTTTGAGGTTTCATGTTCCAGCATACCGTCAGCTTGGTGTCGCATTTAAAACAGGTCGATGTGAAGACTTGAGTGAAACTGAGTGTGTGTACACGGAGACCGCATGGTCGTCCGCATCTAGTATGCATATTGTTCTTTTTTTCTTTTTCTTTTTTTAAATACACCTCATGGCAGCGGTGCGAAAACTTTTATGGCAGCAATTATTTCAAACTAGACCGTGGTCGTTTTGTTTATTTGTTTATTTAAAAGGATCCCCATTAGTTGTCACCAAAGTTAGACAAGCTAGTCTTCCTGGGGTCCACACACACACAAAAAAGAAAAATCTAAAATCGAATCTCAAAGCAGTAAAACATTGTAGCCATCATTATAAAAATCATCAGAAAATATTCAGAATGAGTTCTTACAGCATGACATTCATTATTACATTCATACAGTAAATACTGTATGTCCATACCCAATCACAAACTTAAATAGTGCAGATGACAGTTTATGACTCGATCCCAAGATAATTAATTTGGTTTTCGAGATGTTCAGTACAAACTTATTTTGTTTTATCCAATCAAAAACCCTATTCAACTCAGCTGATACAACATTATCCAGTTCACTAACAGTTTCTGCAGCATAATACAATGTGGAATCGTCGGCATACATTTGTACAGTTGTTTACACAAAACTGATGGTAAAGCGTTTGTGAAGATCACGTATAAGAGTGGTCCCAGGCAGCTCCCTTGCGGGACCCCGCAGTCCAAGACCTTAGAGTGAGACCAGCTGCCAGTGTAATAAACCCTTTGCGTCCTACCTGTGAGATAATTCTTCATGAATTGGATGAAGGTTTGACTAAATCCATAGCATTCTAATTTACCAATAAGTAGATTTTGATCTATGACATCAAATGCCGCACTAAAATCAAGTAATACTGCACCAGTCATCTTTGAAATATCCATTTCCTTGAGCCAGTCATCTGTCATTAATGTAAGGGCGGAACAAGTTGAATGGTTATGTCTGTAAGCATGTTGGAAATCTGTGTTCAAGCTATTACTGTCAAAGTATTCCTGTATTTGTGAATGAACTATTCTCTCCATCAGTTTACTAAGAACTGGGAGAATAGTGATAGGACTACTGTTCTTCCCAGTGAGTGCTAGTCTGCCAGCTTTAGGTAAGGGAATAATTTTACCTTCTTTCCAGATAGGGGAAAAACTACCTGTCATTAAGCATGCATTTAATATATGACATATTGGACCGTAAACATAATCAGCTGCCAGGCCAAGTACTTTACTATGCATGTCAGTACCCACTGAGCTGTGTTCGGGCAAGGACTTCAACAACTTCCTTACTTCCCACTCCTCCACACTATTAAACTGGAAAGTACAACTCTTATCCAAATCACTTCATTTTTTATGGGCTTTAGATAATTGGAATCAGTATTATCCATATTTTGTCTCAGTACATAGACCTTATTTATGAAGAAATCATCAAAATAATTTGCTATATCAAATGGTTTGGTCAGGAACATGCCTTCTGATTCCACAAAGGAGGCCCCACCAGTTGTCTGTCTCCCAATTATTTCATTAAGGGTTTTCCAGAGCTCTTTACCATCTTGCTTTACAGCATTTGCAGATGGTCCCTGAACACCTGACTCACAGCCGGCTACACACAGACAAATGCATTCCTCCAGCATGATCTTGCTTTACAGCATTTATTCTTTGCATGTAAAAATTTTTTTTCATCAATCTATTCAGCTTTGTAACCTGATTTCTCAGTTGGCAGTACTTGAATCTATCCTCCACTAATCCAGACTTTACTAATGTAGATTTCGCCTCATCTCTTTCGTTTTAATGTGTTCATAAATACACATATACAAGTATATTGTATCAGTATCAACAATTGAAAATTTCAACTTCAGGACTTCAACTTCACTGACTTGTATCTGGAGAGGCGGAGCTCGAATGGTGGGGGGTTGGGGGGGAGGGGGGATTTGACAACAGTGCTGGCAGCACAACTTTTCCTTATATCTGTAAAACGCGTATCATATAACAATGAAATTCAATAGTTCCAGTCAGCAGCATATTTACCACATCCAGCTTTGATAAAACCACAACCTCGTGTAATGGGGGCAAAGGACATACCTCGTGCCAGCAAAGTTGGTTAGCTAGTTAGCTATCTACCAGGAAAATACAATATTTGCTAGCATTGCACTGCTTTCAATGCGGAGAAACTGATTTAAGTAGGTAAGCCAACAGGAACATGAAAAGTTTGTTTCGCTTAAAACTTAAACTCCGCCAACCTAGTCGAGATGTGTACCATGGACGTGTAGTTTGTGTCAGATGAAAGACTGCTGAAATGTCAATGTCATGCTCCGAATGCAGTGAAGGTTGCCAGATTCACTGATGTCACTCAATTACATTTTACTTGGAAATATCAACTAATTAAACCAATGAGCTGGTTTAGTGAAAATTACTTGGATACAAGGATTCAATTTACATACAAAACTGACGACACACAATTACAAACAATCACAACGTAATGCACTACATGAAAAACTGCTATTTTAAAGTAAAAGCACCAAATTCTTATTTTTTTTGTAGAATTTATAAAGCTAATTAAAATAATAATTACTATAATAAAATAATAATTTTTTTTCAGTGTACCTCATCTCCCTCTTTTCTCTTCACTCTTTTAGTCTCCCACCTCTCCTCTGTCCCCCATTTTCCATTCACCTCAACCGGTCGAGGCAGATGGCCGCACATCTCTGAGCCTGTCAGAGATTTCTTCCTGTTAAGAGGGAGTTTTTTCTCTCCACTGATGACCGCTAGTGCTTGCTCATTGTGTGAACTGTTGGGTTTCTGTGCTCTCCTTGATGTTGTCTATGTACAGTGCACCCCCCTTTTCTGGTCAAAGGCCTCCAAGGAAGAGTGGAAAGCCATGGCGGTGGCAGAAGTGATGAGGACCAAGCAGGAGCGCCTTAACATCAAAGCGGTGTTGCAAAGCCGTCAGGGACGCTGGATGTCATGGGAAGGCTCTACAGACAGGCCCTTGTCATGGTCCGACCTGTGGAAGACCCCCCAAGCCAGGCTCAGCTTCTTGATCAGAGCCACCTACGACATCTTACCTTGCCCCAGAAATCTCCAACAGTGGTTTGGCACAGAATAATCCTGTCCCCTCTGTGGTACCAGCAATGCAAGCCTCCAGCACATCCTGTCAGGTTGCAAGACAGCGTTATCCCAAGGCCGCTACAAGTGGCGACACAACCTGGTGTTGAGGAAGCTGGCAGAGGTGGCAGACTCATGCAGACAGGAGGCTAACAGCAGACCTTCCACCCCAGCGAGACGTCCTATCCTGTTCGCAAGGGCGAAGAGAATATCAACCCTCCTCGCCAGAGAGTAGCACTGACAGGCCTCTCACTAGGCGACAAGTGGACCATGAGGGTCGACCTGGGGAGGCAGCTCCAATTCCCCAGGGAGATCGTAGAAACATTGCTCCGGCCAGACCTGATCATATGGTCAGAGCCACGCAAGTCCATACTGATGGTGGAGCTCACTGTCACGTGGGAAGAGGGAATGGAGGCTGCCAACGAGCGGCAGCGGTCCAGGTACGCAGACCTGGCAGAAGATTGCAGAGAGGCTGGCTGGAAAGCCCTCACGTGCCTCATCGAAGTAGAATGCAGGGGCTTTGACAGGTCCTTAACTGTTCGCCTGCTCCACGACATGGGATGCACAGGGGCAGGGCATAGGAAAGCCATCAAAGAAAGTGGCAGAGGAGGCAGAGAAGGGCAGCCTTTGGCTGTGGCCATGGATGTATTATAAGAACTGGATAGAGCACCGCCTCCTCTGCCTCGAAGACAAGTTTGTCATGGTGGCCACTTCCATGTACTGCAACAAAGAATACTCACAGGCCCAGAAAGCAATTTTCCCATTGACCACAATAGTAAAAGAAATGACTATAAAACTGTTCACAGGACACCTCGAGACATGGACATAGGCATGTATAGATCTTTATATTCTATATTTTTAATTCATGGAGTTTCATATTTGACAAAACCTTCCTAAAGGCCATAACAAGCCCAGAAAAATCTTATTTATCAGAGTGACGTCACAGCTGTGTATGAGCACAGCAAATCGCAGTCATGTGGCGTCTCTGGAAAGGCGCTACTGTCAGGGAAGCGTACGAGCAAGTTTCTTGCTTGACTTAGAGGGGTGTTCAGAGGTGCACACTTGCACTAGGGCACCGGTAGGATGGGTTAGGGTAGGAAGATGAATTGTATAATAATGTAGTGGTATGAGGCACCACTGATTTAGTTTGTTTGACTGCACCCCGGCCCCTCTGGCTTATTAGCCAATCACTGCGCTTACCGAGGGGAGAAAAGTAGGCTATGTCCCTCCTCCTGATCTCTTGCTCCCGGGTCGTTGTATGTGCCGCTAGCATCCGAGCACAGGTAAGCACATATTGCCGTGCTGTTTTGTGTTTATTCGTCTGTGTTTCATTTAATTAAAACCGTCTTTCCCTAATAGATCCGGCGTCTTCACCACGGTCGAGCCAATCGGTCGGGGCTGTGTTTATTGCTGCAACCAGAGCATTGGTGAGTGATGACATGCTTCTGCTGTTTGCTGCTGTAGCCAGGGGCTAAGCAGCCTCTGCCACACCTGATTTCTTCACCCCTCTCTCTCTTTGGAAGGGATGCCAATGCACCCGGACTCATAACTGGAACTGGAACGCTAAGGCTAACGCCAACGCCAAGTGTAAACACAGCTGACACAGCGGTAACTGTTTACCGCTGCATTGCCGCTGCTTCGCCGCTGTTCTGCTGCTGTCCTGTTGATCCGACGGCCTAGTTCCGATCTGGTCAGCCGCCTGTGGTCAGCCTGTTTACCGCTGCTACGTGTGATTGCTTTGTGTGTGTGCGTGTGTGTGTGGCTGTACTCGTACTGGATGCGACAAGTCTGTCCGAACTCTCAGCCACAAGATTGTGAATTATATGTGTGTGTTTGTGTGTGTGAGTGTTTTAAGTACAATCCGGCAAGGTTTGGTTTAATTGTTTACTTATTTACTCTATTTGAGTTAAAACTGGTTAATTGTTGAGTTGATATCTCTGGCCAGAGACTCTTTTGTTTCTCGTGTTCGGTTGATTCATTAATATAATTTAACATTTCTCAGTTTATCAATTGATCAATTACATTTGGTTCCTTAAATTTGAGCCCGTTTAATTGTGTTTTCCTCTCCCCTTAGTGCTGAAGGCCGACGGTGGTGGTGGTGGTTCTCCTGGGTGGTGGTGGTCCTCTGTGTGCTGTGTGATCCCTTTTTAAGATTTTCTTTGTTTACACGCCACCTTTTGCTGTGTGTGTGGGGTGGCCTCCTTTTCCTTTTGGATGTCACTTCCCCTACCAAACCCCTCCTCCAGCCGGTAAGCCTCAGACCACATCCCCCTTTTAGTTGGGCTCTTTTCTTTTTTGTTGCAGTGCCAATCTCATGATTGTTTTTAATAATAAATTGTTAGACATGATCATTGAACTCCGTCTCATTCCCTCCCTGAGTAAACGAACCTGGGTGTCTTTTTGTTCTGAAGGTATTAGTCGACCTTTAGTACTGGTCCTTGGGCCATAACCCAAGGTGGCGTTGTCGGTATTTGGTGTATAACATAGTAATAACCCTTGTGTCGCCACAAACCTGGCGTTGTCGGCAGGATACACTCAGTGGAGGTAGAGACGAGTGTTCCATGTTTTCTTTGTCTTTTTGCCTATTGATTTTCAGATTGCCGTGATTGTGTATGAATGGCAGCTTGACGAACCAGTGGTGAGCCTATCGTTTTTCTCTTTGTAGCTGTGGCTCTAGCGTTCAGTTTAGCTGTAACTGTATCAAAATGGAAGGAGAGCTACAAGAGTTGAGGGATTTGGTGGCACAGAATGACAGATGGCAGCAGGAGCAGGCTGCTCCCGTGCCTGGTCCTAGTGCTGCACCTGCAATTCCTGCCGTGGACACCATGTCCACGGTCAGAGAAAGCTTTTTCCGGCAACACTTTGAGACTTTGGACCAAGAGAAACGTAAATCTTGCCATTGACTTCAGCTTCAAGCCGCCAATGGATTGCCCATCCCATCCCATACCTTGGTTACTTGGAACTCGAAGTCGAGCTCTGTGGTAGGATTTTGCCAGGCTGTCGGTTATTGGTGGTCAAGGACCCTCCAGCGGATGCATCTCTTCCTGCCCCGGGTGTCTTGGGGATGAACATTTTACGAAGGTGCTACAGAACCTTGTTTGGGCAACATGGCTCTGCCTTGTTTAAGCTAGCCACCGTCACTGAAGCACCAAAGTCAGTGGTGCAGGCATTGCAGAGATGCCATCAAGCCTCTCTTGCTTCCTCCTTTGATGCTATTGGCAAGGTTAAGCAGCGAGGGAAGAAAGCTTTCCGTATCTTTGGTGGCACCATGCAGTTCGTTCCAGCCACCTGTTCTGCACAGCATTCTGGGACTACTGTGCTCTTTGAGCCCTCAGATCGGGGTCTCCCCGCTGGACTACTTGCATCTCCAGCACTGGTTCGAGTTGAGGGAGGTACTGTGTATATACCTGTTGTGAATGTGGGAACATCTGATGTGCTGCTTTACCCTCGTACAGAGGTCGGTGCATTGCGTGAGGTTTGTGTGGTGAGCTTACCTTCTGGTATTAAGGAGGTTCTATCTTATCTGGCCACCGTTGCATCCCAAGCTGTGGTTCCTACACTGCAAGACCAAATAGATGTGGTTGATCTATCTGCTTTGTCAGCTGAAGAACAGAAGGAAGCCAGACATCTTCTTTAGAAATATGCTTCTGTCTTTTCCACTCACGACGGCGACCTGGGGTGCACAATCTGATAGCACATGAAATCCTGCTTCTTGACGACACTCCCATCCGTCAAACGCTATCGACGTGTTCCGCCATCAGAATACGAAGTGGTCAAGGAGCACATTAATCAGTTGCTTAATTAATCAGTTTCCAGGTTATCAGGGAAAGTTGTAGTCCGTTTGCTTCACCGATCGTGCTGGTTAAAAAGAAGGATGGTAGTCTGCGCTTGTGCGTAGACCATCGGCAGCTTAACCACCGGACCCGAAAATATGCATTTCCTCTCCCTCGGATCGAGGAATCGTTGGATGCACTCACAGAAGCCCGATGGTTTTCCACTCTGGATTTAGCCAGTGGATACAATCAGGTCCCGGTGGCAGAGGCTGACCGACCCAAGACAGCGATTTGCACTCCTTTCGGACTCTTTGAATGGAATCGCATGCCCTTTGGGTTGTGTAATGCGCCCAGCACTTTCCAGTGACTTATGCAGCGTGTTTTTGGAGATCAGCAATGTCAGTCGCTGCTCTTGTACCTGGATGACATTGTTGTTTTCTCATCCTCCTTTCAACAACATCTTGAGAGACTGGAAGTGGTACTGCCGCGATTACAACACGAGGGCCTGAAGGCCAAGTTGTCAAAGTGCTCCTTTTTCCAACAGGAGTTGCGTTACTTGGGCCACATTATCTCAGCCGAAGGTGTTTCCACCGACCCGAACAAGCTTGAGGTGGTAGCCAACTGGCAGCCTCCCACCACCATCTTGGCACTGCGGTCCTTTCTCGGGTTCGTAAGCTATCGTCGATTTGTGGAAGGCTTTGCCAAGTTGGCTGCCCCTCTCCATAGCCTTGTAGCTGAACTTGTGGGGTCCAAGTCCAGACGGTCTGAATCAGTTGTGGAAAAATGGACAGGAGAAAATCAGCAGAGTTTTGAGGCCCTAAAATCTAAGCTCACGACCGCACCTGTGCTGGCATACGCTGACTTCTCCCTTCCTTTCATCTTGGAGGTTGACGCAAGCCATGGGGGCCTGGGCGTAGTGCTCTCCCAAGAGCAAGAAGGAAAAGTGCCTTTGCCAGTCGTAGCTTAAGGCCGACTGAACACAATCCTTCCATCATCAGCCATCTATCATCAGCTAAGCTTGGAGCCCTGGAGCAGCGTTGGGCAGCCCAACTCGCGTCCTTTAACTTTGAGATCCGTTACCGTTCTGGCAAGAGTAAAACAAATGCGGATGCTTTGTCTCGCTTGCATCCTCCCAGAACCACAGACCTTGAGATCCTTGTCTCTGGCACATCACTTCCTCAGCCCTTGCAACAGGCTCTCCAGGCCAGTGGGTCTACAGCCTGTCAGGCTGCTGTTCAGGCCTTGCCTCAGCATCTGCCTGCAGACATTGGAGAACTTCAGCGAGCTGATCTTGTGACCCAGGAAGTTCTTGTGTTTTGGCGGCAGAAACGATACCCGAATTATGGCGATCGGAAGCAGTTATCTCCACCAGCTTTGGTGCTTCTTAAGCAGGGGGAGCGATTGGTTGAACGGGCCGGAGTGGTCTACCGGCAAGTCTCTCGCTCTGACAGGGGAGAACTGGTTCTCCAGGTGCTTTTGCCAGCTGCTCTGAGCACGGGCACCAGGGGGTGGGCAGGACTTTGGAATTGCTCCGGCAGCGGTGCTATTGGCCGGGGATGTCGTCTGATGTGAAGCGCTGGTGTCAAACCTGCGAGCGGTGTCAAGTGGCTAAAGACTCTTGGCCACCTGTTCATAGCTTCATGGGACATATGCTTGCTTCAGAGCCTAATGAAATCCTGGCAATGGATTTCACCATGCTTGAACCAACCCATAACGGGCTGGAGAACGTCCTTGTGCTGACGGATGTTTTCAGCAAATATACACTTGCCATTCCCACTCGTGACCAGCGTGCCTCTACAGTGGCACAAGTTCTCGTCACGGAGTGGTTTTTGAAGTTTGGTGTTCCAGCACGCATTCATTCCGATCAGGGTCGCAATTTCGAAGGTGCACTCATTCGACAGCTGTGCAGTCTTTACAACATTGAAAAATCTCGCACCACACCGTACCATCCGGCAGGTAACGGTCAGTGTGAGCGTTTTAATCGCACTCTTCATGACTTGCTGCGTACTTTGCCTCCCTCTAGAAAGCGTGACTGGCACTCCTGTCTACCTCAGATACTGTATGCCTATAACACCACACCGCATCAATCTACTGGGGAATCTCCGTTTTTCCTCACTTTTGGTCGTGAGGCAAGGCTCCCTGTTGACTTCTTGCTGGGAAGAGTGCAGGATCCTGTTGATGGGGCGGTGAATGACTGGGTCCGAGAGCATCAGACCCGGTTACATGTGGCTTTTGACGGCGTCCGAGACCGGCTGAGGGAGGCAGCCCAACGCCGGAAGGAAAACCATGACCAGTGTGTCCGGTCAGAACCACAGGTGGTGGGCCAGTCAGTGATTCTAAAGGAGTTTGGTTGGAAGGGTCATCATAAGATCCAAGACAGGTGGAATCCGGTGGTGCATCGAGTGATTAGAGCTCCCCCCAGCAATGGTGCGGTGTATACAGTTGCACCAGAGGACGACCCTGCCAAAAATCAAACGGGTACATCGAACACTGCTTAAAGCCATAGTTGGGACGGCTGAAGCGGATGACGCAGCTTTGTACAGCCGTGACGCCGCTCCTGACCCCTCCGTAGGAGTAATTATTCGGCCGTCCTCGCCTCCGTCCATTGTCGTTGGCCAGGCCTACTGTTATTTAAATATAGCTCCAGCAGGCACCGCCATTTAATAGTGTATTGTTTGTCTAGTGTTTATTTTCCTTGATTATAGTATGTGTTTTGTTTCTTTCTTTTTGTGGATTTCTTTGTTGAGTTTACTTGATCTTCATTAGTTGGTTTTGTTTACTTTTGTTTAGTAGTTATAATTTTCCGTTATTAGATTATTCTGGATGTAATTTAAGATGTGTTATATTTGTCGTGTTGTGATTTAAGTGTTTATATATTTGGGGTTTGGCTGTTTGTTGAGTTGTTTGTTTGTTTGTGTATGTACTTTCTCAGTATTATTTTCGAGTAATTTAGTTCCTTTTTCTTTTTTTGTTTAACAGGTGCTGCGGGTTGACACATGCGGCAGCCCAACTCCCTGGTGGTGGTATCTTTTCACGAGTCCGTGATGTTGTGTTGGATTTGCCATTTTTGATTTTCTACCGCCCTGGTAAGCCCCAGTCCTGTTCTTATATTGATTATTGGTTGTGCCTTTGGAAGCATTGTTTTTATTGTTAGGAAACGTTATATGTTGTTAAATAAAATAAATTATATTTTGTAACATAGAACCCGCTCACTGTCCTGTGTGTCGACGAACCTGTATTGCCCTTTTCGAGATATTATTCTACAATTCCCGGGGTGGCGAAATTCCCCCAGGTGGCGTTGTCGCTGGTCTTCTCCCCTTGATCCTGCCACACGGGTATAGTCATTAAATCTGCAACCATACCGTCTAAGAGCTATGTGAGGACACTCTTGAATGGTTGCAGAGCAATATAGGGCAATATACCCTGCTTCACATGTGGGCTGCTTTTTTACATGACACTAAAGTGCCTGTCCGGGTTCGGCTGACACAATACCCTGTTGTACGTTGTCTGTCATTAGCAACTGTACTTTCTGTCACTTGTGCCTTTCAGATACCTCAGTACATGTTTGACAGTACACCATTGCTGTTCAGTAGGTTCTGAAAAATAGTGTGACAGTTTGCTCACAACAAAACTCAAATCAGGTATTGTACAGACAGTCAAATAGATATAGAATTTCTGTTCACAAGGTGTTGATCTAGGCTTACAATCTTGCATGTTCAACCGTTCCAGGATTTCACCAGCACACTTGTTTGTGACATTGTTACACAGTTGTCACTGTTTTAGTTTGCCCAAATCCTTCATTTGATACCTTGCAGTAAGCATGTCCTTTGTAACCGTCATGGCCTTTTCATCACTAGCTACAATGATCAAGTCATCAACCCAAATTATCATGATCACCCCTGAGTGCATACCTCACAATGTTGAGGTTTGTTTGTTGAACCCTTAATTTTCATACCATCAATAATATCTTACCTCTGAATGTCATTATAGTTACAGTGTCCCAGTATCTCATGCCATGTCTGAATATCATGTGATCCTCACCATTATCATCATTTATCATGTGCAAATAATATAGTCTGTCATGTATGTGAAATTTTGTACCGTCTCTGTGGATCAGAACGTTGTTCCTCTTCTTGAAGATCATGGTCGCACCATTGGTAGAAGCTGCTTTCACAGAAAAAATGTCTTGTGTGTAGGAAGGAATGTACAACGCCCGCCTCAGAGTTGCCTTTAGGTGTCTCTGCTGTCGATCACACGAACTTCTGCATCGCCTCTGTGCTCTGCTACGCCCTTGCACCTTGTGCCATCAGCCAGCTCCATGGAGTGTGTCTCGGCCTGGAACTTTTCATCAAATGTCATTATTTCCCTTATTTAAAGGGCACAACATATACCTGAGGCACCGGGGTAGCTCAAACTCATAAACACCAGTATTAGATAAAGGTAAGTTATTCTGTATCTGACATCATATGAATTTCTGAGCACTGTGGGCCTGAACGTTATATTCTTTACATTGTGGAAGGATAAGAAATGCTCATACAAGAAGTCTTGTATATTGTTATTTTACTTAGTTATTTCAATTCATCCCCATTGTATGGGCAAATATAAGTTGATGTTAAGAGGTTTTAATGTCCATTTTCTTAAAATATGTGTTATATATACTGGTGTAGCTCTCGTTTTCTGTAATGAGTAGTACATGAAGATAGTTGTTGTTTCTCCTTTCTGCCACAAGGGGGTATTTCCTCTAAAGTAAGCACTGCCGTCAGGAATAAACAAAAGCAGTACTCATACTTTGTACTGTATAGTGATGGGAAGTTCGACTCTTCTTACTGACTCGGATCTTTTACTCTCGGACAGTAAATTGAACTAATCTTTTTTTGAGTCATTTCGTTCATTTTTACAGCGGGTGGCGCTGTATCCCTCTTGTGGGCGTTGTAAAAAAGACTGTGGTTCTCAAACACTTAACACTGAAGGCAACATGGTTTGCTTCAGCTGACAAAGTATAATAAACAAAATGCCACAAGCAATTCAAACCATAGGAAACCCTAGGAAAGCAAATACACACCTCAATAAAGTGACAAGTGACTTGTGTCCTGTATCCTCTCTGCCATTGTTGTTAAACAGCACGACTGTGACTAGTCGTAGGTAGCTGTCACATGACCTGAGGACGGACACTCGCTCAGTTGAGTGAATCCTGAACTAATCATTTCTATTTCCTTTCCTGCTGAGCTTATTCAGCTGCCTGCCATCGTGTGACGAAGGAAGGTACTGCATGAAAATGAACGAACAACCACTCAGTTGAGTCAGTCCTGAACTAATCATTTCTGTTTCCTGTTCTGCTGACTGAACTTATGCAGCTGTCTGCCATGTGGCGAAGGAAGGTACTGCATGAAAATGAACGAACGAACCACTCAGTTGAGTCACTCCTGAACTAATCATTTCTGTTTCCTGTCCTATGAAAACCTGGGAAAGCAAATACACGTTCATAATTTACAAAAGTATTTATTTATAAACACACTTTACATTATATACACAACACTATACACATCTAAGGGACACAAATAAAGTTAAGTAGCAAAAGTTAAATAAGAATAAAGTTAAATAAACCAAACCAACAACAACAATATTGCCCAATTAAGTAAAAGTAACAAGTATATTTCGCAGTTTAAGACCTGCTCTAAGACAAGCTTGTGGACCTTGGAGGGGCTGAGCCTGTTCCGTCTGTCTGTAATGATCTGCCCAGTCTTTGAGAAAATTATCTCAGAGGGCACAGATGTGGCCACAATGCACAGTCTTTTCTTCATTACCTCACACAGATTTTTAAAAACTGGTGAGCACATCCTCCACCATGCCAGAGGATCTGATGTGCGGGATAGGAGTGGCTCTGCAATGTAGGCCCGCATCTCCATCATGGCAGTAGTTAAGGTGCTTGATGTGGCAGAATCAGATCAGAAGCCCTGGTGTTTGCTACCCTCTCATCAAAGTCTTCCCAAAACATGGCCCCTGCACTGGCAGCCGCAGCCGGATCTTGACCCTCCTCCTCTTCCCCCTGACTGTGACTGGGGTGATTGTGTGCTGCTGCAGCAGCTGTGATTCTCTTAACAGCATCATCTGCTGCCCTGTTGTTCACAAAGGCGTGCTTTTTAAACCTTGGGTCCAAACAGCAAGCTTCTCAATTTGCTCCACCTTGCTGAACCTCTTGTGCATCTCTGCCATCAGGCTGTCCACCAGTTTTTGAACTGGTTCATGGATGGACGGATTTCTTTGATGGCGGGCAACAATCCTCTGAAGACCCCTTGCCATCAGGATCACTTTGGAGGCAGTCACAAACCTACAGACAGAGTTCAATTATTCAAATGTTGTTCTTAAAAGCAGTTATAACAGTGTACATTACAAAGTCAATGTCATGCTTCTTTGTAAGTAAGGATACAGTTAAAAATCCATCACTAACTAGAATTTTTGTTTAAAATATGGAGTTTGTGCTTATGTGCATGTACATTGAGAGCAAAGTTAGATAGGAGTCACATTCATTTTATGTGTACACTGATTTGTCTAATAAAAGTGATTCTAATTTAATATAAACATTAATCACTTTATCTACACACCTCTCAGCGCTCACTTCAACTGTGACCTCCTCAAAAGGCTTGATAATGTCCACTGTTTCTCGGACAATTCCCCATTCCTCTGTGGACAGTGTGGATAGTGGTGCATTGATAAGTGCCGGGGTGGAGATGACCGGATCTTTTAATTCGATGAACCTTTTCAGCATGTAAAATGTTGAATTCCAACTTGTAGCCACATCCTGCTTCAAACGCAGTTGCTCCTGTCCCATCTGTTGCTGTGTGGCCTTCAGCTTGTCTGAAGCAACTGTGCTTCTGTGGAAGTATTCAACCACAGCTTTTATTTTTTGAATTGTGCCCTGAACCTCCCTAAGTGCAGCTCTAACAATGAGGTTCAACACATGGGCAAAGCATGGTATGTGGTCCCAGTGCAGGTGGTCTCTCAGGGCTGCCACAATGTTGCTGGCATTGTCTGTGACACAAGCTACAACTTTGTCCCTGACACCCCATTCAGTTGACACTCTCTTCAGCTCACTTGCCAGGTGAGCAGAAGTGTGTCTGTCTGTCAAGACAAAACAGTCCAGGAGATGGGAGGTCATAGTAAAGTCCTGAACATAGTGGCAGGTCACAGACATGTAACTTGTGGTCGTCACAGATGTCCAGCAGTCTGTTGTGAGACATACAGCAAGAGCACTCTTGATTTTTTCAAGTACCTCAGCTCTTAGCTTTCCATACATCTTGGCCAGTAGAGTTTGAGAAAGTGTTTTCCTGCTAGGCAGAGTGTATGAAGGGTCCAGGGTCTTTAAAAAATCTTTGAAGCCTTTGTCCTCAACAATGGAGAATGGCTGATAGTTGCAAGCTATCATTTTTACCAGTGCTTCGTCCAGTTTGCTCTGCCTGAGTGGATCCATTGGCCTTGTTACATAAGTGCCCATCAGTGTTTGTTGTCGCCTCCGTGGACTAACTGCTGCTTGGGTGGTGGTGGTTCCGGGTGCTGCTGATGTACTGGATGTTGCAGAAGCTGTAGCCAGTGTTGCAGCAGCAGTTATTGGAGGTCCAGATGAAGTGCAGCTGGTGGAGATATTTGCAGCTGCTGCAGTGGCTCCATCGTCACTCTCCACCCTCACTTGTGCTAACAGCACAGTTGGATGTGCTGCTTTAAGGTGTCTTCTTAAATTTGAAGTGCTTCCTCCTTGTGTTGATAAAATTTGTTTGCAAATAGTACACTTGGTTCTAGTGGCTGAAATTTCACCAAAGTGGTTCCAAATGTCACTCCTTTTCCTTCCACTCATTTTTCTGACCTTCTCAAACCTCTGTTGTTTGTGTTCTGATTTAACCTGGCACCTAATGTAAATGTATGGGGATGGGTGGGGGATGGGTCACTGCCCCCCATAGAGCCTTGGATGACAATAGCACTCAATTTGTGGCACAGGTACTCTTCACTCCTAGTAGCACATTAAAATGTGACGAGGAGAAAAGCTGTCTCATGAGAGTCAAACAATTGACACTTTTCACACCCTTTCATGCCAAACATCAATTAGCTCAGGCAGTGGAAAAAAAATGTATACATAATGACGTCAACTCGCGACGTGAATCAGATTCGCATAGTTGATGCGACACTGGCATATGCCGTGACTGTAACCAAGTGAACCCTCTCTTGCGCTGTCAAAGTGTGAACGCTGACAGCGTGTGACAGAGTGGTCTTTAAACCGAGATGCTAACTTGGTCTGTGTGAGCTGCACTTTATCAGAGGCTCTGAAGTTAACATTTAGTGAGGATTTTTCTTATCCGATCCTAAACGGTGTGTCTGTCAGACAGACTGAAGGGGATACCGCAGCAGCAGAGCAGGGTAATGCACAGATTAGTATAGGGCAGGTAGACTTAAAAAAAAGAATTCTCATTAAATGATAACTTTTTCTCCCGACATGTCAGAGAAGAAAGTTTTGAACATGAGCAAAAAAGCAGAGTAGATGAAGTACAGGAGCTATTAAAGTTCAGGAGTTTAACTGAATTAAAATGATATAATTCAAATTTAAAAGATTGCAAGAACCGAAGACCACTGATTAATTCTGATTTCATGAATGAATAATTTATTATGATATTTTATTATTTTGTGTATAACACAAAATCAACATGATATATTTTTCAAAGTATTTATTTACAAACACACTTTACATTATACACACAATAACACTATACACTTCTACAAGAACCGAAGATCACTAATAAATTATGATTTCATGAATAAAACTGTCAGGTGACACGTGAAAAATGAATGAACGTCACAAATCAGACATCATTCATTTCCTTCTTCGTTTCTCTCAGTCCACACAGCCCCGTAGCTGATCTACAGCTGTCACGTGACAAATGAACGAGGACCTGAGGAGGACGGACGCACAGTTGAGTCAGTCCTGAACTAATCATTTCTGTTTCCTTTCCTGCTGTGCTTATGCAGCTGCCATGTGGCGAAGGAAGGTACTGCATGAACATGAACGAACGAACCAGTCAGTTGAGTGAATCCTGAACTAATCATTTCTATTTCCTGTTCTGCTGACTGAACTTATGCAGCTTTCTGCCATGTGGCGAAGGAAGGTACTGCATGAAAATGAACGAATCACTCACTGAGATGACTCATTACTCCCGAGTCATATAAAAGATTAGTTCATTTTGAATGAATCGTTCACGAACGACACATCACTAGTACTGTAGTGCTGCGAAAGACCGTGTGAACAGAAGTGTGTAAGGATGTAGTACAATGCCTGTGTATTTGCAGGTAAACTAGTATATGGATAATACGTGGATTGTCGGAGGGTCGGGCCATTTTCCCACTGTATTTTTTAGCTTGAATGAAGTTGATCTCCATTGATGTCAAATACACCGGGGACATGTCCTCAGCACTATTTATAATAAACAATTGTGTCCCCACCACTTTTAAAAAGTTACCCCTGGCTTCGCCCTGTCCAGGCATAGTTCACATCTTTTGGGTCATATCGCATCTGCTCACACTCCATCTCACCTGCTGGACAAGACGTCTTCGTGAGAAGGGTGCCGGAATCCCACTTCGGCCGGCATGTGCCGGCCCTCACTTTCATTGCGCCACAGGGTTTTGTGTGTGCCCTCTGACTCACACGCGCATTAGACTCCTTGGTCCGTGTTTCAAGACTTTTCAAACTACACTCAAGCTTATGGTTATTGTCCCTGACACTTTTAAAAACAAACTGACAACCTTGTTGATATCCATGTAAAATTAGTTGCGAGATTACTTTTCATGTGAAGGTATCATCTCAGCTAAAAATATTTTCTCTATCGTCAACCTTGAAATATGATAACTTTAAAACATCCCTTTCCTTCTGTTTCTCAGAGGATTGGGAAAAGGACAGGTGTGTGCGTGACAGGACGAGGGAGCGGGGGAATTAGGGAGGGGCTTGTGAGACTCTCTCTGTATTAAATTGTTATTCTTCCACCCATAACTTTGGCATGTAACTCCTCCCACAGTTTTGAGATAACCCCCACACTTCCTATATCAAAACGTGCAGTTTGATCGGGAATGGGTGGCTATTACTTTCCTAAGCGTTTTGAGTAATAATGGCGACAAAAATCTGCAAATAATTTCCACATACACATGAATGGGAGGTGGATTTCACCAAAATACCACTTTTTCTAAATACTTCTAACTTTTAAAGGTTCAATCCACCCAAATGATACTCCTTTACCAGCACAAGTCCTGCACCCGACGACATCGGCAGCAAGAACAGCAGGCACACTCAAAATGTCGCCACGGAATTTTCTAGTTTAATTTTGAGCTTTTCATTTTAGGCTTCAGTCAGTCCCTGACAGTATGCATATCACAGCTCGACTACAAGCATGGCATATCATATAAAAACGGTAAGCTAACTTGTCTGTGTTAGGTTGCTCCATCCGTTTTGAGTATATGAACACATCAGAATTGGCATATTCAATGTTTTAGTCTTATAATAATTCATTTTATAACTGCAGGCGCACCCACCCGCAAAGACAGCAGCATCCCCCAGTCTATTTGTGTCTCAGCCATGAAGCTGAGCTCCTATGTTCAGTCTCGCTCTGTGTGAGGACATGCACAGAGCCAAATAATCTAAATATTTCTCAACAGTTCTTGTGCTGATATCAGTAGTTGACAGTATATTTTCGTAAATCATTTGCTATGATAATGTGCAGATGCACGTAATGCAAAACGATATAGAATGATATAATCATGATTAAGATAGTGGAACGTATAATAGTGAACTTCATATTCCAATTAAAACAATAGTTTGGGAAAACTGGAGTAGTGCTGAGAGCTGTACACTACTACAGTGATTAGATAAGTGGCAAAGAACTGTCATAAACTTGTAATATAGAAGACTGTATATTATTATATCATTAACAACTACTGTCAATGAGCTCACACAACACTTCTATGTGTGTGTGTCTGACACTCCGCCGACAGTAAATACAGTTAGATGGATCTCACTCCTTTTTTGATCATGTCAGTGAGGCTAATGCTACCATAATAAGTAGCTTGTTTCCAGAGCCAACTAACATAAGCAATGTTATGCACAAATGTATTTTTATTTGCCTATTCTGTAAAAAACAACTAAAATTTAACGGTTAATTTAGATTGGCCAATTTACCTAAGCCCCATATTGCATGTTTTTGGACTGTGGGAGGAAGCCAGAGAACCTAACCACTTCTTCATAAATATAATGTGAAATATTAAACTCCAGTTTATATTTAAATAAATAATTTGATCAAACCATTGCATATACAGTAATTAATATAAATTATAATGTTTGCTACATTGATGGGAAAAAATCCCCAATAACTTCAGCAGTGTACTGACACTGATGATTATTTAGAAATGGGTTTCAGTGCCACTGATGAATGCACAATATTCACTATGTTTCTCACAGCTGCACATTAGCCCTCTGAGGGCTAACGCCCAGCCAATTAGGTTTGTAATCTGACTCATATTTGTGTTCCCTGCCCTGGGAATGACACAGCTCTCAATTTGTTTATCAATTTGGTGGTTTTTGAGGTTGAAATGATGCTTTCATATTGTCACTGAGCCGAGGAAAATAGCTGGCCAATAATTGTCCCTCTCCTCTTAGTTATTTGCACTGATGACTCAAGAGAATAGCTGAACAGCAGAGGACTGATTTTTCTTTTGCTTCAATCACTGCACAGCAAAGTAGCTTTTTAGAAATAATTTAGAGTTCTGCCTAATAAAGAAGGCTTAGAAGTAAAACCTGAAATGATTACTTGTACACTTTGGGAAATAAGAAAGCCTCACTTGGTGAAGTGGTTAGAACTCTTGCCTTTGCAGCAAGTAGCCCCGGTTGGAACAAGGGCCTTTCTGCATGGACTTTGCATGTTCTCCCTGTGCGTGTGTGTGTGTGTGTGTGTGTGTGTTTTCTCCATCCAGATTCTCTGGCTTCTTCCTGCAGTCCAAAAACATGCAATATGGGGATTAGGTAAATTGGTCGCTCTAAATTGAGAGTGGATGGTTGTTTGTCTCTATATGTGGCCCTGTGATGGACTGGCGATCTGTCCAGGGTGTACCCCACCTATCACCCTGTCAGCTGAGATTTGCACAGCACCCCCGCGACCCTCCAGTGGAGGATAAAGCGGTAGATGATGGAAGAAAACCTCACTGGGAATTTTGATCATCTTCCTTTTTTTCTTTTTTTACACAGATCGGTCAAGTATGTTTTAAACACACAATATTTAATTTTCTGAGTCTGTCAATCAAAAACTGTAACAAAATACAGAGCTTGGTGACATAGTGTAAGAGCAGAGAGACTAGCTTTCACCACCAGTGCAGTTAGTGTCTCATATTTTCAACAGAGAGTGGAATTTAAGATAGAAGTCTCCAAATCAAACAGACCAACTTTAAGAAGAAAAATAAAATTAGTAAACAAACAGAATGAAACAGTTTCTTCATGAACTGGAGTTGAATTGTGAGATTTCATTGATATCTACAAGCTAGCGGCAATATTTTCCTTTTCATGTATTCCATCGTATTGCCACTACCTGTGGCAAAAAAGCCACAAACACAATGGCAGTGATCAACTTCTAACAGATGAAAATACACCAAATTAATTCACATCTCCACCCATGGCTGATAAAGTATCAGAAGTATCATCATGTATAAAATAATAAGTCCAAGAATGATATACAGAGGATTATCATGGATAAAGAATGTAATTAGGATTGTTGCCCTGCACACAGCAAGTTCAGATACTGTAAATATGGCAACAGATTATGTTTATAATGACTTTCTTTGACAGGATAATTTACTGTACATGGAGAGAAGATTGAGATTTTGGTTTGAGGATGAAGCTGCCTGCATTCATAAGAAATTAATTTTAGATGGCAACATGTTCTCACTTTCCTAAGGCAGCAGAATGCCTCCCATTATTATGCTAAATTGAATCTTGTACACAATATGACATTAATGAAATTGCTTTTCCATCTTACAACAGGGCAGCTTGTATAATTAAAACAATATACAAGTTTATCAGGTGGTCTCTCTTGCATGAACATGTGCATCATTACCAAACAGGGGATTCAGAGTCTCCATCCTGACGTACTCCTCCATGCTTTATACTGCTTCCATTAAGTTAGGACTGCATAGTCACTGGGGGGCTAATACTCAACAATGAACACAGCATTGGCCCTGGAAGGGAGTACAACAACCCACGATATACGACTCTATATGGATTTATACTTAATATAATAAACCTACATTCTACTGAAGAAGCCATTTGACATGTCCTGTTCACATCACACATAATAAGTTGGACTATAAAGATGTCTCATTAACTATTTTAATCTCCATTACTGACATCAATAGTATCTACTGATATCTTCCCAATACAATGCTTTTACAAAATTGCACCATTTTTTTGCTTTTTTAGGTTCTTTTATCCTAAAATGCACTGCAGCATAGCAGACATGCAGTCATACATATGTGCTTATTGAAGCATTTATGGGATAGTTAGGGATTTTTGATTGTATCGGAATCTGATCCAGTAAATAAACATAAATTTCATCCCCTCACAGCACAACTCAAGAACAAGTTTAGTTAATATTGTCAAAAAACATACATACATTCCTTCCTGTAGTACAGTGTTATTTTCTTTTAAATTGCACCATTTTACCACTGGGCCAAACTATCAAATATCATGAAATGGAAGAGTTACAGGTAAAGTAACAAGTGCAAGTGCTGCAAATAGTAAAAACAACCTAACCTAAAAACATCTTGATTCATTATGGAGAAAGTTAAATACAATAAATTAATTAGAGTTTCCTATTCCCAATAAATGCAGTGCATATGCATTTTAGTAGATTGCTAAAAATACATGTGCAGATTTGCCAGGTAATTGACTACTGATGGCAAAGGCTCAATCTCCTCTGGATTTGAGCCTTGACTTTGGAACAGCTTGTAAGGAGTCGGCCAACATCTCTGAGTTTTGTGGAGGGTTTTAAATAATGGTTCAAGACTCAGTTGTTGACTTCAAGACTAAATCATTGACCACAGACCAAATTTTTGTTGGTCAAAAGCACAGCCCTAAAATAACAATGTGCCACACTTCACTTTGTAACCAACATGACCATGGAAGCTCATATGATATTGATAAATGGAAATTAGACAAACGAATGACTGATTCACAGACCTGTCGGATCGTGGGACCCAAGGTCATCTTCTCCAGCTGCACAGACAGGAGGACGCAAACACCAACTATATACTACACAGATTTCCTTTTATGCCTCAGAGTCAACTGTGACTGGCTTCTGAGTAGTTGTCCATTTTGACTCTCTCTTTGCAAAGAGTAAACCAAGCTTCAACAATGCAACTTTGATCCAACTGTATTTCTTCATCAGACAACTTACAACAGATTTTGCCACAACAGGCGTCAGACTGAAACTATTCTATACTTGCCCCAGGTGTACAGGTGTGTTCAAGGAGGACACCGTTTTCACATCAAATACACACTCAGGGACTGTTGGAGTTATTTAAAATATACTCAGCTTCAGTGTTCAAAATGGAAGTGACAACATCTTTCATAAACTTAGTTTTCACACATGACTCTTTTAGGAACGCCAAACATTATTGGGATCTACATAACATAACAATAGGTATGACTAGCAACCATGTCAAGGCAGATGTCACTCCTTCAGCAGCTTATTATGAAAAAGTATTTTAGGAGAGTCACAAGAGGTAGCCACATGTCATCTTAGTTACTTTGATAATTTAAACTCAGTTATGGGAATAATTTTGCACAAACTGAGGCGCTCTGAATACTCAGCTTACATTTTCTTTGTGTCTCATGTGCTTTCACCAGGCTTCATAGTAAAAGGAAAATCTGCTGCAGTGACACAGCATCCACAGACGCCCATTCATCTGGCCTTTTGTTTGTCCTGGTGAAAGTCCCCGTTATTGGTTCACAGCCCCAGTCACTTGTTACTGTAGCGTTTGCTGTGTGAAACTGTGAAGCGTGACAGCCCATCTGGACTGGGCACAAATCAAAGAACCCATAATGCAAAAGACAGATGTTGTCCTGTCTGCCCACATGTTTTTCTATGCTGATGCTGACAAATATTTGATTCCATTCACACATTTAGTCTGTGGTGGCACGAAATAATGTTTCTAGACAAGGTTACAAATTACAATGTAATTAGCACATTTCACACAGTACACTCAGCACCCATAATGTTGATTTCTACAATTTTTCCTTCTAGGATACAACAATGAAGTTGCCAGCTGGCTGGCAGCAGCACGCCTGTCTGTTGACTTACCTTAGCACAAAGACTGGAAGCAAGTGGAAACATCTAGCTCTGTCCAGACTTAACAAAATCCACCAACCAGCACCTCTTTATCGAACATGCTGTAACACATTTGTTTTTATCCATAATACCAAATGCTACAATTTAGTTTTATGCAGATCTATGTACCAAATGGGTCAGGGCCTGTAACTTCCTGGAGTCACAGCTGTACCACTTAAAAAGAAAATTTACATTAATTATGAAAATTATTTTCCAAACTGTAGCATGTCATTTAATTCTCATTGTAAAAGTGCATATTGCACCGAGTACAGCACAATTTGTGATGCATGCCAGCGCATAATCAGTACAGAGCAAAAACATGGAATCTGTAAAGTAGAAACAATAAAAAAGATCAACCAAATAGAGAGCTGTGGTCTCAAGTCTCCCTTCCAAAAGAACCAGACTCCTGTAGTTGTTGGAAATTAACCCACGTTTTTAGGATTGTTAAGTAGTTTTAAGTGATCTACAGTTCGGCACTGTTCGGCTTGATTTCTGTCCACACGCCACAGCAGCAGTGGTCTGTGATGCCGCTCGTGATGGCCAGCGCTGTCCCTAAAATACACCAGACTCCTCTGTTAAATATAGAGATTTCCCTGGTTTCCTGGAACCTCATCTGAGCAGGTACTAAAAGTAGTACCTGGTACCAGGTACTATGCTAGTGGAAATGCTACTTAACCCTTGTATAATGTTAAGGTTCAATTTGACCCATTTCGATTTTTGTGTTGACCAAAGTATGGGTTATCCTTTCTTTTTCTTCATGAAATTTTGTGACTTTTCCTCATCTAGGATCATGAACAGGTGTGTAAAATCTGGACACTTTGATGTGTAGTGGAATGTATGTGCAGAGTACATACATACAAAGATGATGTTGCGGGTCATTTTGACCCAGACACTTTTATGTGGGTAAGTAGCTGTACAGATCCAAAATAAACATGCCTCTTTGATGTACTTTATTTTGACTGCCAGAGACCCAGGTGTGTGTGGAGGAGGGACTTTCTCTCTTCTTGCCCTTGTCACTTTGCTCATGCCATCTCTTTGACAAACACACCAAAAATTAGCTCCAGAAGGTTTACAGCTAAAGAAGCTTTATCAACGATTTTTGAACTAGGATAGTGATGCAGAGGAAGAGATTTCAGAGACCGAGATCAATGTAATTGATGATCCAGATTGTCAATTTTCCGACGATGAGGAGGATTCAGAGCCGAGCCTGCCGTTGTGTCTCAATTGGATGAAAGCCAAGGAATGCAGCAATCATCATCCACAGAGGGAACATGGGCATCTAAAGATGGTAATATAAAATGGTCAACATCACAACACCAAAGCCGAGGTAGACTGTCATCTTCCAATGTCATCAAAATGACTCCCAGTCCTACACACGAGTTGATGATATTCAATCAGCATTTCAGCTCTTCATATCCCCCCCAATAGAGAAAATGATACTGGAAATGACCAACTTGGAGGGGAGGCGTGTATTTCAAGAGAAATGGAGGAGTTGACAATCTGGACAAAGTCACAGCAACATACAGCTGCCAGCGCAAGACTGCCCGTTGACCCTTGGTGATTTTCTACAACATTGTTGATGTGTCTGCTTACAATGCCTATGTCCTGTGGACTGAAATCAACCAGCAATGGAATGCCGGCAAATTGTACCGACATTGGATTTTCCTGGAAGAACTCGGCAAAGCACTTGTCACTCCCAAGACCCAGAGGCGAGCCAGGCCAGCTCGATCCCCAGCAGCTGCAGCTGTCATTGAAAAGGTCAAGGTCAGGTGATCCAACCAATCTGCAATGGATCCAGTGGACAAGGGTGTAAAGAAACGGAAAAGATGCCAGGTCTGCCCCTCCCGAGATGACAGTAAAACAAGTTCAAGTGTGAAATGCAAGAATTACATCTGCAGAAAGCACACAGTTACATTCTGTCCATTATGTGGAGCGCATTGAAAATGTTGAACATTGAAAATGTGAGAAAAAGGGGCAAGTTAAATAAAAATAAATGCAGAGGGAAAAACTTGAACAAAATAGTTCTTAAATATAGTGTTGAAATTAAAAATGTATTGTTATGTCTCTTTTAGAAATGTTTTTATAATCTAAAATAAAGTTGATATTGGTTTAACCTGTTTTTTGTCTGTTTTGAGTGGATTTACACAGTACGGGTCAAAATGACCCGCAACATAACCAATGTAATCTGGTCAGCCAAGTGTTGTAAAGCCTCAGTAACACAGGCCTGAGGTGGGATGTAAACACCAGCCAGAATAAACAAGAAGAACTCCTGTGGTAAATAAAACGACTCGCAGTTTATGAAAAAAGGGCTGCATGATTTGTTCAACACTGTGACATCTGTACACCAAACTTTGTTAATGTAAAAGCCGATTCCACCTCCCCTCCTCTTCCCTGAGAGCTCCGTTACGCGGTCCGCTCTGAGATGTTGAAAGTCCGGCAGATGTAATCCTGTGTCTGGGATGTATTCACTGAGCCAGGTTTCAGTAAAACACAGGGCAGCAGAGCTGTGAAAGTCTAAGTTTCTACTGGTAAGAAGCAGCAATTCATCCATTTTATTGTTTAGGGAGCGGATATTCACCAGATGTATTGACGAGAATGCTGTTCGAAAACCCCGCTGTCTGAGCTTTAAGAGTGCGCCGGCTCATTTGCCCCGTCTGCATCTCCTGAACATCCTATATAAGAGAGCTGCTGCTCCTCCAACTGTTCTGTAAATACATCAGAATCGTTGGGAAACAGCGAAAAGGTGTGACTGGTTGAATGTTCAGTATTGGATGATGTAAGGACAACTTAAAACGTGACAAATAAACAAAAAAAACAGTAAAACAGTACTGCGGAGCGAAGCACAGAGGCGGCCATCTGTGGCGCCATCTTGATCATCAATGAGTATTGATGATGATGAAGTATGTTCTTCTGACTACAGATTTACCAGTGTTTCTTTCCTATAATTCCACTTAAATACCATATGGAACGAAGGAATATGTCAACTTGTAGTGGCATTGTCTCAGACAAAATTGTGATCTTTTATTTCTACACTAGCTGACCTGTACAACTTCTACTCCAAGCGTCATTGATGAAGGCCACCATGTGACCCTGGGTTTAAAGGTCTGTTGTATTCCAACTACATCTCCAATAAACATCCAGGTTTTGGAGCCACAACTATAATACCACCTGATCCACCTCTGATCTTGTTATGTCTTAATTAAGTACTGCACCTTTAAGGCTAATGAGTGTTAAGCCCTCCCCAGCTCCGTTCTGTCTCGGTTGTTGATGCACTGTTTTTACATGTACAGAAACCAGTAAAAAGTTTTTGAGTTACTGAACCAGCCCCCGTCTTGTTTGGTGTACGGAATTTCATAATTACATTAATTTCAGGAAAAACATAATAGATCTGATTAATGCCCCTCGCTCCCCCACTCTCATGAGGACCAGGTCATCGATTTTTCCTGGTCTCTTGTTGCTGCTGAGCACTGCGTCATAACACATGAGAACAAATTCAAAAGGAAAGGTGCGCACATACTCTTGTAAAGCCACAGGCCTGAGGGAAAAATGGATGTTGGATGTTATCTCCCTCAGTCATGGAGCTCTCTGAGACAGAGTCAGGTTTTTATTCTACTGTAACCATAAAGGGTGGCGCTATAGCTCCAATCAAGTCTCCAATCTTGCCTTAAGACTAGTAACTAACTTAAGACATTTCGTCAGGAAAACTATTTCATATGTGTTTCGTGTTCTCAAGAACGACCTGGTTTTATTAATTAACACCAATAGGATGCAATCTGGCATACAGAACAACATTCACCCAGTGACCTGTATAAGCGAGTGTTCCTCAGAAGTGGCTCAATAAACATAGCAACAACACAGTGACTGTGCTACAATATGTATTTATTTTCCTAACAATAAACTGCAGTAAAATAAGTACAATAATACAAACAGAAATCAACTTTGCTTCCAAGTGATTTTCTACCATGAAGTTAATGATGTATGGCACCAAGTGAAGTAATGATCTCATCTGGGCTAATTAGTCTCCTTGTGCTTGCCTAACAGTTAGTCAGTGAATCCTCCCATTGATTGCTGCAGAGACAACCACAGATGTTCACATGCAGGGTGTGCATTGTACTGTACAGTCAGTCAACACTGGAATTTGTATTCTGGTCTCATCTTTAGATTATTAAATTGAACATAAACACATTTACTCAGACTTGAAGATTTAATGAGATTTTTGACACCATCATCTGACTTGTTTAGGGTGTAATCACAAAGGCTTTTCCTCTGTTCCCCCATATCAGATGAAGAAAACTTTCCTTTCTAAACTCTAATACCAAAACGAGTGAATTAGAATCTGGATAACAGAAATGGCATGTTTGGAGGAAGATATGGGCAAATCAGTCAATAACAATAATCGCTTTGAATATGTATCTTTGTCTGCACATCAAGAAACTACAATTAAGTTTCTTTGACTTTCAAAAATTTACATAATTATCTGACATTTACACATGATGGTTATTGACTGATGACATCAAACAGCTTTTTGTAACACTCAAAGTACATGTCTTTTGCCAAAAACATAATCGCACACTGGCCTCCCACCAGCAAACACAACCGGTAGTCCTTAGACATAACTATTAAATAAATTAAGTTTGATTTCTCACCACTGATAAAGTCTGATTCATGACCTGGAGGAATTAAGTTCCTCAATCCTTTATTTCTTTTGCAGGCCAAAAGTAGTCAAGGCAATATCATGGTTGTGTCATATCCCATCAACAATTCAGACCACTGTGTATTAATTATCTGTTTTTACTTTGAAATACAACCACTCAAATTGTCAGTACCAGAGAAGGAACATCCTTGGATTGTCAAGGCAATTTATTTTCAAAGACTCATGAAAGAGTAACATTGTTATTTCCCCTTCACAGTTGTGGGTAAAAGCTTGTGCTTTTACCCACAAGCCATCACTGCACTGAACACAAACAAACACTGACACACACACACACACTGACTGACACGCACACACACCACCCAAGGACATTGTGCATATACTGTAACAACACTGTACATACTACCTATTTATCTATTTTATATCCTTTGCACTGAACATTGTTCCTGTACTTTTTTACGTACTTGACACTTGGTTGCTGCTATAATTTCGTTGTACATGTGCAATGACAATTAAAGGTTTCTGATTTCTGATTCTGATTTTATGGAACGCCTGTTATACAACTATGAATCAGGATTTCTTTGGAACGAGTGCATACATAGAAAAAAAACCTGTGATTTGAGTGGCATAGAGTTATGTCATGGTCAAATGACTTATTGAGACATTTAAAAAAGCACAGATATAATCAAAAGGTATGGTTAGTGAAGGGAGTGTGCTGAAAGACACTGTTCAGGTAGCACATTTTATTTCTGGCAACTTGTACAATGACAACATTGCTTTATGATTAAGTTGTGAGAGATAGTGAGATAAAATGTTCCTTGCTGTCAGAAGCCACAGGAAAAGCTTACTTTTCATCAAAGTGACACTGTAAATATGGCATTCTAATGGAGTCTTTTATATGTAATGATAGCCCAGTTTTAACTGCCTATTCTCAACCCGTGCAAAATACACTGCACGCGTATCATTTTATAAAGAAAGTACACCATACTAATAATCTGGAGCAAATAGATTCAGTTCAATTCTGCTTATCATTTTATAAAGAAAGTACACCATACTAATAATCTGGAGCAAATACAGTAGATTCAGTTCAATTCAATTAAAATTTATTTGTATAGCGCCAAATCATAGCATACAGTACATTATCTCAAGGCACTGTAGAGCAGAGAAACCCAACAATTCACACAATGAGCAAGCACAAGGCATCAGTGGAGAGAAAAAACTCAGAGTGTGCAGTCATCTGCCTCGACCGGTTGGGGTGAAAGGAAAAATGGGAGACAGAGGAGAGGAGGGGGACAGAAAGGGGGGGAGAGAAAGGACAAGAGGGAGATGAGGTAGATAGAGAAGAAAGAGACCAGGTGCAGATACACAACAATTGTAAGTTTATACAGGACAGTTCTGAATCAGTGATTACATGTTGATAGGACTACAATGTCATTTATATAAGCAGCAGTGGAGAGTGTTAATAAAAAAATACACTGATATCAACTTTAATTATAGCATAATAATAATGGTGATAATATGTATGATAATAATAATAATACTAGTAGCCTCGAAACTGGATCTGGATCCTGCAACCTGCAAGATGAGGAAACAGAGAGAGAGAGAGAGAGAGGAAAGGAAGGAAAGACACAAACCAGGTAGAGAGAGAACAAGGTTAGCGACATATATTAAAGTCACTGAAGGGTTCTAACAGACTTGTTGGAACACCCTGATAATAAGGAGTTACAGTAATCTAATCTAGATGTAACAAAAGCATGAACTAGTTTTTCAGCGTCCTGTAAAGACAGAATGTTTCTAATTTTCATAATGTTTCGCAGGTGGAAGAAGGCTGTTCTGGAAATGAGTTTTATGTGTGAATCAAATGAGATGTCCTGGTCAGAATAACTCCAAGGTTCCTCACAGTGGATCCAGGACTTGAGTTGAACAACCTGATTTATTTCATCCGGCCTCATTGATAAATATAGCTGTGTGTCATCTGCATAACAATGAAAGTGTATGTTGTGCTTTCTGTTGTTTGTAATGAGGCATTATCATTAATATTAACAAACTGAAATCTATCAGATAAGTATGATTTAAACCAGCAGTGGGCAGTACCTGTGATCGCAAGAGTCTGCTCCAGTCTCTGCAATAGAATATCATGATCAATGACTATTTAGTTAAACTTTACTTAACTACTTAGTGCTGCATTTGACACCATTGATCACTTAGTTCAATTTACTTAGTAAATAGACTAGACCATTATCTGAGGCCAGGGGGAAGGTTGTTACTTTAAATACTGTGTAGATGTTTCTAAGTATAACAAATAACAAATATTTGTGAGGCCATGGATATCATACAATGTTCCTTGTTATTTTACATTGGTGGTATCAAGCCTGTAGTTAATCACATAATCAATCAATGTCACCTTTGAATTGTATTTTGCAGCTGGTGGTCAGTTATAAAAGCACAATTGAGTGCAGAGCCTGGAAACTCGTCCTGATATTGAGATCCCACAAAACCTGACGGAAAGAGTTTACAGAAATGCATTGAAATTGTTTTCAGGTTCTTTCATACCAGCTGGGCAAAAGTATGCATGGACTATCATTTAAACTGTATATGACTGTAAAGAAAACAAGAAGTGGTAACACAAAAAACAAAAAAAGATCAGTGCATCCCTCATGGAGACGCCATGAAATCATGAAATCCTTGTGGTGAAAATCCTCTAAGCATGTCTCCTTGGCCTGCGTCTGCATCTTACTTAGATAACTGCTCTCTATGATCTAAAAAACAGCCCGTCTTCATCACATGGACTCCACAAATCGTTTTCTTTTGTGTTCTCCATTTACATAATTTGGCAACTGTACTGTTATGGCCTAAGTGCTTGTCTGGTGCATCTATGTGGGTGTGTCTGTGTAGGTGTATCTTTTCTGTCTCCAGATTGACTCTCCACCCCCTGCATACAGGAGTCTTGGGTTAGTGATCAGTGGAGGTGACAGCTGATACTCCTTCCTGTGGAAAGGAGGGTGTTTTAGCAGGGCATTTACCTTGCTGTGTGGTGTTCTAGTTTGTATGTTTTCTCCTTCCAGTTGTTGTGGGTAGTAACCTGGTTCCTTTGTTCCTTTTGTTTGGAGAACAGCGCTTTAAGTTTTTTTAACATCAACATTAACAGTATTTACTTTCAAATAAAGTAACAACTTTTGTTTTGAATTCTTAACTGCCTCTGTTGCCCTTCTTCTTCCCTCCGGTGTCATTTATTTTTATTTTTTAAAGCCAGGGACATAACATATACATTCATGTAGCAAATCTACGACATACCAAAGGTGTTCTATAGGATTCAAAGCGAGGCTGACATTCTCTCATATTCATGAATCCAGTTGTAGATTTGTGCGTTTGTGCACATTTAAATCAAGATGGAGCAAATGCACAGAGAGTGTAGCCAGAAAGTCTAATTAGATATTGAGTGCACTATAATGTTTGGGTTGTTCTCCCTGATGGCAAACCACCAAACCAGTCAGAGTTTTTTGTAAGCAGGATTAAGCTCTGTGCCAGAGCCAGAGGTGTGCCAAAAAGAAATACTATAACATGCAATTCAAGGATTAAGCCTCTATAGAAAAATAACCCTAAATGGGCATGCATGCAACACAAACTAAAAAAAAACAATCTTTATAAGTCAACTTTAAATGATAGAAATAAATGTTCCTAGAAATGACGACAGACTCTTTGTTGCTTTGGACAAAATCAGTTACACTTTCATACAAATGTGTAGTTAGCACATTCGGCTGTATTGTTCAAAGTTGTGTTTTTTCCAGACATGATACCACCATGACTGATGTTAAAGAAGATTATCCGTATCTCAGAGACTGGGATGACAATTTCTTTGTGTTGCATTATACCTCAAACATTCACCATCTACCCTTTACAGTTTATCTTGTCAGAAAGCCCCTCAGGTACATACTGCATCTGTACTTAAAAATAATTAGCATTTACTTCTATGACATCTAAGATGCAGAGACTAATTGAAACCCAAGTAAACTTGGTAACTAACTTGCCATTCACATTACTGTCAAACACTATAGCATTGCCACTCAATTTCAAAAGTCAGAGGGTCAACGCTGGCGCAACTTGCTGCCACTGCTCTCTGTGACTTGCTGCCGCTGCTCTCCGGCTTTTTTAATTGACTTTTAACTGTCTATTGCCCTGCTGATATATTGATGCTGATATCACGTTATATCACTATCAGTTAAACTATCAAATAAGCTCTGTTTGTGGTGCTATCTGCTTACCTGTTTGATGCCATGACTCTCACCGATTTCTCCGTCCATACCCTGCTACACCTGCCTCTCCTGCCTCTCTGCCTGGCGCTGCTGTGTGAGCCAGAATGTGGATCAACAAGTCGGCTATACTCATGTGGACTGCCGTGCTTTTCCTGACAAGTTCCTTGTTGGCCCTGCTCCAATATTCAGCTGCTGGGCTTCTCAAACTTCGCTTCAATCCGAATGCCCCAGCAGTTCTACAATCGATGCTGCACCCTGGCCCGGAAAATGCTCGCTTCTCACCAGTGACCGCAAGTATGACTTTTTTAGTCTTACAGAGACTTGGCAACAATCAAATGACTTTTCACAGTTGAACAAAGCAACTCCCCCCAGGTTTGTTTACAGCTGTCAACCTTGTCCTACCTGGAAAGTCTCGCCTGTCTCTGTGCCACTGTACCAGTCATTTGAGTAACTTGTCATTTATTGAATGGTCCATCCCCTATCACTGTAGCCACTGTTTATCGTCCACCTAAGCCCAATTCAGAATTCATTAATGAAATTGCTGCTTTCCTCACACTTATTTCATCCCTTTCCCCTAATCTTATTCTCCTTGGTGACTTTAACATCCATATTCATAATGGCAATAACTACCTTACAAAAGACTTTATATCATGCCTTGATAGTTTGGACCAGCAGCAGTTTATTAATTTTCCTACCCATTAAAAAGGCCATACCCTAGATCTACTTTGCTGCTCTGGTGTCACTCCCACTTCCCATCTCCGATGATCAAACGCAACTGCCCTGTACAAATTGAAACACCTCTACAGAAAAACTGGTCTCACCATCAACAAATAAATGTTTAATACCCATTTCCTTTTCTATAAAGATTCTCTTTCCACTGCAAAATCCAGCTATTATACAGCTTTAATCAGGTCAGACACTGGCAACTCTCAAGCACTCCTCTCACTGGTTTATAAAACACTACACCCACCCACCTGACTCTCTCCCACCTCACTTTTACTCCTTTTTACACATTTTTTAATACTAAAATTGACCATATCCATCAGCAGTTACCCCGAGATCTCAACCCTCAAACCCTTCCGTGACTTTCAAATCTCTTCCTCTCATCCTTTCTCTGACTTAACCCTCCCCTCTGCTCCTGAAATAATCAACCTTGTCCGCAAATCCAAATCATCAACTTGTCAACTTGATCTCTCCCCACTATACTGGTTAAAGCTTGCATTCACTCCCTGACTCCTCCTATAACTGCAATTATCCATTCCACTCTCATCTCTGGTACTGTTCTGTCACCCCTAAAATCAGCTGCAATAACCCCCATTCTCAAGAAACCTGGTGCTGACCCCAGCAACTTCAACAATCTCCGCCCAATCTCCAACCTCCCCTTCCTTTAAAAAATTCTTGAAAAAACAGTTGCCTCCCAGATTCATGACCACCTCTCCCACAATAGTCTCTATGAACAATTGCAATCAGGTTTCTGTCCCCTTCATAGCACAGAAACAGCTCTTGTTAAAATAACCAATGACCTCCTCATGGCTGTGGACTCTGGACTTCTAACAATCCTCATCCTCCTAGACCTGAGTGTGGCTTTTGACACCATTTCCCACACCATCCTCATCAACCGACTAGCCTCCCTTGGATTATCTGATACATCCCTGGACTGGTTTAAATCATATCTTGCTGGCCATACTCAAAACATTCAGATCCCACTCTTCCCACCTCTCCTCTGGTGTTCCCCAAGGTTCTGTCCTTGGACCCCTTCTGTACATTATTTACCTTCTCCCTCTTGGCTGTATTTTTCGTAAATATAACATTCAGTTCCACTGCTATGCAGATGACACCCAACTCTACCTATCTACCAAACCCACTACATCCCTCTCTACCACCTCCCTATGCGACTGTCTTCAGGTAACTTTCTCAAGCTCAACAGTGACTAAGCTGAACTCCTTATAGGCACGAAATCCATTCTCTCTAAAATAAATGACTTTCCCATCTCCATCAACAATTCATCTGTGTCCCCCTCTCCCCAGGTTAAGAGTCTGGGTGTCATCCTAGATAGCACTGTATCATTCCAGTCTCACATAAATAACGTCACTCGGTCAGCATATTTCCATTCACGTAACATCTCTCGTTTGCGCCCATCTCTCTCCCCCAATAGTGCGGAAATTCTGGTTCCATCCCGTCTGGACTATTGCAACTCTCTCTCCTTTGGTTTACCTTACAAATCCATCCATAAACGGCAACTGTTCCAAAACTGTGCTGCCCATATCATTACCAGAACCCCCTCCGTCAGTCACGTAACACTTGTCCTGCAGCAACTCCACTGGCTCCAAATACCCCATAATCTACAAGATCCTCCTCCTTACATTTAAGGCCATCAACAATCTTGCCCCTCAGTATCTCACCAAGCTCCTCCATATCAAGACATCTAACCATTCTCTCTGGTCCTTTTCCTCCATCCAGCTCATCCTCCAACCTGCTCGTCTGGTAACCATGGGGTCAAGAGCTTTCAGTCACTCAGCCCCCCACCTCTGGAACTCCCTGCCTCACTACATCCAACACCTGAAATCTCACCTGAAAACCAATCTTTCAGACAGGCCTACTCCCTTTAATTTCAGTTGCTTCGACTGGAATGACCCCACACTTTCACTTGTTTTTATTATTAGTAGTATTTTTATGTAGTCTTATTAGTATTATTATGTTGTTTTTTTGCCTGCTTTTATGACTGCTTGTTTGATGGACTGAATATACTGCAATAAAAAAAATATATAATTGTTGTAGGTGCAATATATTAGGAGAGAGTGTGGATCTCCGAGTAAAGTTCAGAAAAACATCTTGAAGACATCTCTAAACTCCATAACATGGACTCCTACTGTTCCTGTTACTAAAATGTGACTGTATTTGAGATTTAATATCCTCTTGTGAGCAGGTGCAGTCTGTTCAAGGGCTATGTTACAGAGGCAGACTCTGTTATAGTGGAATCAATAGGAAATACATATTTTTAGACATCTCAGGTGCTCTTATCTTTTCAGGTCTCTTTGAGCAGCTCAAAGGTGCAACAAACCATAGCTGATGGAAGTCAGCCATGAAAGTATTTTCTAAGGTTGACTCAGGTCCCTGCTCTTGTTATCACAGGATTTCCGATCCAACAGTAATTAAATGCAACTTTAATACTCATTTTAGTCTTTACAGCTCATAGTCTGCACAATTTTCCATTTGTATAGCTATCACATTGCATGGTCTTGTCAATAATGAACAAATAACTGAATTATCATCTGGTGAATTTCATCAGACTGTGAAATCTGTGACACATTAGTTGAAAAAGGAAGTTTAAGATTGGGTGCACAGGCATGAAAGATTATGAGCAATGGAATGTGATAAACTAAATCACAAACAGTAAACCAGAGTAAATCCATCAAAATCAGTGACTAAAATTAACAAAATTACAAGAGTATCCCACAGCAGTGTCTCAAGAGGATATTTTCTAATTAATATTTAAATCTAATTTCAGCCATGTTATTTAAATTTCTTTGATTGGATTTTAATCATTACCTTTTTCTTGTTTTGTTCTTTTAATAATATTTCAATCCAAAGCAATCTTTAGGGAATATAATTCAAGAACGCTATGTTACTTTTAATACGTTTTATGTAGTTTCAATTCTGGTCAAATGTTGCTAGCCTCTCTGTTGATGTTAGCTTGTGTTGAGTTTACTATAATAGGATTTGGATGAATTTCTAAAATGTTGAATACGGACACTAAACATGAAGATATATTAAAGTAAACAAAGAAACCGAGGAGGAGATACCAGCCCAGACAATAGCAGTGCCTTTTCTAGACACTGCCTCAACAATTTGTCGCAGCTCATGTGGAAACTGAATTTTTTAATGAATGTTTTCATAAATTCCTAAATGTTTTTATAAAACCATTAAGTGACATTAATATTGTGCAAAACCTTGAGTTGTGAAGCTAATTATCTATTTACTGAGTGAGTCAAGGTTTAAATTTACTCTGATGTGAGACTATTCACATGTGACACATATTCAAGATGTCCTTGTAACAGTCTCACAGCAGACAGACATAAATAGGTCTTTAGTTCCTTTCAGACTGAGTAGAAACTTTATTGGCTTATTCATTTTGTCTCAAACTAAGTGAAGGTAAATCTCGTAAATTTACGAGAATAAAGTCATAGTGTACTGCCGACGTCAGAGACGCCATGCTCGCAGAACTCCTTCTGTATCCAAAATCTTAATTATCAGTCGGATTGTTTCTTGAGAAACCACAAAACCCCTCTGAGTGGCCCGCTGATGCATCCACCGATAACCCTGCAGTCGACCAGTTGCAGCTATTATCCTATCCTATCCTAATGGCTATTATCCTATACTATCCACTAAAGCAGTGATTTCCTGAAAGTCTGCCTGGTTCTTTCTGTGGAAAAGATGCATTTTCTTGCATATTATTTTTAAAGTCCTGATACATATGACAATGTGTCTCATTTTAACAGCTCCTCTTCTAAAACAACAGGTTAGAATATTACGACTTTATTCCCGTAAATTTACGAGAATAAAGTCGTAAATTAAGACTTTATTCTCGAAGTCTGTGAATTTCGTTTTCTCAATGTGGCACTAATACTCTGTCGTACATACTCAGTCAGATTATTCTGCTTTTTGTTCCTGTTTTACTAATCCTGTAACCACTTTCCCTCAATCTACCACCGAGACCAAGAAGGGACTAAGACTACAGTATATTGAGACCGAGACAAGACCAAGATGGGTGAGTTGGCTGACATCTTCTCACGGCCTCTTCTCCTGTCACTCACATGCACTTTTGTGGGGGGCGTGTGAAAGGGGGGCGGGAGGGGTGACAGCCGTTAACGGTGACAAAAATTTCAAATGAGTCGTTATTGGTTGTATCTAAAGCAATACGATTTTCGCAAAATCACGTTAATCCAAAAATGCACAGGCAATGTACTGATATCCCCACAGTTGTGGTCTTGACCGGTCTTAAAATAAAATCCGAGACCAAGACAAGACCGAGTAAAATTGCAGTCGATTCCGAGACGAGACCAAGACTTTCAAAAAGACTTTTGAAAGTCTCGGTCTCGAGTACTACAACTACTTTTGGCACCATTTTGTAATGAACATTTTGTAATGGAATCAATTCAATGCTATGCTCAGACTGTAAAACATTCCAAAGCAACAAACAAATCTCAAACTCGGCAGGCAGAAAAAGGCAAGCCAAAAAACAGGCAATGGTCAAAACCACTCACGAGGAAAACACTGGATGTTTCAGCACCAAACAAAGACGTTTTGGTAAAGAAAGAGGAAGCACCACAGACTAGAAGACAACAAGGCACAGGTGAAACACATTAGAGAGGAGGAGATAATCACAGAATCAGGAAACTTGTTTAAAGTTAAAAGAAACAAGACGAGGGTTACCAAAATAAAACAGGAAGCACCAAGAAAGCACTAACATCTATCAGCCATGTGGGCTACCTGAGAGGATGTGACTGTGTTTGTGTTATTCGCATAGCTCTCGAACCGATGGTCCGATTGATTTCAAACTTGACATGTGTCTTGCTACGGGCACGAGTAATTGCAGTTTGACATTGTTTGAATAAGTAATGCAAAATATATCAGTAAAAGAAGCACACATTGGTTTTCACCGCTCTCGCTGCTCTACTGCAGCCACTCCCCCTCTCACTGTGAGTGAGACAAGGCTAAGGCAGATGACGAACGCAGGCCCCCAACCACAGACTGTTCACCCCACTCCCCTCCGGGAGGCATTACGGGTCTCTCCGCACCCATACTAGCAGCTTCAGAGGAAGCTTCTTTCCTGCAGCTGTCACATTACTGAACCCTAGCTCTGCATCCAGGCGACAACAAACCAAATGTACATGCAACCATGTAGTTCAATTTTCCATATTTATTGTATTCCATTATGTCAGTATCAGTATTTGCTTTCTACCATACACAAATAAAAATGTCACTAAACTTTTGCTGTGTTATTAAAAAAAATGAGCACTCAAACACACCAAACCAACAGTTACTAAAAACCCACAGAAAAACAGATTTTGCATGGGCACTGCACTAGTTAAGTATGAGTTCTGGGATATCGATGGGTAAGGACAGTACATTTAGGTTGCATTGTTTTCTCAGGGGTCAGTGAAGAAAAAAAACTAAGAAAAACAAAGGGTGTGTTGCACATTATTCACCATGCATACTAGAACAAATTGAAAATGAATGCTACTGTTGTTTTGCTGATCTGGTTTGTTCTCAGGGGTCTCATGACTGAAAATTCCACCTGCAAAAAACAAGTGTTTTCAGGAGGCGTGTCTGATGTCAACAACACTGTACCTGACAACATGTTAAGTGTGACTTGGCACATGCGTTTTGTTATGTTTTGTTGAAATAGTGAGCGTTGTGGTCAGGCAGAATATATGGTATAATAAAATATAATTGCAAATATATTGTATATTTTTAATTGTATCGTTTTTTTCAATTGTCTGGTATCACAGTATGTTGTGTTTTCATTCCTTGCATTTAGGTCCACACCACTAAGCAGCTATATAAAATGTTTTGATGTCTGTCACTGAATCTGACAGTGATGCACATTAAACTGTTTCCACAGTGTCTCTTGTGAATGCTGCCCCCGAGTCAAAGAGAAACAATTAACTGATCTTATTTTTGAGTATTTAGACAGGGCAGCAATTGTGACTCATTGTGATTTAATTACTGAACTCACGGTAAAGAGCAGAGTCAAATAAAAACATGGTATTCCATTATCCACAACAGGGGGGTGGATAAGTGGCTTTATTATCACACATTCCTTTTTGTTGTTGTCAAATGGTGTTTTAATAGTTAGCCTAAATTAAATACTTAATGTTGGTGAAATATTTTAGCAGAAATCACAATGACAATGAATACAAAAGCTAGTCCTTTGTGATGCCATCACTCATATTTGTTGTCATAACATATATACAATGAATAACGTTTTTTTTAAAACCTGTTTTAAGGTTTTCGTTATATCAAAGTATTGATTTATTTGGAATGTAAAGTTAATCTTAATTCCTGCCTTATTTAATCAGCTGATGACAGTTGATGAGATTAAACATGAAAGATTTTCTTGTTAACTGAAACCAAGGCAAAAACTGCAAACCTCTTGTCTTCAAGCTGCAGGCTATGTAACGTCTAACAGATGGTGAAGTAAACAAACCAGCTTGAGCAGAGAGCAGACGAAATTGCCACTATCAGAGTGATAAATGTCTAAATGTCACTACCTGCAAAAAGGAGACAAGAATTTCTTACGTGAAACACATACAATTTTATTTTTCTTTCTTGCAGAGATTTTGATATAGCAGAAGGACAGCGCTGACAGTACAGATGCAGCAATTATCCTCACACCTTTAGGTCAAAGTGTTTTCAAGAATGATATTTTCAAACAATAATAATATAATAACAATTAGACAGCTCTTCTCCTCTTTGAATCCCTTCTTGGAAGAGCCAAATTACTATCTGACCATTTTCTCCAATGTGAGAACTGTTAATTATAGAAATCAGATTTTATTTTTACAGATGTGTTTATTCCTTTCGGGCCAAAAGAAAATGAATCTTCCACTCTGTGTTAGCAGATTAAGGCCTTTAGGGTGTGAATGAGGAAGGTTTATCAATCTCCCAGAAGGGACCACTCCTCAGAGTATGAAAATCTAATCAATAGAAACGCCTAAATTATGAACAGATATAAATTAAATTAATAAAATGTCAATGCAGCAAAATTAAAAAAGAAAAGAAAAGAAAAAACTAGAAATAAATGCACAGTGACTGTAAAAGACCAACATTTACCTCTTTAATTGGTAGGGTTTCTTTGCCCATGCTCCACTCACCCGTTAGTGCACTAAGGGGTGTCTTTGCACCTGCAGGGTCACAGCTGGGGGTTTCTGAAAAAAGTGACTGTGAGGGAGGAGAAAACTAAATATAATGAGACAAACATTAAAGATTTCCTACTTAATCTTGGTTAAAGTCCAGCATGAAAGATGCATTTGATGGATGTTTCATGCTGTTTATGGGCTTTAAATATGAAAAAGAGAGGGCAGTCACACTGTGATAGCGATAGAGATTCAATGGCAATTCCTTTTCAGTATGAGTTTTAACTGACTGAGGCCTTGTTTAGACTGCAGCCCAAATCAGATTTTTAATCATATTCACATTGTATTTATAGCTTGATTGTGTTGGCAGTCTGGACAGCTAAAAAACACATGAGATCCAAACACATATGGAGGTAGTTTCAAATGCGATTCTGATCAGATATTTACAGATCCATTTCAATCTGAACATGAACATGTCCCTCAAAGAGGATTTCAAAATGTCTTCTGTGTCACTTGCAGCACAACTCCAATGACAACAACAGCAGTCATGTAGACCCTGAGAGACGGAAGTTCATTGAAGGCAACCGATAACGTAATAGCGGCCAATAATGTAATAACGGCCAATAATGTAATAAATTTAATTTAATAAAACCAATAACGTAATAAATTGCCAATAATGTAATAAAGTTGTTGAGCCAATAACGTAATAACTTTTTTGGCTGGTTATTACGTTATTGGCCTTGCATTAAAAAATCCTTTGATAATGTAATAACTGAGCCAATAATGTAATAACTGACTTTATTTTATTTTCAATTTCTGGGGAGTAAGTGTCACACTCTTGCAACAGATGCTTAAATACCCGACGTTATAGATACCCCTCCACAGGAGGCCTAAAGGAGCAATTAAGTCAATTTGGATTTATATGTCACTCTTAGGGTTCCGTTACAGTGCTCCGTGTATCCAACTCCGTGACCATACAGACGCTTTGACGGGGTAGTGCACTGCAGTTTTCAGTATGGTATTGCAATTCACCACTAGAGTGCTAGGGGCTGCGGGAATGAGTCGTTAATTGATCGATGACAGCACCGCAGTCTCTATTGGTCTCAGTTGCCTCGATGGATGATAACATTTTTTGGAGGCACACGTCGAGCTACAGAGAGTTGTGTAATGTTTGTCTGATGCATATGGTCTAGATATGCTGCTCCTAAATTGATTTAATGCACTCATTCACCCACATATGCACAACCATCAGGTTCTTGAATTAAAGAAATCTGTAAATTCCCAAGATATTTTTAACTTTGTGTAACTCCAGAGGTTTTTGCAGTGTCTTATGTGCTGATGTGTACGTTTTTGTGTAGTTTGCTCATAAAAAAAATAAGTATAGTGGATGGCATAGTCACATAAACACATGTCATTATCACTAGTCATACTGGGCACCTATCTCTTTCTTAGGGTCAGTCTTTTTAACAGTTGTCTGCTCATTTGGGTCTTTAGCCATTACAATTCTTACAGATATTGTTGTATAAATAGACAGTTGCTCATAATGGTGTATGTATGTAACATGAAATCATGTCTCAGTGACGATCTTGTATTGTCAAATGCATTGAACACATTTTTTCATGGAAAAACATTTTTAATTTTTAATTAAACCTTTTTTGAATCTCAAAATGCCTCAAAGGGGTTTTACCGAGGTCTACAGAACTCTAAGTGATTTATTCTGAACAAACTGCAAACACTGAAACTGTCATTGTCATTACAAAAAATGAACCAGCACTCATTTACAAATGTAAAAAAGGAGAAAAAAGCTTGAGGAGAGTAAATTTGAATAGTGCAAAGTTATCAAAATGGAACTTAGGCTGGAGGTCTCAAATGAAAAGTAGCTCTCACTCATTTACTAATGTAAATAAAACAAAACATTCAAATAAAATGTACTACTTACTACGTCGTGTGCCACCAAAAAATTTTATCATCCATCGAGGCAACTGAGACTAATGGAGACCGCAGTGCTGTCATTGGTCAACGCACTACCCCATCAAAGCGTCTGTGTGGTCACTGAGTTGGATACACGGAGTACTATAACAGATTTATATATATATATATATATATATACACTGTATATAAATATATATATATATATATATATATATATTAATATGGATTTATATGTCACTCTTAGGGTTCTAAGAGTGACATATAAATAATTTATTCATTTATTTATTTTTATTTAATTATATGTTTATTTCGGTCATGACAGTTAGATCACTCATCACACATCATCGTAGTGTAGTTCACACAATACACATAACCGAAAGGGAAAGCGGGAGAAGCAAAAGCTTATCTAGTCCCGCCCCCATTATCCACAGAATACATATTTTCATCATACAATACATAATTATTCTTTTCTTATGACATTTTGACAAAAACATGTTTCAGCATCAGGTAGCACTCAGAGATGTAGTCTAGCTCTAGACAGTCAATCAGACTCCATGTGTGTCTGTACATGTGTCCATAATATTCCGTTGTGAGTGACAGTCTCAACTTGTTGTCTGGCATGTTCAACTTCCCAAAAGTCACAAAATGATCCAATCAATAGAGGTCAATTCATCAGGTTAACTATAAATTGGATGGTGTGAGAGCCCGTTTCTTATTTTTTTATTTTTTTTTTCCCTTTAGTCATCCATCTCATCTGTAGAATTCGCCTCGCTTTGCTTCTCCATTCTTTTCACATGCTCGAGGGTTGTGGAGACGTCGGAGCGCAGCACAACCATGGCCCTTTGTGTTATTGCGCTTTCCACCTTCACATTGATCAGCTCATTGCCGATCTTTGTCAGTTTACGATATTGCATGAACATACCACATCCCAGGGAGATCATTCCAATTGTCATGAATGTGAATATGTACACATCCTCGACATCCTCTACATCCAGTGCGGCAAGGCACACGACTTTCCACTTATCCCATCCATCCCGAATGTAGCCAGCCATGAAGGTCCCATCTGGGCAACGAGGTTCACCAGAACCTGCACTTCTTGTTGAGAACACTTTGTCGATCGCATTCAGTGACCAGCTTAGCAGTTCCATCTTGGATCAATTGATTCTCCGTCAAGCATCTGTTGCAAGATGCAATATTAAGGCTAAGTGTGACCCTTACTCTCCAGAAATTGAAAATAAAATAAATCGATACCTCAGTTATTACATTATTGGCTCAGTTATTACATTATCAAAGGATTTTTTTAATGCAAGGCCAATAACGTAATAACCAGCCAATAACGTAATGAGTTATTACGTTATTGGCAAAAAGTTATTACGTTATTGGCTCAACAGCTTTATTACATTATTGGCAATTTATTACGTTATTGGTTTTATTACATTTAAATTATTACTTTATCGGTTGATACAGCACGTTTTATGATCAACATAGTAGAAGACTATAGTTTTTAAAAAAAATGGGATAAAAGCACCCCTCCGGAAGCTAAGGTGTTCTGGACATAATTCAACAAAGAGATTGAAAAACTTTTAGCATAGCTACAACAACATTTGCACAGTACTGTACATTAAAAACTAATAGATAGATGGACATGAAATTTTTTACAGGTATTTAAGAGGAAATACATTTAATGACTTTAGTAATCTGCTGATATTTCATCTGCTTTCATTGTCACAGTCAGACACCTGAGAAGCTAGTGACACTGCAGTGAACCATGGCTCGTTCTTCATGTTTGTTGCAGTTAGCAAATGTTAGCATGCTTATCATAGTCCCAGCTAAATGTTAGCATGTTAGCATTTAGGATATATCTGTACCCAAGAACAGTACACCTTCAGAGACATGTGTCCTCTTACAGAAACTGATTATTTATGTCCTTGTGTATACTTTCCATGTTTTAGTCCACAATTGAAGGTCATTTCCACAACCTAATGTGCCTTTTGCACATAAAAAATTCTGAAAGGTCATAGTAGGAAAATCACTAGTGTAAAGATTTTCTTCCAAAACTCCCAATGTTTGTGTCAATCAGAGTAAGCAGCATTAAAAACTATACATATGGAGAATCAATTTTTTAAATTGTTTTACGAATAGTTTCCTGTCATTTCCATACCAATTCAATAAACCTGGATGCCACTGAGGCAGGACCGTTTTGGTGTAAAAAAATACTCTACTTTAGTCAGTGTGTTGCATGCAAATTAATTTCAATTGCTAATTAGTTTGACGTGAAATATGCAAGCTTGTCTGTCAGTGTGAATACTGTTCTGCAGTATGTAGTACAAACATATGACACACCAGCAGGAGCATTTAATTGTCTTTCTCATTCTAATCTCTTCCTGTTTGATCATGATCACCCAGTAAACAACAAACAGGATGTAATGTTTTAACACAGCCAAGATGCCTTTTGTTATTTAGCGTCTGAATCAAAAAATTGATTGACAGGTTGGGTCGCAGAGGGGCAATTATTGTCTTAACCTAATTTCCTTGTTATTGTTTGTAGTAGCTCTGCGATCACAAAAGGTTGCTTGTCTGAAAGAAGCCAGTGACAACCAAGAAAACAATAACATTTATTTATTGATTCATAGGTTATACATTTCATGATATAATAGCGCTGTATTATTATTGGCAAAGATACTATAATCCAATTGCATTTCTATACATAAATACAAAATCTGAGGTAGAGCCTCACAGATTGATGACATTGAAAATAAATAGATGCATTTCACATATGATATATATCTTCTTTTCTTTTTTTACAGCACAGGTATTTTTAAAACATATTTGTTATATACAATATCTACTCTCTATTTTCAAATCAAAGGGTGACATGAGCTGTTAGAGGCACATATCTATATCCATAGGCAGCAGTACCTCACATTGAACACAGAAATATGACATTACTCAAGTAATTAGAAATTTAACCTATGCAGGCATAGGTCACACAATAAAGTGCCCAAAAGACACAACTGACATAACAATAGGAATACTGGTACCATATGAGACAGACAATAAGCTATTGTGTAGTTTTATTTTTGAAGTACATACATTATTCTACCATTAGAGGACATCTATAAGGCCAATGGTTACCTGAAGATGTTTTGTAACATATTGGCAAACATCAAGGAACACTACATGGAAATGAATGGCAGTATCTCAACCTCCTATACGAAGATCACACATTCCTTTTTTTCTATTTTCACTAAGACCATAATTCAAATCATCTTTCTTTGGTTACCTATACTGTCCAAAGTTGACTTGCAGGCAAAGCAAATTGACAGTTTCTTTGTTTTTCTTCTCCCTCTTTTGAAAGAAGGGCAACAGCAACTCTCAGTTTCTTATTATTATGTAGAACAAAAATCTCCCTAAAGCAAACATGCATGGAATTATACTATTGAGAGAGAAAGGACAAGGTACTATACATGGACATTGAGTAACAGCAACACAAACTGCACATGCAAGCTTGTCAGTGTTATATTTTAGAAGCAATGTGGTTTTAACTGAACCCTAATTAATTTTTCCTCAAAACAAAAGCAGAGAAGCCTTGTAAAAATAGTAACAAAGGGATAGAAAACACAAAATCATTGCTTTTTAGTTGAAGCCCTAAAGTTTACCATGAAATTTAATCTCAGGGCATAAAAGGATTTATCATTCAAGTCTTACTGCAAAGAGTTCCACAACATCCAACACATGATTTAAAATGCCAACCTGCCCATTTGACCAATGCTGCTCTCACATGAGCAGTGTTAAAAGTTTGTTTTACCCAGTTCATATTCACAAATGATGTTCTAAGGTCCTCATGTCCATCAGAAAAGATAAAGAGGAGCATCAGACAGAGGCATCCTGGGGAAAAGAAAAGTCCTGTAAATCTCATCTGCTTCTTTCAGCAATCTACTCTGAAACTGGCCATGCAAACATCTGATTGACGGTTATATGGAGTTCAGTTAAACTAATACAGAGACAACGCACACACAAGCACACACAAACATACATTAGTATCATATTTGAACAAATAGAGCTAAACACACTAAGACTAAACAAAAGCAACACTGTGGAGCAAGCAAGCTTTTCAATAACAGGGCATTTGTGCTCATCAATTGATTATCTTTTTTTTCTGAACCATACAACCTCTAAAAAGCACACCTCTGCTATGTTTCATGTCGAGAATATGAAGGAACATGGCTTCGAGAAATAGTTCATTTTATTTTATTGCATCCATACCTGCAGCCTCCATAAAAAAGCTTAAGCCCCTCAACAATTAAATGCCTGTGGTGTTAAAAGCACAATAAAGCCAAACAAGACTTTCATCAACATGAAAATGAACAGATTGCCAAAAATTGTAAAGGTCTAATTGCCTCTGAGTGGAAACATGGTGTTACTCTGAAGATGATTGGTTGACAGCCCACCAAGTAAAGGCTGGTGGTGGCTGCCTGTTATGTCACATTTAAAAAGGCTGCAAACTAGCCAGTCGGCACACCTGCAGAGCTGCAGTGAACTGTTCCTTCAGGCTACTATGGTGTTACATCTGGAGATTACTTTTATGCCCCCAAGACTCTGCGAGTAGCTAAGTGTGCTGATGTTGACTTAACAGCACAACTTAAAGGGAAATATGTTCTATTGACCCCCGGCACCTCCAACTCAGCACAAGCCAGTGCATTGTTAGTGTGCAGATAAATAGAAGCGTTGCCTCAGGAGCCACATCTAGTTTAAACCTTTGCCAAATCAATGCGGATGGTGATCCACTGTGACAGTCCCCAAGGAGCAGTCAAAAGAAGGGCAACATTACAGTTATTCGACTGATTCTGAAAGATCAAATTGTGAGTGAGGCGACCAGAAAGTTCAGAAAGTTGTTTTGAATATGTAAATCAAGCTGATTCATCTATTGATGTCAAGAAATCCCATTTAAATATCCAGATGATTACAAGGTATTACTTTTTTTTTTCTTAAATAACCATTTCATAAGCATGGTGAAAATTATTCTTGATTTATCACTGCACACAGTTGTCAGAATAGGTTAAGTCACTCACACATCCAAGCAACAGCAAGCAAAAAGTCAAGAGATGTTGCAGTGAGGTGATCAGAAAATAGAGTGGTTTTTAATTCTGATCTTTTGCAACAAACTTCAAAGCTGTGTCCTGTATATTTTAGCATTAAGATGGCTCTTCTCTCTGTTTCCTATGCACTGAATACTTTTATTCCAGCAACTACTGCGGTAGTTGGAATCAAATATACCTGAGACCCTGTTTTTATGAGGACACACTGAGAAGCAAGAGGCATATATGTCATAAATGGCAAAGAGGTCTCCGGAGCTCTACCACAAACAACAAGAGACAAAGTACACTTCCAGGAAAGGAGCCAGACAGTTTCTACTCTAATCTTCAACTACTCACACGTACCAGCTGCTCCTAACATTATGAGAACACAACACAACACACATGTGTACTAACTGTAGATCTTTTCTGAGTGGTTCACACTTTAGTACAAGATATTACACTGCTAGCAAGACATACATGGGGTTTATAGCACACACACATACACTCTCATTATCTATCCTGCTAACTATGTCCTCTGCTGGAAGCAATAGGCTATATATTATTTATTCATCTTACATAATATATGTATACTGTATACTGTATATAACTTAAAGAGATTAAATGGCTACACTGTCATCTACTAAAGGAAAGATAGGCTACTCTACATTTCCTACATTAGAAATGTGCTTCATTTATATTCAAGGATAATAAAATGAGAATACACCCAGAGAAAAAAGCAAGGTTTCTCAGGTTTAAGGGGAAAAATAGACACAAGCTATTATATGTATTGAAATTAGTAATACGGATGTTTTTGCAACTTGACTGTGACATAGGAAGCACAAATTGCAGATACTTGTAATATTTTGTCAAACCAAGAGTGACTGAGTTGTAGCTATAATGTGAATGTTTGTACTGCATGTGCTACTGCAAGTTAGGAACAGAATGTGATACAGTGCGCAGTGGGTTTTTTTCTCTTCTTTTTTCATGGCAGTTGATTTTTTTTTTTTTTTTGTCAATGGATCTGTACACAGATGGAACAAAATTCAAATCTTTGCCAAGCTTGTTCAACTATTTCGCTCTCCCTCAATTTTCTTAGTTTTCTTGTCAGCTCTCAGCAACACCATTAATTATCTCTACACACAAATATGATGGTGCGCGCACACACTCACGCACGCACACGCGCTCACACACACACACACACACACAAACAAACAAACATACATAAACTCCATCAGGAGCGGCTATGTTGAGTCTAATATTGCAAGTGCAGTCTGAGCTGTGTCATTTTATGACACCATTTTTCTCTTGGAATAAAGATCCCTGGGAAGGGCTCTAGAGTAATCAGTGGTCATGTGTGGGAGGAAATGATAGCCCATTAAGTACGAAGCAGCAGCGGAGGAGTAAACTCCACCTTGGCAGCCACTCTCCACTCCCGGAGAGAAGAGAGGGAGTGGAGAGGAGGGTGAGAAGAGGGGATAAATCTCCACAACCACAATACAGGGAGGAAGACAAGAAGCAAAAAAGGGGTGAAGAGGGGAGAAAGAGAGAGAAAGAGGGAGGAGAAGAAGAGCAGTTGGCTCCCTCACGGCATCCCTTGCAGGAGTTGAAAGTCGTGGGTGTTACAGTGGTGGGGCAGCTGCTACTGGTAAGAGCTGAGCTGGAAGTCCTTTGGAGGCAGTTTGAGGCCCAGGGAGCTGGTTCCCAGAGGGTCAGTCATGTTCTTGTAGCGTTCTCCACGGTGCTTCATCAGGAAAGGACCCCAGTCCGGCTGAGGGGAGCAGACAAGCTTCAGACGCTGCAAAAAGAGAGGTGACACACAGCAAGGTTTACACAGTGGATTGTGAGTGGATACATCAGGTGAAAACTGTGAGGGATAGGGCACAGGTATAAAGTCACTTTACAGCCAGAGTATGTATGTTTAGATTTGGTAGTGGTGACTGTTATTCTACCACAGTATATTTTTTCCAAAATGCCACCAGGAATAATTAAAGCCACACATTTGAGAATAACCTTCCTCTGGTATATTAGATGGTTTGTTGTCTCACGTTTGAAAGCAAAACTCTTTGTGTGAGCCCATTGTGTGATCATTTAAATCTAACATTAAACAGTAAATTTGAGCCTTTTCACTTTTTTCATCTTGCTAGTGTGCCTGTGTAAATATATGTTTAACGGTCAATTTAAAAAGTGTCTGCTCCATTTCTTTCTGTAATGAAATGTAATGAAATGCATCAAGGTGGATATGATGTAAAATAAGTTTGCAGTGTTACATTTTCCATATATTTCCCATATGTAAAAGTAAACACCATGATAATTGTGCATTTATTGCATCACAAATGAGAATATAACGTTGGAAAATAGTCTGTGACTGAAGCTGTTGTGGGAACAGAGACATTAGGACACAAAGCCACAATCCTCATCATCCATTAATCTGTGCAGGCTATTTAAAAAGGACCCGTCGCACTTGCAAAAAAATGTCCAAATACGAATACTCACCCAGCAGTCTGCCTCTCCCTGCTAATGAGTGAAGGATGATACTATTGATTTCTCAGAAACTGTGTGTGCTGAGGACTGAGTGTGTGTACATGGGAGACAAAAACAAAACATACATGAAAACGTCCCTTCATGGCTTCGTCTCAATTATTACCTCAGACATGGAGCCAGGGGCGAGATACATTTTAACAGCGAACATGATGGGGATCCAGATGACAGAGCAGATCACCATGAGCCAGCCCATAACCATGGACCAGGTCGGGTAGGTGTAGTCCTCATATGTCATCCCCTTCCACTGGTACAGACTCAGTCCCAGGATGCCCTGCGTATGTCAAAGAAATGTTCTTTAAATGAAATGCATACTGCTGGAGTGTCCTTGAGCAAGTCATTCCAGTGATGGTCTCATGCTGCTCAGTGGCCATGAGGCTGTGGTTTTACAAGTCTGCACTCCTGGGATTAAGACTGACAATAGTTGTGTTTGCAGATTTTCACAAGATATTTTAGGGAATATAAGTGGTTTCAAGTGGTTCACTTGAAATAATGACTTCTAATGTGCAAAACAATCCGTATTGCTAGAGAACAAAATAGATCAGGGATCTCTGAAATATTCAAACAATAACATTTTTGTAAGTTACGTGACAGGAAATAATTGTCATGCTGCAGAAAATAACCTCAACAAGCAACAATTCTAAAAAATCTACTTTCATGGATAATTCTTTAAATTTTATGAGAAGACGAAAAGGAACTGATCCTCGGGTGACGCCGGCAGATAAGACTTCTCTCCGGGTCATCCAGGGGTCACAGGTGATTTTGCTGGTATCAAATGTTTGACCTACGCATGCACAAGAGGGAAAATCCAGTGCTTAAAGCTGAAAGATGAAATAGAACTGCATACATGTTTCCCATAGTTTCTGAAAACTTGCATGTAACTCTTGACCACTCAAGTCACTTGAGTGCAATGCAAGTTACCATTTGCTTTTGCCATTCATATACTCACACATGCTGCTGGCACAGCCACCAGGAACAAGTGTCTTGCCCAAGAACACACTGGCTCACAAACTAGAGAAGCCAGGTTTCAAACTGCCACCCTTCTAGGTAGAAACCATTCATTTTACATTCTAAGCCACAGTCGCCCCAATATGACCTTCAGGAAAGTCTCTCTAGAGTCCATCCAAAACTAGAGAAATGCAAAATATGTAATTTATTACTAAATGATCAGTATGACTACAAAAGCAAAATCTTTTATTTTTCTATGGCCAGAATGTCCATCATCAGTGCACTGTAGCCAAACTCGATTTCCTGAATGAAGACTGTAGAGCACATTTATTCCCATTTAGCAGCACAGATGCCAGGACATGTAGATGAAGCTGGTAGATGGATTATAATAAGACCTTTCTTCTGAATTAAAAACTATTTCAAAGCTTCCTCTTACTCTAAATAAAAAAAGAAAAAGAAAATATAGAAGGCGAGGATAGACAGAAAACTATTAGCTTGGCGTTGTGCCTCAATGAGCTCTGAATGAGGAAATCTGATGTCCCTCGAGAGCAGCAGGATTTTCCATTTGTCATCGTCACCTCTGCTCTGGAGCCACAGTGGTTTTCCATTACAAACACTAACATTAATGCTAACATCCAGTCCCCGGCAGTGACATGCTGATAAACACTGTGCTTTAGGTTTTACAGCTTGTGTTGCAAAGCAAGTCACAAACAAGTGTGAGTGTGTGTGTGTGTGTGTGTGTGTGCGTGACGCAACAGTATATGGCACAAACAACTTGAGACTTGGTGACATATGACAAGGATTGGAAGGAAGAAATAATTTTCTCTTTCAGCGTAAAAGGAGCAATTTCTCCCCTGTTCCTTTCAATGGTAAATCAATGAACTTGAAAGGCGACAGTGAAAATGGAAACATTTTAGACTGTGCCTGTGTGTGTGTGTGTGTGTGTGTGTGTGTGTGTGTGTGTGTGTGTGTGTGCATGTAAGAGAGTGAGAGGAGCAAAAACAAACACACCGTCAGAATAGTTGGAGTCACAAAGGCCCAGCAGATTCTCCAGAATCGGTTTGGCTGGAAACCAATCATCATTTCAATGTCCTCACAAAATCTCTGTAGACCTAAAAAGAAAACCAAAAAAGAGGAGAAATAAAATAAAGGGTGAGGAATGGCAGAAAGCTAGAAAGAAAGACACATAGTGTGTGTGACCTGGGTTTAACAAGGTCCCTTTAAAAAAGGCATGGGGATATTCAATTCAGCCATATGAGAATGTGTGTGAGAAATAGGCCTACAGGAGTGAGACAGTGAGGGAATATCACTTTCTGTTGTCTCTCAGAAAAGGCGAGGGAGCAGATGGCTTCATTCCTCTGCCTTTATTGATGGATAACAGTGAATGACATGAGGAGGCAAAGTCACAAAATCATTTCAATATGTCACCTGTACTGATGCTCTGACAAACTGAAGCAGAGCCACTGACCGTTCCCCTCAGTAACAGCCTCTTAACACTCAACACCTGAGCTCTGAGGCTGCGTCTGTGTGTGACACTTACACGGTACAACAGAGACACCTAGTGGTCACGGCTGGATCAGCATTTTCTTCACAGCACAGAAAAGAATCTGAGGACTTCTGGATGACAAAGTGAGGTCATTGTGGTGGTCATTTTGTGCTTAACATGTCACATGTTCCTTTAATGTGCCAATGATCATTTATAATTTGTATGTTAGCGTTTTGGCCAAAAACAGTATTTAAATCCACTAGGCGCACTAAACCCAAAACATTAAAGGGCACTCAACTGCTTGTACATGTTGAAAGCATGTCTGTTGCTAATTTCTTCTTTGTTTTGTTGTACCACACTTTTACCACTGGGTGTCAGTATGAAATCACATTTAAGCAGGAAGTAATGTTGTCATGTCAGGTGTTTACTGTTGTACATGGTGAACGTCTGTGTTTGGTGCATCCTGTCCTGTTTATATAACCTACTGCATCATCAATCCTGTAATAAAAGCAAATCAAACTGGGGTAAGCGGTGTGGATTTTGTTTGACATTGGCATGTTGTCTACATTATACATACGTATCAAAAAGTTCACTGACATCCAACAAAGTATCGAGCAATGGGAAGCTGCTATAGGCTGCATAACATATTTCCTAAATTACAGCTTTTTTGACTTGGAAAAATGATTAATTATGCAACTCTATTTTAAATGTGAAATATGAAATCCCTCTTTGATGAAGACCAACATACTGCACTGCTTGTCTGATTGTGTGCTGTAGGAATACATTAATAGGCCTGTATGCACTATTCAATGTTTTTTTAAATTCTTGGAATATATACATATATATATATATATATATATATACATATACATATATATATACATATATATGTATGGTTACAGGGAAAAAAATGTCAGTGGTGCTGGGTGTGATCACAGGTGGAAAGCTCTTAAATTTAAACCAAAGGAACTTGTTTTAAGTTGCTCAGTTACATTTTTATTTTAATGACCTCATGACCTTCCCTTGTCACCTTGAGTTCTCCTGCGTGAACAAAATGATCTGTGTGTTTTTCCTTTTTCATATTATGGGATGTAGTTACATTACAATGTGACTTTCAGCCTCTAGAAGCTCACTACAAGAGCTGCACTCACCATAAAGGTAGGAAATCCCCACCAGCTCGAATATAGCAATGATGACCAAGGAGTAGGAGGCTGCGAATGTGTCCACCAACTGCAGCATGTACATCCCACTCTGTCACGGACACACACACACAACAAAACAAAAACAATTACACAAATGCTTCATTGCCTTATCTTACATTGGTACTCCTCTCCTCACTCACTTTTTTCAGCATGGTTGTTACTTGTACACTTGTGCTTCGTACCAGATCATAAGAAATTACATATAAATCCCTCTTTAGGTGGAATTTTGCTGTCTGGAGGCTTAGCTTCTCTTACCCCACTCAGCAAGTCTGTCGACTCAAGGCCACGACTACAGATATCTGTCAGCTTATTCATAGAACTATTTGCAGAGCATGGAGAAAATGCTCAAGTGTCCTCTGCAGTGTGACATCTCTGTGTGTCACACTGCAGAGGACAGTATAGATGGATGTGATGTCTGTCCTACCTCTGTAATCATGGGAAATCCCAGGATGAAGAAGCAGGCACAGCAGATGAGGGTGAAGACTGGTTTATGTTTCCTCAAGTACTTGGGGTACTCATCTGACACAGAGGTTACGATGGTCTCAATGGTGGCAAACTGAGAAAAGAAACACATGTGAAGAAATGAGGAATTTCAAAAAAGCCAAGGGAAGGAAGATAAAATGTACGATTTAAAAAGTTAAGTCAAGACAACACTACATATTTGCTTTTGCCTGTAAAAGATCATTTAAGGTTATAATACAGTTCAGTGATTGCTTATCTCCTCTACAGAAATACATACAATTGTCCGGGCCAGTTAGCAGCTGCATTACAACTGCAAAACCTCCAGTCAGCAAGTTTAGCTCATTTGAATCAGAGCAGCTGCTGCTGTCAGCACTTCTGCCTCCATCTATGTTCAATCCATCCAATGAATTTTCAAAAACTAATACAGAAAGTAACTCTAAGGTTGCACAAGATTAACATTTGAAACTAATTAGTCTGAAGAGTTTAGGTTAATTTGGAGATGAACAAATGTAACAACGTGGTAAAAAATGTCTTTGAAGCCAGAGGGACAGCAGTGGATGAACACACAGACAAGTTGATGCTGAGGCTGGTGTAGTGCGTATATATATGTGCATGCAACTGAAATCCCCTGGCAACAAGCTATCTGCCACCTCTCTGCTTCTCTCCTTCTTCCTGCTCTCCCAAAACTAATTTCCTGTCAACGTCCCAAGCCTATTACCACCAAGCTGATTTCCATGACAAAGCCACCAACCTAACTCCTCGGAGCGGAAGCTGCCAAAATGAAGTAACATTGTCATTTACTGCTACTGTTGACTTGTGTCTTAATGTGCCCCTGTGCCATCTGCTCGGCTCTGAAGAAGTGCTTCACATGGAATGGCTCTTGACTTTAAAAACATCTGAGATACAAAAGTGTGTTTTCTGGAGTCACATCAGGACTTAGTCTGTTAAAGTAACTGTTACAATTAGAGTTTTATCACTTTGAGTTGTAGTGGTGGATGAATTCTCATTAAAAAAAAACTCAGTTTAAAGCTGGTGTCTTTGGTTGCTTCAGGACTGAAAATAAAACTAACCTGCTCCAATGTTATTATGGTAAATATAAGATTTCATATATACACATCCAGCACACATGGTAATATTATGCCATTATTATTATTATTACTGTTAGTAGTAGTAGTAGTATTGCATAATTATATTTGGAATTATGTCTGTAGCAACATTATACTTGTTTGTACAATGTATACCTGCATCAAAGACATCTCTTCTCTTCTTTATTTTGTAATTGCCGGGTCCATAAAATGTCAGAAAACCATCTTCAAATACTTCTTTGTTATTATCTCACTCATTCACTCATTGTCTAACCAATGACCTCTCTGCTGTGCAACAATGCTAGCCACTGCTCCAAAGTTTATTATCTCATCTTATTTGAATACTCAGTTTTCACTTTCACCATTCAAGTCCCTGCACAGCTCGAGTGCCTCAATAGTTGGTCACTGCAGCTGGTGATAGGTATTAGTTATTATGTTATTAGGTCAGTGATTGCAGTGTTTATACATGACTGAACGGTGCCACCAAACTGATTTTATTTAGACATATTTAAATCTGCTCCATTTATTTGGAGCAAACTTAAGTCAAAGTTCAAAAGCATCTTAATTTTTTTCAATACACTATCTCGAGATTGACCCTTAAAGTTAAAAAAAAATAATAATAATAATAAAAAGATCCTTAGCGATACATAGATCTTTGTGAAATAATATGGTACTGACACTACATCAAATGTGAAAGGTGTTAAAGACAGTTATCACCAACTCTGGTACTTGTCATAGCCTCTGTTAGTGCTCTTGTTTTGGTTGTAGGGCACATTTAAGATTAGTTCATGACTTCTAACTTCTACCAGCTGTTAATTTCACTGAGATACCCGCCCTGCACCAAAACAACAGACAAACACTGACTGAAGACATGGAGCAGAATATATAGCAGCTTAACACAGATCTTTTTATCAGGTGTTCGTTCAAGACTCAAGATCTGATAGAGATATATAGCTAATATCAGAGTGAAGCTGTAATCAGCTGAAACTTCATTAGATATCACTGGTTAGGGTTTCATGCTCACTTTGCTTTATTTGTACCTGTGAGGTAGATTTGTTTAGCAGTACATTAAAAGGTTATGTGTGTCTGGTAAACACATATTGGAAAACTTCCTCGACAATCTACTCCAAGGTCTTGCAGCCTTAACTTTGTAATGAACAGTAACTGAGACAGATTGGATAACAATCCTTCCTTGGGTGTATTTACACCTGTATTTACAAGTGGTCGGGCGCTATCGATTGTAATCCGATCACAAGCCGATCACAGAAAACACATTTTAGTGCCAGGTGTAAAGGAGGCTCTTGCAGATGTTGGATGAATGAGAAGTGAAATGTCTTCAACTTAACTTAAGAGAGAGCTTTGTTTTTTTTATTTCCCAAATGTATATTTTCATCTCTATACATCTGATGGGCATTTCGGCCCGTTAGGACAAAAACCTGCAGAACACCAGTAGCTTCATCAAAGGTTCATAAAAAAACCTTCCAATAACTCAAGTAGGATTTATTACATGTCAGGAGTGTAGATACTGGCAGAGGTGGAAAGAGTTCTGAAATATTCTACTCAAATACCACCATTTTGAGAACATTTTAAAATAAAAGTAAAAGTAAAAGTACTGGTCTAAAAATGTCAGTCAGTCATCATCTACCGCTTTATCCTCCACCAGAGGGACGCGGGGGGTGCTGTGCCAATCTCAGCTGACATAGGGCGATAGGCGGGGTACACCCTGGACCGTTCGCCAGTCCATCGCAGGGCCACACACACATAGAGACAAACAACCATTCACTCCTATGGTGTCCAATTTACCTATCCCCAAATTGCGTGTCTTTGGACTGTGGGAGGAAGCCGGAGAACCCGGAGAGAACCCACGCACACATGGGGAGAACATGCAAACTCCATGCAGAAAGGCCCTTGTTCCAACCTGGGATGGAACCTGGGTCTTCTCTTTGCAAGGCAAGAGTGCTAACCACTACACCACCGTGTTGCCCGGTCTAAACATGTACTCAAGTTAAAATAAAAAAACCTTTGATGAAAATTGACATCATACATGCATGCATACCTATACATGCATGATAATGACTCAGAATTTTAACAGATAATGTATGTCTGACATACATATTTCTTGTTTTTGTTTTTTTTGTGGATTATGGCACAATTAATGTTGACACTATTCTATATGAAGCTTTAATCCTGTACTTAGGTGTGTTTTTTTAAGATTCCATGACAAAGCAAATCGAAGCTGACTCTTGGATGGATTACTAGCTAGCAAGGCACACAGGTAGACCCTGAGGTCCTGCTAATTTCAGATCTATTTAGAAATATTTCATACAGACTTAATTCCTGAACGTCTGAAGGTTTTACACAATGTAATATGATGAAATAATGTTCTTTACCTTATTTTATTACCTTATTGTGAGGAAATATAAATACACAAAAAGGTAGAAATACAACATATATGCGTTGAAGAAGCATACATTACCATAGTGTCCAGGCCAAGAGTGAGGAGCATGAGGAAAAAGATAATCGCCCAAAATGGAGACAGGGGAAGTCTGGTCAGAGCCTCTGGATAAACCACAAAAGCTATGCCAGGACCTGAAACACACGTGGGCAAAACACATACACACAGAAAGACATTTATGGATTAGTTAAAGTGCACACAAACACACACACACACACACACACACACACACACAATCTCCACAACATATGAAAAGACTGAAATTGTTCAGGTATGTTTCAGTAAGAAGTGCCGCCCAGCTGCTGCTGCTGATGATGATGATGATGTTGGTTTTGTATCTCACCTTCATCTGCAACCTTCTCTATTGGCACCTTCAACTCATGTGCCATAAACCCAATGACTGAGAAGATGACAAACCCAGCAAATATACTGGTGGCACTGTTTGTGCATGTGACAATGATAGTGTCCCTGCAGGGAAAACAGGGAGAGACAAAAGAGAAAAGAGAGAAAGAGGCTAAATAACAAATATATGCTTTAGTTGCTGGTGCAAAAGGGTTGTACTTATTTACTATTAAAAAGTATAAAATTCTATTTGACTTGACATGGGACATCATTGTTATGAACATACACAGATAACAGGACCAAAAGTGCCCTCTAGTGTTGAGACGAAAAAATGCAGAGGGCTCTAAAAGACTTCTGCATTTGCAGAAAATGTACACAAGGAGGTGCACTACTACTACTACTACCACACACACACACACACACACACACACACAGATTCATGCAGGACTCGTTATTGACTTTATTCATTTGGACAACCAAACCAAACCTTAAACACAACCATTTAATGCCTAACCCCAACAAACTAACACATTTAACTAACCCCCACAAACTTAAGCAGTTCCTCTGAAATGAGATTCAGACTCACTTGGACCAGGTTTTGGTCAGTGTTTATGCTAGAAAAAGGTCCTAAAAAGGTAAGAAATACACAAATATTTCAATAGATTTGATAGTTTAGAATTTGACAGTGTTGATATAAGGAAGCTGATAGAGCCCAGACTGAGCCCAGTATCTGCCCCGCATACACTTTCACTGATATCAGTGAGAAAAAATAAGGAAACACTGAATTTCTGACTGCAGAGAGACTCATTTATTAATGATGGAAACAAATGGCACATGTCTGTATTGACAGTTTGAATTTGTCTGCCAAAAAAGCATAGTTTACCTTTTGAGTGTTTACCTGTAGCAGTTATTGTGGAACTTATTATAAGACGAGAGAGTGATGAGGCCTCCCCAAGCAGCTGAGAGGGAGAAAAAGATCTGAGTGGCTGCATCTTTCCACACCTGACAGAGGGAGAGGAGGGGGAAGAGCTGCAGTTCAAGAGCAGGGAAGAGCAAACGCTTTCTGCTGCTGTGACATGAGCAAACATCATTTACCTTGGCATCGCTGAGTTTCTCCCATTTTGGTGTGATAAAATAGAGGATGCCATCTGCGGCACCAGGGAGAGTCACTCCTCTGATTAGAAGGATGACCAGCACCACGTAGGGAAATGTGGCCGTGAAATAAACAACCTGAGCACAGAGGTGACAAGATATGGCAAATTTAGAAGGACAGGAAGAAATAAAAATAAAGCTTATGAATTAAATTAAATTAAATTAAATTAAATTAAATTAAATTAAATTAAATTAAATTAAATTAAATTAAACAACAAAGATCGTCACATTTTTATGTACATGACTTGTTACATAGATGTCCTTTTTAACCAAACCATTTAAATTGTATTCCTTTTTTATTTTACCTTAATTAAATTACACGATTTCTGCGCACAAAAGCACCCTAAATGTGACAATATGTATTTTCTTTCATTTGTACAAGCTGTTTGTTGTTCCACATTATGCAATATATCTTACTACATTTTAGGCTCAGGTGTGTCACATGTGAAGTCCAGCAGGGGGCAGCATGATACAAGAATATTATGTGAAATGTCTCTTCAGTTCAGTTCCACCAGAAACAATCTGTGTGCACAGTATTTCATTCAGAGTAAAATCCTTGATGTGACAGATGAACATAGCTGCAGCTAAACTCTCTTACTGAAGCAAAGGCAGCAAACACCTTGTTTTTTGTTGTTGTTGTTGTTTTTATCTCTGTCCTTATTCCTTGCAATAGGAAAAAATGTTTTATTATTATTATTTAAATGTATTTAGTTAAGTTGCCTGTAAACTTTAAGTGTAAGAATGTGCTTTGATTGCCCTTTAATTCACACCACAGTGCACAGTCATAAATTATAACAATTATCTTGTATAAGAGAATGTATAACTTAAAACCAAATCTGTTTGTTTCTTGTTGAGGAGCAGACCTTCTTACACACACACACACACACACAGAGAGAGAGAGAGAGAGAGAGAAAGAGAGAGAGAGAGAGAGAGAGAGAGAGAGAGAGATTACCAGAGATCTAAGTATGAGTTTGTGGTGTTTGTGTGTTTCGTTACCTTCCCTGACGACTTGATTCCTTTGGCTAAAGAAGCGTAGACGATGAGCCAGGCCAGTAAGAGGCAGCCTGCCAGAGGCCAGCGAAGGTCTCCTGGATACTCAATCCCTTTAGAGATGTGTAACACATTGTACCTGCAGGTGAGATAAAATGGGAATCTGTATGATGAAATTGTTTTTTAATTCTTTGTATTTCTGAATCAGACGTGTCTCATTTGCAACCATTGTTTCTTGGTTTTCTTTATGTTTTTATACTGAATCATGCAAGTCAGAATTTCTTTCTCGAACAAGTGACAACATTTTTCAACATCAACCAATAAAATCATTGTTGTAGTTGGGAATGCTGAGTCAGCGATTCCCAACAATTGTTTTACTGTTTTCTTTATCATCATCATTATCATTATTATCATTATTATTATTATTATTATTATTATTATTGTTGGCTATTTCAAACTGTTTTTGACAGAAATATAATATAAAAAGTATTGATTATCATATGCAGATGAAATAAACAGGTTCACTTTCCAATGATAATGTATCTAGAATGTAACAGTTTGTGTTTTTCAATGGAAATAAAAAAATACACTTGTTTCAAGAACAGTTTTGGGAAGAATTGTAAAATATAATGTTGGTTATTTGTTGTTGTTTTTTTTAGTAGATCACCAGACAATTGTAATATAATATGGGTCTATGAAACCCTTTCAAAGAAATTGTCATTATAAGAAAGCCTGTTTTTAGCATCTGTAAATCGTTTGCCACGTCCTAATTTTCATGACAAAAAAACTCAGAAATCAAATACCAATTAAATCACACAAATCACATTTTCTATTTGTGTATTTCCTGATGTTCATGTTGACTTATTTTATTGTTGATATTTCTTATTGTTTGCTGTAACATTTGGCATTTCACCCTGTTGTAGGACAACTAAAGAATGATCTCAAATGTAAACTCTACTTAACAATACTGTTTTTCTTATCAACCAGCTGAAAGGTTCACTCACTTAAAGTACTCCTCGCTGGGGCTGACGTAGGTCTTGTTGCTGTCCAGTGTCATGTTTAACAGTTTTGTGAGATTTCCCACAGTGTTTGCGGACAGACAAAAAGAGGAGTTCTTGATGGAGGTGATGTTTCTGTCCCGCAGGATGCACGAGTCTGTTCCAATCAGAAACCAGCACACGTCAACTGAGGGAGACTGACAGAGGCAGTGCAGCTGTGGGCCACAGTTTACTGTCGGCTCAGCTTTTCACAATGAAAGTAAAGTGGGAGTGAACAGATGGATCTGATTTAGAGAAATGAGGATTGATGGCCGGCTGCTGCAACTGTAATGTGTGCAGAGCCTCAGTACCCTGCAGCTGCATTACACACAGGTTTGTTTTTATTATTCTTTTATATTCACAGCCAGACATAAAAAAAACATTTGAGGAAAAACCTGGAAATTGAGAAAAACCTGTTTTGCTTTTTACTGCACGTGTCATGCAGAAAACTCAGAAAAAAAGACACTTTGTTTTTTTAGTATCGCTTAGATTTGTTAACCTGTTTGTTTTACTGTGTTAAGATGCAGCAACTTTTCAACCCATGAATATTTAAGACAAAATACTTAAATCAGTCAATATGTTTTGTATTTCATGTGAATGCAAAAATAACCCTGTCACTCAGAGAGAGAGAAAGAAACAAACACAAAGTGACAAAACATGGCCTTTGACAGAAAAAGCATTGAAATAAATAGACGTGTGCCATGTCCACCTCTCTATAAGTGTACACATAATAATATTTTAAAATGTGCATGATTCGTAGGTTACTTTTTCCTATAATCAAAGCTTCTGTTTCATTATACTCTCTATTCATAAAAACGAAAGAGAGAGAGTGGGAGAGAGACAACAGTGTTGAACGGGCCTGCAGTTCGCGTGGCTGCCAGCAAGGGTCAGTCTCGGGCTCACTGCAGCACTGCAGCAGCTTAGTACAGTAAATTTGTCAAGCAAGCACTTTTTGTGCTGAAGTCACAAAATCGCTAAAGGCAAATTTAACAATAAATGAACAGAAATTTCGATATTTAATCGACGCAGGTCGGTAATAAAACGCCGTCCTCCTGCACGAGTATTTACTAAGTGTCAAAAACGGGAGTTAATCCACAATTGTATGAACATCAAACTGCTTCAGCTGTATACTGCTGCTTTATGTGTTTTTTGAAAAAGTGTAATTATCATTAGATAAAAGATTGATCTAAATGTGTCATGTGTGTTTTAAAATGTGAGGCCCTTGTTCATCACACATGACTGGCCTCCGTCTCTAACACGGAGGAAATGGATAAATGAAGAGTTGTGAAAGTGAAGGTGCTGAGAGTGAAAACACCGCAGAGATCACAGGTCAGGATTCATTATACTGCAGGACACCTCCGCTGAGGCACTCATGACGCATTGCGCATTGTGAAGAGAGAGGTGCTTTTGGTGCATGTGTGTGTCACTGTGTGTGTGTGTGTGTGTGCAGGTGTGTGTGTGTGTGTGTGTGTCTTACCTAACAGCAGCATGTCTTTGTCCTTACATTCCACCGTGTTCCACTCATTCCTACAGTTAGCCCATGGCAGTGAGCCCTTCAACGAAGCGAACAGGTAGTACAGTGTCCAGCACATTATAATATTATAGTATATGGCTATCAAGACAGATATTATCAACATGGCAATCCCGCAACCTAAAATAAATAAATGAGACGAAATATATACATTACTCTTAAGAAAAAATTGACAACTCGTCAAGATAAGAAATAGGAAAAAATAATAATAATAAAAATGTTTCCTTCAGCCGGTTAGTTGTGGCAGTTTACCTTGTAGAGCCGGGATGCATTTCCACACTGACACGGGGCCCTGGCTGGCAAACTGGCCCAGGGAAACCTCCAGTAAAAAGATTGGGATCCCGGCGATTCCCAGCATTGTCAGGTAGGGAATCAAAAAAGCTCCTGTAAGGATATGAAACACCGGGCTACAGTGTGCAGTATTAACCAGAAAAGCCTGAAAACTAACATGAACACTGCATTACACAACAATTCTGTTCACGTCATTACGCCTCGTCCACGTGTGGATCATTGTGCTGATTAATGACTAATAATCAATTATCTGCAAGTGGCATCACTGAGTACCAATAATGATAATCATAAACATAATACAAACTTTCAGTTTATTTCCCACTCGTTTCTTCGTATTGGTAAAACTAATCTCTCTTTAAAAAAAACAAAAAAAAACATATTTATTAAAGTAAAATAAAGTAAAAGCCAACAGGATAAGAAGAAAACATGAGAAATAATTCAAATCCAGGCGTAAAAAGGGCCACTTTTTTTTGGTTTGTTTCTCAGTCAGAACTCTTACCTCCACCATTTTGGAAGGCAAGATAAGGGAACCTCCACACGTTCCCCAGTCCCACCGCATAGCCAACCATGGATAGAATAAAGTCAAGTTTATTTGTCCAGTTTCCTCTGGCCTTATTCTCATCCCCACCATCATCATCATCCACGTCAGCCTGAGATGAAAAAGATAATAATTTAATTCTCAAAAATGAAAATAGAAAAGCCACAGTCTGGTCATAATTAAATGCAAAGGTTCATTTATTGGAAAAACAACAGGCTGATAAAAGTTGATAGTGATTAAGTCAACAGGATGCAGCAGGAAGAAAAACATGTCTCATAAGCAAACGTTATCATTTTTAATTGCAGTCACGCAGCAGCATGCAGCACGACCGGATTTATGCTTCATATTCATTTTGCTTGATGTTACATAAAAGTTGTCTGACTCTTCATTACAGTTCAGCAGCTCTTCATTTAAAAGTCTGCACCATTTAAAGGCCCATTATCACCACACCGTTTCATTACAGATATTAAATATAAAAATTAAAAAAATATATGAATAGCTACTGTCACAGATGTGTAATTACATTTAACAGCATGTGTGTGTGTCGCAGTCTCGCGTAACACCTGGGATTCTGGCCCATACCAAGTGCATCTGCTGGAAATGGGTAACACCGAAAGTCCCGCGAGAGTATGGTTCAATCCTCTATCAATGAGCGTGTCGTAACTGCGAGCTCATCAAAAACGTAATAAAAACATTTAAGAAAAACAAGCAAACTAAACTGATTCAGCCTACATCTAAAAATGAGAGACACTTTTCATTCAGGACAGCCTGATCATTCCGGACTCTAGAAAAAAGGCAGTTTTGCTTCCTCACACATGTCGCTGACATAAGCAGATTTAAAGTTTTGATGGCAGACTGCATGATAGTGGTGCAGAGGTTTCAGGACAAAGAGGCTTCGCAGCGCAGGGACAGTCCAAGCCAGAAGTCTGTTCTAACAAACGAAGATCAGACGGTTTTTACGCATGTGCGTTAACAACTGATTCCTGCAGAGAACACGGACAAAGAGCCGCTGACATGTGTCCGTGTAGTCAGCAAAGATTCGCTGTATCCTTTCAGACAGTGAGTCGTTTTCATGTTTTTAATTTTGCCTTCATTAACCACATCACACACGTTTACTGTGCCACTGTTAATACAGCGCAACATCATCTACGTGACTAGTTAATGTAGATAAATCCATTTTCATTACTTTGACAAAATCCGATAATAACAATAATAATAAGAAATACTGCAAAAAGCATTACAGACTTGCTTTAACGTCCCCAGACATAAAGAGTCGGTTTGCGTAAACTGATTCTCTCAGAATCCAGGGATTCCGCTCAGGGGTCTTCACATTTTAAGCACAGAGGAGCAGCGTGAGGAAAACCTCATCTAACCCACTACACGTTGTAGCTCACTCAGAGTGAATGGAGCTGCCACTCTCAGTGTGGAGGCAGCAGCAGGTAAATCCACTCAGCGACACTAAACATCCACACCCGCGCTTCACTCAGCTGACTTACCCCCGCGACGATGCCGGGCTGAACAGACGTGTTACCATCTGTCCCCAGAATGATTGTGGTCTGGCTCATCGCCGTCCAGTTGCCCGCGGTGTTGTTCTGCTCTGCGGTGGCCCGCAGCGGGTCACCGTACAGCGCGGACCCGCCGCCGCGAGCCGAACCGGCGGAATCCTTCCTTAAGGCCGAGTTGACGGCCACGGATCCGGGGACAGCTGGCGGCGGAGTGCTTTTAAACGTCCCGTACGCTTTATTGCTGTCCACATCTCCCGGTTTGTTTTCCGTGGAACAAAAAGTTTTGCTCTCGTTGCAGGGAGGAGGCGGCTGCGGTGCCGGGTGATGGTGCGTGGCGGGCGGCGCGCACGCAGCAGCAGCAGCAGCAGCAGCGGAGTTGTTGTCCGGTTTGTTTGTTGTAATTCCCGCAGCTGCGTCAGGCTGCTGCGCCGGGATGAAGCTGACAGGCGCGTTGGCCGGTTGTTTGGTCATATCTCTGTGATCAGAGAAATCCTGGAACATGGGAGTGAGAGATCAATGGAAGAGGAGGCAGAGGAGGAATAGAAGGTGTGAAGAGGAGGAGGCTGCAGCTGATTATCCTCACCAACACTGAAAATTATCTTTCTGTAACGTTTTTCTGCAGCATCTTCAGGCTCTGGCTGCTCTATAGTTTCAGCTCAGTCTACCGGGTGTAGTGGTGTGTGTGTGTGTGTGTGTGTGTGTTTGAGGGAGGGGGTTGTTTTGCTTCTCCAGTTCTCGTTTTCTGCAAGATTCTTTAATTTTACGCCCCATTTCCCCTCATGTCATTCAGCCACACACATCCACTGATTTTTATGGGCAATAGACAAGCTGCTGCGGGTCTCTCGGTGGCTCTGCTCTCCCCGGCAGGCATGAACGAGATCACCGGCGTTTCAGCAGTGAGCGGACCCGCGGCTGCGTGATTACACGTGTGTCTGTAAAAATGTGGCTTTGAATGGGGGCGGGTAAAGAAACCAGACTAGAACTCGATTCTTAAAAAAATATTTGAGCAGGAAAAACACTCTTGGTTGATTAATACTTAATTCTGTTGCTAGTGAGAAAATAACCAGGCTAGTGTAAACAGCCTCATTGCACCTACTCTGATTGTTCTGTTTACATAAAAAAACACGAATCAATTAAATTCAACTAAGTAAAACCAACCTTTATTTTTCCTACATTTGAATTCTTCAAATGCCAGAGTATATTGTTTTATAGAAGGATTAAAATAAACATCTGTGTGTGGACAATAGTATATCAAGAAAGTTCAAGTATGGAGGAACATTTGCATTTAAGTTCCATGCACAGCGCAACTATACTGAACATGAGCATGAACTGAAAACACAAAACTAAAAAAAAAAGTCTCAAGACAATAAGCTGACAGAAAACAAGCTTTGAATAGATGATTCTGCAGGTGGAAAAGCAAAGAAAGAGTTTGCAGACACTCACCATGTTTCCAAAGCTCTGCAGGCAGACTTGAAACAGCTGTAAAAAAGACGAAGAGTGGACTGGAGGCGGACTGAACGTTGTATCCGCGCAAAGCACTAAGTGCAAAGCTTTTCTATAGGTCCGTGCATGGGAAAGAGTTTGCGTCAGTGCAGAGGAAGGTGCCCTTCGCGTGACATTTTCTTGATAATAGGAGTTTGATAAATCATTGGCCTTGGATTCGGATTTTTAAAGGGACAACCCGAGCCAACAAAACGACGGGGTGCGTGCGTGCATGAACTGCGTGCGTCCGTTCTGGTTCCGCACGGTGCATGCGTGAGCGCTGGACTGACTCTTTCAAGCTGATTAATACACTTGTCTCGAGGGACACACACACACACACACACACACAGGGACGCATCCCACAACATACAGCTCCTATGGGATGAAGATTTCCACGTTAGAGCTATTATTGGTGCGAAACCTAACAAGCAACATCAAGAGTCCATTCAGGTGTGAATAATATTTGCACTGTGCTGAGTGGTGCCTCTGTGGTACAGTCACAGTACAGTTACAGTAAACGCTCCTGGGCACGAGACTGGTTAAGATTTTTACAGAAAAATGAAACAAAATGAAACTAAAGCGTTTATTCGGATTGTTGTAGGTCACAAACTATGCTGATATAGTTACAGATTATTTATATAAATGTTATTACAGATGGGACATGTCCACCCTGACTACGCCCATGCAGACTTTTGATTCAGGAAGTTGTAGACTATAAGTAAAAGTGACGGTCAAAGATTTTGTGCTAAAAATGGCCTTAACTATAAATAGTTTTTCCACTTGACGGGTTTTACGCACGGCGCACTCCAGGATCCATAGGTTACGTTTCTTTGTGCGTCATCGATAGCAGCAATGATGAAGTTAGAAAAAAAGTAGGCGAGGTCTGTGTATAGCTACTCGTTTGTTCAAGTCTTACGCAAGAAGGAGGTATAGTTTTTTTTTTTTTATTAAATCACGTGTGTCAGGAGGAATAGGAGCCAATAACCACTGGAGCCTGGACTGAAAGCTGTGACAGCGGAGGGTGAAAAAAGATGGCATATACTGTAGATTGTGAAACACTGCATTGCGCAAATACCAATCCAAGTCCCAATTTAATCCGATAATTCAAACACAATTCCTGAGGATGTAAATCGTAAAAAACAGGGCAGAAAACAAGTGTCTCAGAATATGAAATGAACATTTGTTTTTATCATTAAAGGCCTTCGGAGACCGTCACGCAGCGAGATGAGCGGGGGCGACACACAAGCGTGGATTAAACGAGACACAGACTCAAGGAAATTTAGTATAAAATGATACATGTGACACAACAGCAGAATATTCTAATCTTGCAGTCCAATATAAATGCTGAACAAAAACAATGAGCTTCAACTGTGTTATTTTCCTCAAACATGATCAGCTGCAGAAGTTTATTTCTTTTAGCTCGCTCTTTTCTTTGGACATTGGCTTTTTAAATGATGTTGGCCACAACTATTCAGTCATTTGATACAAGGCAGGATAATAGCCTACGAAGAAATATGCAGCATTATAATTTAAATATATTTTTAAGCTCATTCTTTAGACATTTTATAAATTAAATATATTACAAATTTAAACACACTAATCTGTACGTTCTTATTACAAGCATGTGCAGCTTTGACACACAGCGACAGGAGTCCCACTCCCGTGAAAACATGGACGTGTCCACTTTAACACGTGCGTGTGGACGTGCGCTCCAGATAAGAGTGTGCGGGGAGGGCGTCTCCCGCTCCGCGCCGCCTTCACTTTAATTACATTGTCAACAGAGAATAATTGTAATTGATTTCTGCTCCTCTGTCAGACTCCGCTGATCAGACACACGGACACTAGTGCGCGCACACGCACACGCACACAGACACACTCTGGATCATAGCAACACTTGTCATTTAGTCTCATCAAGATTTCTTTCTGAAAAAAAAAATGTTTCAAACAAAGTAGGACTAGGACGCGGTTTGCGCAGGTTTACGCAGCAAATCAAAGGCCACGTGTGTGTGAGGAATGTGTAGGCAGTCAACCATTTCCACGAAGATGGTGGTCATTTTGTTTTCCTCGAGCTGCCTCACAAAGCTCTGTGTCTTGGTGGAAATAAGTTGACTGTCAGTTCAAGGCTTGTATCGGCCCCAGACAAATCTCCCTATCAAAAGAGCTGTGCTCCACCAACCGTCTAACGGTGGTGGAGGAGGAGAAGGAGAAGGGTGAGTCTCCGGGTGTCTCCTCGTGCTCGTTAATTACGCGAGCGTGTGTAATTAATTGATCACTCCCACTGTCGCCTGAGTGATAAGAAGCTGCATCCATCTGAGCCGCCTGGAAAGCAGTGATTCAGCAGAGGTCAACCAGAGGCCCAAGGCTCCCATCATCATCATCATCATCAGACCTATTTACACGCCCAAAAGGACACCTGTAATACCTCCGCGTTTCTGCACACGTTGCTCATCTAAAAGCACGTGTCTGAAGTATTTCAACTTTTCACAAGTTAAATAAAAAAACAGTTTTCCTAAAGCACTATCAAGAGTTTTTAGAAGTCAAGAGATATGTATTACCAAAGTATCCTAAACAGGGACATCTCAAACATTACAAAACCAACTGCTAATTATTCATATATTATTTTCTTAATTTCAAGTCAAACAAAATGACATCATCGTCCTTTAATTGTTTGAAACCTGGTCCAATCGAAGCAAATGGAACTGAAAACATTGGACTGTGGTTAAAGAGTTGAGAAGACACAGTCCAGTGAATTGTTTCCTTTCAGACTGAACACACACAAACACACACACTTTGCACTTCATTCAGTGGGGACCAGCCAAAATGTCCTCCTTACATGATTTGTGGTCCTCACAAAGTGACAAATACAAGAACACACAGACAGTTTCCTTTCCTATCACACATATCACATATGACAGACTGCACCTCCTTTTCTTCCTCCTCACATCTACCTCACAGTCCAGGATTCATCATCTCAGAGAATGAAGGAAAAAAAACATTTCATTGTTGGCAGAATTGCTCATTGAAGTATGTAAAGAGGCATCAGCCTTTTTAAGACTTAAATTCATTCCATTTTGTCCCACTAAACTCATGGAAGATGGACGATGCCCCAAACTCAAATTAGGACAATTAGGAGGAGAATGTGGATGGAAATTAAGGAAAATACTTGGATCTTGTGTCTTTTTAATTTAATTGGACATTTCAATGGGAACACACTGTAATAGCACATGATGAGATGCAGCTTTGCAGGACTGAAAACTGGGCTAAACTGGATTTCAATTTGTTGTCACCTACAAATCACTAAAATAAGAGCCCACGGCAGTTTGATCATGTGATGTTAAAGTAAATGCACAGAAAAGGAGGAAACCCCATTCTTTCTATTTTTTATTACAAGACACATACAGAAATGATAACATTTGATATCACACAACTTGAGAATTCATGAATGTTCAATTAAAATGTACTACATTTGCTGAATGTTGTTTGATGTGATGAGGATGTCACTGCAGGCTGTACGTTTGCTTCCTGTCTCGGAGTTCAAAGGTGACCAGCAGTGAGCGAGGATCTTTCTTGTTCTTACGCACGGTGATCTTTCCATGGAGCTCCTCCCCTAATAAAAAAAACAAGGAGAGAAACACAAATATCAATGTCACTGCATGTTTGTTTGTTTTACACGGGAAACAGCCAGTCACCTTTCTGGGCAGTTCCTCTTCCTGGCTTTCAAGGTGTGAACCAAAAGCAGAGCTGAGCATTTCCCAGTTAAAGCTCAGCCAAACAAATGTACATTCAAGATGGATTTGAGTCAATATTTTGGACAATGACAATACAATAATTACAATATTGTACAATCTGATTAACTTAATAAAAGTTAAGTTATTTATAAAACAATAAAATACAAGAATGTAGAGTGCAGACTGCAAATAAGACCACGGTGATGAACATGGCTCGAATCAACGATTGTCTTTGATGAAAGAACATGTCAAACACAATAGTGTAATGACAAACTATGGAACATGTAAAGTTATACATGTTCCATAATCTGCCTCACACATCTTCATCTATGTGGTTTCTTTTTTAGGTTCCCTCAGGAGAAAATAAAACTCTTCTTTATGTGATTTAGCCCCAACAGACAGCCACACTACATCATTAACATAATTCCTATGCCTCCATATCAGACTTCAAAAACATCAAAAAGGCAGAAAACAATTTCACTGAGTCAGACATTGATTAGTGTGTTCATAAAAAATGGGAAATGAATAACTGCACATAAAACGAAATCTTTCTGACGCCCTGCAGCAGTACAGTGCTGCTGAGCTCAGGCCTCTGCAGCATGATCGCAGATGCACTGGCGCTTATAGAAATGATGATGTGTGGAAAAGGAATGTGGTTTAATGCATGTTAAGAAGCAAGACTGTAGTGCGTGTGTGCATGTGCGTGAACACACCCGCTGAAATCTCCAGATGGCAGCAGCGAGGAGGCGCGTTTACAGTACGATGCACTAGCGATTGGGAGGTCGGGCAAAGATACTGATGATTATGATGCATAATCACTCTGATTATCTTTATGTTTGACTGCTGGAGGTAAATGAATGTTTATCCAAATGGCAAACAAGTCCCCCCTCCTCTCTGTGTGCCACACACTCGTCATTGCTGGAGGTGAGAGGAGGACAAGGAGGGAAAATGCTGACTGGCGCTTTTCTTTGGCTAAACATCCACCATTACTACTGCTGTCACATTTCACTTGCTACCATGGCAACGGCTGGTGCCGTACTCTGGGTCTGTCACTCCACTGCAGGCAGGACAGACACGGCCACTGCCTTTATGCTGTGTGTGCACAGAGTGAGCAGAATATACAAGAGAAAAAAAGCACATCAAAAAAACATTTCAAACAGTGTTTAAATCCTCGAAATATATACAATGTCATCAAGCTTAACGGCATTTAAAGCCAACAACTAATCATGACGACACTAAGACAGGCAGGTTGCTCCAAGGGCTTCACTCAATCTACTTCAGTTCTTATTCTGAGGCCCTATCCATATGGAAACATAATGGAAGGGAAACAATCTTTTTGCATATGTACTAACATATGCAAGTGGGAGAGAGAGAGAGAGAGAGAGAGAGAGAGAGAGATTGTGAACACACCGTGCAGAGTCACAGTCAAGAATGAGTTAAGGATGCACAGTGAAATTGTGTGGAACAATTTGTGTTGTTCATTCAAGTAAAAATAGTGATCTAGTAATATGCAAAACAATCTTCAAACACAAGGATGACGACCTAGAAAGGGACTACGTCATCATGGTTTCCCTGAAGTAGCACATTCATTGTCTACGTGAAAACACAAGGGCGGCATTTTAAGATTTTCCCACTCTGGGACCCGTTTTCAAAAAAATACCATTTCAGTTTGTGTGGATAGAATACGATAATAAAAAAACCTATGCAGATTCTTACCATCCACATCTGATGGAGCTTCAGAGGATACGATAACAATAACAGGATAAACTGGCCAAATAGTGTGTGTGCAAGAGGAATCAAAGGTGCAAACTCTGCCAAAGGGAATAATGGAACAAAAGAAAAGAAAGAAGTAAATACGTATGTAAATAACAGATTTCGGGTTTTGAGTTAGAGTTTTAGTATCTAAATCTAGTGTAGACTACTGAACAAAAATCACCCGAACTTTTAGTTTGGCCACCACCTGAAACCTAGAACAGGTGTTGGTTGAATTAAATATTAGAACATTAGAACATTGATGAAATATGAGTTTGCTGTCAGACACTAACAGACAACTACTACCAGCGAAAAGCCACAGAGATAACACAAACCAGACATGTTTTAGTGTTTTTCCTGTTACAGCTCAGGTGCCTCGTGTCTGTGGTGTTGACCATTGGCTCAGCTGCTGTTCCCTACAGCAGAGCGTATTCACACACTTAATCTGATTGTCTTTAAGTTCCTGATAACAAGCTACAATTTTTTCCTGCCCTGCAACGTTTCTATCTGTTGGCTACAGTTTACTTGATGCCCCTGGAGGTCACATTACTTCACAGTGTATAATCTCAGCACTGATTAGTGTCTTTTAACCTGAGGTTTAATATATTTTAGTGACCGTGAAGTAGTTCTCTGGCTCTACAGACTCAGGACCTGTCCACACGGAAACAAGTGTAGGTGAATCTGCTAAGTCTCACCTTCAGGCCTCTCCACCGACTCTATTCTATGAGGTTTGACTCTATTCCATTTAAAATTACATCACAACATCATTTCTTTTCAGTGACGGGCATGACAATTATATTCTCATCCTGCATAACATGTGGATATCAAGTGTTTCTTTCAATGTCCATAAAGATACAGACCAAAAAATGACATCTACTCAATGGTCTCTACTTTGCTTTCACTTACTTTGTAGGAAATGACACAAGGGGCCACACTTTTTATATTAGCTGTAATCTGGTAACAGCAGCAGAGCCTGGTGCTCATGAGAGGCAGCAGATCGCTGTAGTCAAACTCATGTTGGCAAAGTCCAAAAAAAAGGTCAAAGGAATAATTGCTTAACCTTTTGTAACATTTTCTCAAAATATAACTGACAGAGAGAGAGAGAGAGGTCTCGGACAAAAGGAGAAAATAACCTTGCAGCAAACTAATCCCTAATGTTTCAGATCAAAGTATCGTAACCTACAAACAACCAGAGGCAGAGTATCCGTTCAGTCGTGATGCAACTATAGATGCTCTGATGTAATCAGTCAAGACCAGACTCCCCATGGAAAAGGGCCTCTGTGCCTTCAGTAAACTGGCCACAGATTCGGGAAGAAAGAGCTAACCATGTGTGTAAATGAGCCGAGGAATGGAGCAAGGCTTTCACTACAGTGTCGTACATCAACATGCCAGTGTCATTAAGCACAACCAAGCCCACAGAAACAGCCTATCTCAGCCCACCACAGCCTTGCTCCATGAAATTAGGGTGGAAATACTCGGCTCGCGTTAGTGATTCATTTAAACTGCTGTTATTTACATTTTAACCATTTGGCTCACAATCGCAGCGGTTCCAAAAAGCACGAGCGGACAAAGCTGCAGTACTTTGGTACTCGAGCTCATCTTTACAGTTTTAACAGATTTACAGAAAATATCCACTTTGGAAGGACTGGCTTAAACTAACTCCAAATCATTTTTAAAATAGTGGCACATTTTTATTTTTATGAATAAATAAGTACAGAGACATCCTCAAAGACAAAAAACAAAGAGGGACTCCATAGTCCCCCTATAACAGCTGACTTCCACATTTGACCCCTTCCTGATGCTGCACTGATTCTAATAGCCAAATTTCAGACCCATGACTTTGACATCCTTCTTATTGTCCCAATCTTCCCTTATTTAATGTGTTTTTGCTCCACAGGACCTGAGAGCACAACTAAGAAATAGAGGTGATGGGTTGGATATTGCAAGCACCAGTCCGCCAGCACAAATCTAAGCCACTGTTTGAGTTACAGCCCCGGGTAACTCAAAGCTGCTGCTGCTGGACAGTTCAAGGACCTTCAGAGTTCAGATGGGGGGTGGGGGCAGTGAGAGGAGGTGGTGTTTCAACTGAGCCTGGACAGACGACAGCAGGAGAAAGATTTAGAACAAGTACAGCGTCTGAGCAGAAGAGATGGGTCATGGAAGTGGGCTGGAACAAAGACCTTCTGAATATCTAATGAAAGTCCAAACAAGAATGAACACCCATGTTTTGGCTGCTTTAAGAGACGTTCTGCACAGGTAACTCAGGCATCGCCTCGCTCTGAGGACCACTGGACAAAAAGTGTGACCTCCTTTTTTCCAATAAACATTAAGTAGGTAATATTGTGGGAAAAAAGGACCCTCCTCTTCAATACATGAGCTTCACAAACAAAGCAGAGCATGACAAATGATTCGCTATTTAATTTATTATGCTGCCATGCAGGAGGATGTTTTGTTCCAGCTTGCTGCATACGTTTTCTCTCTTTTCCCCAGGCACCTCCCCCCAGAAGTGAAGCCACAGAGTTAATTACTGCTGCACACATACAAACACATCAAATAGGATTAGGTATTTGTCACAGTAAATCACCTCAGATAGAGTCAGTATTAAAACAAACCACTGGTACTTCTACAACGTTAACACCCAGAAAGAGAGGCTGTATGTGAGAGTTTTGTTTTCTGCAAGGTGACTTTAATTTTATCTTAAAACAAGAGGGGGACTATAGAACTTAAGTATGTGAGAACACTTGTGAATTTGAGTGTGTGAAGGAGTGGTGTGTGTTGTAAAGTGCATCACAGGAGCATAGCAGGCAGCCGGTGAATGTTGTTAAAAAGTCAATTTTTGGTTTACAGCCACTGGAAGAGGCTGGGGACCATCAGGGTGGCAGAGTACAGTGAGCACATTAATAACCTGCAGCTCTCTGTCTCTCTCTCACTTACTCTTTCTCTTTTTATCTTTTCTTCTTACTTTTTGAACTTTCTGTTCAAACTGTTCAGTTCACATGTTCAACAAGACACAGCTACAATAGCAGACATTTATGCATATCATTATGTTATCAGTTTAAGTAGGGATGGACAATATTATTGGCCAATATTGGCTTTAAAATTCATTATTGGATATAGGCAAACACCAATATCAGACTGCCACCTCACTGACTTATATGCTAGTACCCTCACCAACCTATTTTTTTTTTACGTTTGTTCATTTGTACAATGAAGAAAAAATACATCTGCTGCAACATGAACATGTAAAATACGATTGTTAATTTCTCAACAGAAGAGATTAAATGACCTCTGTAGGTGGGCACAGGGAAAAACCTATAAATCATTATTGCCATTGGCCCAAGCACTCCCACTATATCGGCATGTACAGGCCTTGCGTACTTGAATAGTCTATGGTTGCACCTCTGAAACAGAGCTAAAATGCTCATTTATGTGCAGATTGTTTACATCGGAAAATGCAGTAAAAAAATTCAAATGTAGATTCAGATTAAAATGTTCCGTAGCTCATAGCACATGTGAACATGTATGTGTGCGTCACTGTGCCAGTTATGCCTAGAGGCCATAACTGGGGGCTTTGTACTGCTTTGCTGAGAAACAAGAAAAGACAGATAGGATAATGGGGTGTTAAGATCCAAACTTCTTAAAAAAGATAATCCCAGTGATCCAGTCTTGGTTAGGGTTAGAATCAAAAATCAGCCCTACAGGATTCATCTTCACAGGAGCATACATGTGATCAGTAAATTCCAAAGGAATCTGGATATTAGATTTATAAACACATTCTTGTCTTTACATGGAAACTTTGGCTTGATGTTGACACAGATGAGAAGTTCAGCAGGTGGTGACGATCAAAGATGCCATTTCAACATCGGAGGCGAGGAATCATAAGTATAGTTTTTTTTTTTTTTTTTAAATCTGATACAAAGGCACATACATGTTACATACATGTATTTATACAAAGCTTCCCTCAAAAAAGGAAAAACACAGCTTGAAAATGTATTACTGTGGTATGTGTGTGAATAAATTTAACATTTCACCCGAATTTAAAGGAATAACACAATTCTTTTTAATATGTCAATATCCCTCCTTTGTTGTCATGGTGGTGATTACAGTGAAAACACACTAATAGAATATCAGCCACAGGTATTTGACTGGGCTTCAGTGCTTTGTGATATGATAATGCAAAGGGATACAATTCCTTATTTTCATCACACTCCTGAGCTCCATCCTGCACCTGCATTCATCATGTTTCTCTGCTCTTTCATTGTGGTGTTTAATTTAATTTGCCACTTGTCACACAAACATGCATGCAAGGTGTCCTGCACCAGATCGTCAAAAGGAATCTTTCTTTGTTTCGCCTCTGCGGTTTCCTATACCTGTGTGTGCTGTTAGTATAATGTCGCCCTGAGCTCTCCGTTTCTGCTGTGTTTATCCGACTCAGCGGAGCACAAATCCTGAGATAGGATTTGGGCAGCGTCAGAGGTTTTGACATTCTTATCATCTTGACTGTTGCCAGGGCAGCGAGAGCATGGCTAGGGGTTTGCCAGACATCAAGCTCCTCCACTCCTCTGCAGGTCATTTATTACAGTAGCCTCCATCTGATATGCAGTAAGCAAGAGGACAGCCAGCACCAAGGCTCATCCATCCCCACATCAGCAGGCATATCCATGATTTCCTTTATGATAATTCAAACAACTGGTTGTGTTTGAGGCAGTAATAGGATCATTCACACAACATACAGTCTATACTAACTGATCACATAAGATGCAAGTACTGGTTGTTGTGTTTTATTTCATTTGGGTTGCTGTAAGAACATGGTGGTGCAACTATTGACCATGATTGAAAATGAACACACTATCCAAAGCTTCAAAAATATAATGATTTTTATTAAAGTATCTACACATTTCTACTAACATACTTATGGAGAGTATATCACACACAATTTTGTGCTTGCACCCCTAACATTTTTCCGTCAGGAGCACCAGTTCTAGTAACAAAAATGTTTTTGTCTTGAGCTATGTAAAATCTTTTAATTTTTGATTAGTTTTTTTGTAGTGTCACTGCTGTTTGGTCTCATTACTAGGGTTACAAAGATATTCATGCTCAAGTTACCTCACACAAGTAATGTTTGCAGGAGTTTCAACATGTAGAAAGTTATTTCTGAGAACATATATACAGCTGTGCCTGTGCTAGTTAAAAACACTTGTATCTGCTGATACAGTGATTCTATAAATAATTCATTGGTCATTTACAAAACACTCTTCTTGTTAATGTGTCATGATTCAGAGGCCTGTGACTCACTATCAGATGAAGTTTTACATGCTGTCTCTGATGGCTGAATGTGATTTGTTTTGATCCTTTGCTGTCTCTGTAGGTGACAGATAACGGGTGTCAGCAAGCCTGACTACATCTCCACCACAGACAGATTACCTGCCACAGCTCACTATAAAGCACCGCTGCCGCCCGCAGGAGGAAAATAAAACCATGTGCAAATGTGAAGCTGAATGAAATACAAAAACTGAACTTATGTACACATGTAAATGGCAGTTGACTTGAGAATGATCAAAAGAAAGCCAGATGTTGTCCTAAATATCCAATCTACAGTGCTCTGCAGAGTGTTCTGTGTGATCACTGACCTGCTTGGACAGAAATGGGCTTCTCCAGCAGGAAAACTGTCTGTTTCCAATGTGTCTTTGTGACTTGGGGACCTGTGGAGAACATCACCTGGTGCGATAATAATATAAAAAGGAAGAAAAACAAGAGTAAGATGGTCAGCAAAAACAACTTCTGGGTGATTAGGGGCATACAGCTTGTTTATAATCAGTTTAAACTATTAAAAACCATGTTGTCCATACAAAACAGTAAAGGTAAGGGTACAGTCCACTGTTACAAAATGATGTGTTATATATACATATACAGTATATCCCACTTATCTTCAGTGTATTTATGTTACATTGTTACAGCCGTAGCTCCCAGCAGAGCTGGTAATTTTCTGGACCATTCATAGCATGCACTGTGAATCTCAGGTACAATAGGAAGTGCAATCAAAAGGTGTCTGTGTTGCTCATAGAGCCTGGCATCGGCTTTTCCAACTGGCTGGCTCTGCTGGCTAAGTGCTTATATCAGCAGTTGACTAGGACGCCTGTCGATTGCCAGAGAACGCCTCAGGGAGGAGGAACATGGTAAAATGTGAACATAATTGAGTTTCCGTTAAATGGTTTGGCTGTTGCTGCCACTGCTTACCTTGTTGCTGCAGCCTTTGTCAAAGAAAATGTCAAAGTAGCCGACAACTGCCTGAAATGAAATATGAGAGGTGTGTTAGAATGTGACAGTACAATAAACCCCTGGATTTGTTTGACTACACTGCAACTCTGACATGCAGAGTTGAGAGAGAAGCGGGAGGCGGAACAAGTCGCAGGGTTTTAATGAGCAAAATAAACTCAATGAGCTGCTGTGATCAGGAATACAGTAGAAAACATTATTCTGCTGTTTCGCTGAGATGTTACCTTTTTACTAGCCATGCTCAGAATGCTCATTGGGTTTCATATAAGCCCTGAGCTCCACTTCATTCAAACCAACTCCCTCTCAAAACCAACTTGGTGTCTCATTTAGGCTGAGTCAACAACACGTCACATGTGCTCGCTCCCACCTCATCTGGGAAACTTGTCACCGGACAAAAGAAATAAATTATGAGGCAGCCGCCTACAACATGGAGGCAATTTAGCTGACAATCATAAAAGAAATACAGCCTGCACATGAAATTAGCAAAGGTGGCTTTTGGTGACTGTGTTGTATGTTGCTGACTGTGTTGTGTGTTGGTGACTGTGTTGTGTGTTGTGTGTTGCTGACGGTGTATTGTGTTGGTGACGGTGTAGTGTGTAGTGTGTTGGTGACTGTGTAGTGTGTTGGTGACTGTGTAGTGTGTTGGTGACTGTGTTGTGTGTTGGTGACTGTGTTGTGTGTTAGTGACTGTGTTGTCTAGAGAGACTAGACCTATTTCTAATTTCAAACCTACATCTACTGAAATGGTTTTCAATTGAAAATGGATTTTGAATTGAATCGTGAGATTATGAAAGATTCACACCTCTGATGTATGCAAAAAATAAATAGTAGTCCTCTGGTTTCCACTGCAAAGTCAATTGGGAAATACTAATATACTGAATGAGCTCTGGAGGGTGTCTCCAGTGGTTGCAAAAAAAACAACTCAGATAGGAAAATTAGCCTACTCACTCAATTAATAACAAACATTTTCCGGAGATCTGCCTTATTTGTTAGTTTCAAGTCCTCTTCAAGAGAACATGGTGTCAATTTTGTTACAACCAAAACCAAAAATGAAAAAAAGAAAGCATTTTTTAAGTGTCAGCAATGAGATAGAACAACTTCCTTCCCTTCAGAGTAAAAGCCTCCATGTAAAATGTTGTCCTCCTGTCTGCTGGTAAGGAAAGCCATGGACACGAGTGAAAACCAATTCACATATCTAAAACAAACAGAAAGTCAAGGAAAGTCTGAGAGCCTGTAGGTGACCGTTGTCAGATATGTGAGGTAACCCACAACCCCCCCCCAGGGCTTGCTTTCCTCCAATCCAATGCCCACCCCCACTAGAGGAAAAGAGGCACTCTATCAATCTCAGGAGCGCACTTGTAGTGGCAATGATGCAGAACTAATAGCTTTTAATCCTGACACAGCTGACAACTTGGAGGCCAGCTCTCCAAGACAAAGAAGAGTACAATCAATGGAAGACGGGGAAAGAGGAAAATAGAGGAATAGATGAGAGGAGGGGAAGAAAAAAAAGAGGTAAGAACATGAAAACACACAGAAAAGGTTGAAAGACATGGAAGGTTAGTGGGTCAAACCGGGGAGGAAGCGATACATTTTTTTCTTTCTTATTTGTATGTGCAGAGCTCTGTACTATTTATTTACATCTTGAGAGAGACTTTTTTCTTCTAAAGATAATGAGCACTGCACACACTTACACACGTGCAGGCTTGGTAATCATTACAGCGTCAGAAGTTGTGTTCAACACACTCCCTTAACAGGGGCTTCAATCAGACTTCATTGACTCAGACAGGCAGGGGCGGAATCGCTCACTCACAGCTAAACCACAAGAAAAGAACCCAAAGAGGATAAAAGAGCATGTCACCCCAATGCAATTATGGCTTTTAATGAACGTTACAGAGACACTCAGTGCCGAGGTAATTAGGAAATTAGTTGTAATTACTCGTCAGGAAGAGAGGATTCACCTCTCGCAGCTATAGAGGCAGAGATCATCCTCGTAGAGTGCCACTGAAGACAACAAGCAAGATTGATTGTCACTTTGAGTTCTGCATTTGCCACTTTCACACTATAGTGAGATGGAACAATTAAAATTCAGGCCACTGGAAAAAAAAATAAATAAAAAACAAAAAACTGTCCCATTAAAATCACACTTGAAAAAAAAGAAAGAAAAAGTAATGAAACTTATACATAAAACACAAAAGATGTGAAAGTTTTTAGCAATAAAGAACTTGATGATGAATAAAAAATGGTAGAGCATGATCCGTACTGCAACTCCACAAGGAGACTAAAACTATTTTTTATTAGGATGATTATTTCGAAAATTTTACCCAATTAAAGGGTATGTTGTCGATTTACACATATAGCAGACATATATAATATAGCTTTGGTAAAGTTATGGTCTCAATGCATCGTGGCCCTCAACAATATGCATATCTTTAGCTGCTATATGTTCTACTTCCTTTCCCACTTTTTACTTGCTAACTTGGTCTGTGGTTTACTGTTAAGCAGGTGTACACTCCAACCTCTGATTACAAAGGCCTATGAGAAAAATGTTCTTATTTTAATGGTAATATGAGAAATAGTGAGTGATGCAATCTTGAGTGTAATATCAGCCCCACTTATAAAATAAGGATAAACCTTAAAATTTTAAATCTTAATAATAAATCTTAAAAAAGAGAGATTAGTGCCTCTGTATCCCATCAGCTGGAGGACAAAGTGAAAGACTAGGAAAATAAATGGAAACTTAAATAACAGACACATATATACACACACCAAAAAAGGACATAAGAATGAGAGCTTTTAATTTTCATCAGCGTTTAGCCTTGGGCCTCAACTCTGTCTGCGATAAGTGATGACAGTGGGCTTCTTGACGGCCCATGGAGGAGGCTCCGCAACACTGCAGCTCTCTGGCCCCCATTCTCCAGGAAGAGCAGTGGGAAAATTAATAATTATCATCATGGATAACACCAACAGGGAGCAATTCATCATCGCTTCCCTTTCGCCTGGCTGTGTGTCAGCAAGCCGCGTGTCCGGGCCAGATACTATTATACGACTGGGGGGGTGGGGGGAATGGGAGGGGCAGTGAGGGGGAGAAAGGGTGTGGGTGGGAGGGAAGAGTGTCTAATGCACTTTTGATGGGGTTTATCCAGGCGTAGACACTTCAAGCACGACCACATCACTGGCGGGTTGGTGTGAATGCCCCTCTTCTTCCACCTCCTGCGTCCCTCCTCCCTGCCTATTCACCCGACCGCTACTTCTCTGATGAGGTGGAGCATGCATCAGCCTCAGCTGCAACACACCTCCCATCAGTGTTCCTCATTCATTCATAACATAAGCCTCTCAGACAAACAACTGTACTGAAACAGTCGGAGACGGTCCAGAGGTCCAGAACCAAGCTGTGCAAAAGTAACTGTTATTAGCAGCATCACCGATCTTTGTTCAGGAAATTGAATGGAATCGAATAGAAAAAATGGACTTTAAGGGATATTTCAGGTGTGGTTGTATGAGGTATTGACACACCGTCAGCATCAAATTTGCTAGCATGCTGCAACGCACACCACCGTCACTGAGACCCAGCTTGGGCCATGAACCCTCGCCCTCACTGTAAACATGGCTGCCAGCAAAAAGATTAAACTGAAGTTTGTAAACTGCTCAATCTCCTGCACTAAAACCATCTAATACTAACAAGCTGAAGGGATAGAGGCAGACACAGTTCATTCAATAAATTGATTTCCAACCTGTAACTGTATAATGGGACGAGGGCAGTGGTCCAATTAAACAACTTCGTCAAGCACAATCGGAGCTCAGCTTAAATGTGCATGGACATGTACTGAGTGGGAATGTGTATCCATTTCTCAGGCTAATGTTCAGCAACAGCTGCAGACTGAGCAAAGACAGTGCTGACATGGCTATTAGAAAAGGGCCTTGATTCATGGAGGCTGCCATCTTCTGCCACAATGTTTCTACAGCAACTTAAACCAGCCAGAATGTGTTTTTTAGGTTTTCAAACAGAAGCTTTCTATGAAAATGAAAAACAGCTCAACCCACATAAACTAGATGCATAAACCAAAAGGAAGAGCGAGTGGGAGGGAAATGGTGGAGAAGGAAAATTTAAAATGGAGAGAACTTTATGGTATGTGAAGGTTACCATTTTTCTTCGATTTTTGTCGGAAGGGGAGGTGAGAGGTGCTAACAAATCCATGACAGTTGAACAGACTACAGCAAATATAAGTATGCATATGTACTGTCTAAAATCTGTGAACACATTTGATGTGTAAAATCAGTGCACTTCCCCTATCACTTCTTTGTTAACAGTAAACTGGAAATAGCCTGACAAACAAAAATCACAGCTGTACTGATACACTGTAGAAAGTGGAATTGTCCCTCAACAACTGGCTTCTTAACATGCTCAAAATCATCCTTGAAGTTGACGAGTGTCTACCCTGACAGTTCAGAAGGCCACTCTCACCTCCAGCCCCCAGTATAATTTAAATTTGATGGAAAGTAGGGTAGAGATGGATTGCAGAGACATTTTCCTCTGCAGCGCTACAGTAGCAATGTCAGCAGCAGTGAGACAGAGCTGTTAAAATTAATTACAGACAGAAACTTATTCTCTCCTGTCATCAGCATACATCATTTCCAACCTTAAGAAGTGGCTGAGGCATATTTGTAACCTCTTTTACAGTTCAGGTAAATGGGTCATAGAACTGTGAGGAATAAAAAGGCAAGGATGTGGATGCCATGATAGAGGTTCTGATCCAAGTTTGAAAGAAATTTTCAACATATGCTGATCTGTGTCTTCACACAATCTGTGGCATGATCTTTGCTTTGTCAACTCTGAGACCACAAGAGTGCCCTCACTAATCATGTATAGTAATTTTAATTTACCACAGGTGGACTCCAGTCAAGGTACAGAACGATCTCAAAGATGATGAAGAGAACTGGGAGAGACAAAGTGTCTGAATACATATTTCAAAGTGATGTGAGTCTTCATGCACTTTGTCATTCTGAATGTACAGTATATATCCTACAGTATTCTGCATGTGACTTCACAGTTTGCAGAGGCAGACATGACATATACAAGGCACAGCGCATGCGAAATGTAAAAGGGAGGCAAAGGGGAGGAGGGATAAAATAAAGCAAGAGGATTTGTCTTGTGCGTGAACGGCACAGACGCAGGGGTTGTGCTGTTCATTTAATGCAAGGTTAGGCAAGCTGAGCTGATGAATGGACTGTCGACAAGAGAACAAAAGCAGGCGCTCTATCACTGGACTAGAGAAGCAGCAGCTCTTTGCCACCAATCCCCAAGCACTGGTCCAGTAGCAGTTTACCCTTCACACATGTTAATCTTAACTACTACTGAGGAGCTGCCTGCAGCCAATGCTGACTTCAGATTAGTATCTTAATAGTAACTTCAACCTACTCCTGCATGTAAACAACCCATCTCAAAATCCCAAAAGAAACAGGGAGGATGTGTACAAATTATACTTTACACACAAAAAAGCAGACCTGAAGATTTAAAGATAAATCCAGCATGAGATACAGACATACACATATGTGCTTTTGCATAAATATGAAGTCGATCAAAGGCGTAAAACAGCAAGAAAGTAGTTATATTCATACAAAGCAAAACACACACACACACACACAAACACAAACACACAACTGGACTCACACCCTTGGAATAGAAAACTGGGAGCTGGTTGCTTTCAATTACAGAGCAGAGAAGACAGGAAAAATGAGAGGATGTTTACAAATCCCATTAAATGAATCCACCGGCCTTACCCAGGGAGCACAGGCCAGATAATAACCACCTATTGATTATCCATTAAACCAATACACCAGACAGTGCAGTAACACTGCAGCAACGCACAGAGCCACCACAAAGGCCCCTTTTACAGATCACATCACTTCTCGAAGAGCAGTGAGTTAGTGCTTACAGTTGTATGGCTGTTCTAGCATTGGCAGCTCGCTGCTGGTAGAGAGAAATGCAGCAGACTTGCTAGAGAGGGGAAGGGTTGGAGCGATTTTGACTGTGGCTCTCAGCACCTCACCAAATAAACTCATAAACCATGCATCATGCTTTAGGGCCTTTAGTTGAGCCTTAGTGAGGACACACACTTCAGTTCTGTGCTGAGAAATACTGTGTTGACCTACACACCAGCAGTCAAAGGTACAAACCAGATTTCAGATGAGTCATGATAGGTCTTAGCACAGCACAGCACAGCACTTATTTTTAACAGTACGTTTAACTGATTGAGATTTCTCTAGTCTTATTCTGGACAAGGAGACAATGATATGGAAAATGTTTCTGAAAGTCATAAACATACAGTGTAGTGAAATACTTTTAAGGGTACAGTGGGTAGAAATTTGTGACATCTAATGGGCGAGACTGCAATTTGTACCAAATGGAGGACTTGTCTTTTCACCCCTCCCCTTCCAAAGTGCATCAGTGAACAACAGTTGCCTTTGCATACCAGAAAGAACATTAATCTACAACATCTTCATTTATGTAATAAGCTTTTGCTTTGAAATGCAAAACACATGCTCTGGCCAGTTTGTGTGTTCATGCTGCTGCACGTACACAAACAAAGCTTCTTCTAACCAAAATAAATTATACACATATATTAATCTATTTATGGATAGTATATTCAATTTTGGCAAACAAACACTCCTGAATGTTTTAATATTTTGATGTGCACATTAATTGTTAACTATTGGAGAGCACATGTTTCTTAAAGGGTGGTGCTGTTATGTTGTTATGGCTATTAATTTAGTGCTTACACTGCTTTAGTGTGAAAGGTTAGTTGTTACAGGTTAGGCACGTGTGTTTTAGTGTGTGAGAGAACGACAGGGCAAACAGGCAGTGAACATTCACCATGTTTGACATGTAATTCAAAGTCACATTATCCCCAATGCTCTGGTTCGATTTGAGACTATTAATAAATACCTAAGAGACATTTTCTCAAATACAGAAACATAATCCGTCAACATGACCTGACTGATGTCTTTGCTGTTTGTTCTTTCTTGTTTTCTTGGCACTATGTCTGATGACTGATGATAACAGTGGATGTTTAGACTTTAGTATTAGATCAGTTTTGCTTTGGCCTTAAATACACTTACACTAAATATTGATACTTGAAATTTTGCAACATACATAATAACATAATAATCCAAAATTGTATTCATGCAGTAAAGAGTTAGTGTCACAAAGGTATGAAATACTCAAAAGGTACAAATACTTTTAAAATAATTGTATTTTTAATGTCATTAATGCTTAAACTTAATCAAAATGTTTGGTTTTCTTGTGTGTGTGTGTGTGTGTTTTACTTACAGTGCAATCTGTAGTGTTTGTTATCCTCAAGCAGAAATCAGATGCAAACTCCAGCTCAGAAAGGGAAACTCTGTTACAGTCAATTGTCTGTTGAGATACAAACACACACAAATCATAGGATCTACAACTTAAATGAACTCTGATTAAACACAAAATGACAAGCAATAAACTGTGGCGTGTTATCATTACTGACCAATGTATACAACATCCGCTTAGAATATACAAATCCTCAATAGAAAAAGAAAATTGTGTTGTAAAATATATGCAATAAGGATGAACTTTGCTAAATTATGTTGCTTTTGAAAAGTAAGCTTCCCAGTTTGCTATAAAAAGTAAAACATAAATCACATCTCCTTTGTGATTATAATAATAATAATAATTCATTTTACTTATAAAGCACTTTGAGATTAAATTTTTTTTAAAATCTCAAATTGCTAAAGAAGCAGAATGAGGACACTAATGCATTTCACTTTAAATAATTGACAATTCTTTGAACTATTACAGAACTGAATTATTATGATTTGTTGAACTGTGAATTCCTTTTCATATAAATGCATGTATTATGAACACAGACCCTTTCATAGACCCTACGGCAGTGCCAAACAAAACTTATGTGATAGCCACTGGCTCAGTAAGAAACAAAATAACCAAAGAAATTACCAAAATGAATTCTAGTAAAACCTACAAAATACTTATGTCGTGGCCAAGTGTTACTAAGGCGTGGGAAAGAGATACTTATGTTGTGGCCAAGTGTTACTAAGGCATGGGAAAGAGATACTTATGTCGTGGCCAAGTGTTACTAAGGCGTGGGAAAGAGATACTTATGTCGTGGCCAAGTGTTACTAAGGCGTGGGAACGAGATACTTATGTCGAGGCCACGTGTTACTAAGGTGTGGTAACAACTTAGTTATCTTGTTGCCAAGTGTTACTAAGGCATGGGAACGAGATACTTATGTCGTGGCCATGCGTTACTAAGGTGTGGGAATGAGTTACTTATGTCGTGGCCAAGTGTTATTAAGGTTCGGGAACGTGATCCTTATGACGTGACCAAGTGTTACTAAGGTGTGGAAATTAGTTACTTATGTTGTGGCCAAGTGTTATTAAGGTTTGGGAACTTGATACTTATGTCGTGGCCAAGTGTTACTAAGACGTGGGAAAGAGTTACTTATTTTGTTGCCAAGTGTTACTAAGGTGTGGGAACGAGATACTAATGTCGTGGCCACGCGTTACTAAGGCGTGGGAACAAGTTACTTATTTTGTTGGCAAGTGTTACTAAGGCATGGGAACGAGATAGTTATGTCATGACCACGCGTTACTAAGGTGTGGGAACGAGTTATTTGAGGTTGAAACTCGGATTGAAATTTCAGATGTGGCTGGATGGTTGTCTGTTTTCGAGTGATGTTGAACGAAGTTTAAGAAGAATAAAGGTAATTGTACATTTTTATTCAAGTATGAAGCGAGTATGAAGTGCTTAAGCTGCAGCTTTTTCCATTCAAAACACATTAAAAAGCTGAGCATATCTTATAGTAATCATTGTGGGTGTGGGACACAAATCTGGTATTATACTATATATATATATATATATATATATATTTGAGCTTGCGATGGAATCATTTGAGTCTGTTGACAAAGATGACCTGATGGATGTGCTGGATGCACATAACTGCCACTCCCTTGCCTCTGAAGACACAATCACTGGACTAGTGTCACAGATAGGACACAAAACCCTAATCCAGATTCCACTGTATGTTACTGAATGCTGGAGGGCCATTTTGAAAACTTTGACAAATTTGTATCCACAGAGGCTTGTTGAGATAATGGAGGAACGTGTACCAACACCAATCATATTAAGGGTCTTCTGAAATTCCCAGAAGAGATGACTGCACTTCAGAACACTGTGGCAAGACATTTGAAGAGGTACATAAGGGAATTAGACAACACCATGTTAAAATCTTTCCTCCGCTTCTGCAGAGGGGCAGATGTCTGTTTGGACCCCCATCACAGTTCAGTTCATAGAGACCTTAGGCACATACATGTGGATAGTACTTGATGTTACCTAATTACCAAAACTCCCAAGATCTACGTAATGATTATGATTGTGTGCTAAGAAGCTCCAATTGGGTTATGGAATATCTAAATCATTGAAGCAAACTTGGGCAGATTCTGTTGTACACACAGAATTGTTATTGTTGATTGTTGGCTATGATTTTGCCTGATATCCAGTATCAGAAATTGTGTTATTGTTATTGTGTTATCTGCCACTTTTGAGGGAACCACAACAGTTGCCTCCTTTGTTTGTAATATTACTGTTTTGAGTTCACGTTCTGACTCTAAAAGTTAATTTAGAGAGTACAATTTAGTTCTGGGTTAGGGCTTAACCTGACATCAAGTCTTATTTCAGAAAATACAGAACTTTATTAACTAGACTTACATTTTCAGTGTTACCTCATATTCTGACAAAGCGGTTTATGCGGTTTTATAGCAGCTGCTCCTCCATAAATGATTTAGGAAATATGTTTATCCCGTTCCCATGCCTTAGTAACGTGTGGCTATGACATAAGTAACTTGTTGCCGATTCAACCTACTGAATCAGCCTTAAAGCTGTTGGCAGGGTTCCTGTCAAATTCACAATGACCGATGGTACCAAACACACCAAGCTTAATATTATGCAGCTGAGTTCTGTGATAAGAAGCTGAAATCTCATCCAGAAGGAAAACTTGTTTAGGAGCCTTGATGATGCTACTGGAGCTGAAACAATTATTCGCTTAATCGATTATTAAAAAATTACTAAATGAATCGTCAACTATTTTGATAATCAATTAATCGGTTTGAAGCTTTGAAGATTTCTGATTGTTTCAGCCTCTTAAATGTGAATATCTTGTGGTTTCTTTGCTCCATACAACAAATAAATCATTAAAAACTGAATGAGTTTTGGTTTGTGAACAAAACAAGACATTCAAGAACATCGTCATTTCCAGGTTTGACAAACACTGATCATAATTATTTAACGTTTTCTGACATTTTATGGACCAAACAAATCGTGAAATTAATCAACAGATTAATCGATTGTGAAAATAATCATTAGTTGCAGCTCTAGATGTTACAGAGCTGCCTGAAATGGTAAAAAAAAGTGCCTCAGACAACTGTCGCAGAATCCCTGAAAAGATGTCTCAGAATTCGAGATCAAATTCAAAAATTGTGACAGTAACTGCAAAAAGTTTCCATACCCCCTAAAAGCAAAATTAATTTTCTAAAGTGTATAATTATAACTCTTAACAAGGCAGGTTTAAAGCTGCCTTAATCGGTTGCATTGCTCATGTTCAACATCTGTTCAAGCCTATCTGTTTTCACTAAGAATAAAAGCTCATCTGTTATGCAGGAAAGTATAATTCCATGAAGGGGTTCTCAATTTTACGGAATAGCAGCTAGCCTTAATGGAATGTTATTGGATCGTATCAGCGGGAGGCAATAGATTAGAGTCCATGTAATTCGGGCAGAGGGGCTGTCTATTTGTCACTGGAGGGGAGAAACTATCGATTAGAAGATTCAAATTCCATTATGTCAAATTCTCCCCTCATTCATCACATCCACAGATGGGTGGAGGACATGCTACTTAGCAAACACATGATAGAATGGGAAACAAGAGAGGAGAGTGTTCTTATACACAAAGATTCACAGCAGGTATGTTTTTAGATGTGAGACTGTGTATGTGTGTGGGTATCTTTGTGAGCACCAAAAAAACTTGTATACCTGAGAAGTGAGAATATTTTAGGAAAGTCAGGACATTTTGGTTGGTCCTTACACCTCTAAAAAAGACTTGTTCAGGGCTAAGACCTGGTGTTAGGGTTAGAATTAGGTTTAGGTTAGGGTTAGACACTTAGTTGTGATGGTTAAGGTCAGGGTAAGGGGCTAGGGAATGCATTATATCAATGAATGTCATACAAATGTGTGTGTGTGTGTGTGTTTGCTTTATCTTTGGGCAATGTGTGACTGCTCTATCCGCAGGAGGCTGGGAGTAATGAAGTTTCCTTAAGAGGAACTTAAACAAGGATTAGATAGATCAATCACCCAGTGCGTGCATGCATGCGTGCATTCACACACAGACACAAACCCTCAGGCCTATCTCTCTCTCGACAACTCATTCTCTTCCTTTCTGTGCATTAGCAGTAAACTAAATTTTTTGAGGTGGGCAAAAAGGATTTGGCATAGTGGTTTTCCAATCTGCTGGATATATATATATAAATTGATAAAGACATCTATATCATATGTCAAACATACACATAAAATATTATCAGTTCTCAACAAAACCAGGCAAAATTCACTCAACCTGAGCCTTTTTTTCTGTTTGAAGAAAACACATTTGAAAAAACAGTTTTACCTCAAATTATAATAACGTACAAAGTAATGTCAAATAACAGAGTCATGTCTCCATTTTGCATTTTTCAGAAACACCAAACAATATATTGGCCAATGCAATGTTAAATTACAACATGACTTTAAAGTAATAACACTTGAGGTTGATTGTTAAATTAACATATATGCACGTTTACCTGAATGACTGCTGGTTCAGAGATGAGGGTTTCTGCTTTCACCACTTCTACCACAGCCTCGGGCACCACAGCCTTTTTCATACATGCCATGTTGAAGCCATATACATCATCCCAGAATGCAATGTGGTCTTGGTGCTTCTGTGCATCACCCACTGCTGCCAGACTTATATTACACACGTCTGGATAAACTGTGGAGAAACCAGGGGAGCAGGGAGTCAAAATTTAAACTTCCACACATCAAGTAAAACCAAAAATTTGCTTATAATGCACTGATCCTACATGTTGCTCAAAGTTGAATGTAAGCAGAATTAAAACAACCAAACATGTGTTTCTTTTGATACATTTACATCATTGTACCACAAAATGCAAGAGTCAGTGTGATAAACTATGTAAAGCTGCCACCTTTGTGTGATACTGCAAAGGAATTCATTTTTGCAAAAACTAAGTAGCATTAATCAAAGAAACATGCTTAATGTTCACTCATTTTAAAGGGTTATAACCATTCAACAAATTTAATCAAAAGGCATTGTGGGTGTGGAGCTTCACATCAATTTCCAGATGCTGCTGTAATGACTGTATCCATCACATGCACAAAACGATAGCCTTATGATCACGTTGTCCTACTTTGATACTTCACAATTTGAACATCATATGGCAACAACTGTGAATACCTGGACACGTCACCACTGATTCCCGGGGTGGCTGCTTGTCTTATCGTAACTATCGGTTCATAAAGTTACTGATAAATGTGATGAATACATAGATTAGAGTGAAAGAATCTTGAGTTATAAAACTACTTTTAACACGTTGTTATTGTTCCTAATAATATGATCATGAGTCTGCAGGTTTTCTGGCCTGACTTTATTTTAATATTTTATGATTATTATGTTAACCATAAATTGTAATTATAACGATAAATTAGCTTTATTTGTAAACTACCTATACAAAAACAGTTATTGATTATTAGCATAAAGTATATCAGTGAATGGATAATCAAGCAAAAAGCATCCAAGAAAACAACATAATTCCTGTATAAAATAATAGACACTGTCAATTGAATGAACCATTAAATTGATCATTTTAACCTGTAATGATATCATTATGCTTTTCAGTTTACTGTATTCACTAACGTTGGTTGGTTTTGACATTAATTTACAAATGCATGGTTTAAAGCCCGAAGAAAATGTGCAATCGGTCATTATGAAATCCGCTTGCGCACGTCAATAGCGTACTCCCATCATGCCTTTCGCTGTTCATGGAAGCGCTGAGCAAATCAAGAGTGCGGCCGGCTCATTCACATAGCCGAGAGGCATTATGGGAGTAACACTACTGCGCATGCTCTATGGGCTGCACAACCCGGAAATAAACCAAGAAGTCAGAAATGGCATATGTGCTGGGTGAGCAACTCCATAGGAATGAATGGGCCAAAGGGGCGGTGCTTCATCCAGTTCTTATCATACATCTGTGGTGTGTGCATATCTGTGTCCGTGTGGCTGCATGAGTGACAGTTTAAGAGGAGCCAAATGTATCAAAGAACTATTTACTTTTAACCATATTAAATATTAATCATTAGAAAAAATAAATATTGTGGTGATCAGAGTAAATATTAGGGATGTCCCAATACAACTATTTATTATTAACCAATGGGTCACATACATTTTACCTTCATCATAACAATTTTATATCATAAGATTTTTTGCCATGTTAATTTCATACAGTCTATGGTTAATTTCATCAGGAGGAAAGTACCAAGTGCTAATGGGGGTGTTTTCAGAGCACCCGTGTTTCACAGGTAACAGCGTGTCTTCAGAGAACACCCCCCTTGTTTTCACTATTTTGGATTAGCCCAACCCACACAGGGTGAGTGAGTCGTCCCGCATGTAAACCCGGAGCCCGGCCCTGCAGACATACTTAGCTCCGTGTGTGGAGCTTCAGGACACATTTAAAACACAGAAAGCTCTTGGCATGGCTGCTTTTTGGGGTATTATTAACAAACGGGGGCTGTTGAAAGTCGACAGGTGGCACTGGTTTATGAATAATATAATGTTTTAGCAGCTTGCCTCAGGATGAGTTAGCGTGGTGCAAACGGCTAACTCGCACTCACTGTATGGCTTTGTGACCTCTGGTTTCAGAGGTTAAAGAAAAATATTGAACCTCTGAAATAGCAGTAGCACATACACTCTGTTGTTGTGATCATGAGGGCTCTATATGCATCCAACATGCAGCGCCAACGTGATCCCAGTGGGCTCTGCTGGGTAGAAGTGCTGGAGTGTGCTTGTATTGGAGAGCTTATATCGGAGATTTTAGAGGCAGTACGATGTAATCCGATACTCGTTTTTGGCTGATATTGGATCGACATCCGATATCAATATCGGATCGGAACATCCCTAGTAAATATTGTAGTGGTGGCTATATATCACAGTTATGGGTGCTCAGAAGTGTAAAAATATAATGAAACTTTAGGTCAGAGCAATGAGCTAAGGAGGTTTCTAAGACCTTGTTTAGACTGCAGCCAAACAGCCTCTCAATAGCATATTGAGAACTAGCTTGATTTTTTGGCAGTCTCGACAGCTAAGCTGATTTAAACCACATACTAAGGTGGTTTTGAATGTGATTCTGATCGGATTTTTACAGATTTGGGCCACACAGTGGGTGTAGTGGTTAGCACTGTTGCCTTTGCAGCAAGAAGACCCAGGTTTGAGCCCCAGTTGGAACAAGGGCCTTTCCGCAATGGAGTTTGCATGTTCCTCCTTGTGTGTGCGTGGGTTTTCTCTGGGTTCTCCGGTTTCCTCCCACAGTCTAAAAACATGCAATATGGAGATTAGGTAAATAAGGTAAGATAAGGTCACTCTAAATTGACTGTGTGAGCGAATGGTTGAATGGCTGTTTGTCTCTATATGTGGCCCTGCTATGGACTGGCAAACTGTCCAGGGTGTACCCCGCCTATCGCCCTATGTCAGCTGAGATTGGCAGAGCACCCCCCGCAACCCTCCTGTGTAGGATAAAGTTGTAGAAAACGGATGTTTCAATCTGAATTTCTTGGTCACTCAGATAGAATTTCATAGTGTCTCTTGCAGTGTGACTCGAACAATGACGTAGATCTGGAGACTGAAGATAATAAAATAGATACTTTACTTTGTTAAATGATGGGGAAGTCTGTGACAGTGGCCAGAACAGTTTAAGTCAGTTTTACAGGATTTCACAACTGACAGCATCATCTCTACCACCTTAGACAAACTGCAAGACATCTCCCAGGCTATATTCTGGTCTTAAGTTTTTTTTACTCAACCTGAGCCTTGTCTTTTTTAAAGACAGATCAGATGATGTAACCAGTACCTGTGTTCAAGAGATTTAAGACAAAACAGGGGAAGCTCATATTCATATTCATATTACATAACTCTGTCTAGTGAATAAACATTATCCATGTCTTAAAATTAGCATTAAACATGAGCCTTAATGTCTTGTCATTGTGTTTTCATTTCTTTGTATGGTTAATATGCTTAGTGATTAAGCGAGAGCCAAGACACTTGCAGCCATTGTTATCCCTGTTGTGAAGACACATTAGCCAGCACAGAGGCCTAAGGGCAAAACTACATTTTAGAGACATTCATATTCTATAAAAATGTATGTTTTAAAATCTCAACAGATATTCATCAGTCAAGACAGAGGTGTCAGAAAAACCTGCAGTTTACTGTCAAACCTTCCTAAAGTGACATCCTGAAAAATTCCACTACAAAAGTCATGGAACGTTGTTGGCCAGAGCACTTGAGTTGCCCATTCACATGGCTAAATATAAAATAGTTTTGTTTTTTTTAAATATATAAACTGTGCAGCAGCCACTCACAACACAAATAGTACAAAAGAAACACCTTGTGCTTAGATGCAGCAACAGCAGATGGATATAGCAATCTAACATTTAACATTTGTGAGCATCAACAACAAATAACCGAAGAATGTTATTTTCTTCTGTCTGCTTTTATGAGCAACACAATATAAGAAATATTTACAGAACAATTAGGGTAAACAAATAAGTCATAACAGACCATGTTAAGTTAGACATGGTATTTGTGGTAGGAAACCTTGAGGTTATTTACATAACCCCGGTTCTTTGAGTAATATGAGTGAGATGTCTCACTATGGGAAGCAAGGCCTGCTGCGACCTCAGAAGCACTTATCTCATAACGCATATACATATATATGTATATATGTATATATATATATATATATATATTTATATATAAGAACAACACAAAACATGCAAAGCCCCCCCAAATTCTGATCCGTTACAGACTTTGATAATGTGACTTGCTAATTGCCCCAGTGTGAGAGACTTCAATATGTTCAAAATGATAAATGGGAAATGGACAACATTTAACAGCTCACATTATGTTACTGTGATGATGTGATGATAAAAAATGTGCCTTTATGTTAGAGGATGAGTTCCCCAACAGGACGGATTCAACGGTGATGACTTTAGCACACGGCTTAACGACAATGTCAACCGCAAAATACAATTGAGGAAAAGTCTGCAAAAATGAATGCAGCCTAAAAAGCCATCAGGGCCGGATGAAATTCTTGGTACAGGGGAATGCATCACAACGCACAGGACCCAGTCTTGGTGAGATGACGGAGGAGCCTGGCCAGGAGACACCCCCACAGCCCAGATCCTCCAAGTGCTAAGCTCCCCAGCTCCCAGCAAAGTAGTTCAGCAGCAGCGTATCAAGTGGCCCCGCAAGCCAGCACAGAGTGTGGCACTAATTCCATGAGGATGCATCCTGAATCATCGAATCAACAGCAAAAGGGGATGTGGACAGACGGCTCCAGACCATGACCACCATCATTGTCACCTTTGGTGCAGAGATGTTCTTTGTGGAAGAGGCTAAGACCAGCAGACTCAACTTCACTATGAACCAAAGGGCAGAGAAAATCCACCAACTGTGGAAAGAGCTTTGCACTATGGCAAGAGAGTTCAAGGCAGCAACTGAGGAGGAGAGACCACCACTGGCTGAGCTTCACAACATCATCAGGAAAAAACTGATGACCTTGCGCAAAGCGGAATGGCACAGTAGACGGAGAGTAGAGAGAGCCAGGAAGCGAACTGCATTAATATCTGATCCTTTCGGATTCATCAAACAGCTACTGGTACAGAAGCCCAGCTGCAGTCTTGACTGCTCTAAGGAAGAAGTACACCACTTCCTGCACAACAACCTGAGGAACCCTGACTCTGCCGACTCCTTTCCACCAAGCTGGAGCAGTTGAGAACCATCTAGCTTCTCAGCGTCAAGGGGAAGATCATCTTCAGCATCCTTTCCAGAAGGTTAACAGGCTTCCTCCTCCAGAATGCCTATATTGACAGATCATTCCAGAAAGGAGGTATCCCGGGTGTACCAGGATGCCTAGAACACACTGGAGTAGTGACCCAGCTGATCAGGGAGGCACGAGGGGAAAGGAGACCTTGTTGTGCTTTGGCTCGACCTCGCCAAATGCTATATGGCTCCCCCACAAGCTGGTTGAGACTACCCTGGACCAACACCATGTACTCAGGAAGAGCAAGGACCTCATCCTGAATTACTGAACTTCAGGCTCAAGGTCACATCTGGGAGTGTTACATCTGATTGGCACCAGCTTGAAAAGGGGATTTTAACAGTTATAATCAGTCAGCCTCTTCACCCTTGCCATGAACATGGTAGTCAAGGCAGCTGAAACGGAATGCAGAGGCCCTCTGTCCAAGTCTATGCATTTGGCAGCCCCCCATTAGAGCCTTCATGGATGACCTCACTGTCACCACAAAATCAGTGCCTGTAAAAGCTCATTTACTGGGCAAGAATAAACTTCAAACCAGCTAAATCCAGGGCAATGCTGACGAAGAAGGGAAAGGTGACAGACAAGTTTCGCATCCTGTTGGATGGCAGGGTAATCCCATCTATCATCGAGAAACGGTCAAGAGCCTGGGAAAGGTCTTTGACTGCATACTCAGGGATACATCAGCAATCCAAACAACCATCAAGGAGATTGAATCGTGGCTGTTGATGACAAATCTCGCTTAGCCGTGAGATTCAAGACGTGGATTTACCAGCATGGAGTCCTACCCCAGGTACTCTGGCCTTTGTTGGTGTACGAGGTGGCCCTGTCGACAGTGGAAACTAGTGTTGTAGTACTTGAGATCGGTCTTGGTCTTGATACCACTTTTTGAAGGTCTCGGTCTCGTCTCGGAATCGACTGCATTTTTACTCGGTCTTGTCTCGGTCTCGGACAAAGCGAACTCGGGATTTCACAACTGTGGGGATATCAATAAATTGCCTGTGCATTTGGATGTATTTTTGGTGTTAATATCATTACTGTGATTTTGCGTAAATCATATTGCTTCGGGTACAACCAATAACCTCTCCGTGAACCATCACCTTATCGTGGTGGAGAGGTTTGAGTGTCCCTGTGATTCTGAGAGCTGTGTTGTCTGGAGCCTAGTGCTCCTGGTAGGGTTTCCCAAGGCAAATTGGTCTCAGGGGAGGGGCCTGACGAAGAATGGTTCAAAGACCTCATGAAACAACGACAGAGGAAGAGAGTGACCCTGCCTGGAGGAAGCCCGGGGCCCCCGCCTGGAGCCAGGCCCAGACGGAGGACCCGTGAGTGAACGCCTGGTGGCCGGGTCTACCACGGGGCCCGAACAAGTCCACGGAGCCCGAACAAGTCCCGTGGCCTCTTCATCGTCCTCCTGTGGACCAACCACTTGCAGTGAGACCGACTGGGGTCGGGTGCGCTGCCATATGGGTGGCAGTGAAGGTCGGGGGTCTCGACGTACTGGACCTGGGCGGCAGAAGCTGGCTCTGGGGATGTGGAACGTCACCTCGCTGTGGGGGAAAGAGCCGGAGCTTGTGCGGGAGATGGAGCGCTACCAATTAGATCTGGTGGGGCTTACCTCCACACACAGCCTTGGCTCTGGAACCACATTCCTGGAAGTTTTTCTTCTCTGGAGTTGCCCAGGGTGTAAGGCGCCGGGCGGGTGTGGGGATACTCACAAGCCCCTGGCTGAGCGCCGCTGTGTTGGAGTTTACCCCAGTGGACGAGAGGGTCGCCTCCCTGCGCCTTAGGGTTGCGGGGGGGGGAAAGCCCTGACTGCTGTTTGTGCCTATGCACTGAACAGCAGCTCGGAGTATCCGGCCTTCTTCTCCCTAGATGGAGTCCTGCAAGGGGATCCGTCGGGGGACTCCATAGTTCTGCTGGGAGATTTCAACGCGCACATGGGCAGCGATGGGGAAACCTGGAGAGGCGTGATTGGGAGGAACGGCCTACCTAATCTAAATCAGAGTGGTCGTTTATTGTTGAATTTCTGTGCAAGTCATGGACTATCCATAACAAACACCATGTTCGGGAATAAGGACGCTCATAAGTGTACTTGGTACCAGAGTGTCCTTGGCCGAAGGTGGATGATCGATTTTGTGATCGTTTCATCGGATCTGAGGCTGCATGTTCTGGACACTCGGGTGAAGAGAGGGGCAGAGCTGTCAACTGATCACCATCTGGTGGTGAGTTGGGTCAGAGGATGGGGGAGGACTCTGGATAGACCTGGTAAACCCAAACGTGTAGTGCGGATGAACTAGGAACGTCTGGATGATGCCCCTGTCCGTGAGGCCTTCAACTCTCACCTCCGGCGGAGCTTTTCATGTATCCCTGTGGAGGCTGGGGACATTGAACCTGAATGGGCAGTGTTCAAAGACTCCATTGTGAAAGCTGTAGTGAAGAGCTGTGGCTCCAGGGATTTAGGTGCTTCAAGGGGTGGTAACCCTCGAACATCGTGGTGGACACCGGTGGTTAGGGAAGCTGTCCGACTGAAGAAGGAGTGTTTCCGGGATATGTTATCCCGGAGGACTCCTGAGGAAGTTGCAAGGTATCGATGGGCCCGAAGGGCGGCAGCCTCTGCTGTGGCAGACTCAAAGCAGCGGGTATGGGAGAAGTTCGGAGAGGACATGGAGAAGGACTATCGGTCGGCACAAAGGTGTTTCTGGAAAACCATTCGGGGCCTCAGGAGGGGAAAGCGGGGGACCATCCAAGCTGTGTACAGTAAGGATGGGACACTGTTGACCTCGACTGAGGAGGTTACCGGACGGTGGAGGGAACACTTTGAGGAACTCCTGAATCCGACATCTGCGCCCTCTGTGGTGGAGGCAGAGAGGGAAGCTGATGGGGGATCATCGCCAATCTACCTGAGGGAGGTCACTGAGGTGGTTAAACATCTCCGCAGTGGCAAGGCCCCAAGGGTTGATGAGATCCGCCCAGAAATGCTGAAGGCTCTGGGTGTGGAGGGGCTGTCTTGGATGACACGTCTCTTCAACATTGCGTGGAGGTCGGGGTCAGTACCGAAGGAGTGGCAAACTGGGGTGGTGGTCCCCCTTTTCAAAAAGGGTGACCTGAGAGTGTGCCAATTACCGAGGCTTCACACTTCTCAGCCTCCCTGGTAAGGTTTACTCCAAGGTACTGGAAAGGAGGGTTCGACTGGTAGTCGAACCTCGGATTCAAGAGGAACAATGCGGATTCCGTCCTGGTCGTGGAACAACGGACCAGCTCTTTACTCTTGCAGGGATCCTGGAGGGGGCCCGATAGTATGCCCATCCGGTCTACATGTGTTTTGTGTACTTGGAGAAGGCGTATGATCGGGTTCCCAGGGAGATACTGTGGGAGGTGCTGCGGGAGTATGGGGTGAGGGGGGCACTACTTAGGGCCATCCAATCCCTATACGCCCAAAGTATGAGCTGTGTCTGGGTTCTCGGCACTAAATCAGGTCTGTTCTCTGTGGGTGTTGGCCTTCGCCAGGGCTGCGCTTTATCACCAATCCTGTTTGTGATTTTCACGGACAGGATATCGAGGCGTAGTCGTGGGGGAGAGGGGTTGTGGTTTAGCGGGCTGGAGATCTCGTCGTTGCTTTTTGCAGATGATGTGGTCCTCAGGGCTTCGTCGGCCTGTGACCTTCAGCGCTCACTGGATCGGTTCGTGGCCGAGTGTGAAGCGGTCGGGATGAAGATCAGCACCTCTAAGTCTGAGGCCATGGCTCTTAGCAGGAAACCGGTGGATTGCCTTCTCCGGGTAGGGAATGACTCCTTGCCCCAGGTGAAGGAGTTCAAGTATCTTGGGGTCTTGTTCACGAGTGAGGGGACGAGGGAGTGGGAGATGGGCCGGAGAATCGGAGCGGCTGGTGAGGTACTGCATTCGCTTTACCGCACGGTTGTGATGAAAAGAGAGCTGAGCCGGAAGGCAAAGCTCTCGATCTACCGGTCAATTTTCCTTCCTACCCTCACCTATGGTCATGAAGGTGAAGGTTAACCTTCATGACCGAAAGAACGAGATCGCGGGTACAAGCGGCCGAAATGGGATTCCTCAGGAGAGTGGCTGGCTTCTCCCTTAGAGATAGGGTGAGAAGCTCGGTGTAGAACCGCTGCTCCTTCACGTTTAAAGGAGCCAGTTGAGGTGGTTGGGCATCTGGTGAGGATGCCTCCTGGGCGCCTCCCAAGGGAGGTGTATCAGGCACGTCCAGCTGGGAGGAGGCCTCGGGGTAGACCTAGGACAAGGTGGAGAGATTACATCTCCACTCTGGCCTGGAAACGCCTCTGGATCCCTCAGTCGGAGCTGGTCAATGTGGCTCAGGAAAGGGAAGTTTGGGGTCCCTTGCTGAAACTGCTGCCCCTGCGACCCGGCCCCGGATAAGCGGAGGATGATGATGATGATGATGATGATGACAACCAATAACTTGACTCATTTATCATTTGAAATTTTTGTCACCGTTAACAGCTGTCGCCCCTCTCGCCCCCTTTCACACCCCCCCACAAAAGTGCATGTGAGTGACAGGAGAAGAGGCTGTGAGAAGATGTCAGCCAACTCATCAATAATAATATTTGGTAACCAGAGCCACAAAGACTTTTTGTGCATAAATACCTCCAAAAGAAAACACAGCGCAACGTGTAAATTCTGCAAAGCGACGCTCGCGGTCTTGGTCTTGTCTCGGTCTCGATCCCTCAAAGTCTTGGTCTAGTCTCAGTCTCGACCCCTCAAAGTCTTGGTCTTGTCTTGGTCTCGATACACTGTGGTCTTGGTCTTGACTTGGTCTTGGTTTAGGTGGTCTTGACTACAACACTAGTGGAAACCCTGGAGAAGAAGATCAGCAGCTACCTCCGCAGGTGGCTGGGCTTGCCTCGCAGCCTCTGCAGCACAGCACTGTAAGGGAAGACCAATAAGCTCCATCTCCCAATCAGCAGCCTTGACGAGGAGTTCAGAGACTCTCAGACGAGAGAGGCTATGCTCTATCGGGATTCTAAGGACTCAAGAGTTGCATCAGCAGGCATCATGGTGTGTACAGGCAGGATGTGGAAAGCTAAAGAAGGTCTGGAGGTAGCCGAGTCCCAGCTGACACACAGTGCTTTGGTGGGCACAGTGGGAATGGGGCATGCAGGGTTAGGCGTTTTTCCTCAGCCCCACTATGAGAAAGCACATGGGCAGGAGAGATGGGTCGAAGAGGACCGGGCCAGCAGGATGGTGGGCATAAAGCAGCAGGGAGCATACGGGGGCTGCGAAGAGGAAAGCCATAAAGAACACCACAGAGGCTGCAGAGAGCGCCTCCAGATGGCTTTGGATCTGGAGGAGTGAGCAGTGGATTAGTGCTGCTGGGACACAAGTCAGGGTCTGATCAACCCTGGCTGGGTCACCTGAGTGAGGTCGTCTGATGTTGAAAGACCCAAAACTTCCAATGATCTCAGGAACATCACTGATGTGTGCCAGGGCATCCTAAGATGTATCTTTCATTCAGTTTTTTTGAACTAAAGATGTGGGGTCATTTAAAAACATAATCAATTTGCTCTTTTGGGCAAAATGCTGTATTTATGCATTAATTAAAATGAATGAATAGCATATTCTTACATGACTTTATTTAACCTCTGATTACATGAAACCTCTCTGGGTTGGTGGCTCATTCTGTCACTTTTTTTAAATACTGCTGTCATAGGTTGCCAATTGGTGTGTTCCATGAACCATGGGTAATTTCCTTTGGACAGAAACTTATGGAAAAGGGCCATAAGGTTCTTGGCTGTGAAAGGCCCCTTACACAATTGACAATTTGACAGTGGGACAGTCCTAAACCCTCAGTGACTTATCGTGAATGTGCCTCAGTCTGAGTTGGTGAGGGTGAACATTGGGACCTGGCCAAACTCCACACAGAACTGAGACTTGAAGCAAGAGCCCTCTTGCTGTGAGGCGACAGTTATACTACACCACTGTGCCAACCAGACCTCACACATAGTCAGCAAAGCACTTTTGACAGGAGAAAGCAAACCTTTGTACAGCCAATTTAAATTCTATAAAAATAAAAGCCTTCCAATGAGCACATTCTATTTATTTTGCTCAGTATGCATGTTAACACACAGTCTAAAGTAACCTTCAACTAGTCAGATCATAAAATATGTGAATAGATGGTGATAACTCAGTGATGGGCAAATCATGGCCTCTCATTATTAGCTGAAGCCTGCTTGTGACCCTGTGCGTGTCACAATACCTAATGACTGTGCCCACACACACATTTACACACGCAAACAGCAGATTTGTCACTTCATTTTACTCTGATTACTGAAGCGAGTGAGTAATTATGAGGGCCAGGTGAGAGGAGGGGGGAGAGCTACTGATTGGGCAGAATTGGGACAGGCTCGTCTGTGAAACTGAAAACGTGAAAAAAGGGGAGTGGATGGAGAGGGAGAAGAAAAAAAAAGGAAAGGTGGGGGGTGTACACGGGCGTCCCCAGATTCATGGCTTTGACATCTGCGTCCTTCTCGAATCGCTGGTCACAGCCTGTTTGTCATGCCACCCCCTCTACTCCACCTACACCCTCTTCTCTTGCGCTCTCTATTTCCCTATTGGTCGGCTGTGAAAGAGGAAAAGACGATGTGGGAGGGGGCATGGGACAAAACAGATCCCTTTTCCCTGGATGCTGTGCTGTGCCAGGCAGTGTAGGGACACATTTGAGGATGAAGGGGAGGTTAATGTAGTGGGGAGAATGAGGGAGCTGCTGTAACTCTCTTTAAATGTAGCTTAAACACACATACAGAAGCACTGCTGCAGGGCTGATACACTAATAATTCAGTCAGCAGAGCCAGGTGCACACACATTTAAAATTCTGAAAAACAATAAAAATGGAATGGGAAAGTGACTTATTCCTGTGTTAGGATCAACATTACGTAAACAAAAAAGTGTGTACTTTAATGTGGCTGTAGTGAAGGTCAGCTTCACATTAACAGTGGAGGACTTTACCTCTGAACCTCAACAACAATATGGAGGATTCTCCACTCACACTACTGACATGCTTGGCAGCATTATGCTCAATTAGACTGAAATGAACTGACATTATATAATCATCAGCTTTTCAACAAAACAACAATCAAAAAATCACTTTAACAAAACTACAAATTAGAGTAAAAGAATTTTACAATATAACAGAAAGTTGCTACAACAATGTTATGAAAACCAGAAATGCAATGAACAAATCAGAACCAAAAGACAGTTTTATTACATTAAGAGTTGCCTACTAACATTTACTAACATGATATAGCACATACTGTAATTTCTTCAATTTCTAGTTCTTTAAGCCATAACTGAAAGACCTCATGTTTGAAAAAGCAAAGCGCTTATAAAGGTGGCTTGATTTAAATAGTAATTGTGTTGGTAAAAATAAAACACAATTAAACTGCTAACTGCAGAGGTTTGTGGATGAATGAACATTAGAAATTTCAAAAATACCTTATAATATCAATTCAAGAAAGCAATCATGTAGAGGCAGATCATTTGTAAGGGGAACAAATGTATGTGTTCCCGGTTAGAGCTGGCTGTGTCGGGAGCATCAGGCTTAAAGGCTTGTGATGAAACATATGGCTTTCCTCTGACCTGTCACTTTCCCACTCGCTCAGGTTGCACCTCCCTCGCTAACAGACCATTCTCTCTATATGTGAATGTGACCTTTCTCTCATGTCCCAAGGAGCCACTAAAAGCAGCATGGTGGAACTGTTCTGTAGTTGGATCGCATTTGGCACAAGTCATAAAGTATGGTCAGTGGCAGGAATGGGACACCAAAGACTAAAATACACACACAGAGTTTCCCAGAGACACAGAGCCAAAACCCTGAAGAAAAGTCTTAGATGTCTCAGTGCACCACAGCGTTTCTATATTTTGACTTCTGATTTTTCTTTCTCTCTCTCTCTCTCTCTCTCCATGTTTAATTGTGATTCATTATTGTTATTACTAATAATACTTTTTTATCTTGCCATTTCTTCATCTGTTAAATGATTACAACTCTAAATTTTTATTTCATTGAATGTTATCCATTTGGTATTTATGGGTGGTGGGTGTGAGGGGATGGAGGGATACAGAGCAGTGTTCTAAAGACAAATTTGTGAACTTGATCTTTATTTGTCTTTCTCTTTTCTGGTTATATGACACATGAAATTAAACAAGGTGAGAGGAGAACAACAACATGTCAAACGCGGCAAGTTTCTCCTGTACTATATGCATGCCTCTCCTCTTTGCCCATCATTCAGAGCAGCCATACAGGAGACTTGTTGTCTTACAAACAGCTGTCAGTGTGTCAGTTTGAGACAAGCTGTTGAGCCTGCCCACTGACTGAACCATCCCCAGTCAGCGGTTTGTTACTCCATCACTCCTCCTACCAACTTTCAAGTCTTGTGAAAAGAACCAAAAAACTACACATTTCTGTAAATTTCTTGCCTCTTTAAACTGTGAGGAATTACCATCAAAGATCGTAAGTCACCCTCTTTAGAACCTTTATGAATCAACATTCCAAAACAACATACTATGAGTGGCTGACGACATAATTGTTGATCTACATCATTTTTGAATTCTGATTATGAACTACACGTGATACAAGTGTATGGTGAAAGGATTTCTCTCTTTGCTGTGATTATTCTGTGCGATTAATTACATTAATTACACAATTAATTGAATTGTGTAGTCAATTATAATGTGTATAGTTCTATGTGAATTTATTTTTTATGCTTTGTAGGACATTGTAAATCGAGCTGCTACAGCAAAAAGATGCAGTAGAGATTTTAGAGAATTGTAGTAACAGTGGAGACACTCAAAACAATTGAGCTGCAAAGAATGGTGGTGTGTCAAAAAGGCTTGTATAAAAAGGTGTGTTTTTAATTGTGATATAATAGCTGTTAGAGAAGTACATTGTTGCAAACGTAGGATGGCTTTTAATGTTTCCAACTAAAGTACAGTATTTGCAGTAGCGTACTGTGGGGTTTCAGTCAGGGCCTTCAGTAAAAAAAAAAGAAAAACACGCACAAACACAACCACATACAAAACACACTATTATGCACTATATTCACGAGACACATCGCTGGGCCTGGGGCGTTCTGTCACTATGCATCAAACTTTGATTGGCTGACGACACACGTCAGTCAAAGTTATAAACAAATAGGAAATGGCAGCTTCAAAGAAAGGCCAGCAATACTACTAGAGCAGGTCCACGGAGCTATGATGCGTTTAATGACAAATGGAAATCCAGCTCAGCTTCACAAAAAATAACCATATATTTTCTGGAAATATAATCATAACATATTGAAAAAGTAATTGAATTCAGACACGTTCAGACACACATTCATGTGATTATTAAAAAAAAATTAAAAAATACTTTTTTGATATTGTCAGGGCCAGCAGAGACGGCCCTGCTGGCTTTGACAGCCCACCACTGAGTATTTGACATATGAATAACCTGTTTTTGTATACCAGGTTTAATATGTAATATGTAATATGTGCATTGTTCATGATGCTTTTATGCCTTAAAATTAGAATGAATTTGACATACCTGAGCCTCCATCAGCCAAGTACAGATCTCTGGCATACAGGACAGAGTCCAACATAGACTCAAAGAGCAAGAAGTAACCCTGGAAGACAAGAAATACTCAGTCATTATACAAAACAGTAGGGAAAGGATTTACTGAACAAGTACCCTTTTGTTCAGAACCATTTGGTATCACAGACAGGTAAATGTGAGTAACAAATAGATGCCAACAGAACAGCGAGAGAATTAAATTAAATCCAACATCACCAATGTGAAAATCTGAATAAGCAATGAATGTGAATAGAGTGATGAGTCTGCATGTTCTGCAACGCAGCATCCAAAGGTTTGACCCTGGGCTGACCTTGTGTTCTGCTCCAGCAGACAACACATTAACCGTGGTATTATTTCATTAATGCTGAAATTGAGTTTTGTCCACATCTTGTTGGCTTCGACCTGAGTGGCAGATACTGCTGACAAATGGCTTTTTCTACCTGTCACCACTTTAGCCAATCTGGTAAGCTCTAGCTTCAATGCTGGCCAGTTTCACACATTATTTGTGAGCACATCATTTGGGTCACTCTCATATTGGGTCATATGAGAGGGCCCAATCACTACATCGACATTTTAATGTAACTTCTGACCCATATCAATCACAAGCTGGAAGACTGATTGGCTTCTCCTGAAAATCAACATCAATGTTTTTGAGTATAAGAAAGAAGGTACACATTTGAGATCTAAAAGTGCAGAAAAAACTAACAATCTTGTGAGGTGTTTTATACTTTGGTTAGGTTTTGGGACGTGGCTCGCCATCTCTGTATTAAGATAACTGGAACCATTGAAGCAGGATCTAGGCAGCTCTACTGTGAAACAACAGATACAAATATGTAAGACAAACTCAATAGTGAAACAGAAAAAGGTGAGAGAGCAAAATGGCCTGGTTTATATTTAATTATCTGTTTCAAAGAAGAGGAGGCCAGAACAAGAGATAAAGAGTAAATGAGGGGAGTGTGTGTGTGTTTTGTCTGCATGTTTGTATGATGAAGAGAAAGTGGTAAAGAAGAGATAGGTGAAGTTGGATGGATGTAGAGAGAAAGCCATGGATAGCCGAATTGTAATTCAGTGAGATAAGAGCCTTATTCAAATAAAGGCAACATTTTATCAGAGAGAGGACAGGAGAGCCAGCAGCAGACAAACAGGAGAACAGTGCTGATTTATAACTATGACTACAAAATCATTACCATCTCTGTCATATGTCCAAGCTGATAATGACAACAGTGATGATGAAGCTGATATCCCCAACTCACCCTCCGCAAAGGGAAACCTTCTCTCTGTTTATCAACGATGAACTGGTCCTAAACAAAAGTCAGATTAGCAGACCGTCTGCTGCTGTTGACTGCCTTGGTCAGTCGAAGTCCTTAGCGACAGAGAAGGTCATTTTTAAAACCCTCACACAGAGTACACCAACCTCGTAATTTAGAGCCCAATTTCACAGGACACTGACTCACTTGAAGGAAGGAGGATATGGGAGTGAACGAGATGCTCCAAAGCAGAGTCACGCCTAACTTTTATCATCAACTATGCTCCAGGATTACTGCCTTCTATATAGCACCAGTTCCATGAACCAGATTTCATGGAACAAAACTACACATTTACAATATTATTATCAATATTATTATCGGACCAGATCCAAAGAAGGACAACTTAAGTTTAGTGACGAATCTGGAGTCTAAACTTTCAACTTACATGTCTACATGTTGTTTCACATGTCTCTGATTTCAAGACTGTATAATATTCAAAATGTTAAAATATCTATGGGTTAGGGTTATCCCTGATGCACCACAATGTACTTAATATTTATATTATGCATTGGGTCATAAAACAATTCTCAGGTATTACGAAACCATCTTTACAAAAATGAAAGAAAAAGGTTTATTCAAGCTCTGTGTAATTTGACAGAAACAGTAAAATGTTTAAGAAGAACTACATCAATCTGTACTTGAAAACTGTTAAGAGAGTTGGTTCTCAACAGCGAACCACAGATATATAACAAGAGTGACGTGGTCGCGCTGCTTGTTGTTTTTCTGAGTGCATCCACGTTGCATCAAGCCAAAAATATCACAACCTTTTGAAATGCAGCTGGTGCTTTCAGTGCATCTTTTGATATGCAAGCCAACATGTATGTAAACTGGTCTTTGTTCACTGAGAAATGAACTCTGAACCTCCATCATCGAGATGAAGCTACTGAATCAGTTGGAGAGAGGATGCACACAGTCAGTTCTTTTTCTTCATACATGCATCAAGTAATAAAACTGCTGTGAGGGAATTGCAGTACTGATAATCCATTGTCTTAGTTTTGATTATTTTTCTTAGATTTTTGTATCAATGAGGCAAGACTTTTATCGATTTGTACATAAAGAGATATGTGACAGGAGTGTGACCCTCCAGGGCCTGGATTAAAAACACCTCTGGCTTCTTCCACATGTTTTTGATGCATTTTTGGTCACTGCATGTGAATTGAATTTGAATTGAATTGAAGGACCCTAAAAAGAAAATGACTGATTGTCTAGAGTTGTTCAGAGTAAACTTTTAGAGTTGTAAAACTAAAAAGGCAACAGCGTTAGGTCAGAGGTCAGTTGATCTAGTGGTCATGCTAATTTTTCAAAATCGTAGGCTTTGTTGCAAGGCAAATTATATCATCTACATTAAGTACCTTTCCTAGCTTACAATTTCTTCCTGTTTATATTACTTTCCAGGCCGAATTTGTCATTAGTAAATGTACTGCTCTGCATCACAATCTCATGTTGATGCATCTTCTATCACTGAAATGTTACTGATCAATACAGGTTAATTCAAAGAAGTCTGAGGGATTCAATTGGTTAAAAAAAAAAAAAACAAACAAAAAAAAAAACTTAGTTTAAAATTCAAAGTTGAAAACTATACCAAGTAAACAAGGACTTTATCTACCTAACTTATTTTGTCTGACTCAAACACAAATCAATAAAGATAAGCTAAAGAAAAACAAGCCCGAATCCTAACAAAATCTTATTTCCTTTTTGTACCATTTCTGCCAATCGATCCTACTGTCTGCAGGCTCAGTGACACAGACAGGTGGAGGCGTTTCTGTGAGGAAACAGCTTAGTTTACTGTCAGGCAGCCCGGCTCGAGCGGGCGATACTCTGCAGTATAGTCACTGTGCATTTCCATAAAAAGAGACTAATGAAAACCTAATGAGAATGGGTTGGAGCAGCTTATACACATTAACAAAATTTGCATATAAAACACATTCCCCTGAGTGAGCTCCCACAGATACTCAGCTACATATACAACGATACGCACACAAATGCACACAAAAGGAAAAAAAAAGGCAAATACCCTTTTACAGCTGTTTTACTTTGGACAAGAACTTGCCCTGTTATAATATAAGCATTTTTGGTTTTATCATCTCTACACAAAGACAGCCCCCCCAGGGACCATGTGGCTGTCAGTTATCAATATCATGAAGCATTTTGGTAAAAAAGTCTTCATCAGCACTTTCCTCTATCCTCCAGTACATCCTCCCTCATTCTGCAGTTAACACACGTCTTCATCAATTACTGCAGATCATCATCACTTCCAGTCCAGGGAGGGCCAAGGCAAAATAAAGGAGATGGTGGTGTACCATGTTTCGCTTCGCTGAATACTGAAGGAAGCCGAGCTACGTCAACAAGACTCCTGTATATTTAGTCCACAGATTACAAAAATTAGCATAAACATATCACACACGTCCCTGTAATAGATTTTAGAGTGTTAATGCTTGGTGAGTGTATATTGTGCAGATTTCAATATCAACCTCATTTACATTGAAACGCAAAGAGATAATTTGCAGCAGAGCTACAAGGCTATTAGAAACAGAGGCTCCTCTGATATCAAGTACAAGATAAGCTGCAGCAGCACTTTACAATGATTTGCATGACCTGAAAATACAATTTCATTAATGTAGGTATATATGCATGCATGCATGCATAAATGGATGTAAATGCTTGTGAGACACGGAAGATTTTAATGAAAGTAGCAAAATTTTCACTTGGGTAAAGTCTATTAATAAGTCACACAAGATTCAACCAATATGGGGTTTGTAAGATGTACATGTACATGTACATGATCTTCCTTTATTATAATTTCACGGTTCCAAACAGACTACAAACATCATAGATGTAGACAGATTAGCTGCAAAAATGGTTGGGTGCAGAAATCGAACCAGGCGACTTTACTTTAACTTTACCAAATTTGAAACCAACAGCTCTCCTTGATATATATTTGTCGTTGGAAATACAAAACTGTCCAGGACACGCGGACAGACAGAGTACGGATGATTAAATGCTGCTGCAACACAACAAAAAAGGGTGAAATGGGAAAGCAGTCACAACATAACCAGTAGTGGTATAGATAACAGTGCAGGTAGGATACATACTGAGAATTACTGCTAATAACTGTAAGTTCTGACAAACTAACCCTGGTATGTATGTAGTCACTTTTCTTTTTAGCACAAATTGTTTTTAATCTGCCTCAGTTTGAACCGACCAAGAGTTTGTTAACATTCCCATCTACTCCTGTCATACAAACACAACTCATCTAAAATTCACTTTATGTTCTAAACACTCCTTTATATCAGAAGATCACAGCTGGTAGCTTTAATGAGGAAGGAAGCTCCATCGTGTCAACAGTAGATGTCATGACCAGAAAAACTGATGTTTAATTTGGTCACAGATCTTTTCCTGACATACGAGTTTACAGTTTGGAATTTGAGAAAGGCACCTTTACTTGAAAACTCATTTAGTTTTGAGGTCAAAGTCAACGACAGCAGCATAAAACCAAAACAATGTTTTCCTTTGTGAAATAAAAAGTTATAGCTGTGAATGCAGGTAAACCATAAATAACACACTCCATAGTGTACTTGTCCAGGCATTCACGGGCCATTATTAAATTCATCATTTTGAGGGAATGAGGAAAGAGGCAATTTCTCTCCACAAAAAACAAAGTGAACTGTGTGATTTAGGATTATGTGTCTGGGTTTATGAGGATGGTCTGTTTGAGGACACATCAGGTCACTCTATTATGATGGTTTTGGCCACATTGGAATGTAACATATACATTATACAATATATCAGTTATAGGGCTGCAAAGATTATTAAAGTAATCAATTATTAATTGATTACTAATTTAATCATCAACTACTAAAATTTCAGGTTCTAAAATGTGTGGACAAATGACACTTCGAGAACGTCATCATGTGAAGGTTTGGGAAACACCAATCAACACTTTAACATTTTCTGACATATTATGGACCAAACAAGTACTCGATTCATCAAGAAAAAAAATTAATCAATTATGAAAATAATCATTAGTTGCAGCCCTAACAATTTATGACAATAAGTGTATGTGTCACAAGTTTACGCATGCAACTACAATTATCTTTGCATTTTCTCAATTAATCAATTAGCTGTTTGGTCCATACAATGTCTGTAAATGTTGAAAAATGTTAAACGGTGTTTTGGATTTGATTAATCCAAATACCAAATGTAATCAGTTTTAATGATTTATTTGTTATGTGAAGCAAAGAAACTGGAAAATATTCAGGAAGGTGAAAACTGCGACTAAATTTTCATTTAAAAACACTCTAAAACACTCATTACATGTCATTTAATGACACTCAAATCAACTGTATAGTGTAGCTTTAAATGAAAACCTGTTAAAATGAAAACGATGACGATGCCAATGAGGCTAATTTGAAATGTATACCCAATTATGTGAGCATTCTGGGTATTTTAGGTGAAAACTTGTCAATGGATGTCACAGGATCTATTGTAACACAAGAATTAAGAATTGTCTAGGAAGTTCCTTTTACACAGGCAGAATGCTAAAAAAGACTTCCTGAAGTGTTTGAGGCAATGAATCCTCATTAGAACATAGACACAGCTGTGCCTTTGGGTTTGTGTGTATATGTGTGTGCACATTCATCAGTTTTCCTTCACTGATGCTTCATTCAGTCTCTGTGAGTGTGTGTATGAGAGAGAGAGGGGGGAGGGAGGGAGGGAGGGAGGGAGAGAGAGAGAGAGAGAGAAAGAGAGAGAGAGAGAGAGAGACTGACAGTCTGTCAAACTAAAGGACAGGATGACTGATGACTACCACTGTCTTCTGAGGCAGGTGAAGCTGCCAGCACTGATAATGAGGCTAAAGAGGAAAGAATGTTACCACTACTACTTTGACTTCAAAACTACCACATACAATGTTGCTTGTGTGTGAAGCTGTGGACTCTGTGTGTACTATGTGTACTATGGACCAGGGGTCACGTTAACCGAATATTTTCCGTCATTGACCTTTTTTTTAAAACGGTGACGGAAAAATCTGAGGGCCATCCGTCATTTTGACAGATTGCAATTCACACCCCTGACCACTTGGTGGTGAAGAGCATTTTACAGTAATTGGCTCTTGTAGAAGAAGAAAAGTAGAAAAGAAGAAAAATGTCACGGCAGTTGAGTATCAGAAGTTTCTTTAAAACCCTAAAGAAACTTTAGGGTTTTTATGGTGAAAAAGAGGGATAGATGCAGATGAAGGACAAACTCAGCCCTTGGCCTCAGCGGAGCGAGGAAGCGGCAGTAAGGAGGTTAGGCGGGAGTACAGAGTTCAGTGGGAGCGGGAGTTCTCCTGGTTGAGGAAGGAGGATAGAAAAATGTTCTGCGTCAAAATAAAGATTCCCATCGGAGCATCTGAGCATAATTTCTGACCTGGACAACGTACTCACAGACGCTACGGGTATGTCTGTGCGTCTGTGCTACAGGCACCAGTCTGTGACCACTACGGGTCACAGACTGGTGCAGCTGATCCACTGGTGCAGAAAGAGCGCATGCTGCGGGATTTCCTACCACGCGCAACTACGCGCAAGCAGACACACGATTCAAGTCCATGTGGACCAGGAGGAAGGTGTGAGACTGTGCGTTTAGGCCACAGGTGAACTGTTCATATTTCACTGCAATATGAACAATGCAATTGAATATGTCATTATTATCATTTAAAGTGACCAGTATTATAGATTATGACAGACAGAAAATGACAGACAACAAAAAAGTCTAGCGCAACCTCTGCTATGGACATATGTTTTGTAGTTGAACTGTCCACCTTAAGTTAGTAAAAGCCAACTCTCCCCTGATGGTCTACTCTCATGTCTGGGTATTTCTATGACTGTGCCATTAAACACTATCCAGCTAGCAGGCCCATCACCTGTGATTGATCTTGGAGTGACAATCTTTATTTAGTCTTTGGGGAACTTGGCTCTCCTCCTCCTGTCTGCCTGCAAGACTCTTATCTGCTCTGGACTGTTTGTTTTTCAATGTGCTGAAAGAGACGACCGATCAATGTTGTGAGTTATGAAATGACAGTGGTTCTGCTAAAGGCAGTCTCTCAAACACATAGCAGACAATCATATGCCCCCTTTTCCTCCTCCACTAACACCACAGATGCACCACATTCATCACCCATTTCTGTGTACTCGCCCTGTTACCACATCTGTCTGCTCGATCCAACAACTCTGACAGCTGAACATCAGTGATACAATCCTGTGTCATTCATAACAGCCTTTAATTGTCAGATTCATTACTTTTAAGGTTATCTCTATAAAGATGCATTATGGATGGTTACAGCTCTTTCCAAAATGCCACAACTTTGTATTATTTGTGACATCTGTTGTTTAAGATGGCATTTCATTTGGTTATACAGACATCCAAAATATAAAATATTTCAAACCATAATGCGAAAGTGGAAAACTGCATCAGTAAAGATGCCTGTTAGATTGAGGAAAATGTAATTACAGAAATACTTCATCTACTTTATTTCATGTGTTACAGAGTGGTGGATCAGTTAAATGACAGTTATGCCTTCATTAGCTCAGTAAGTGTCTTTCAAATTAAGTAGAACTGCAACTTACAGCAAAAGACATTATTAAGGAATCCGTGAATTATTTTCTTGATTAATAGATGTACTGTTGTACAAATGCAGAACATTGTGTAAAATGTTCAATAGTGTTCTCTAAATGTCTGCAAATATTTTGTTTTGTCCACAGACTAAAGGCATTAAGTTGACTGTCACAGAGAAGCAAAGAAACCAAAAAGGTGAAACTACCTCTGTGAGATGTACTAATTTGACAAATTTCAGATCAATTAAGATTTTCAATGACAGCATACTCACTGGTCTATTATTCCACACTTAATAAGTTAATTTACTAACTAACCAGAGAGTAACTCTTGTTTTCCTATTGATTTTATTTAATCAATCATATATTCTGAAAAATATAAGAAATTCAGCATCTTATGCATAAAAGCAATGTTGATTGTAAATCTATTCTTAATTCAGAATTCCCTCTGTGCATTCCCTACCATTGCTTTGACCCACTTAAGCCGCTCTCTAGTGGCCTCGCTTAACAAGCCTCCTCCTGTGAGCATTGGAGTGTATTTTAGGTAGGGTCAATCAAGAACATCAACAACCTTGATCAATGTCGCAAGATACAGCATTATGATGTTACTTCTATGATATGCCAGATTTACACTCACTGTGACTTCTGCTCACTTCGCGTTTCCTGTGTCTGAGCACTTTAAATCTGAACTATGAAGCTGCGGTGGGAGATGATACTTTTACTTTTAGATGATGAGTTTTCATGCACTTGTAGCATCAACTATGGTAGAAATGTCTGAGACACTCATGAACATGAGGCTTGTATCAGTGAGATAGAATTACACACATTGAGGAAGGATAGTATTCAAATACTGTGTTTTAATGAGAGTGTGACAAACAATATTCGTTGTGGCTAAATTGTTGAAAATTATTATTTCCAGCAACTTGGTTTCATTGATGAGTTGGGGGAAATAAAACATGTTTTGGAGAACTAAAAGTGAATTATTGTTCTTTAAAATGCATTCAAACTGGATTATGAGTCTTTATTATGTAATGTTTACCATTTATTTTAGAAACTTGGTGGTTAACGTGCCTCCACACACTAATTTCAATAAGCAAATTAACATTACTTTATCATTTCAGAAAGTATTTGTATGATTTATTTTTTTTAATTCACAAAAACAAAAAATACTTAAAACACTGATTAAGCTCTAAAGGCATTATGTAAAATAAATTGAATAGATGCACAATAGAGCCATGGCACTTCTATCTTTTCTTGTAACTGTTATTTTTTCCATTTTGTACAGGCCGATCAGAGGGCAGTGTTTGAAGCCCTGGCCATTTTGAGAAATGCCTGCCATCTCTGCCATGATGAGATGTGACTGGAGGATTCTTAGATTTATTAGCACTCTGTGAGGCGGTGCCATTAGAGATTACGCCTCCTATCCTTCACCATTCCACTGGCACGTCACCCACCGAATTTCAATTTCCCTGGTGAGAGGATGGGAAGGCTCTGACTGGCGACCCCTGTTCATGACCCTGGGGTTTCACAATGGATTGGGGAGGTGGAGGGGGGACAGATACGGGATGCTCATGAATTAAGGATGACTTCAGCAGTGCGTTCAACTTTGGCCGTCCTGCCTGTATCGCCACAGAGAATCTCCCTGATAAATGGGCATCAAGGGGAAAGAAGACTGCTGGTTTGTTATTCACAGGAGCTCATGGTCGACTATAGCCATGTTTAAAACATGCATCACTTCTGGCACCTTGGACTCTGCACACTCATTGGCTGGTAAAGAACCAATCTAAGCCTCTACATTTTGAATATATGCATATATGCGATCCACTCCAAAATAAGCTTCCAAGCAATGTTCACACCACACATATATAATCATGGCTAGGAGTGATTAACTAAAGAATCAGACATACTGATGTCTAGTTCAGTCTCAATCAACAAGTTTATTTGCTAGTGCACCTCTCTGTGTATGAACAACCCAGTATAGTGCTCAAATGCACTGGGTTTTGTTCCCTGTAGGCCTGTACCCAATTAATACATTTGTCAAAGTGAGGTAGCCCTTGCACTTTGACCTACACAGTATGCAAGAGCATTGGCAGTATTGTGTCAGAAAATGTCATGGTGCCATGATGGACAAAGCCACTTCCAAGTGGAAGGGAATTTGGCTCATAACCAGAGGGATACCCGTTCAATTGACAGGTGAAGGGTGGGGGTGCTCCTTAAGTAACATACCCAAACCCCATTGCTTCCCCCATGGCTGCCCACTGCTCCTCTGGGATGGAAGGTTAAATGCAGAGTACATATTTCCCCACAGAGATTAATATGGAGTACTATATGGAGTAAAATTACTGTCACTTAACTGCCTGTCTGCCACTGCATCAAGAAATGCAACCTGAAACTGTATTATGTAAAGAGGAGGCCATGTACCAATTCTATGCAGAGACTCATCTAAGATGGACAAGACACTGGAAACACGTTCTGTGGTCAGACGAGACAAAGTTTCATCTTGTCTTTGTGTGAGAATGAACATCAGACTCGACATGCCAAAGATAGGTAAAACAACATGCAGACTGTTAATGCAAAGTGCAAAACCCAACCATGTGCAATGTTATGGTCAAGCATCAGTGCCCACTGCCCACAGTATACCATTGATTTAGAGCTTATATTGGAATTTTCCAGAAATGTCATGTCTACTTTAGCAGAATTGTTTTTGGTGACTCTGTGTGTCTGTCTGTCAATCTGCCTGTGTGTCTATCTGTGCTTCTGCACTTGCCAATATGACCAACAGAGGCCGCCAGAGGCTTGTTGCGTGAATGGGGTGAAGTCTGCCATCTCTGATGGCCTTGTTGTATATGAACCTGGCTTCTTAGACAGAGTGTGTGTGCTTGACTGGCTTGTCTGAAGCACAGATCTATCTCCTTGAGACCTGAAAATGTATAGTCCATTATAAAGATGAGAAACAGACAATGGGAATGGAAATCACCTAGGGAGCATTTTGGAATAAGAAACCAATCCTCAGCATTCAAGAGAATGTTGTAAATTCATTTTTAACTCGAACATTTCACATTGAAGACATTTTTAAGATGCTTCAACCTGATAAGGATTACCACAAATTGCTGCTATAAGTGTATTTCTCGATATGTACTGACCATCCATTCTGAGATGATGATGTCCACCTTCTCTACAGGGAGGTTGATGTCTTCAATGCGACCTTTAATCAGAGTGATCTTGTCCTCCAATTGGTTGGATCTATGGGAAACATAAAAGTGTCAGTTTATGTGGATTATCATGTCACATGTGTTTTCAGGTGTGACAGTATGGATTGAGTTCACTGATGAGGAGCTCACAAAGCTAGTTTGGAAAGACATTGTTTTGTGTTAAAATGCTGGATAACACAGAAGAAACTTAGCATTAATGTCAAGTCTGGTCACCTGCTGATTTCAGGCCTCAAACTATTAGTGCAGCTGGTAGACAGCTTGGTCTCTCTACTGTGTAAGGCTGTGTTGATAACATATACTGGGGTTTGCCAGAGCTTTTTCCACTGAAAACAGCCGCCTACTGCTTTACAAAGGGTTGACAATTACAGTGACTGTGAACCAAAACAGGTACAAGCAGCGAAAAGAAACAAAAACAAGCTGAATACAGTCCATAGAGTTGCAGTGTCAGGTGATAGTGCTCTATGGCTTCATCACAATGAGGTCTCCTATTCACATGACAGACTCATTTGACCACTAATAAAGATAAAAAAAATGACAGATGTAGCTTTAAGTCACTTAAGATGGCAAGACATGTGAACTGACAAGATATGCAGTTGTTACTAACACTATGATGAGCTTAACCAAACTGTACAATCAGTTTCCCTGTCATTTTCGGCAATTTATAAATGTGTCAAGATCTGTTAATTAGCATATGCACTGCTCCATGAATTCCCAGTCTTTTCTGAGCCAAGCAGGGAGGGTAGAGTGTAAAGCCTAACTTCAGGCCTGCAGGGTTGTCCATCCCAGGTAGGGACTGAGATCAGTGGTGCTGTTAAAATGATCCTTCCTTCCTTCCTTCCTTCCTTCCTTCCTTCCTTTCCAACTGGCCACTGTGGGTATCAATCTCTGTGAATATTCCATTATCATGACAGCTAATGTTACTGAGGACAGAACAATTACTCACAGCGACCCAGAGAGCATTTCTGTCGCAGCGATTCTTATCTTGAACTGTCTTTCCCCTCACTGCTGCACCACTACTGCTGCTATCACCCTCTCCCAGTGTCCAACACCCCCCACCCCCCACACTCACAACCTCTCCACCTTTCACAGGAGGGAAACACTGTAATCTCATTATTGGGGTAATTTAGAGGACAATGTCAAGACTCTGGGGAGAGAGTCAGTATCTGTGCGGCTTTGTATGGCTCAGTATGTGCGTGCGTGTGTGCGTGCGTGTGTGTGTGTGAGGGCAGAGAAAGATTCCTTGTAGGAAAGTCTTTAGCCCCTTTTCCACCTATAGTCCCAGCTCGCCACGGCACAGCACGGTTTAGGTTGATTTTCCACGACAAAATAGTACCTACTCCACGTGGGCGGAGTCATCACTGCACAGTAGGGGTGGAACGGTTCACAAAAGCCACGGTTTGGTTCATTTCGTAGTATTGAGGTCACGGTTTCCGGTTCGGTTGTTTTTTTTAATATTTTTTTTACACTCATACCATACCATGTATCAGATCTATAGTGTAATAATTAGATTTATATACCATGCAATCTTGCAAAAACTGAAATAATGAGGGAGCTTAATTAGGGATTAAGAACATCATTGTAAGAATCCAGAGATTTTTAAACAGTAAGAGGGGAGACACTGCTGCAATTACATGTTTATATATTTATTCTAGTTTTCCATTCGATTCTGTCACTGCTTGTGTCAGTGCTTCAGAAAGACGCTCACTTGTGTGGCTTTCATAAAGCGGGCGGGTCTGCAAAACGGAGCTTTTCATCTCCCACTCTTAATGTAATGAGCAGTCACAGCTAGAAAACTTTAAGTGGCCCTGGAGGTCCATCCATCTGTAGTAAGAGCCACATAAGCTGTGTCGGACAATTCTTTGACAATTCGTCGTTGTGTCTCTTCATAAAGTTCAGAAATAACTGTGTTGCTAAAGCGACGGCGAGATGGAATATTTACTGCGGCTCAAGTACTTTAATCATATGCTGAAATCCTGCATCCTCCACCACGGTATATGGCTGCATTTCTTTTGCTATAAACACCCCCGCTGCTTTACTGTTTAAAACTTTTTCTTACCCTTACCTCTCTCTTCCTTGTGCTGTCAAGCGTCACACTGGGGTGATGTCTCTGTAGATGCGCTAGCATATTTGAAGTGCTGCCGCTAGCATAAGTAACACGTGTTGTGCAGTGCTTACATGCAGTTACACTTTGTCCATCATCTTTTTACTGCTATCATCGTACACTACGCTGCGCGTCATAATCCGAACGGTACACACGTGTCCCGAACCATGACAAGCGTACCGAACGGGACAGATTTTTTGAATGAACCGTTCCACCCCTACTGCACAGCTAACACACGACACACAAAGGAGTGACCAGTGACTTGTAAAGCAGTTGCTTTCAGTGTCGCTGAATCATTAGAATCCGTTTATTAAAATATTTTTTCAGTACCTCCACGACCGGAGCACAGACTCTGTCTGACACAGTCACTGGACTGAAATACAGCAGCAGGGTTTGTGATGCCGCTCATGATCATCAGTGCTGTCGCTAAATACACCAGACTCCTCTGTTAAAGATTGAGGTTTTAGACATTTCCCTGATAATTGTTGGAGATTAACCAACCTTTATAGGATTGTGAAGTCTTTTTAACTGATCTACAGTACGGCATTGTTCGGCTTGATTCTTGTGTGGGACATCGCGCTAAAGAATCTTCTTATGACGGCACTCTGACCAATCAGTGGCCGGCAGTCTGGCGACGTCATGCATAGTATCACCTCAGCTCGCTTGGAACCTCGCAAAAGCAGGTACTAAAACTACCAGGTACCAGGTACTATGCTAGTGGAAACGCAAAGTAGCCGTGCCATGCTGAAGCGAGGTGAGTCGAGCCGGTCGAAACACGGCATTTGTAAACATTTTCAACATTTTGCTTGTTGACAATTCAATTTCTTTCTCTCATATTTTACATGTATGTACTGAACATTCTATTTGGGATGAAATCAAAAGGTTTCAAAAGGTTTAAAAATCTAAATAAATAGTTTTCTATAGAAACATTGCATATTTGTTTAATTATGATATAATTATATTTATATACAATTATAATTATTTAAATTTCATTTAAATCATGTTACTGGAATGAATAATTACACAACTAATAAAAACATTTAAAAGATACTTTTACTTGACCATTTGGGATTGTACTGTAAACAGTAAAGAGCATTCTATTTCATTCCACGACATTTAGTGAGCATGCTCAAACTGAACATTTGTCTATTTTCAGTTCCTATCACCATGAACACTTAAATTTCACTCAGCCAAATAAAATATCATTTTTGTTCCACTTTGTTGTCAACATTCAGTGCATTCTACTGGATAATCCATCAATTGCAGTCATAGAAAAAAAAAACTATTACACACTATCCATTAAGGAAGCGACTGTGAAGGAAAAAAAAGGCACATCCAGCTTTTCATTTCAACTTTGGCAACGGCGTGGAGACAGGAGATAGATGCTCCTGCCCAACCAACAGGAGTCACTTTAATTACAGTCCTGATATTAAAATCGCTCATAGCCACACACACACACACACACTCAAGAGATGTAAGAGCTATAAAATCATAAGCCAAAACAACACTAGATTTGGACTTAAGAGTGGAGTTTCTCTATGCAAGTCTGTGTTTGTGCTAGTGTGTAGTGCAGAGGAGGAGGTAAGAGTTACAACACTTCTCTTTAGCTGTATCTTTACCGCTGGCGAACCTGTGATGCAGCCTGCATGCCAACACACACTCCAACAGGGAGTCAGTGGGCTGTAAAATTAAAACGTCCTTTTCCTTCAGCAAACCCTGTTGTTTTGCTTATACGACACTCTCTTACATAACTGTAATAATAGCAGTCATAATGGCCCCTAACTCAAAAATACATTACAGAGGCAGGGGAGGGATGGAGGACATGGCTGCAGGTACACGTGGAGACAGCAGAGGCTCTGGTGGAGGTAAATGGACTCCACTGTGAAGAACCAGCTACTGGAAAACTGGAAGGACCTCAAACTGTGCTGATGATTTTAATAAAAAGTACCAATGGGGGGGGGCATCTATGTGTTAATCAGTAAATCAGTAAGTGAGTGAGTGTGTGAATGAGTGATCAGACAGTAAAGAAAGGGAAGGCGAGGGGTGAATGAGTCGGTCAGACTGCAGGTGTAAATTATGTGCATTATGGCCATGCAGCTGACAGCAGCTCTATTGAAGTCAACCAGCTGCAACAAATAAAAGGTGCCTCGAGGTCACACAGACCTCTACTCCCAGAATATCTGCTGCACACAAAGGGAAGAAGAGCCGTCTACCCCAACATCGGTGATGTGAATAAAAAGGGTCACATGACAGATGGCAACAGTCAAGCTACCAATATTGCTAGTAACGGAATCTGCTTGCTGGAGTTAACTGCCAACTGCCAAACACGCGGTAAGTAGTCATCTTTCCAAGCTGAGAAGTCACAAAAACTGTAGGATTTACAAGTCTCACCTGACTATGTCCATGGCTTGATAGATGATTTCTGATTGGTCCACAGCAATAACCATTTTGGCCCCAGCTCTAGCAGCAAACATGGACAGAATGCCAGTCCCACAGCCTACATCCAGCACCACCTTCAGGACAGGAGGGGAAAGACAGTTAGGAAAACTAAAACTTGGTTTATACTCTCGACAGTGTGTCCAGTATGAGTGCAGGCATGTCAATATTGATCATCAAAGCCTGCATATAAGGCACTTGGTCTCACACCATAAAGACTATCAGACATTTATTTTACTACTTTAATGTAGCCTATCAGATGTGTCAAAAACACACAAATGTGTAAATATAAGGTTATGTTTGGAAGAAAAAAAACAACAACATCCACTTATTTTTCTGGGGGAAAAAACATTTTTTATCCTCAGCTGTGACGGCACATTTCTACTGACCACACCAGCACCTGAGAAATGTGGAATACAGACTTTTTATAGCAGACATTATCTTGTTGACTTCTTACTTGTCCACAGACTAGTTCTTTGTACAACAGCAATTGGAGCATATTGACACACACCGATTTTGCACCATAAAAACTTATGTACTTGCTCATAGGACATGAGGCATCTGCACAGGTCCCCGCCTCACACGGTTATAAACAAGGCTTATACAAGGCTGGTTTGTCTGTGGATGTGCAATACTATAAGGAGAAAGTGCTAACTAAACTATGAACCTAGAAAAGGTCTGCCTATTACACATTTTTACACAAGCCTATCAGCTCCACATAACTGTGTGTGTTTCTCAGCATAGCAGTGTTTAGATCTCGTGTCACCTGCAGAAATTCCCACGCTCCACACAGGAAGTGATTTGTTCTATGTCAAGACAGATGGAGGCAACATCAACATTGTGCTCATAAAGTGAGGTATTGCTGGAGTTTGACTGAAAACACAAATAAGGGCCCACGAAAGATGAATTTGACTACTCAAAAACCCCTGGCTTTCAGCATTTTGACAGGATAAACTCTTCCCCTCCTACACTGATGCAGCAAACAAATAATGTTACATTATGCGTGTTCACGAAGCCCAAACAGAGGCACAAACAACAAAAAAATCATTTAAATTTGTATACAGCAGCTTTAAAGAATAATAATTAAGAATAAAACTTGTCAGTGTTGTGTTTGATTGTACAGTGTGGTTAGATGTTGTCTTCACATTGCATTTAAATGTCAGTGTCGGAAAATCTGTTCATGAAAACACCCAGAAGATGCAGCTTGGACACATCATCAGTGATGAACCCAGTGTTTCAGGGTCTCAGATCATCATTCACCCTCACCTGGTGACCTAGTCGGGGTTGATCAGACCCTGGCTTGTGTCCAAGCAGCGCACTACTCCATGCTTCGCCCCTCCTGATCCACAACCACCGAGAAGCTTTTTATGCCACTTCCCTGATGTTTCTGGTGGCTTTTCTCTCTGGCAACCCTCTTATGCCAAGGAGCCTTAACACTTGGTGCAGAGATTGCCCTGGAAACCCCCTGCAGCCCACCTCGATCAGCTCACAGCGGGCCCTCCAACAGTTGGCTCTGCAGGCCTCTACCTGCTCGAGATATTTGGCCCTCTTAAGTTTATGGGCCTCCTCTATCAGGCCCAACAGCACCACCTGCTTCAAACATTCTGATGTTAAAACCAAATCTGGCCTGAGAGTATTGCTGTTCGATTTTGCCCAAAAATAAAATCCCAATTTTCTTCTCTCAAAACCTGATTCGGATTGTTTGTGTAATGACAAAAGGCAAAGAAATTAATTAAACTATGCTATTTTTCATTGAACATTTTGCAAATAATTTCCCCATTGGGATGAGTGCGCAAACCTTGCTCTTTATTGAACAAAAAAAATCCCCAAGGGATTAATATAGAGAAAAATTAATGAACTTTTGCCATCTGGCTTTGCTCCATGCTGTCTTCTTGTGGACCTCTTGTAAACATGTAAACAAAATAGAAAAATACCTTTGGGATTAAGGGAAATATCTCACTTTCACATTTGACTTAAGGTTTCTCCATCTTCTTTAATAAATGAATAAAGTGCAAAACTTTAACTTTTTGTAAAATAAATACATCTTGAAAAAATATAATTTCCATCCCTGAGACAATCAACACTTACAAATGCAAATGTTTGCATTATATGCCTGATGAAAAAACAAAAACATCTTTTGTAATTAAACGAAACTGGTTCTTTGCATGCTAAATAACAAAATTACCCTCATAGATTGTAGCAGGGGTCCAGAACACGAAGCAAATGTCGGAAGCCAGCATTTTCTACTGTGTATATCGGGACCATGTCTACTGGTGATTATACGACTGATTCCGTAACATTTTTTCACTTCCTTTCGGTCTTGTCATATGGTACACTACGTGAAAACGAAACCGGCAGAGTTACTTGCTTCGGCGTTGGTGGTGGTGTAGCCGCATCTGCTTTCTCTTGTGTGATCCGCTCTGCAACATACTGCTGCCATTCTGGTGCCATACTGGTGCCATACTGGTACGTGGTTTTTCTGGAGGTGTTGAAATAAGTTAGCCATGCTGTGGTTTTTAACTGCCACGCACTTAAGACAGACTTTACAATGCGGCCTTGCTCTTCTTTTTTGCAACAAAATCAAACACCAAAATGTTTGTTTACAATCTGTTGGGAGAGTGCGCGATGGAGGACAGAGTGGTGTTTTGCATGCTGGTTTCCAGTGCAGATGGTGTCAGCAATTACCTTTAGCACCTGATCATGTGTACCTCCCCTCTCCCAGGGCTTTAGGGCAGCAGCTTAGGATATGATCCAAAGAGCCTCTTGCCAGGTGTTTCTAGGCCCCAGCAATACAGGTTGGATGGGCTTGGGAGTACATCATGCACTGCCTGGATCAGAAACTTGAGTCTTGCTGGTTCTGACTTCCAAAGTTCTGTCCAGGTGATCTTCCGGGTAGATGCATGGTCCCATTTGGTCCAGGCCCCTTGCTGGCGCATGGCCACTGTCCTACTGCAGCGCTCCTCTTCCACCTCTGCACGGATTTCGCCATGAATTAGCTGTCGCCTCTCTCTCCCCTGAGCTTTGTCGTAGCATGGTCTTGTGTGGCTACCAAGCCTAGCTCGCCTAACTTCCACGGAGTCGGACCAAGATGCCATGTCTCAGTCTTGCTTCAGCCTGTGTGACCGCCTCCTTTGCCTTCCACTTCCTTCCCGTTCTGACTGCGATGCCTGCAGAGGAGACGCCGGTTTCAGAGGAGTCTCTATAGAATAGCACCGCCCTGGCTCTGGTGACCTCCAGGACCTCTGGAAACTCCTCTGTCAGACCGGTAAAGGGAAGCTTTGTTGGCTTGTTGGTGTGTCCATAAAGGGCAATGCTTCTAAGGCTTTTAGGCAGGCCCAGCTATCTACGAAGCCCTCGACGGTGGTTATCGGGACTTTGATAGCCAGGTTTTCAGTTCTACTTGTCCAGACTGGACTGCTGCTGTGTCTCTCAGGGTGGCGTCAAAGATCTTACCTAGACTTCTTATGGTTTCTCGGACACCGATAGGATTGTGGCTCCATACAAGAGGAAGCGATACTTGTTCTCCACTCTCCCCTTCCTCAAGACCAGAGACCTGGATTTGGCTGGCTTGAATGCCATTCTTACCCATGTCATGAGCCTTTCCAGTCCCCAAAGGAGCCAGCGGCATCCTGTCACTGATGTGGCTGTGACCATAAGTAGGGATGTCCCGATACAACTTTTTCACTCCCGATACGATACCAATATTGCAGCCTTGGGTATTGGGTATTGGCTGATACCGATATCGATCCGATACAATATCAGCACGAATCATACATACTTTAATTACTTATTTTGTAGAGTGGAATGTTAGAACAGGCTTGATCAAGTGATATTACTTGAACAGAGAACAATAGCCAGCAAAAGTTGGTAAGAGTAAAACTGACCCATTTATTATTAACCAATGGGTCACGTAAATTTTAACCTTCAACATAAGAAGTGCTAATGGGGGTGTTTTCAGAGCATCCGTGTTTCACAGGTAACAGCGTGTCATCAGAGAACACCCCCCTTGTTTTCACTATTTTGGATTAGCCCAACCCACACAGGAGACCGGCCCCGCAGACGTACTTAGCTCCGTGTGTGGAGCGTCAGGACACATTTAAAACACAGAAAGCTCTTTGCATGTCTGGTTTTTGGGGTATAATTAACAACCGGAGGCTGTTGAAAGTCGGCAGGTGGCGCTGGTTTATGAAATAATGTTGTTTTAGCAGTTCGCCTCAGGATGAGCTAACGTGGTGCTAACGGCTAGCACAGGCTCGCTGGGTGGCTTCGTAGCCTCTGATTTCAGAGGTTAAAGAAAAATGTTTAATCTCTGAAATAGCAGTAGCACACACACGCTGTTGTTGTGATCATGTGGGCTCTACATGCATCCAAAGCAGAGCCCACGTGATCACAACGGGCGCTGCTGGATAGAAGTGCTGGAGCGGAATGCACTGCTTGCATCGGAGCGTTTATATCGGAGATTTTAGAGGAAGTCCGATATAATCCAATACTCGTTTTCTGGCTGATATTGGACTAATATCCAATATCAGTATCGGATTGGGACATCCATAACCATAAGATAGGGCCATGAAGGCTCGTGTCGGGGGTTGGTGAGCACCAGATTTGAACAGAGGGCCCCTACATTCTACCTCTGCTCTCTTGACAAGCATGTTCATCGCATGGGCGAACAACGTCACTGATATGGTGTAACCAGTGACGGTGCCTTTTTCTAGGAGATGCCACACAGATGTTGTAGAATAAGAATGACAATACAAATTCAAAAGCACAATCTGTTTTAGAGTCCGATGGGGCATGTTTTTGAAGGACTGTTCTTACTTTAACTTGAACATGACATTTAGGTGCATTGGCTTCCACAAGGTTTAAGATGTATAAATGAATGGTCTGTTTGATCTGCATGCTGAGCTTGTGTTTTTAAGACCTCAACACCTTCAACTGCTCCAAGTGTCATGTTCTCCATGTAACTTTTCACTCTAACCACTGTTACTGTTGACTAACTTTTTAATCACTTCTCACTTCTATTTCAGGTTCCCATAGGTCACAGTATATTCCTCTTCACCCTCGACTAATTTTAAATGACCCCAGCACAGTCGCAGTGACTGTAAACCCATCTATATGTAACAATGTATTTGTGCTGTGTCTTATTTAGGAAAACTTCAGTGAGCACCCTACTGTCTTTATGGGTTCACAGAGGGTTATCAACACACTGCTGACAAAACACAGCACACACCTCTCTTTGCTCTTTTCTCCATCTTTCTGTTCCGCTCAGGCACATTATGTCTTCCTCCTCCTCATCCACCTCAACAGTACTGAAACAAGAATATCCTGTTTTGCTCTTCATCGACTCCTGTAGTTCACACTTCCCTCTCTGGCGAATGCTTCGCTCTGACAGGGATAATGTACGTTCCCATCAACACAACCTGCCTCCCTCCTCTATAGCCTTATCCCCGCACTAAGCAGCAGCCACCCATATAATGGATGGCCATGATACAGGCCACTGCTTCCTGCAACTAACGCCAATGGAGAAGAGAGGGGTGGTGGCATGGGGGAGTTGGAAGAGGTGTTATGGCTTTGGTGGTGGATTGCGTGTGTCTGTTATCAGTTCTCTGCAGCTGACATTGGAGGTGCTAATAAACTCAGTGTTTTAAATCAGACACCACAGTAATTTCATGTTCATGAGCATTGCAGTATAATCTACTAGCGGATCTGCCATCACACATACATTAATACTAGATAAGACCGGCAGTTATTTGCCATTTTTTAATCGGCCAATAATTACAAATGTCAGCATTTTTGTTCTAAGAAATTTTATAAATATTGCCAAGTCACTACAACTTTATATTTTTAGCCAAATGATTTTTGTTTTTTGATGATTTGTTTCATGTATTTATTAGTTAATAGTTACAAGTTACATTATTTCTATTGAAAATACTGTATATCAGTCCACTGTAGTGCAGACACAAAACAAAATTTGCAAAACATATGTGACAAAAAAAAAAAAAATCAATTATTGGCCATCAGTTGCCCTGATTTCTAAAAATCAGCATTGCATCAGCCATAGAAAAACCCAGAATGGTGAAACTCTACTTAATACACACATGCACGTTTGTTTAGCTAGCTCACCTTGTCTTTGAACACTTCATGGTTGTGGTACATGAAGTCCCGGTAACGTTCTGTGCGCACTTTATCCTGTTGAGAGAACATTCAAGAATAAGAACATTTCACATAAACAACTCTCCCGAAATAAAAGCAGGGACTATAATTCTAACATTTTACAAGATCATTTACTTTCCACAAGTTGTACAGCTGTTTATTATCAGGATGCTCATGTGGTAATGTACATTTTTATCATTCTCCTTGGAAAAAAAAAATGTAGTCCCGGTTGGGTAAACTGATTATGGAGAGGTTCAGGCAACTCCATACCATAACAAATTGAACAGTATACAATAAGGTATTCTGGTGATATGCTATAAAATATTTACCAATATATAGGCAATGGATAGATGCAATAGTCTGTACTGGTTACTTAATTCCTGGCTACACTTAACATTATATGAGTTTGAACTTTTAAATTATTATTCTTATTCTTGTTTATGCCCTTAGTTTTTACTAAGGGCATATTGCCACAATTTACCTTTGTGACAATACAAAGGTACATTTCGTTGTGCTGTACAATGATAATTAAATGCTTGAATTAAGTGCTTAAATCTTATGTGGGAATCTTGGAAATTTATTGGATAAATTCAACTATAGGGTATTTTCCTTGTGGAGGTAAGGTCAGGACTCACAAATTAACCTGCCATTCAAAAGCACAGGACCTCCTCTCTGGTGGAAGTGCAACAGATTCAATTAATTTGACAGGGGCATGCCTTAGTGCAAGAACTGAGGGACTGAGGGAACTTTATTCCACACATCCACAATTCTGGGCTGAGTATATTATTAACATATAGTTTCTGCCTGGATTTGAATTGAATTCTCATATGTTAAAATGTACTTTTCCACTACATTCAAACCATTGTCAAATAGTTGTTTATATCAGTTTCACGGAGAGAAGCCTTTTACGTCATGACTGATGGAGGCAAAGTGTAAGCACAAAAGCTACATAGCACTAGTAAACCTAGACAGCAAGGAGCAGCTGGACTAGTGCTGAAAATGCCAAGAACAACCAATGAAAAGTTTCAGTAATGGATTCCACTGTTGAAAAAAAATAAACCTGGACTTTCAGAAGGGCTGCACAACCTCATTTTAATTCCGACCACAAGTCTCTCGGTTAATGTAACCTGATTGCCCAATACTGAAAAGGCATGCTCCACCAATACAAGGCAGAATAAATCAAGCACTCCCTTAAATTACAGACACGATGCCTGTATGTGCCAATCACAGCTGCTGCTGTTTCTGCACCAAGCAGCTCCACGTTTCCTGGATGTAGTCTGGAAGAGTTTTGTTACATTACAGAGAGATATACAGATAACACATAACAGACTGATTTAGAATGATCAAATGTCTTACAGGGCAGGGAGTGAAGAGCTCTATCCATCTCTCTCTTATCACTAAAATGGATGAATAATCTTGAGAAATAACCTTCATCTCAATATTTATAAATTAAAAAAAACATGGTAATTATATTGGCCATAATGACAGGATGAATGCTTATTGCAACTGGGTAGCAAGAGGTGGCAGTGCGAGAGATAAATCACATCACAACACTGGCAGAGATTTGGTAATTACTAAGAATTCCTCAGAGAGGCAATAGAAGTTCTGCACTGGAGCTTCAAGGGCCAAAACCATTTTTATTACCTTCAAATGGTAAAAAAAAAGCCGTTCAAAAAAGTGAGGGACCTTTTAAGTGACATACATCTGCAATAACATGTCACTCTATAATACGGTCTCTCAAACACAACATTTCTTGTAAGAGTTGACCACATTTTACTGCAAAGCTTCCTCCCCCAATACATGCTCTTGATCCCTCCTGAGGTGGCGATGGAACTCACAGACTGATGCACACACACGACGCAAAACAGTGCTTAGAACCAATCAGGACGGCCTACAGGACAGTGTCAAAGCACTGCAGTAAGTAGATGCGCACAAACACACACACATCTAATGTGCTCAGCTTGCTGTGCTGACACTTTTGGGTTTCAGGGCTTAAGGAGGGTACAAATTAATTTCCTCATTTCAAGTACTCCTTTGCAGCGGCGATGCCAGTGTTTCACATGAGAGCTCAGCACTTACTGCTGATGTGTTGCTTTTGAGAGAATGTCCTATACTCAGTATCAGTGAGTGAATAAAGATAATTAATTTAATTTGTGTGCAACATTGAAATCTTTGAGTAGACGTACGCTGACAAAGATGACTACATGACTGACTGAAAACTGAACTGCAGGCCTGGTCATTTTGTGTGTTTTATGTGTGCTGAACTCGAACCTTCAGCATCTCCTCATGGATGCCGTAATGGCCGTAAGAGCTGAAGTAGGCCTCATCTTCGTCTTCTCGGAGCTCGGCTACAGTGCCCAGGTTTCCAGGTTTTCTGGTTTCTGTATTCAGCACCAAACCTTGAGCCAGCAGCCTAAAAGAGCAAAGGAAAGAGCTGCATTTAACATCTCGTATTAGGACGTGGCACAAAAACTGTGGGCAGAGTGCGGAAAGCACACACAACCTTCATGCAGGACATAGCAGTAAATGGAGGAGATGGGAAGCATTCATCTTTCTAACTGACTTCCAAACCTCCTACCCCCCCCAACCTCACTCAGTAATTTTCCCTTATTGCCCCCACCTTCCTACCTCCCCTCCTCACTCTCACCTCCATGCTGCAGTGGAATTTTCCCTTCCCCTTTTTTTTTTTATCTTTCCCCTTCCTCCAAACTTCTTTCTCAAGGTATTCTAGCTGATGAATCTGCAATACTGAGTCCACTGTGGCCCCCTGCTGGCCAACAGATCATGGTGCATAAGTTAAACAACATGATAAGGAAACTGAGTTCTCAAGAATCTCAAACAAAAATAAATTAACCAAGACTTTTCACTTTCACACAGTAGTTATGAAAATGAAAAAAGTGTCACTGACTTAAGTTTGTGTAGGTCGTCCATGGCTCTGGAGAGCGCCTCCTCTGAAAGACGGGCTCTCTCCTCAGCAGCCTGTGCCCTCTGCAGCAGTGTATTATGGGATCCATCACCAGACAGTGGACACAGAGGCACACTTGACACCTCAGTGCCACAGAGCTCGTCGGGATCTGGTGGAAACAAAAAAACGTATTTTATCCAGGTAAAATCTACAAAAAAATCTGCTGAAATTCAACCAACAACCATGGTCCAATATCCACTACACACTCATGGATCTCTACACACTCTGCATCTACACACAAGCAAATCCTGCTCCTTCACTGAATATATTGAAAATATTTCTTCTGTTGTTTGAAGCAGCAATATCAGTTGGCTTGACCACAAAATCACAAAGAAGCTTACCGATCACGATTCAATCACAGGGAGCAATATGCCTACTTAAATAACTCAACAAAACAAAGGAGGGTTACAGACCCTCCTACCACAGTCTCCTAAAATCCTGTGGGAAACACTGTAGCAGCATAACTAAGAGATAGTTCAGGTTTCCCTGAGCCAGCTCTAACTATAAGCGTTATCAAATAGGAAGGTTTTAAGTCTAACTTTAAATACAAAGAGAGTGTCCGCCTCCCAAACTGTCATTGGAAGCTGGTTCCACAGGAGAGGAGCATGGTAACTGAAGGCTCTGCCTCCCATTCTGCTCTTACAGACTCTGGGAACCACAAGTAAACCTGTATTTGGGACATACGTGATCTGTTAGGGTGATAAGGTGAAATTGATTCTTTCAGGGATGAAGGGGCCTGATCATTAAGTGCTTTGTAAGTGAGGAGGAGGATTTTAAATTGAATTCAAAACTGTACGGGGAGCCAGTGTAGAGAAGCTAATACTGCAGTTATATAGTCTCTCTTTCTAGTTCCTGTCAGAACTCATGCTGCAGCATTTTGAATTAACTAAAGGGTTCTAACATCCTGATAATAAGGAGTTACAGTAGTGGAAGAAGGCTGTTCTGGAAATTAGTTTTATGTGTGAATAAAATGACATATCCTGGTCAAAAATAACTCCAAGGTTCCTCACAGTGAAACTGGAAGCAATGGTAATATCATCTAAAGTGGCAATATGGTTGGAAAGTTTTTCTCTGAGGTGTTTAGGGCCGAGTATAATGACCACCGTTTTTTCTGAGTTTAAAAGTAGAAAGTTACAGGTCATCCAGGACCAGCACTTGATGTTTCTGAGACATTCCTGGAGTTGAACAATCCGATTTATTTCTTCCGGCTTTATTGACACATATAGCTGTGTCATCTGCATAACAATGAAAGTGTGTGGTGTGCTTTCTAATAATGTTCCCTAAAGGAAGCATATACAAGGTAAAAAGTATAGGCCCAAGCTCTGAGCCCTGTGGAACTCCACAACTAACTTTTGTTTGCAATGAGGCTTTATCATTAACATTAACAAACTGGAGTCTATCAGATAAGTATGATTTAAACCAGCGGAGGGCAGTACCTGTGATAACAAGTCTGCTCCAGTCTCTGCAACAGAATATCATGATCAATGGTGTCAACTCAGCACTAAGATCTAACAGGACAAAGTAAAGAGACTAGACAATTATCTGAGGCCAAAAGAAGGTCATTAGTAACTTTAACTAGTGCTGTTTCTGTGCTTTGGTGTAATCTAAAACCTGACTGGAAAGCTTCAAATATTCACATAATTGATTTACAACTGCCTTTTCCAAGATTTTAGAAAAGAAGGGAAGATTTGATATAGGTCGGTAATTAGCTTTTTTGAGAAGGGATTTAATATCTGCTACTTTAAAAGCTTGGGGCACATATCCAGTTAATAAGGATAGATTAATTTTATTTAATATAGAGCTGTTATTAACAAATCAAGGAGCACAAAACACAAGTGTATTTTCAAACAAAAAGTGTTGTTTGAAAATATTGACACAAATTTGATTCCATAGCTTTTCGAGCAGTCACCAACTAAAAACCCCATAGAGACTGTGTCTTTCCCCTGACCCAATGAATTAAATCATCCAATAATAAACAAAAGAGGAGTTGGACTAATAATAAAATAGATTCCAAGAATACCACTTTTCAAATGTGTGTTATGAAATATAAGATCACTCTCCTCAAAATCTGTTTTAATTAATGATCTCATTACCCCCGACTATTAATCACGTCTTTCTCCCCCTCTGTCTGTCTGTCTGTCTGTCTATCTCTCCGTCCCTCTCTCGTGTGTGTGTCTCTCTCTCCCCCTGTGTCTCTCTCCCCTCATGCGGCTATACATGTCATCACTGGTCACATTGGGCAGAGGTCTAGAGAAAATTACGGTGTCCGACATTGATGTAGCATAGCTACACCAGGGCTGCCAACGCAAATGACGCTTTTCTCACGCATTTCTAGGAATTCAGCCAAGCACCCGCCCTAGTTACCTCTGATTGGCTGATCAACCGGGAACACCATTAGATATGTATGTCAGTGTTGACACGTTCTGCCCATGTGCAAAACGGATTGAGTTTCTGGTACAGGTCGGGTAGTGAAACGCACCACATGAACGTTCCAACCACCAACCGGTATTATTACAGCATACTTTTTCTTTTGTTTTAGGCGTGTTCGATTAATCGTTTTTAAATCATAATCGTATTTATTTAGTTAGGACGATGTCTAAACGTGAAAATCATAAAAAAGGATTTTTCACTTTAACTAGGGTATTTACTGTACAACCCCCGTTCATTTCGTCGCAAAAAAGAAGAGCAAGTCCGTTGCGTGGAAGTGGTATGGCTTTGACACTTTGGAGGAAAAGCAAAATACTAAGTCCGTGGCAGTTAAAATCCACAGCACACAAGAGAATGCGGATGCGGCTACGCCACCACCAACTCCGAAGCAAGTAACTCTGCTGGTTTCGTTTTCACATGGTGTACCATATGACAAGAACAAAAGGAGGTGGAAAAATATTACGGAATCAGTCGTGTTTCACATCGCAATAGACATGGTCCCGATATACACAGTAGAAAAGGCTGGCTTCCGACATTTGCTTCATGTGCTGGACCCCTGCTACAAGCTACCAGGGTCATTTTATTATTTAGCATGCAAAGAACCAGTTTCGTTTAATTAGAAAAGGTGTTTTTGTTTTTTCATCAGGCATAAATAATGCAAACATTTGCATTTGTAAGTGTTGATTTTTGTCTCAGGGATACAAATGATAGTTTTTCAAGCTTTATATATTTTACAAAAAAATTTAAGTTTTGCACTTTATTCAATAATTTTTGTTTAATCAAGAAGATGGAAAAACCTTAAATGTTAAATGTGAAAGTGAGGTTTTTCCCCCATAATCCCAAAGGGATTGTTCTTTTTTGTTGACATGTTTACAAGAGGTCTACAAGAAGATAGCATGGAGCAAAGCCAGAAGGCAAAAGTCCCTTGAGGGATTTTTGCATACTCTTCCCAATGAAAAAAAGAAAAAAAATAATATTTGAATTCATTTCTTTGCCTTTTGTCATTCCACATAAAAATCGTAATCATAATCGGAAATTGGGCTTACTTTTGGGCGAAATCGAACAGCCCTACTTTGCGCTTGGTGGTTAAGGGAGCAGACTTGTGTCCGGAAGGTCACAGAATCGAATCCTCCAGCATGTTCTTTGTTTTGCCTCTGTGTACTGTAAGGCCTACATTATTTACAGTATTGTTATTTTATTATTGTATAAAGCATTACGAGTATTAAGCATTAATAATACATAAAGCATATTGTATAAAGCATTAATGAGTGCTTAAAACTAATTATAGTGTTCTAAGAAGATTATAATGCATTATAAGCTTGGGATGCTTTTCTCACAAGTTGGCAACCCTGCCTACACACAGACTCAACATTAACCTTTGTGAGTTCGGACTGGCGTATTCGGGTATCATTGCTGCCTACATGAATTGTAACTTTACTGAATTTTCGGTTATTTTTAGCCAGCAGTTTCAGATAAGACTCTATCTCACCTGCTCTGGCCCCGGGAAAACACTTGACTGTGGTCGCTGGCGTCGCTATATTCATATTCTTCAGAATACAGTGACTAATCATCATAGTTTGCTTCTCAGTCTGTGTTGCTGAGTGGGGAAAACTTATTAGAGATGTGAACTAGTGGGTGGTGAGCAGGACTTTTAGGCTTAGTACAACGCCTCTTATTACGCCTCAAATATGCACGGGATCTGCTGAGGGAGCCGGCTACAGGGGATTTTTTGAAGTTTTGAAGTCAGTTCAGAGTGAGATTTCATCGGGAAGGGCAGGGGTAGGTGAGGGGTGTTGTGGGGGGTGGTGGTGGTTATGATTGTGTGCTGTAGGCGTTGTGCTAAGAGGTTATAATGTCCAGTTTGTTATGTATTGTTCTGTTCTCAGCTCACAAAATAGTATCTGTGCTCCAGTTTCTGTGATGAGAATTAGCACATCCAGAGAGGTGTGGTTTCTCCTTTTGGCCACAAGGTGGACATCTGCTCCAAGCAAACACGTGTATGAGAACAGTTTCCCCCAGGTTCCATAGTGATAGCGGGGATTTTTGCAAAAACTTTGTGTGAAAACACAAAAGACTAAAAACTTCTGTGTCACCAAACTAACTAAAGTTTAGTAACTTTACCTGTCTGCAGCAGAGGGTCGTCCTGTAGGACTGGCCGCAGGAAGTCTTCACTCTCCCATGGGAAGGGAACATCCAACAGCCCCGTCAGACAGGATGCATCACATTTCTGTAAATGCATATTTGTCAAGTAATTTTAAGAATTCTGTCTGAAAACATCATATCTGACAGAGACCAGCAACTGTACTTACTGTTGATCGTATGAAGTTGATCATTTTTAAGTATCCATAGTCATCTAAACCTAAAAACACACAAAACAAGGGGTGAGTCTTTTCAACAACACCAAACTAACACTTTTGTGTGAGGCAGAGAAGGTAAATGCCTACTTACGGTGTTTTCTCATCACATCTACAAGACTGATCTGATGTTCAGTTATACAGTGCTGCAATGTGGCAGGAACAGAGCTCAGTATTCTGAAAAAAACAGGGTGGAAAAATAAGTCATAAAACTGTCTAAAATATTAACACATTGTGATATGACACAAATACATGCAGCAGTTATTGTGGTTTGACCGGAAATTAGATTTTATTTTGTTTTTGAATGACTAGAGAAAATAAAGTGCTTCAGAGGTGCAACAATTTACACCACACTCATTTAAATTTTCATCTTAGATGGCTGACAGGTATTAATGAATTTTACTTTCACACACTCTTATGAGGGAAAAGTTGAAAACATTTATCAAATTCATTAGCAAAAATGTATGATGCCATGTTTTAGATTCACTCTCAAGACGTTCAATCATTTTACAAGCTGACTAGATCTACTTAGTTACTTAAATGATTAAAGTGGACAACAAGGCTGGAAACAAATTCTCTAATATAAGTACTTCAGATGGAGTTTTACAATTCAGACAACTGTAGTGCATCCAAAACTGCACATTGTTGATTTATGAAGTTTTACACCCCTCTTTGCCAGCTGATGAATTTGTGGGTGGAAATGTTTTTCATAGAGGATATGTGGCAGGGAATGTTGCATAAGTGAAGAGAAGAATGGATTGTATATATTATACTGCTAATACAATTGTGGATTCAAATGTTCAGCTGTGAATTAGGAAAGCTTTTGGCAAGGCAGCTATTTTCTAATCTGAAGACATAAAACCTTGGGGTGAGTAGAAATTTTAAACTCGCTCACTGTGTGCAGTGCAGCCAGAAACATATATCAGAACTGGAAGTGATTTGCAGCAGGAGTGACTACAATTTCATTACTCAACTCAACATTAAAATGTTAATTACCTACTACAAAAGGCATTTACAGGCAGTTATGTTTACCACAAGGAGAGCTTCTGAGTTATGAGTATTTTATCCCACAGTCCCAAAGTTTAGATTTCTCTTCTTAAATTCATGATACAGAAAGTAACAGCACAATAAAAACTGAAGTTAGGTTTATTACTTAGGACTGATTATTGCAGAGGTTAATGATGCACAATACTGGACTTTTTGCTGATATATCGGGAGTGCTTTGGCCGTAAACTGGTACCAATACCAATATAGGCTGCAGGCACGGAAGCCAAGGAGGAGGCATTTTGTATGGAGGAATGGGCCAAAATACCACCTGCCAGACTTCAGGGACTTGTCTGTGGCTATAGGAGGCCTCTACAGGCTGTTCTTGCAGAAAAAGGAGGCTCTACTAAATATTAATGGAATCATTTCTTTGGGGTGCCCAAATTTATGCACATTCCTATTTTTGTTTAAATGCACATAACAATGTTTCTGTTGGACCAACAGAAATTATTTCACTACGGAGATGTTTCTGTTTCCATAAGGTATACCATATGCTAAAATGAAGTTGCTGCTTCAAAAGCTCAGCAAGTGACAAACTGATGCAGTGATTTTCCTAAGGGCTGCATATCACTGTATATCTATATACATTTTTCCCTGCACCCAATTGCAGAGGACATTTAGTTCTCCTGTAGTAAAATTGACATAATATTTTGCCTACTCACCCCACAGCAGATATATACATTTTCTTCATTAAACCAAATAAACATAAAAAAAAATAGTAGTTGTTGAAGGCGCCATCATAAAATTCAAGGAGGTAGCAGCCTATTATTAAGCCTACTCTTGTAGTCATTAGTCATCAGCAGATCCTTGTGTTTGCCAATGTGAGGTAAGTCATTTTAAAGCCAATATATGCCAATAGTGATAATATTGTGCATCCCTCATAGAGGTTGTTTACAACACCACATGTCATTTGTAATTAGATATGCCCACACTTACAGATACAAGAGTACTTCTGAGCAAAGTAGTACAAAGTGCTGTCTACAGTAGAAAAAAAAGCTAAATCAAAAGGTAGATCTTGGTGTGTTTGCTGATATCCGATAATCCCCTTTAATATCTGCCGATAATATCATGCATACCTGGAAGAGGTTGTGTTTACAACAAACATGTCATTTGTCTCGGGCTGCCTACTCTTACAGATACAACTGCTTCTTCTTGGCAAACTAGTACAAAGTGCTTTCTAAGGTAAAAAAATAAATAAATAAATAAATGCTACGTCCCAGGAGGTGTAACTCAATCATAAAACAATCAAATGAATAGATATATTAACAAACATTCACATGTATCCATACTGTATCACTTCTGATACATACACATATATAGAATATAGTCTCAATAAAAGCAACAGTTAACGCAAGAGAAATAAAGTTTGCCAGTTAAAATCAGTTTCTTCCACGGCTCACCTGTCACAGAACAGACAGCTAACTGACTGACTGTCCTCCTCCGTCCACTGCCACTGCCCTTCATCCCCGTCAACATCTTCCTCATCATCACCGTCAGAGAGCTCGGGCATCTCCTCTGTAGCTCCGTCACCGACTGTCAAAATAAAGCGTCATTACAGACACGCGTTACAGCCACAGTGTTGAACTAAGCTAACTAACGGCTCGGATGAAGTGCACTCTTTAGCAACAAAGCAACGCATTAACGCGACAAAACACCAAACAATGAACGGACAACTTCTGCAAAAATACATCACCATACAAAATAAGTGCTAATATATTAAATATCGAGAGTTTTAGGTTGTATATTGGATATTAACAACACTAACTTGAACATGTGTACTGTGCCATGATGCCGCTTCAGATGCAGTGAACTTCCTGCTGACGTTTAGTGACGTAAAGAAGGGGTATGGAGGTGGGCGGGGCTTCGTGCAGACTGGATTAGGAATAAAAACACAAGCGGGACGTTCCTAATGTACACCACAAGATGTCGCATTTGGTTTAGTTTCTGCTGGTTGTAGTATTACAGGTGAAATTAATTGTTTTGTTCAGTACAGTTTCTTTTGGAACTATTAGACCAGGGGTCTCTGCCCTTCTATTGATTTCATGCGGCACAACACTTAATGTTTGTTTATGATATTTACAGATTACTTTTGCATCATAAATATGTTTTCTTCCATTGTAAATCATAGAGTATATTGTTACGTGTCAAAACAAAACATTTATTTTGAAATTATGTCAAATATCGCCAACTCAACAGTTGTTTTTTCCCCATACAGTTGGACATTTCTTCACTTGACTGGATCCCTACTGACCAGTCTTGAAGATAACCTGGTGCTCAGCTCTTAAAAGTCTGAAGGAATATACCAGTGCCGTTTAGATCTTTATTCTTAGAATATAATTACCGTAATTTATCTTTTAAATTCTTGGTCAGTGGACATTTTCACCCAAAAAAATTGGAGTTTAAGTGAAATGATGTCTCCGTTTTACAAAAGTGGAGTCAGACACAAAAACAGGAAACCATGAAGCAGTCTGGCCAGAATTAATTTGATAATTTTCACTTGTGCTTTTTGTATTATGACATTTCATGTCTTAAAACAAACATTATCTGTTTTAGATATGAAGTGTTAGAAAGTATTAAAACCTATGGTGTGACAGGACCAGTATCAGCAATTTATCAACACCAAGAGTATTATTTAGAAAATGTGATGTTTGACTTCAGCCAAATGTGTACAACTACATTTAGTCACAAGGGGGGGCTGTTAGTTCAGTACAGACAAGGCAAATCAATAGTAATCTCTCCAACAAACTAAGTTGTTTTTCAACTACAGTGACAAAGTATCTTATCCTATTGACACAAGGACCAATAATGGAAAAAAATAAAATAAAGCACAATTTATTTTTTAATTCAAACCCTTATTTATCACTGAAGTTTGTTAAGGTAGCCCTTGTTAACAAGGCATAGTGTACGGTTACAATAATTCCATACAAATTAAAATCAAAGAAATACAGCATATCATAAAAACGGGATAAAACAGTAGTAGAGCAAGAAAAAACTTTTTATATCTTTATGTTTCAAGATGAAGAACCCAGATAAAACAAAGAGGAATTAAGATTTGGAACATTAATTGTAAACGATAAGCTTAAGAAATATAAAGACACAATAAAGTTTTTCCTGAGTCACAAATTAAATGAAACCATAATCTTTAATATATGATATCGTTTACGAAAATACTATGCAATAAACTGTATATAATACATTCAATATTAATGTGCGTATAATGTAGACATTTTGTTTTCATTCTTAAATTAGCTTTTATGGAAACATTTTCCTCATTTTAAAAACAATATTTTAATTAAGTGTTGAAGAAAAAAAGGATTATGTTCAGGCAACGTTTCAGAGTGTCGTCACAGAGCACAAATGGTGAACATCAAAAAAACCTGATGAAAATATTAACCAATATTACACCAAGACAAACAAAAAAGGAGGAAATCTGAATAATCTGGTTTTCAAGTTTCACATGTTCTACCCATTGAAGAATCTAGCAGACAGACACACAACAGTGATCTATGTTCACAGAGACACACTTTTGAATATATTTATTTCTTTGATATAAAAACTAAGTATACATACTTGTTGTAAATAGTTCTTATTTGCTCCGTTATTGTGTAATCTACAAGCTGACATAGATGAAAACCACTTGTTTGTGTCATGTGTCTAATGTAAATAGTTTAACATCCATAGTCATTAGATTTGGTATTAAGGAGTCAAACATAGGTCAGTGCCAAGTCACGGAACATTTCTACAACATAGGTCATCAGTGTGAATGGATAATATTCTTTGCACCCGTTATTTCTCTGTGCTCTTTCCCAGAATGGCGATGTCTTTATTCTCTAGGATCTCTGTCTTCTGCTCAGGTTGACGCAGCGTATTTGACACCATCGCCTTTGCCACTGCTTGTATTGGAATGGACATGGAAGTAGAAGACACAGCAGAAACAGCACCAAAGAATTTCCTGGTCAGCCACTCAGCAGGCCGACTCTCCTTTCTGTCCACCAACAAAACCCTATTGTGGAAAAACACAGAGGTTTTGATTATTCTCCGATTATATCAGGTTGTTAATTTAAAACAACCAATTGATACATCAATTGATGGGTTGATAGATAAGCTTTGATGCTTCTTTGCACTCAGGTGATTACAAATGATTCCCAATAAGTAATACTAGAACCAGGAACTTGTGAATAGCCGTGCAATCAGTACAATCAACACTTTGTATCATGTAAAAGGGTATGATCACATGTTTTGTATGGTCAGCACCACTTTGAAAATGTAGACTTTGTTATCTTTTTGAGTTCGGAACATCAAAATTTCATACCACACTACTATGGTCCATGATTTTAAACAAAAGCAACATGGTGTGACAAAGTGTACTATTTAAATGTCTTACTGACTTTTTCATAAAGTACAACTATGGATGTCTGTTTTCAAAAATGCCCACAATGAAGTCAATGAGATCACTCACCCTGGTCTGTAAATGGCGTATCTCTCAAAAGCCAGTGCTTCAATATCTGCTTCCACTTGGCCCTGAAAGAAAATTGTTGTTGACCTTTACATGACGTCGTATTCTTGTATTTGTTACATCTTTAAGAACTTTTCTGGCATAAACACTGACCTTGTCAGGACCAGTAGTTCTCATGAAGAGCAAAACCTACTCCAAATGAGGCAGAACCTCATTTCTGAGGAACTGGTTAAGTTTAGGGCTAAGATATGTGTTATGGTTAAGTCAAGGTTATGCATTAACTGGTTATGGTTAGGGATAAGGCTTTGTTTTGCGATCTTCTGTGTGTGTAACACAGTATTGAAAGGAAACAAAATACCTTGACTTTCAGGTAGAGAAAGTTGCTATTTTTATCAGCTCCTCTGGACGACTCCAGGTGAAACTGCATGCAGCCTCCAGCCTTCGAAAGTTCAGCTGATTTTAGAACATAATCGTGATCAACCCGGATGAATCCATCCTATAATCATAAAGAGAACATAATTATAGAATATCTCACTTTGACAACACTTTAGCAACAGCTCACCTGTAGTGGTAAAAGTTATTTACTTTCATATTACATTTAACAAAAGTAGCACGTTTGAATATTACATCGTGATTATTATATAATATTGAATAACTTGTCTTGAAAGTCTTGAAAGAACAGTAATCAATATTGGATGTTTTTTCTCTCCTCACTTTTTACCACTATGTTGTTGGGGTGATTGTAGCTCAGTCAAGTCGTCTTTCAACTTGAAGGTTGTGGGTTCAATTCCTGATGTGTTCTTGGGCAAGACACTTAACCCCATGTGTGGGAATGGGTATGTGCGATAGAAGACGGCGCTGTTCATATGTCAAAACTGTAGTGTAAAGCAGCTTTGAGTGGTCATCAAGACCAAAAAAGCACTGTATAAAACTCATTTACCATATCAACACTTTGGAATTATGGACTGAGAATAAAATCTGTAGTAAAAATTAGGGATGCACCGAAATTAAAATTGTTGGCCTAAACCCCGAAAGAAATGATTATGCAAATTCTGTACCAATGTGTTTTTACTCTAATTTTGTTGTTATGGCTGGGACTGTGTGTACTTACCTTACTAAAGTCAAGGCATTGCAATTGTATAGATTAATATGCATGCTTCAAAGAATAAATCAATTGAAAATATTTAGGAGGATCTCATCGAAGATATCAGACAACGAGGGTGCAAGCCTTTTTTTTCTGTCTCCAAGCAGCCTGGATCATTTCTCTACGCACTGCTTTAACCCCACATCCAAGTAATGATGTTTATGACGAGGATTGAGTACAGCAGCGATGAAGTGCAGGGGATCCAAGTAGATCTTTGTAAAACGTGTTGACAGACTTTTAAGAGCGCACTTAAGTGGTCCATCTCAACCTTTGTGTAGCAGACACATTAGTGCTTCAAGTGAATAACAGATGCATCAGTTGAGCTGATCTCTTTAGTTAACGGTTCAAAAGGGGTGAGAAGAGAGAGAATGTTCTCCATTAAGACCCACTGGTGTGAATGTCGCATGGAGTTCATAAGTTTCGCTTTTGCACAAGAGACTTTCCAGCATTTAATAGGTGCTGTTCCACCATGTACTCACATCTTGTTGGAACAGTTTTATTGGTGTTCCAAACTGATCTTGGACACACTCTAAGCAGGAATAGACAGGCGTGTGGAGTGTTGGTCATGTTTTTTCAGCCGAAATGTTTTGGTGGCCAAATTTTCGGTGCATCTGTAGTAAAAAATAGCTTTTTCATGAGAGGGCACTTTTTTGTTGACTGTGTGTATGACTCAAAGTGAACATGATGTCGGAGAATAATACCAATACTGATATTTAGATCAAGGATTTTTTTTAAGTTTTACATAAGTACGATTAATACTTGCTATAAATGATTTTAGAGAATTCTGAAGACATTAATTTAAGTGCAGGACATCTCAAAGGTAATGACAGTGCTCATGTACAAACTGAGGATAGGCCCATTCCATACATGTAGTTTCCTGTTAGTTATAAGCCTTCACATGCACTAATATTGGTATTTAAGACAGGTCAATATAGGCAAATACATTGGCCTAGTAATTGTAGTGGTGTTCTAGTAGAAATTGTGTTTCTTGGAAATTAAATCAAATTGCTTAGTAACTACAACTGAATAGTAAAACCCATCAAAAAGATATACAGTGTTGCAGAAACATGCACTACCTCTTGCTCGAGGTGCCCACATTTGAATTTGTTTTACTCACAGTCCCTGCTTTTGCGCGGGTTGTTCCCAGACAGCAGTAGCCAACATCATGGCCCTGGAAGGCTGCAGCATAGTCATCAAGCTTCTCAAAGTCCACCACCTCTTGTACCTAGACGAACAAAAACAATATAGTTTCAACATGAAAAATCAATGACAAAGAAGTCTTTTCTTTAAGAAGTTAGTAGAAGGCCGGAGAGTCAGCTCACTTACCAGGTTTTCATATTGTTTATCCTCAAAGGTGAGCCGTCTCCTTCCAATGAGTGTGATCTTGGAGAACATGTTGCGCTGCAGCAGCTCTTTAACTAACATCTGTCCCGTTTCCCCGGAAGCACCAAGAATGAAACAGCTTTTTTTCTGCTGCTTGAAGTCTTCTTCCAAGGTCTTCATGTCCTCAGCCATGCTGTGTGCAACAACACATTGACCACGAAGGCAATATTACATTTAAGCCAACTGTCACATCTGTGTCTGTGAAATGTCTCAGTCATTAAGGGGTGTCAATACAGAAAACAGGACTTAATTAGGTCCAGTGGAAGAAGTTTCTCCATGGTTTTCACTACAGAACAACGTTACATGTTAAATATATGTAAACACAGCGAATACGTTTCCTAAATGGAAATAGTGTTTCTTGTGTCCAGAGCTCACAGTCACTTACCTGATGTATGTGACCGAATCAGAGTCGTCGAAATAATTCAGAACCGCTGCAATGACAACAACCAGGAGAGTGAAGATCCCAGTGGCTTTCCCCAGGCGGCGAAGTAGCTGCCTCATAACAGACACTGCTAACAGCAACGACTACATTGCTGGAGCACTTCCTGGTTGCTTCACGATTCCAGATACGACGCTTCCTGCTTCTCTGACACCGAAGACAAACTAGGACATTTCACTGTCGCACGTGGAGCTTGACACGCGGCAAATGTTTACTGCAAGACGGTTTAGTCCAGTATACGTATTTTTTTTCTTTCTGAACGATACGTTTGCAAAACTATCAGAAAAGAGGGAGACGCTACCGCGAGCCCCCTCATATTTGTCTGGGGTGACGACGCTTATAGTCCGCGCATGCGCACTTAATTTTGAATGCTTCATATATTGAGAAGAGTGTAGCTGCAGGAGGTTTAAGAGCGTAGAATTAGGCCCCTCAGATCAATTACAGATTGTTTGTGTTTTTTATTTCACTTGCGTCAACGAACGATAGACAATCACTAAACAAGTACTTAGTGAGTTAAGTTTAATTTGTTTAAAATAAGATATATATGTTGGAGAGTCATGTACATGCAGCATGCGATTGTGTAACATTATTGATAAGATAAAACTCACGCACATATAGGGAGAACTTATAGATTCTCTATTTTGGTGAGGTTTGATTGGTAATGATTGCCTAACATTCAACTCCTAACAACCAAGTTGAATTACAAGTAGCCTACAGCAAATAATATGTGGGTGGAATAAACCAAAATCCATAGGTAGCATCCTAGAACTGCGGGCTTGAAACTTGCTGCAATTGCTCCGCTCATGCACTAAGTGGCGCTGTCGTGAAAAAAATTCAGGGGTTTAATTCTGCGAGCGTAAAACTGCGGGTTTAAAACGAAGGGGCTTAATTCTGCGGGCATAAACCTACGGCCTGCGGGCCGGCAGTTATAAAATACAGCATTCATTGAATGTCATCTGTATACCTTGGTTCAACAAGTGACTATTTTCTTTTCTGTCACCTTGAATCAGTCTGGCCATACTCCTCTGACATCAAGAAGACATTTTCAGCCAGATATTTGGGGGTATTTTCGGCTTTTAGACCATTCTTTGTAAACCCCTCAAACTCAAATTACCTGGGGGCCCTGAAGTGCAGGGAAATAGGAAAACACAACAACATTAACTTAAATACAACATCATCACAACAACATTAAGTAAAACCCAACAATATTAACTAAAACCCAACAATATTAACTAAAACACAACAACATTAAATGAAACACAATGACTCTAAATGAAACACAATGACATTAACTAAAACATAACATTAACTGACCCTGCGGTCGTGCAACAAATGCCGGGTAAAACTCACGGATGAGCCGCTGTTGGAGGTGGAGCCCGAGTTAAATCAGTTGAATATCCAACTTTAAACTAATTTCATTAAAACCGGCACTCTACTTACACTCTACTTACAGTTAAAAGTCTAGTTACAATCCTTGTTTGTGGTGTTTTAGTTAATGTAGCGTTTTGGTTAATGTTGTTGTATTTCAGTTAATGTTGTGTTTTCCTATTTGTGTTGGTGATTTGCTTTTTTTGAAAAAAAGACATCAAAATAATAATATTTATTATAAAATTTCACATAACTCCGAAATAAAAGTGTTTGTTTTGATATGGAATGATAAATAGTTCACAAAATAAGAACATTTCTGATGCATAATGAAAAACATACAGAAATAACTGATTGTAAATTTCTATTCAGAGTTAGGCCACATGTGCCCAGGGCCGTGAGTTTGAGAGCTCTTGTGCATGAAAATCCCAGGAGATCAGCAGTTTATGAAATTCTCAACAACCATGTTTGTTCAAAGTCACTTAAATCACCTCTCCTTGCCACTCTGAAGTTCAGCCGCTCATCTTGATCATGACAAATCAAATCCAATAAAATGAACTTTATTGTTCCAAATATTGGAAATATTTCTTAGGCAAAAGTGCTACAACAGCTGCACAACATATAAGCAAAAAAACAGCACATACGAACATACTCTACACAAAATATACAATACACAATAACAAGAAACATACAGGATGACAAGACTTTAATATACAGTATATTACACCTTCCCTAAACACATAAACACTAAGTCTGTAATTATTTGTAAGTGCAATGTGCAGAATGAAGTGCTAGACCAGAAGTTAGGCTAGAGTGACTGTGTTTATGTTTACATGCCTGAATGCATTGCGCTGCCATGACTGATTAGATATTTCTGTTAATAAGCAGAACAGGAGGGCCACATGGTTGGTGTAGTGGTTAGCACTCTGGCCTTTGCAGCAAGAAGACCCGCCTTTCTGCATAGAGTTTGCGTGTTCTCCCTGTGTGTTTGTCATCTGTGAGTGGTCCTGCGATGGACTGGCAAGATGATGGATAAGCACAACATGTGTGTGCCTAATAAAGTGGCTGGTTAGTCTATACCATAGAGCAGTGGTCACCAAGGTGCCCACGGGCTCACTTCACCTCACTAAAAACTGTGATAATCATTAGGAGTAAGCACTGGAATTAATGTGTATGCAATTGAATGCATAATATTCATCATCTAAATGGTAAACTGGTAAAATGTTAATATGGCAGCCCTGCATATTATTCTCTACCCTTCAGGTAGCTCTTGGCCTCAGAAAGGTTGGTGACCCCTGCCATGGAGGCTGTATTCTCTCTGTTTGTGGCTGCATTTTTCTATCTGATATTGAGCAGCAATTTAAAAAGTAAAGGACTGATTTCAATGAAATTTCCTGGTGATGTAAGTTTTGACGAGAAATTGTTAATTTTGTAGTGATAGAGATCTGGATTGAGGTTTTTTTTAATTGTTAAATTTGTGAGATAAGAGATTGTACTAACAGTATGAGAAACTGCAAGCTTGACAGATGTTTGCACTAAGCGCGTCCTTGAGGTTTCATTCTGTCCTCATACTGCTTTGTCATTTGCTATGACCCAGCCCATTCTTATTTCCACTGCTTGATTATAATTCATTCATTCATCATTCATCTTCTACCGCTTTATCCTCCAAATGAGGGTCGAAGGGGGCACTGGTGCCTGCTTGATTATCCATATAAATTGTGGATAATCTGCTATTACTGGTATAATTTACGTACGTTTAGAATTTTTTGGTGTTGTTGTTCAGTTCAAAGTAAAACTAAAAATGCAGGCATCAGTGACAGATAAACTATATAAGTGGAAGAGAAAAGGCTATCCAGATCAGTGTGTGTTTTCTTACAATTATGAAAACTGTTAACATATTAGGCACTGTATAATTAAAAGCTTTAACTCGTTTTAAAATGAATTGGCTCTTTTCTTTTTTAAGTTGAAATGTTGTCCTGGAAGGCACTTAATGCACAATTTTGTCAGGAAATCCAGCATGGACCTGGAGTGCAAACCAAAATGTCTTTCCCATTTGTCAGACCTTCAGGGGTTTTCATAAGCCAAAACCTCCACACAAAGAAATCAAGTCCAGTCACATGCAATGAATTCATCAACACCCCATGTTTTTAACACCCCTACCACTTCCAACACAAGGCATCGACCCAATCTAATAGAATATGATGGAGCCAAGGATGATCCTTTAAAGATGTCAGCAGTAAAAGACAGGAAGAAAAGAGGCCGAGGTTGAGAGAAGAGGCCTTAAACTGGCACTCTGCTGAAATGAAATGTCGCCTCTTTGTTCCATAGCCGCAGGTGCTAATTGGGCCTAGCGGTGGGGAGGAAAGCTGCCGCTGGGCTCCTGTCTGTCGCACCTGTTGAGTCATTGTCTCTCACATTGATCAGGCAGGAAGTTGCAGTAAGAAGCCTTATGCCTCGGTGGGTGCGTGGCAGAAACGTGGTTCAATTTCCTTTTAGAGCTCCGCTGCTGGAGGTGGAAATGCCAATGGTGGTCAGTGGTCAATTACATTTGAGCATTGATTACCTTGTACTAAAGGACAGATGGATCATAAAGTTGTTTTTATTGGTTTGTTCATATTCTATACAGTTCATTCTTTATAGTCTTCCTACATTTACTCAACATGGCATCACATGTTTGATGTCTCTGTCACTGTTGTCCTGAATCTTAGTCAAACAGGATTAGCTTTTAAATCAGTAGATTAGGAAATCATTTCTCACACAGGACATATTGGCTCTGCATGTACTATGACCTAATAATGGACTTATGTAGTTCTTTGAAGTTGATACCAATTGTCATTCCTAACTGTACTTAGATCTTAAATTGATGCAAGTGAAAAACTAACATTGGTAATGCCTTTCAGTAATTGTGTGTATTATGGCATTTGGAAGTGTTGATCGTTGTATTAGATTGCAAATACTCATATCTAATATCAGGAGTATAGTTCATTACATGTATTTGTATGTGTCACATGTTTGTGAAGTGCACAGATTTTTTTTGTGTAAAACATAAGAGTAAACATTTGTACTGACATCTTCAAAAATGTCTGCTGGCTATCAAGTGAAATATAATACCTTTAGTAGATTCCTATTGAACTGTCCTCTGCATGTTACTAAAATATTACAATTTCAGGATTTACTTCTGAGTTACCACTGATCAGATAGTATTCATATCATTTATATTTAACTAAATATATGTCCATCCATCCATCTTCTTCTACCACTTTGTCCTCCACATGAGGGTCGCAGGGGGTGCTGTGTCAATCTCAGATGACATAGAGCATTAGGTGGGGTACACCTTGGACAGTTTGTCAGTCCATCACAGGGCCACAACCACCCACTCTCACACTCCCACCTATGGTCAATTTAGAGTGACCATTTTACCTAATCCCCACATTGCATGTTTTTTGACTCTGGTGAAAAAAACCCATGCACACACGGGGAAATCATGCAAACTCCATGCAGAAAGGCCCTTGTTCCCACCGGGTCGCAAACCCGGTGGTATATATATATATATATATATATATATATATATATATATGGGTTAGGGTTAGGGTTACAATTCTAAGGTTCTGCCATATTTAAGATCAGCTTTGGTTCCCATAAGATTTAAGATTTAAGTGTACAACATACAAGTACACACACACACACACACACACACACACACACACACAGCTTAAGGTTTAGGACCCTGTACCCTCAGACTGTTGAATGTGATGCTAATGATGGTAATTAATGGAGCCTGACAGCACAATCTGCTGCCCATTGTCTCCCAATAAACAGCTTTACAGTCCACATGAGCCACTGAGGGGACGGGAGGTTTAAGCCGAGACAGTGAGAGCAGGAGACAGGCTGGACAGGGTGGAGGGTCAGACCTCAGGGGACAACACTGATCATGAAGTGGGGATTAGCTCAATTAGGGAGGCACTGTCTGATCAACATGCAGGGTTTGATATGAACCTATGTATGTGTACCCCCCCCCCCCCCTCTCTCTCTCTCTCCCTCTCTCTCGCTCTCTCTCTCGCTTCCTCTACATCCTACATCATTTGAGCAGACTGTTGCCATTGTTTGTTGTGAGGTCTTCTGATGCAGCTGGTGTGAGCAATAAGGCGAGATGATGCCCTTTGCCTCTCTGTGACCTTCTGCTCCAATATCCATTTGTTGTCATATGTTTCAGTGGTTATTAAAATCCAAATGATAACATGAACAAACACATGAATTTTTCAGTGTGTATAAAGTCAGCTACATAACAGTCATTTCCGTGAGTATAAAGCTGATTGTTTACTTTTACAAAGTATAATACATCTTTTTTTCTGTCTTTCTTTTTGTAAAGCCATACACTGTTTTATTGTTTTGGGGAAGTTATTATTGTTTCCTGTAATAAGTCACCAACTGTTGTATCTTAATTAAATTACAGTGGACATTTTGATAGATTTAAAATAATAATAATAATACATCATAGTTATATAGCGCTTTTTTGGACACTCAAAGACACTTTACAAAACACAAAACAAAGGACAGGACTGAAGTAAAACAATGGTAAAAAGACAATTAGGTGTAAGCAGTTTTAAACAGGTGGGTTTTGAGCAGTGATTTAAATGTCTGTAATGAGTCTGAGTTCCTGATGGGTTGTGGGAGTGAGTTCCAGAGAGTGGGGGTGGCTGCAGCTAAATGTTTATATCTTCATGATTTGGCTGCATTTAACAAAAAAAACATGGGATTATTAATTATTAATTAGAGCATAACATATGAATAAATAAATATAAATATATATAAATATGATGAATCTATATAGATGCCAGATCCTCTTATGAGCTGTGAAAAAAGCAGTAGAATACTGTTACTCTGCAGGAAACAGAAGTCCACAGTCTTGGCTTTGTTATAGGCTCAGACTTGAGGCTCAGACTTTGACAAGATGTTTGTGGCAAAGCAGAGTGTCATTTGTGCTCAGAGGAGCTTTCCTGCTCAAAGAGCTGCTGCTAAGCAGCTATGAGACCTGCTCTTCCTCCGCTGAAGAACAATGTGCTCATTAAAGGAGCAAACAGATTATCATTGTTTTTCAATAGATCGTCTTAAAAAGAGTCTGGAAGACCTGGCAGCTCCCAGCAGACTGCACATGGACATCTGGACAACTTCTAGTGTACATTTGTGTACAGTTACTTAATAACAGACGAGATTATTCTGAGGTATAAAAACAGTTTCAGGTGTTTGTACAATTTATGCTTTCTACAGCTATGAAACCCAAGGCAGCAAACACACTCCTTTCTGTTTTATCCAACTAAGGTCACTTATCCTGCTCTAAGTCAGGTGCTTTGTTTTGTACATCATTGATTACTTTGCCGTAACGGTAACATCATTTTAAGGTGCTTTTAAGGTTTGCTGTAATAACACAATTTTTAATGAGATTGATATAGGGTGTGTTGTATTTTTTTCATGTAGTTGTTTTTTATTGTTTTTATTGTGTTATGAGAGCGTTCATATGCACAGCGTAAGTCCAAGACAAATTTGAATGAGATTAATGAGTGGAGAAAAAACTGTTTTTATATGCGATCTTTATGACTAAAGCATTTGTCAGATAGTCGAACATTTCAAACAAGTTCCTAAATCAACACCTTTCCATAGCAAGGAAGTCAGTGTTTTTGACGATTTCTGTAACTTTATAAAAACTGAAAACCTTACATTCACACCCAATCTACATTATGAAATCATCAAAAAGTATTTTAAAATATGTGCTGTTATTCTTGTATTTAAAACTAGACTGTATCTTTGTGATGGACAGCATTTCGCTTCTGATTTTTTGATCTATAAACAAAACTGGTGCCATATTATTCAAGGTCTAAGGTTATTGAATTACATTTTTTTTTTTTTTTTTTTTTAAATAAAAATAAAATCATGGAACAAAGTCAGTAGAATTTGCTTCAAAACCAATGACCACTATTTTCTCGCACAGAGAGGAGGTTGTTCTTTATTTTGCAATAAGACAGCCATATACAAATTAAGACAAATTGTAGATCCTCGCATCATCAGGTACTTTGACCAACAAGTCTGAAACTAAACCCAGGGTTCTTTTATTTAGAATTATGTAGTTGTATCTGTTGTCACTGTGTCTGTACGCATCTGCTGACTCTTATTACAGACTACGCCATCGTGTACTTTGATCAGCAACTCTGAAACCAAAGTCATGCTTTTTTTCTTCACAAATATGTCCTTGTGTCACATCAACTAAAAGTTGTTTTCCCCTAACCAAGTGAGCCTTTGTCCAAATGCAGAGCTGAAAACCCTTTTCAAAAGGACGCATAGTGGCCCCTTTTTTATCAGCACAGCTTTGTTAAATCAGTCACCATGGTTGGAAGTTATGGTAACATTTGTCCAAGTTTCCAAGACTTTTTGGTGAAAAAAATATTTCATAACAAAGGCTATATTCAGTTTATATGTGTTTTTGATAAAATCCTCGTTGCTAATGAAAGGTAAGGAGTTCTCATCATTTGTTTTTTATCAGTATTTAGTTTTCTCTTACTAATTTCTCACTGAGAAAATGAAAAGAACAGATGATTTGTTACAACAAGATTTTCCCAGGAGCAAATCAAACTTGAGACAGTTAAATCTGTATGGTCTTGTATAGGGCAATAAAAGCATAATACACCAAAGCCTCTTAGCAGATATTTGTATTTGGCTTTGAGTTTTCACTATTAAATCTATTTGCTGTTTTAAATCTCCCCTTTGTGGTCGGATAATTGAAGCTTAATGACTCCTTTGAACCACTGTCATCCCCAGCAGAATGGCTTCAGGAATGTCAGCCAACTAACCTTTAGTCTCTTTCCCACATCCAGCAACAGTAAAGGGCATGTAATACCCAACTTTCAATTCCTGCCCACCTCCATTACTCATAATCAGTTAATCGTTGTATTCATCACACATGCAAACATGGAACGTTTGTTGTGATACAATTTTTACTTATTTTGCAGAGATTGAAATAAGAAAAATGCTGCACCTTTAACCAAGTTATCTTTAAGGACTCTGAAAATAGATGCACCTTAACAATGACTTAAAATGTATAATATAACAATAATGTTGTTTTTTGTCATGTATAAAATGTGGCTCAATGACACCCCAGAGCCAAAGTTATCATAGGTCCCCCTCAAATATGATAATAACAAAGTTACTACACTTTATCTGTGGTTTACCGTTCAATTGTAAGTAACTGAACTTGCTTCCCATGACTGCCTTTGGTTTGCGAGCTGAAATATCTGTAAAATGCATCTTCTCTTGATTCAAAAAGACTTAAAAAAAAAAGCTCTGCCACTTTATATAAATTCCTACAAACTGTTTGATTATCTAACCAATTACTCAGTTGTGTAGTTTGAGGGCTGCAATTACATGGTGAAGTATCATCATAGAAACGATGTCCAAAACCACAAGGATCCCTACTGTAACAAAATACAAGTACCCTTTTGATGACAACAACTGTTTTTTGTGATCGACTCGAGTGAAACACAAAATTGATCATCCTGGAGGTTGCCCAGGGAGTAAAAATATGCCTTTTGAAAGTTTTATCACATGATAATCATATGCACACCTTCTTTGTAAATGTTTGCTTAGTGTGAGTGGAAGGCCACAGTGGAAAAATGAAGAATGTACTTTATGTACTATATTTACATGCACAGTTTCACTGAGCTAAGGCTGTAGTCATGTATATATACATGCGAAGGAGGAAATGAATGTATTGGTGTCTGACTCCTCTGAAGGTGGTGCTGTATCTCTCTATAAGCTAGTTTGTATTGAATCAGTTTCCTGTTGACCTTTACATCACAGAAAAACAAACAGCAAATGGATGTTGAAATGTGTCGTGCTGTGGTTCTGTATGTTTCGTACCTGCTGTACATGTTACTCATGATACAAATTATATTGAGCATGGCTCTTGTGGTTTCTGTGTTGTCCAAAGAAAGACGCCGCTGCCGTATGTTTTCCGGCAAAATTACTGCAGTTTATACGTCTACATGTATATGTCTCCTTCTACTTCAGATCAAGTCTGACTAAGCATATACATGCAGGAGTAATCGGACCATGAATCACATTATCCAGGTATGTTAGTCTGACTAAGACGACCACAATTTTAGTCAAACGTGTTTACATGACATTAAGAAAACCAAGTTACTGTCCTTGTCCCACTAAAATCTTTTAACATGAATGGAAACGACTCTTCTCTCTTGGCTGTTGAGTCTGTTGGATGGGACCTGCTGTCTAGCCTACAGGGAGAGTGAAAGAAGGAAGAGGGGAGATCATGTCAAATCATGATGGACCCACCACAGCACAGAGACCTCCCTGCCGATAAGCAAACACCACTACAAATGGCAGAGCTGGATAGACAATCACTCTGTGAATGGAAGCTAATTAGCTGGAGTCTAATGCCAGTTTACTAACACCTGTATTAGCGTGCTCGCTCTGTAGGGAATCAGGGTTGGTCAACAAGTGCTAATCCCTCATAAGCCTGAAGTACTCCTCCCAAGAAATGGCATTAGCATATTCTGCTTTAGCCAGCTGTTGCCAACCGAAAACCAAAAGAGACGGGCCTCCACAGAGATGAGTTGACAGAGGAGAAGGATTTAAAGGCTTTTGCTTTGGGTTACCTGTATGTTCCCGTGTTCCCCAGTAAAATTCATAGACTGACCAACTCACAGAAAAGAAGTAGAACTCTATTTCTTCATGTCCTGGAACCTCTCTCAATCTTTGTAATCTTTTCTCACATTTCACAAACCTGTCTGCTGAGGCCCTGGGAACCACGTTGTGAGCATGTGTTCACTTTCAGTCTCATTCCTCATTCCTTTGCGTTTGCTCTCTCCATCCTCTCCCACTGCTTGGGTGGTGGAGTGATTACCAAGTAGCAGTGTGTGTATCAAGGAAAGTGCGAGGCTGATTGTGTGTATAAGGGATTAGCAAGCTTTAGCATTAACATTATGACTGGACTGGCTACATTCCCTCACTGCTAATAATTTGAGGGGAGGAGCCAGCGGCTGGTCCATTAGCTCAGTCTGTTTGCTTAGGATGGCCGACTCTGATCCCCTAATTTCTCTCACCAATTCCAAGAGGATCTCTGTTCTTTGTGAGAGGGGGATGAGAAGATAAAGGATGGGACTGAGGGGGACATTGATTCAGAGATCACCGTCCTTGGGACATTCTGTACACTTACTAAACTAATCAGAGTGTGTAAACACAGCAAGACATGTTGAGGGCTGGCGGCTAAAAGACTGGGGTCTCCAGGGTTGATTAGGAAGAGCTTTTGATGGACCACACTCGGTGCCTGGGCTCTCTGATCTGGGACTAGCTTGACTCATTCGTCACTCTGCCCTGGCTGATTGTGAGTGGTATAAACCGATACTGATATATACAGGCTATTTTCCCACAAAACTAATTCTAGGTCACATCACATAATCTCCTGTCGTGGAATTAAAACATATTGCCTACTTTTATTGTGAATATATTCTATATTTTTAATTCATGGAGTTTCATATTTGTAAAACCTTCCTAAAGGCCATAAAAAGCTCGGAAAAATCTTATTTCCCAGAGTGAAGTCACAGCTGTGTACGAGCATGCCACAGCCCATGTGGTGTCTCGGGAACGCGCTACTATCAGGGAACCGTACGATATGAATATAAACATATAAACTGGTCAATTAAATAAACCATTAAGTTGAATGAAACCGAAATCACTGAAAATGTTGATTCTGCACAGAGAGTTGTATAACTTTCAAATACAAGTAATGAATGATATATTATTTTCATTTGTATGCACAGCAGATCAATTATTTATTTCCATTTTTCCAAAAACAGTTGTCTGGGATTACAGGCACCGAACAAAGTCCTCACTCTGAAAGGCTTTCCTGAATTTCCCCGCAAAGCTTTCTAATTTGAGCCTTGCTTCCCTGGATATGTGGCTCTGAAGCTGTTCCCCAAGCTGTCTTATCTTGCTGATAAGACAAAATGATATAACAAAATAATTAAGTAAATAATGACACTCACATACATTACGGGATATAAACTGTTGTGAAAATTGGATTAATAGTTCCCTAAACTATCTGGCTTACCTCGAGTCAAACTGAGTTCCACATTTGTACATGTCATGAAGATTAAGATTTAAGATTGTATAAGATAGTGACCATGTGTTAAAAGGAGACATACTGTATGTAGTCATCAGTTTCAGTGTCTGATATCTAACCTCAGGCAAAAGTACATCCATGATCAATGCCACTGGATCTGCATACCTCTTGTCTGTCTGTGTACTTTCTACAGTCCATCGATAACGCCCAACTACCCAGGAAGTTAAAAACCTGGTGCCTCCAGTTCGGCCTCCTGCCCCGGGTGTTGTGGCCCCTTGCAGTCTACGAGGTCCCCATCTCGACAGTAGATAAACTGGAAAGAGGAATTATAGCTGTTTAATCCAATGTTTAATCCACAATCAAGTAGTAATCAACTGGATTGCATTTGCCTATAAGACTTTCCCTGTCCTATAATATATGCAGGCTAACTGAAATGAATCAAATCAAATGACACTGTTGACTGTGAACAGTCAACAGAACTTTTTATTTCTAAACATATTCATCATCAAATCTTTTATCTTAACAATTGTAAATTCAAATTAGTAAGCAACTTCTCAGAGTCATTTAAAGATTAAAAAAGAGATAAAAAAAAATAAATAAGGAGCATGTAGTTTATCTTACACATTTCTTGGTTGAAAATGAGATGTCTCAATGGGAAAACCTGTATAAATACTACTACTAAATATAACTAGTTAGCAAACTAAACTTAATTGATTTAATGTATACCAATAATGACTATTCATACAGTGTTCAATATCAAAATGTGTTCATTTTTACCTTTTCCTTCATCATTGTGTACGAATAGCACGTTTTCTGTTGTTTTCAACATAAACATCACCACATTACGCAGTCTCTTCTGTGACCCAAAAAGTGTCAAGTAGGCATGTCTTGACCTGTGAGAGGTGTGTCCTTACCTGGGGGTGTGTCCTGTACTGTGTCTGCAGTCTGCAGTCAGACCCTTTTCTTTTGGCATATGCGCTGAGTGAGCAGCTTCATAGGAACAGACAGAGCCAAAGTGGCGTTGCTCTATGGGGGTTAGGGTTAGGGTTATTATCTAAAAGATGCGCACATACTCTGTTGTGATTTATTCAATACGAATACGAATTGACAACCATGAGAATACGATTCAAAACGTTACGACTTTAAAAAACATACAAATCCACAGTTATGAACACAAATCCACAGTTGTGAAATTATGAATTTGCAGCTGTCACATAACTCTCAAAAATACGTCACAGGGGCCCCAGGCATTGTGTGAGCAGAAGATTAATCGATTCCACACACTGCACATGCATTCACAGCTAGCACCGAGCTAGCGATGAGATGAACGAGGAAGAAGGACCACGGCTTGTTCAATGTCTGACCCATCGCTCTCATTTAGGTCATGTGACCTAATGAATCACATGAAATTTAGTCCATCTAATAGTATGTCATTTTCAAAAACAATCCCGTCAACAACAGGGCTTAAAAATGTCTTTATGAAATAATGAAATGCATTTAATTTGACATTACACCAAAAAACAGAGAAGATGACATTGTAAACATTAAGTATGAGTGGATCTGAAAGTCACAGTCAAATCAGGTGTTTCTTTTGCTTCGATCATGCCAGTCATAACAGTTATGATGAGTTAATTCAGATCGAAAAATGTGCTGCCAAGAGTGCAGCCTCAGAAGTCGCTCTGCTGGCAAACTCTTGACAAATTTGATTATATCCATATATATATATATATATATATATATATATATATGTGTATATATATATATATATACATATATATATATATACACAAATATATATACATATATGTTTATATATATATATATATATATATATATATATATATACATACACATGAACATGTGCATTTATGCATAATTAGTCTTCATAGGGGCAGGATTTTGCCAGTACTCTATGGCAGCATGAATTATTATGTATTATGAGAAAAAATCTGAGTTTAGGATTTGGGAGTTATTATGGATGAAAGATTGACATGGAAATATCAATAAAAAAGCTATCTAAGAATATTAGAATATTTTTAGATCGTAACACAATGCGAATGTTGTATGTTCACTTATATTGCCTTATTTAAATTATTATGTGTACAAGTAATATACCAACAGATTATTTATTAAGTCAGGCTTACTGAAACTAGAGATAATAGTACTGCAGACATTATTACTGATGTTCAAAGCCAAGGTATTGCCAGAGAACATGAACAAGATCTTTGTGTTTACCTCAGAAGATGAAACTCACAGGAGAAAATTTGATTTTAAGCATCAAGTTGCTCTGACCACTTTAAAACAAATATGTATTTCTGGTGTCAATGTAATATTTTTCTTCTTAAAATTTATAGAGAAACAAATGATACAATATGCACTTTTTTATTTGAGTTTGTAAAAAATGTATAGATTTTTACTTCAGGCCCTGTGGCTCACATTAAATGCCATCATTATTATGTATTTAACCTTTATTTAACCAAGCAGGACAGAAAATCCATTCTTATTTACAACTGCAGTACAGTGAAGATTTTAACTGTGGACCATAGCAAATAAACAAAAGTAAAATTGGACTTGCATTATAATAACCCATCAATCATCAGTGCCTAAGCTGTCTCCCAGGTGAATACTCTCTGTCAGCACACGATGACTCAACATCCTCTTCATTTTAAGTGAACAGAAGATGAAATGTCACTGTGAATTCCCTGAAGCCTCGACCTCTTCTAATACCCCTCACTGCCAATTAGGAGGAAGTAATCTTCAATAGAAACGCACGCTAGCTGGTTTGAGCTACACATGCTACCCTGCTAACCGCTGCCAGTGGGGACAAAGGCTAATGGGCAATCAGGGGGTGACTTATGCAGCAAATAAGCCTGATCCACAGGACTCTACTGGGGATTGCTGTCCAGTGTGGACTGATTCTTATGTTTATGATCCAGTAATGGGTGCTTTGGTTGAGATCTGAGAGGGCTCCATGGGAATATAGTATCAAACTGGCCCAGGCTTCCTCAGGCTCAAAGTGGCTTTGATAGGCAAAGCAGTCAGGCACCAGAAACATGGAGGAACAGGTCCCTGCTAATAGGATGTGTCACTACTAACTTGTACAGGCGCAGTTGACCCCTTTCTTAGATAGCCTAAAAACAAGCCTGTTTATCAGAATTTAAAAAGAAAGTTTGTAAATTAGTCCACATAATGAAAACAATGTCCGCAAAGTGAAGTGATAATATTTATTAGAATTATTTTCTTTCTTTTTTCTTTTTTTTGTACCCCTTCTTGTGAACTAATGTGTCCGAACTGGACGATGGAGTGTGTCTTCTTCCTAGACTCTTTTGAAGTAAAGTGTTTGTGAACTTTGTTCAGCTGTGGTTGTGGCGTTAACACTGAAAACCCAACTAGCGTGCTTGAGAACCAAAGCAACACCAATTACATTCGCCAGGTGTCCGACCACTTGTTTCAATGGTTCCGTTTGAATTAAACACAGAACAAGTTAATAAATCATGTTTATATTTATCTCTTTGTAGTTTCAAGCCTCAGAGCATCATTTTTCGTCATCAGACGGCATTTCGCTAAGTAAAGAAGAAAGATATTTCTCGACTGTGAGGAAAACTGAAACTGAGGCAGGGAAGCACGATTATTCAAAAATACTACCGCTATCGTAATACAAAGCTAAATGCAAGTCAGTGAAATATTTCTTTAAGTATTCAACTCCAGAGGAACACACAAATTGAATGATTTAATTTAGCTGAAATATGATGAATAAATTGCCTTTTAACTTAATACAGTGCACATCAAAAACATTTGCATGTTCAAGACTGACTCTTTAGTCCAAAGGAGGAGTTTGTTGCCAAAAAAAACAGAGAACAAGACAAGAAAACATGTTAGAAATGCTATACCTTACCCCTAATAGCAGCTGCATCACACTTTCCTCTGGAGTGAGTAGAAACTCACATTTTCAACCACTTTGGTGCAGTTTTTTTTTTTAAACAAATGTAAAATATTCCTTAATTAATTTAATCACTAAAAATAAGAGATTACGGTGTCTTTTGCAAGAGAGAGTAATCAAAAAGCATCATGTTTTATTACAAATGTTTGTGCTACGTTTGTTGTTGTTATGAGGAACTTTCAATGATGTGGTGTAGTTATTAGCTTTCACTTTCAAGTGGTGAAGTTGCATCTGTTGGTAATTTATAAACAGTAATAAACCTCCCTTGTGACTTCAAATTCAAATAAATTGCATCAATTCAGTGTTTGGCATGATTCCAACTGTTAAGAGCAATCACTTGTGTTTCCATCAACACAAGCAGTATATTTACATGATTGAGAAATTGACCATAAAGATCTCTCATAGCTCATTATTGATCACTATAATCCTACAAAAGGAACAGCCGCGCTGTCAGCATTTAGTCTGTATGTGTGTATGTGAAAGAGGCGTTTAGCCTGAGTTACAGGGGTTTATGCCGTCTGTTCGTCCTGTCAGCGGATGGGTGGCTGTGAGGTGAAGAATGGTGAAGGCAGGTGGTGTGACTAAAGCAAGGACTGGACCAAATTGGGCGGATGCAGGCTTTAGCTGAGGGAGGAGGAGATGGGACAGGGGTGTCACCAGTCGACGGGGCCTGTCCGAAACAGTGCAGCACACCACACCCACCCAACTGTTCCTTTTACAGCACCCTTCTGCCTGTTTCTCCCTCTCTTCTTCTCTCACTCTCTCTATCTCTCTCCTCCTCTTTTCTTTTAGAAATGCATTGTTAACAAAACGATTTACAAACCCTGGCTGGTACATTATCCACGACCGCCTCCTGTGAGATTGATTTAAGCAAATGGATTCAGAAAGGGAGGGAGGGATGGAAATGGAATAAGTGAAAAGGGGTGTGTACCCCAATGCAGCTTTACAAAACCACCACATGGGCCACGTTGAATATTCTCTTCTCTCTTGCATTTTGAAAAGCCATACATTAAACGCTCATTATACAGCCTTTATGTGCAAGAGGAGGCTCCGTCTCTGAGAGGGCAGTGCGGCTGAGGACGGACTATGATCTCGCTGCATATGCATGCATGGAGCATCTTTAGAAGCTTTCTGACACGTACGATATCATCATATCATCGTCACCCTCCCCTTCCTGACCCAGGAAAGGGAGGGTGTGTCTGATGCAAGGCAATTTTTTACGGTGTGATTTGGATCGTCTGTAATGATTAATAAAGTTGACTTTTAAAGCAACTGGGTTTTCTCACATACTGATACGAGATGAAATTAATTCTGCATTTTCTGCAGCAATTCTTCAGTCATTACTGGTCTGAATACAAAAAGAGGGGGATAATTTAACGGACATGGAAACACTGACCAAAAAAACATGAACAAGACGGAGCCTGGCAGCTTTGCTTTAAAGTTTCACCGGTGAAAATGTGAAAAGCACAGAAATTTAAATGTTTTGGTCCTCAATGGCCTTTATTCTCAAACTCGCAAAAAGGACACACTTCAGCTATGGATGATTTTTCTTTGACTTTGACTTTTCATTTGACTTTTTAACTATATTATTTCACTCAACCCACTTTCACAACAGTCCTCACTACTTTTTGCAACAATAGGATCATTTTCTAGATGTGTGTGTGTGTGTGTGTGTGTGTGTGCGCGTGCGTGTGTGTGTGTGTGCACTTGTGCACTGAGGGGAGAGCAAAGGTTGAACTGGGCATCCCATCATGATAAATCACTGGTTAATGAGGAGACCATTGTGTCCTCACACATTGTGTCCCCTCACTCTCCTCTTCCTCCCCCTCCTCCTCCTCCTTGTGTCCCTTAGACCGCTACCTTTGGGTTGTTAAGCTGACACAGATAATGAACTGGCTGCTTTGAACTGTCCTCACAATATTGACTGGTTGCACACAGCAGATGTCTCCCTGGCAGAAAGCAACTGGTAAAAGCACATTAGGTTAACAAAGAAAGCTTTGCTTTGCAGGGGTGGAGACGGGAGAGGAGGTGGCAGCAGGGTCCGTGTGGGTGTGTTGTGAAGTGGGGGTACGGAGGGATGGGGAGGGCAGAGGGCAAACTTCAGAGTTGACAGATCTGGGGGATTATATCAAAACAACACATATGTAGATTGTATATGACGAAGAGAAGAAGTGACAAAGAGAGGGCGTGTTTTGAAAGAGAATATCTTCACAGGCCTGTGTCATGTTATGAATGAGCTCTTGATGATAATCTCTTTTTAATTTGTAGTTAAAATATTGCTTCACATTTGCAGTGTGAGTAGAAGAGCTAACAATTTGTCTTGTTTTGAACGGATACGAAACACTTTCATATCTTTAGACATCATTTTTCTGCAGCTGTATGAAAATCATTTAACCAACTCTTTAAAATGACTTGGTTGTAATGATCCACTGCAGTTAAGTCTTATGACTCACAGAAATGAATACTGGTTTAAAAGTCTGGACTATCATTTTATAACAGTAATCTAATTTCCATTTTAGATTATTGCAGACTTTATGTCCCCTTTCACAATTTGCACAAGTGTTTGACGGGTTGTCTCATAAACAGATGCCTGAAGCAACTTTTAAAAACTTTCTATAAACATATATACAATATGTCAAACGTCTAGTTTGGCCTTGTTTTGAATCAATCTGCCACTTGTGAGTTGATTAATTTTGTCTCCCTTAAAAAAAATCATTCACTTTATTTTCCGTCTCCCCCTTGTTATTGTTGTTCAGTGAATGCAGCGCGGCCTGTGAGCCGACTGGTTTCTTTCTGGCAGTGGGACGGGTGTCTAATGGGTCAATAATAAGCCGTGACTAACTTCCTCCCTGAGGAGAAGCTTGGCCAGACACACACTCACAGAAAGCAGCAGAAAGGTATGAGCCACCAACACTGATTACCATATAATTGCAGCCATTGTATTTGACATGGAGAATTAGTAGCCCGCTAGGTGGCTAACTGGCCTTTTATTCAGCTTTGGACTGGTCAAAAAAACACCCACACACAGACAGGCATACTTAACTAATACTGAACAAAATATGCATTTATGTGCCCACAGTTATTTGTGTCATAATCTCTGCACAGGAACCTCAAATGACTATAACCTTGACAAACGGCATTTAATGATGTATTTTGAGTTTATCTAAAAAACACTAAAAAAAAAAACTCCAGAAGATGAAAATAATATCATCTTAAGGGTTAATTTCTTTAGCTAATTTAATAACTGAAAGGAATATATTTCAATTCTTTAAAGATTAACCTCCAGCTTTTGTCACCTCTCTCACACCTGTTCCTGTTGAGCTGCCACATGAAATCAAACCAGCAATGCATAGAAACATCTTTCCTGTTTCAGCGGCACAGTTGTAAACATCTGAGTTCAAGGATCAGTGTTCATACACGCTGCATAATCTGCTATGGCCCATTCAGAGTCTTCCTTTCCACTTTGAAAATTACACACGCCGCCAGTTGTGAAGTTGTGAGCTTTTCCCACAAGGAACCTCATCCACAGACTCTGAGGCACGGAACAATTTGATTTGGTTCCTGGCATATGAGTCAAGAGGGTTAACAAGACCCACCACCATGGAGTCTCTTCACCCCACGTGTGGCTGAACGATCACTTCCTTTCGTGCCTCACATTGCAACAAATCTCCTTTCATGATCACTTTTCACTCTTTCTCTTTCTTGCCTGACTGGCTCTATTTAAACCAAGAGGGAGAGGAGAGAGGCACAGAATTTCTTTCCCTCTTAAAAAGTTTTGTGTGAGGATGGCTGAGTGAGCGTCCATTATAGAAAAGGCTCAGACCACCACTGGATGATGACCCTGCTTGGAGCGACAAAACACAATTGGTCACGGCCGCCAGCAGCTAATGGGCCAAAGAGGAATAGCCCTAGGTGGGTAATGACTGTATTCTCTGCCTTTCTCTTTTCACCCTTCTGGTGCCCTTGTACCCTTCACCTTACCTCTGTGGCCACCAAATTCATGCCCTCCCCAAACCCCTGGACTTTGACATGTGCATGTCTTTTCTAGTCACTTACACCAACGCACCAATCTGCACACAGTGTCTGTGTTGTGCACTTGGCAACACATGCTGCAGACAGATCAAGCTGAGGGAATCAGAGGACCACATGTTTGGATGAGTCATGGATTTTCTGTCTTTCCCACACAGTGGCTCTTGATTTGGGACACACTGTGTTAGGACTTTTACTACACTGAGTTTGTGAACTAAGTGAGTGCATTTAAAAGACAACCAATGAATATTTAGGCTTCTAATTGTTCAATGCAACCTTCTCATTTAATAATACCACATCATCAATACCAATGTCTATGCAGAACAACATAGATTCATCAGTGTGTTTGATTTGTTAAAAGCTTGAAAAAAGCATTGTGCAATAATGCGTTACTCATTTATCTATAACTGTAGTGTTCATTTACCCAGTAATGGGTAGTGTAAGGGATTACAGTTTACAAACAGTAATCATATCACAATTATGAAACAAAGTATAATGCAGATTTACTGTGTGACTTAATCACACGAGGCTAGTTTATGATCACATTGCACAGCAGGACATGACAGCTACAGAACATAGTAAATGTTGGTAGAGACAGAGCTCTGAGAAGCTACCATGTTTGCAGTTTTACTTTTGATAGCAATACATTACTTTCTAAATGAGTGAAATACAATAAATAAATGATGAAACTTCCAGAGTAACTGGGATAGAAAACTTAAATGACAGATCTGTAACTGGAGCACATCAACCTGACCATTGTATACTTTTCATCTTGCTCATATAAAGTTTCAGCTCTGCATCAGAAGTAATCCGTATCCACACAAACATTCCATTCAAGTGCACTGGGCATGCTTGTGCCCGTTGTCTGCTTCGTTTCCAAGAACTGAAAAGCAAACACCGATACATGTATTTCTTTTATCAGACTGACAATGAAGTGAAAGCAAAACTGAAGTTCTCTTGGTCTTGGTCATAACCCTGAGCATTTGGTCATGACTGGTGATCATGTGTGTCCTTGTTAGCAATCATTTTTATTTAACAAATGCTTGATTTTCTATAAAAAAATAAAAATGTTTTTTCCTGATATCCAAGAAATCAGATGCAGAAGAAGCTGCAAACTAAATGTCAGAAACATTATTATAGCTGAGAGAGTAGTTTAAATGAATTGCTTCTTACAGCTAGTTTAAAGAGGAGAAGACAAGTTGTATTACTTATCTTGCTATTTGTTATGGGTTTGAAAATGGCTTCAATATTGTCTGAAGTAAGATTGGCCTCTGTCAGCTCACAGCTTCAAAATCCTACTGATGTCATCAGACCGCACACCACAGCATACTATATATCTAAATTATACAATTAACATCAGCAGAAAAATAATTTTGTACACATTTTAGCTGTGATGAAAATAGTGTTGTTTTTTTTAAAGATATAACAAACAGGAAGCCTGGTTAAAAGGGAAAGCTTATGTGAAGCGTGATAACAGTTTTTTTTGGCAGGACAGTTGGGGATGCTGGGTGGTGGTTGGCAACAGATAGGAAGGATGGATGGAGGCGAGAAGGGGAGGAGGTTGTGGTGGTGGGCAGGTCACACTGGCTCTATTCAAGCCCTAAGACAACACCACACAGAATGATAGACTCCTCAGGATTGTTTGTCCCTCAGGGGCCATTCTCTCTCCTGTCTCTCTCAATGGCACCCTTAGTCGCACATGAGAGGCTCTCACAGGTACCAGGGAGCGTGTGTGTGTGTGTGTGTGTTTGAAGGGTGGAGTGGGGTGGTGGAGGTGGGGTTGTATTTTAGAGATAAAGCCTCCTAGTCCTATGGTTGATTGCCCCGCTATAGACAGTCACTCAGAGGCTCTGAATGGCTCCCTCAGACGCCAGTGAATAAACTCTTACTCTTACGCTTCCATACATCACCCTCCACCTCCCATCCACCCTCCATCACTGGCAGATCCACCCCCTCCACTCTCACTTTGAATTTTCCGGGTATTTGAGCACTGCCCCTCCAGCCCTCCTCCCAACCAAAAGTCTCCACTTTTTTTTTTTAAATCTTTGTCTTTCTCTCTACACTGAATGCTTACAAACGTTGTATGTGACAGTCAACAGTTCCTCATTGATGCTGTTTAGATATTCACGACTGTCTGATCACCATTGGGCTTCACAGGAAGCTCATCTGTATTGACAATCTTAAAAGATATTAGTATTTCTAGATAACGTTATTTTCTTTGTACATGTGCTCGTGTGTGTTACTGCTGATGCAAATTCACTATAATCAATTATATGAAGTAGGAGTGTCTGAGAGGTAGGAAGCACAAGTGTTGCCCTGTCGTCAGCTTCCTTCCTATCAACACATGAAAGAGACAGCTGCTGAAGTGGCGATGCTAACCATTAGCCTGCATCTGTAAAGGCCATCGTTAACACTGTGGTGGTTCCTGTCAGCAGTTTCCTGGTTGCAGGAAGAATCCACCTGACACAGCAGATGAGCTGTTGAATATATCCTGAATGATTAGAAAGTTACACATTGAATATTAACAAGTATTGTTAAAAACTGCTTCAGCCTAGACTTGCTTTTTATGACAATGGTCTGTTTTTCCCATACAGCATTTCAAGAAACTGTCTTGAGCCTTTCACATGATTGGCTTCAGTTATTTGACTAAATTCTGTGTAGCTTAACTTGTTAATAGTATTAGTATAATTTCTAATCACAGCTCACAAAATATCCTTTAAGATCTGCTAACACTATGGTGAAGGCACAACGGGGACATTCATCAGTATCGTCACAGTAAGAAAGATGGTCAGACTTCACTGTTAATTGTTGAATTGAAACAGGAAATGTTATTTCATGTTATAGTAACTGTATTTTATTAATAAATCCATCTCCACCTTTGTGGCTCTGCAACACAATAATTCACATTTGCATGAAGTAATAGTCTTAGTTCCTTTGATTACTAGGAGGGTAATCTGATTGATGTCTTAGTTAAATCTACAGGCTCAGGTTGTAGTGATGCCTCTTCATTGTTCAATTCATTTCAATTTCATTTATTTGTATAGCACCAAATCACAGCATACATTATCTCAAGGCACTTTACATAGACAACATAATCGAGAGCAGAGAAACCCAACAACTCCCACAATGAGCAAACACTATCATCAGTGGAGAGAAAAATGTCTCTTTAACAGGAAGAAATCTCTGACAGAACCAGACTCAACGATGTGCAGCCATCTGCCTCCACCGTTTGGGGTGAAAGGAAACATGGGGGACAGAGGAGAGGTGGGGGACAGAAAGGACAAGAGGGGACCAGCAACAGACACACAACAATTATATCAAGTTATAAGTATAGACAGGACAGTTCTGAGTCAGTGATGACATGTTTATAGGACTATGATGTCAGTTTTTTTTCTAGTTCCTGTCATAAGTCGTGCTGCAGCATTATGAATTAACTGAAGGGTTCTAACAGACATGTTGGAACATGCTGATAATAAGGAGTTACAGTAATCTAATCTAGATGTAACAAAAGCATGAACTAGTTTTTTTCAGCGTCCTCTAAGGACAGAATGTTTCTAATTTTCATAATGTTCCGCAGGTGTAAGGAGGCTGTTCTGGAAATTAGTTTTATGTGTGAATCAAATGACATTTCCTGGTCAAAAGTAACTCCAAGGTTCCTCACGGTGGAGCTCAGAGCCATGGTGATGTGCTCGGAAAATGTTTCTCTAAGGTTGTCATGGCTTTCCATGTTGAGCATTAAGTTAATTAAGTTTTTCAGTAATATTTAGTTTATCTAATACCATCTTATTTTCTGACATTCACCAGAGATTAGTTTTTTCTTCATTTATTTAAAATGCTTAACTGTGCCACAGATGTTCTAAATGCACCTCAGCTCCTGACTCTCTCTGTCAATGTGTCCTCCAACACCTGGGCAGTTTGACACCGTCTGCCCGACAATGAACACAACTTTTCTTCTTTTTAATTTCTTTTTCCTCCCTGGTACCAGGTACTTTTTTTTAGTACCTGCTCTGAGATATGAGCATTCTACCCTGACATCATCAGACTGCTGGCCAGTGATTGGCCAGAGTGCTGTCACAGGAAGAGACGTCTGACACAATAATCAAGCCGAACAATGGCGAACTGTAAAAATACTTAACAATCCTAAAAACGTGGGTTAATCTCCAATAATTACCAGAGAAATATTTAATATCTCAATATTTAACAGAGGAGTGGTGTATTTAGCGACAGCTCTGCTGATTGCGAGCTGCACCACAAACACTGTCACTGTATTTCAGACCAGTGACTGTGTCAGACGGAGTTGTTTTATTCATTTGTGTGTGTGTGTCGCATGTAAAACGAAGTCAGTGATGACTCCGCCCACATTAAGTAGGTACTTTTCTTGTCGTGGAAATGCAACCTAAACCGAGCCGGGACCATAGTGGAAAATGACTCAATGCTGATTAGGTCTATCAGCTCCACATGACTCTCAGTATAGAGGTCTTTACATCTCCTATCACCCCGTGACCCAGTGATTTCTGCACTGAACACAAGTGATTTGTTTATTGTCATGACAGATTGAGGCAACATTGCCTTAGCAAAGCAAAACGGCTGCAAACCGGTTGGGGTTTGATTGAAAACAAAGAAGATTCAGAAGTGAATTCTGCTGCTCAAAGAACCTGGTTGTTCTGCAGTTTGACAGGATAAACCCATCTTACGCTTCGCTGTATTCACACAAACGCTCCCTTAGTCAGGTCTGATGCCGCATGCGTGGATGTGTAGCGTGTGTCTCGCTGCTGCGTTCTGTCATGTTTTCATGTCTGCACCCATCTTAACACTTCATACAAGAAATAACCCTGAGACTATTTTTGAGTTTCACTGTCTCGCCTTTTTTCACGCATTTCATGTGTTCCCAGCAAAAAGAATCAGAGAAAAAATCTGTTGATAATGATATTGACATTCTGTCAGTAATGTTATAATAATGTTATAATATGTTATAAGTGACACCTTTCATAGAAGTTTTAGTGTCGAGGCTACATGTTAAAACTACACTGAACAAAAATATAAATGCAACACTTTTGTTTTTGCTCCCATTTTTCATTAGCTGAACTCAAAGATCTCAAACATTTTCTTTATACACAAAATCACCATTTCTCTCAAATATTGTTCACAAATTTGTCCAAATCTGTGTTAGTGAGCACTTCTCCTTTGTCAAGATAATCCATCCCACCTCACAGGTGTGGCATATCAAGATGCTGCTCAGACAGCATGAATGTTGCACACAGACTTAGGCTGTCACAATAAAAGGTCACTCTGAAATGTTCAGTTTTATCTCACAGCACAATGCCACAGGTGTCGCAAGTTTTGATGGATCTGACTGCAGGAATGTCCACCAGAGCTGTTGCCTGTGAATTGAATGTTACTAGTTTCAGACAATTTGCTGATGGCAATGTTGTGGATCGAGTGGCCCATGGTGGTGATGGGGTTATGGTATGTTATGGACAACGAACACAGGTGCATTTTATTGATGGCATTTTAATGCACAGAGATACTGTGACGAGATCCCGTTGTTGTGCCATTCATCCACGACCATCACCTCATGTTGCAGCAAGATAATAAAGTAAAACTGCACATTTCAGAGTGGCCTTTTATTGTGACAGCCTAAGGCTGTGTGTAATATTCATGCTGTCTAATCAGCATCTTGATAACCCTAACCCTGTGAGGTGGGATGGATTATTAAGTGCTCACTCACACAGATTTAGACCGATTTGTGAACAATATTTGAGAGAAATAGTGATTTTGTGTATGTAGAAAATGTAGATCTTTGAGTTCACTTGGGAGCAAAAACAAAAGTGTTGCATTTTTTTATTTTTGTCCAGTGTATTTTAGCAGCAGCATGTGGAGAAATGAAAAACAACAGGGAAATAAAGAGTAAATAAAACCCTGTTTTAAAACCAAAATCACATTTGTGGTGTGAGTAGACAAGCGAGCGAGACACAGCAGTCATGCCACACAGTGGAAACACACCACATATCCAGTGTGAACCAGGCCGGATGGTCTAAGTTGACAGAGCCTGTTTTCACATGAAGGAGGCAGCAAACAAATATTACATAAATACTTTTCACGAAGACCAAACAGAGGCAAAGTAACGATAATGAAAATTGAGCACTTGAGCTTTTTCCCTGCTTTAGTGAGTTACACAAATGCACATTTGCATTCTCACTTCCCAGTCACTGTCATACATTTACATTCTCTAACCTTTATATGTAAAGCTAAGTGGCCGGAGGAGCTGAATGTTGCCTCCTTATGGTGCAGCCTGTTTAAGCTATTCAAATTCAGACCCAGTGTAGAGGTGCAGGGCTTTGCATATTCCTCATTCCTTGGGGACCTCAGCACCGGCAGAGCCTACCTTTGTCTGCACCTCTGCCTGTGGACCTCTGGGAGCTCTTTGCTCTGATCAGGCCTCCATTTAAACAAATGAAACAAAAACAGCATTTAAACCAACCAGGATCCCTCCATCTGAGATTTTTTTGCAAGCTGTTGCCCTTCTGCTCCTGGTCCGATTGTAAATGCTAATTACCACGTTTCTACATTATTTCTTAATCTGCACTTTTACCACACACACACATACATGGGGACATTGCATTGACTTACATTCATTTCCTGGATGACGTTATCCCCATAATGTGACTGTGTAAACAGGTTTAGGTCCCCACAACATTAGTAATACCTGGACACACACACTTAATTTGATTTATCGGCTTTTGTAAAAATGTAAAGTAAACTCAGCATGGTGTGTGAATTCTCTAAATAGAAGGTAATAATTTGATGCTGTTTCTTGAGGGAAAGTATAAGTCAACAGATTACTGGTCTTTTTTTCTCCAACTGTTATTTTCTTTTCAACGACACATTCAGGCACTTCAAACTGTTCTTCTACAAAGACCTAATATCGGCTACCCTCCAGCTCCCTCCCTCGCCTCTGTTTCAATTACCTCATACACTTGTGAGGAACTATGGCTAAATTAGCCTGCTTAGAAATTGGAGAAGTGCTTTAATTAAAACTTCATCCACTCTCCAAAATCCTCCCCTCTCTGCTTTTATTCTTCTCTTCTCATCTTCTGTCCTCCTTCACAACTGCATCTCATCCAGTAGACGGGGGGTGGGGGGTGGGGGGAGTTTGTCGTTGACTTGCACTCGTAGGCTTTCACTTGTTCGCCGGCCTCAATGGAAACTCCCCGTTAGATACAATGACCTTGCAAATTAAAGGAATGACTGTCCAAATTAAACCAAGCACGGCAGCCCCACGCAGGCAGCCGCACTCTCAGTCTGAGCTTAGTCTCCCCCCCCCCGCAACCCTTCAGTCTTTCTCATACGCGAGAGGTAAGAGGGAGAGAGTGAATGGATGTTTTCTTCACAGTCCTACTTGAGATGCTACTTCTTGCTAATTAACTGGTGCTCTTTGTCATCTCCTCTGTGAGCATGAAGGACCTTGGGGGTGAGGGTGTGTGTGTGTGTGTGTGTGTGTGTGTGTGAATAGCGCTTTCTCAACTGGCAACCCTTGCCAACTGTCTCTTGCTCTCATGCACCCCTCAATCTGATCTCTTTGTCAGATGTTGCAACAGTGAATGAATTGATAGTGCTTTTGTGCTTTTATTAATTATTTTTTTGTGCACTGTCAGTGCCATTATTGTCATAAACTTGGTGTTTTTTGAGGGAAGCGGGTGATTGGTAATTAACATTAAGTCATTAAACATTTATTTTCATATGAAATAGGAGTTAAAAACAATAACTTCAAAGTGTGTGTTTGTGTGTGTATTATCATGTGAATGCAGCCATGATCCCTGGACTCAAGGGACGGCCTATCATGGCCTGTCATCTCTAATCCTTGAAATATTCATATAAGTTCAGTGAATGGTGTCAAACTGGAACATATGTGTCATTAGTGTGTGAATCTTTCATGACGTGGTGATCGGCCGTTTGTCATTTCATCCCAGACTCCTTTCACAGACTGTTCCTCACAAGCCGTAACTATCTCACAAATGTTGTCCTATATTTCCACAAACATGCAGACTGCATGAATTTTCACGTTGGATTTATTTTGAGAAGATGCAAGTATAAAGGCATGTGGCTGCCTGCAACAACAAATGGTTGCTATCATTTTCTATCCATCTGCTGAGCTCTTGGATATAGCCAGTGAACTGGCTAGACTGCGGTGGTTGGACACACGTCGTAAAAACTAAAACGTTTGGACTCCCTAACTGTGACTCTGAGATTTGCTTGTCCTTTGAACAATTAGTCTCCGGCTGTCCCACTGTATCACCCTCAAAGAAAAGACTGTAAGGATCCATCAGACTTTAGACACAAAGACAAGACGATGGGAAAATATTCAGGGCAAACTGCTGCCACAATAACTGGGATCACACCATATTATAGTCAGTCACCATGAAAACTTGAAAGTTACACAACTGGAGAAACACTTTCTGTCTCAGTGTGTGGTATAGGGCAAACAATAGGTCACTCTTAAAGCTGCAGTACATCACGTTTGGTCATGTCTGTTGTTACTGATGTTATTATTTTGCCTCTGTTGGGTCTGAACATGAACATGAACACAAATGCAACATTATTTTTATTCTGTGTCCTTCATCTGTCAGGCAATATTATCAGACGTGACTGACGGTGCATTTGTGTGTAAACACCGGCAGCTCAGGGGTCAGTAGAGGGCAAAGAAGCATTTATTCCATCAATCTGAATTCACTTTTCAGTCATGCTCATCTTGTTTGCAGTTCTTTAGCTTTATTAAAGTGCAATCTGTCTTAAAGGCGACATTGAATGCTTGTATCACACATATATGTTAGTTATGGAGGTCTACTTACATATATTAACTTGTTTTCATGGTTAAAAACCTCCTAATCGCTGCAAACGAGCCGATCAAAATATCTCCTCACTGACGCTCTCGTCAGCCGTGTTGTTTCAGACCAAAATCACACCCCAGAACGTGGACTGTGTTGTGATTGGCCAGCCAACGAGAGCTTTCCCACTGTCCTGTGATTGGCCAGGTACCTGGAAGTGACGTAATAGATAGGCCAGCTCTCAGATACACAGCTCCCCCTCTGGCACGGTGGATGCTCTGCATCTCAGCAGCTACAACGAGAGTAGTTCTTATTCTTCTGCGGTTGAATGTACGCAACCAGATGTGCCCGGACTAGTGCCTGCACCAGGAGGCGCTACGGTGGTGAGAGGAGTGGTGAGGATTTCTGATGACGACATCAAATTAAGGAAGTGCCGATCCGCTTCGCAGAGCCCAGGAAAACAATAAAACCCTATTTTCTCAGCAGTGGCTGAACTGTTTGTTCCGTTAATTGGAGCTTCCAGTCTATGTCGCCTTTAAATGAACCACTTCCTGTGTGCAGCATGGGAATGTCACTGGGCGACACAAGATCTGCACAATATACCAAGAAACACAGAGAGATTCATATGGAGCTTACATAATTCAGCATTGTGTGAACACTTATAACAAGGGTTTGAATGTAACAGATTTGTGTTTATATTTGAAAGTTATGCATACACAAGTTTTTATAAAGTTTTTTACTTTGTGCATATTCCTCCAAAAGAGGTCATCAACCTTTTTCTGTCTCATATTTTATCAAATGAAAACTTTTCTGGTCAAAGTTTTACCTTGACTGATTTGCTGGAGCCAAGTAAAAGTTTCAAATTCTTCTGCTCTGCAGCGCGTTGTCTTTGGAGTGGACTCAGTCTCAAGCCATTGTGCTCTCCTTGACCTTAAGTGTCTTATCATTTGGCCCCTAAGAGCAGAGGTCACTCTGCAATAGATGACCCTTACCCTTGTATTTAGCTTTTGTACAAGAGGTTTCTACCAAGACTCTCCAGCTTAAGATGATTTCCAAGTTAAAGCTTAGTGGAGCTTTGAATAAGCGGGAGATAGAAGGGAAAAGAAAATTTGAGAAATTTGAAAAAGAACATTCAGAGAATTGTGATGAAAGATTTACAGACGTCAGCAGTCTTCTGTAAAGTGTTTGAATGTTTTTAGAAAAGAATCTTATCTTCTAGGTTGTTTCTGGTGGACTGGCTTAACCCCACATCCTGGTCATGAGTTCATCATAAGAGGCCAATTGCAATCCTGGTGTCTCTTTGTTCACTCAGCTGATAGCTGGGAGAAAAAAAAAACATGAAAGTGCTCCTGCATCTTACTGTGTCTCTGATCTGGATAAACTGTGTCATTGCTCGCTCATTAAGCTGAAATGGCAGTGAGCTCAACATGGCTGCTAAACCTGAGGAGAGAGGTTGCAGAGGGAAGACGGAGAAGAAAGGAAACAGACGACAGAAGATGGTGAAAGGGATAGACCTGTGATGATTTGGAGAACTGACAAGCAGAAGGGGGGTGTTAAAGACCTATTCGTGCAGAGGTCACCTCACCTAGGGCCTATTGAATCCCCCATAATGCAATGATGGGATCAGTTACAGGCCTCACTGTGACAGAGAGCCAGCACAGGCCAATGACTCTAAATGTGACTTTGCAAATGCAGGACTGCTCCAGGGATCAGACCTGTGGGGTCTGCTGTGTGGAAAGTCAGTCAGACCACATTACTGCTGCCTGTATGACTAAAGACCCTGACCGTCATCATGCCTCACAGAGTCTCAACAGGGTAAATGGACTGACTGATGGTCCACATCCGGGTTGGAGAGAATGGCAGTGGCCTTTTGGACTTCTGCTGCTGGCCATGAGCAAACTGCCACCTCACACGAGCTCCTACAGACCTCTCAAACCTTGTGACTGATGTCAACGCCTTATCATGTTAGACTTAGACTTAGACTTAGACTTCCTTTTATTGTCATTGCACAGAATACACAGCAGTGAAAACTGGCAACGAAATTTCGTTGCTTGGCAGCAGATAAGAAACCAACACATAGCATTGAATTTTTGTCACTTCTGAGTTTTTGATGGGTAATGTCTTTTATCTTACTGTAAATGTCTATACATGTATCCAACTTTTTCAGCCTAACTATGATTAATAAAAATATAAATAAGTGTTTTATGTATATAAATATAAGTAAAAATAGTGCAAAAAGAGAACAGGAATGAAAACTGTAAGCAGCAATACAGTTTTCTGCTAATTCTCTTTGTTCAATGAAGCAAAGAGAATTAGCAGTTGGTTTTTGCATTTTTGTCTATAATATTATTATAAATCTGACTATTCTGCCACATCGTTGTAAAAGTGAGACACTATTTGTATAAAAATGTGATTTCAATACAGAAGATTGTAATGCAAAATCTGTTTCATTAAAGATTAAATAGGCTGTGGGGATCAAAACGTGTTGTCTCAAACGTTTACGACTGCAATGTTCAGGTTCAACATTAGAATTGTGTTTAACAAAAGAATTCAGATTGTTCATCAAAATCAGACCGTCACAAGAAGCATATATATATATATATATAATTCTTCAACTTCAACTTAATCTCAACAAATTCAACTGGAGCTGGAGCTTAACACTGGTTTAAAATACTACTGAACACATGACAACATTTCAGTAGTCAACAGAGTTTTCTTTGGTTATGTTCATTCATGACAACAAAAACAAACACATTTTCCTCTCAGCTGTGTTTTCCTCTCCTTCACATGAAAGAAGATGAGTGGGAAACACTAAATGTTCAAATGTTCATGTTGTTTTGTTCGATTAATCATGAGAGGCCAAGTGCGAGAACTGTGTCCAGCCTTGTTTATGCAGGCTAGGATCAGTTCAAACACACACACACACACACACACACACACACTTGTGCAGTAGCAGCAGCAGCAGCAGCAGCAGCAGCAGCACTGAAAAGATCACTGGTTTCCTCCTGTTATGCAAATGAACCAAAACGCTTGAGTGAGAATTATATATGAATCCAATGAGGCTTTTTCTCTCTTTTAGAAATGCTTAGCCACAAGTACTGAGAGCTCTCAATGGCAAGCGTCCGCTTCACTCCCTGGCCATGCGTATTATTCAGCTTGACGAGACACAAACTGACATAAGCACCCAGGCTCACTTTCACCCACTGGCAATCCGATTATATGGCCAACACGGCATCAATGCTGCAGGGCCAACAGGCAGTGAAGTCCGTCAAGCATCCCCTCCTCCACCCAAGCCCCTGCTCCCCCATTCATACCTTCTTCTGCCCTGCATAACCACCCCTCCCACACACACACACACACACACACACACTTCTGCAAGCCTCCACTCCCAGTAAACAACAAACCAGAAAGTGAAAGTGAAAAATTGTAACTCAAGCTAAATTTCATTGAAAAGACTTTTATTTGCCCTTTTTAAAGCACTTGCATTCCTACAGTGCCTGAGTAAAACAAACATTATTCGTAGATTTTATGATCATACACGGTGCACAGAAAATTCCTGAAAACAAGCATTTTATGACATTCTTTTTTACTCTGGTCTCATGCTTCTCAGCACCAGCTGTGCTGCTCTGCAAAGTGCAAAGACCGCGTTAGGCAGCTGCATGTGGTGGCCCTTCGAACTCTGTCCAGAGCCTGTTCATTCCATTAAATGCAGATATTAGCAGCTATATCTATATGAAACAAGTGCTGCATGTCGGCCTGACCGGGAGAGTCACCACTAACGTCACAGTGGGACTTCTAAGCTAAACTGGTGTTGACAACCACACAGCCGGGCCTTCTTTTCCTTGCTGCGCAGTGAGGCTTGGGTCCTCAGACGGGGCACCCGCTGAAGCAGTGGGTGTTTACATGACGCTACCCGATAAGACTGCCAGGTGCTGCGGGGGGGAGCAGCTCTGCTTGCAAATCGCCCTGCATCCGTGAAACTAATGTAGAGATGAGATTAAACTTGCAGAGAGATACATTTGCAATTGATTAGCACAGAGCCACTGTGACCAATTGTATATACTTTTGAGGGAGTGTGTGCAAGTCTTTGTGTGTGTGTGTGTGTGTGAGAGAGAGAGATTATGTGTGTGAACGTGATGCCAGACTGTTTTAATTAGAGGGGTTGGTTTAACAACAACCACTTACGCATGACTCAATTTAAGCACCACAAACTTTGGTCAAAAAGCAGAACAAAGAAAAATATTAACATCTGAATAAGTTATAATAATTTCAAGTAAAAACTAATGAACCAAAGTAGCATTTTCCACCTGCCTACCTCTCCCTTCTAAAACAAGGATTTAGGGAACTACAGTGCTTCCTCTACACCCCTCTGTTTTGTCTGGTATTAATGAGCAATTAACTTTGCATACAAGGTCATGGACAATAGTATTGGTTGTCAGATTATGCTAATGCTTTGGCTGTGGCTGCACTGAAAGAGGACAGGGAATCCCTGTGAATAGAGAGGGTTGTGGCCTTTCTCTGAGATGAGAAAATTATATGCAAACTGTACCAACATGCACTTTAAGAGGATTAGGACACCACTCGACATCCATACTGACAACTGCTAATAAATGAACGGCAAAAAGGAGAAGCAAGTGGCCCAGTGTGGAGCAGCAGAAAGAGCACTTTCCATGGTTGAAAGTGGAACTCGAATGTTACAGTTTAGACAGGTAATAAAAATGTTGATGTGAAATGCATGATCTTAATGATGTGATTGGATGAGTTGAATGTGGGGGGTGAAGATGAGATCAAAAATGATGACAAAAACCCAACTGAAAGGAATCACTGTGGGGTGAAGCAAATGAAAAAAGAGCCTGGAGTGAAACTAAGAGGTTGAGCTCCCATGACCAAGTGAGAGGGAACAGGTGCAGCCAGAGTTCATATAGAGCGCTTTGTGTTCTGATATGGCTCCAGTCCATTCAGAGGAGAGGGAGGGGTCCATGTTTAATACAAAGTTAATATCAATTTAATGCTTGTCACCACTCTTCTGAATTTTGTGGCATTGCTAATTCGCTCAGTGTTGAGCAGGGCCTTTCGCGGCACCGGTGCCAGATGCTGCAGGGACCTTCATCTGCTGCCGGCGAGCTGAGGTGACGCCACGGCCAAAACACCCCAAGTGGGAGCCACCGCTGAGGTAAAGCCTGGTCACAAACTGAATCTGCTGAAATAGATGTTTGGTTAACTCCTCATGGCAGGAGCGAGTATTCACTGCAGCTATAATTAAAACAAAACGATGATTACACTTGGTAAAATGATGGTCTTAATTATGGCGTAAGAACTGTACGCTGTTGAGAAGTTAAATCTAAAAGAGTTAATAGTTTTTTTTGATCAAATCTGAGAACAAAATGTATGTATAGTGAAATACCACACGACACCATTAGAAAACTAAAGAAAGCACTCAGAGAGTGCAAACCTCTGTCAAGGCTGCACAGTTTTCCCATATTGTTAGACCAACCCCTTTTGTCACAAAGCTTTTCAAAAACTGACAAAAACATCCTTGGCAGAGGTAATATTTTGCTCAAAGGTACGGACTAACCAGTCACTTTATTCTGTGCACCTGTACAACTGCTTGTTAATATGGATTCATCCAATCACATGACAGCAACGTGACAGGCTGCTCATCTACTGAGAATTGTACGCACAATAATCTCTAAGAAAATGTCAGGAGACAGAAAGTAACTCAAATAATGTTACAACCAAAACAAACACAGAAGAACATCTTCAAATGTATAACATGTTTTTAATTAATTTTTTGAATATATGTCTTATAGGATGTTTTGACGATATCACTTTTTTGTGTGCGATACCGATATCACAAACTCATTTTAGACCATTTATGAGCTATGATACGGTTAACAACACATTTCAAATATATAATTCTCCAGTTTTTACAGTCTGTGCATAGTGAATCATGTGATATTATTTTTGGGTTGTATCCAGTGATTTTGACCAGTATCGGACTGATAAGGATTCCCATCCTTAGACTTACTGTATTGTTTTTTTTATTTGGTTGCCTTATGTCCACACTGTAGTTTCAGAATGGTCAAAATGCACTGCCTGGATATGGGACTAAACGGTCAGGATGAATGTGTCAGCTGTAATAATGGCTCTCATTTACCAAACCCTGATTGAGTTGGATGCAGACTGAAAAGGCCTCAGGCTGAGATGGATGGACTGGTGACCAGTGTCATATACGAGGCTGCAACCAGTCAGCACAATCTGTTCACCCTAAGTTGAGTGAAAAGACGGGGAGTTCCCTTTCCTCGGTGAGTCCACGTCACCGATAAATAATGAGGGAATAATAAACAGTTAACCACCTGTCGGATCCGCGGCACAATGGGACAGCGCATAGAGAGCCTCTCATGCATGGGTAACATATTTACTCAGCCCCTTTCACTTAACGAAGCAGAAAGAGAGCCAAGACAATGGTTAAGTTCATCTATTTGGTAAACGGGAAAAACTGCGTTACTCCAATAATATTCATTATTGTCTAAATATGGCACTTATTCACAGCATCCCATTTTAATAAAGAGACCATAATAGTGATACACATCACACCCCTATTGGAATATTTACATAAATAATATAATAATTGTAATAATACATAAGAATAGAACGTGTGAAGTCCCTGCCACAACAGAATCATATCATAAATGACTATATAATGTCATGTACATTTTGACTTGAGATGTTGAATCCTTGCAGGATAATTATATTACAGCCGGACTTCGGTGTGACTGTGGCGGAGGAGGGAGGAGGAGGGAGGAGGAGGGAGGAGGGGTGTGTTGCTGCTAATATTTCAGAGATGTGCTTTTAATGGCTTTAATTCAACCACGGCCAGCTGTTTTTACTCGGCGCTGCTAAAGGAGCGGGATCGTGGCAAGCTTGCAAAGCTCGTAGAAATTAGTCTCGGTCAGACAGAGCAGCCTATGCTTCCTGCTAACCATCTGCTTAGCGCTCACAAAAGGAGGATTTCGGGCAGCCAAGTAAAGGAATACGGGCTCATAAAAAAGAAAAGCATTGAAGGTCTCGTTACTTGTTGGAGGTGTAGCTGCGGGGATGGAGCGCTGCGTTAACGCCTGTTTGTGCGTCCTGCGTGCGCTCTTCATAAAGCAGACGCACCTCTGATAAGCCCTGACTCTCTGTAAAGGATCATTTCACGGAGGCGTTCCTTTTAATTATCTGACTGTGGGCCCGTTTGCATTCCAGTGATGTTGACTTGTCTCTAGATCTTAAATGATGCAAACTGACTGGTTCACTTCAACCACAACAGTCACGGACAATCCTCGTTTTTTTCACATGAACTAAAAGTTTCCTGTTTTCAGTCATGTTTTTCAATAGTCATACAGATATCAAAACATAATAGACCTTCACTGATTATTGTATTTTCTCAGTCAATGTTTAAATAAAAACAAATCGTTTTATTTTTTTTCTTGAGGTTTAACACAAATTTAAAAAAACATGTTTCCGTGAGGAAAAGAAAATGAAGTGCGCAACAATATAAAGACCAAAGAGTTAAAATGCCTAAAAGAAGAACATTAACAAATATCAAATTATTATAAACAATTCTGTTTTTCGTTTTAAATCGAATTCAAACATTTCCAATTTCTTTAATTGGATTTATTATAATTTGGTTTTAAACTGGCAACAGTTTGGCCTTTGAAAAGAGAAAAAAAGAACTGGGTCTTTACGATGCACTTTCGCCTGATCGCTGTGCGGTTTTCAGGAGCAAAGCTGACAAAACACGACTATCAGGCTCCAAGTCGCTTTAATAAGAGTTTTATATGGGGCGCTCAGTGTCCGCTCATATGAATGCGTTTTAAATCAAATCACAGATGCACTTTTATTCAGCCGGTTAAAATAGCAGAACAAAACCGTCTTTTGAAATAAAGCTTTTTTATTCCACTGGGCTTTTTTCAAGCCGGGAGAGAGAGAAGGAGAGAAAGGCCGAGGGGCGCCTCCTCCGCAGCTGAGGGTGACAGTTAGTTCATGGTTAACAGGATCAGGAGCGCACGGCTCAGGCCGCACACTTCTCCTGTGCGCTCTGCAGCGCAGCGGCTCTGTGCTCTGAATGAAGCCTGTGCAAAAAGAGTGATATTTAACACATCTGTTAAAGCGTTTTGATAGCAGAAATCCGTTTAAGACATTATTCCATGACGAGGGCCAGATTGAGTGTTGAAAATCCCATGAAACCCGAAAACTAATTTACATGTGAGATTCTGTACGCAAGGCATCTGCACCCATAATGCACATTTAACAATAAAATCATGTTTTTCTAAAGGATGTTAGGTGGCTTCAAATCTACTTTTTATATATGTGTATGTGTGCGGTTTAAATGTTCAGCGCTGAAAATGGAATAAAAGAATACGTTTGTTGCATAGGGTAAGGGTTACTATACCCTAACAGAAGGACGCTGAATGGAAAGGAATAAAGTATCTTTGTTAAACATCTCATATAATGACTGAATCTGCAGATTGTTCTTTAATTAAGCCGCTTGCCTCTGCCAAACAAAATAGAAAGGAAAGTGGGCAACATAGAAAATTGATGACTGACCGTCTTTTGTGGTCACTACATTGAGTGTTGCTTGCTTATGAAGTCTAATGCAATCATAAATTGCATCCTCTGGCCAATCAGCGTGCCAGCGCAGAGCGCATGAAAGCGGCTCATGTGGAGAACTTTGTTGAGCCTCATTGTGAGGCTGTCAGTCCTGAGAGGAGGTGCGGGGGGGGGAGGGGGCAGGCTGCTATAAAACTGCTTTCCCCATAGTGAGGAAATCAGAGGAGTTAGCAGCCATTCACACGACAGGTCTCTCTCTCCCAGCTGACACAAGGAGTATTTCTCATTCCACTCACTGTTTTAAACCGGGACCATGATGATCCCAAGCGCCATCGCGCCTCCTGCGCTCTACCCGGGGCTCTACCGACCCGCGGCTCTGCCGCTCCATCAGACCCTGCCGTCTGCCTTCCAGACCCACTCCAGCTTTTTAGTTGAGGATCTGCTGCGCATAAGCCGCCCCACCGCCTTCATAAGCCGGACTGTTCCCTCAGCGAGTGTCACTCTGCCCACTGCCACCGCCACCCTGTCCTTCAGCTGCATGCCAGCAGAGCGTACGATGGCCGCGATGACGCGTGAGTCGTTATCACCGAAAACGACGCTGCCGAGCAGCAAGGACCCAACTTTCCTTAAGTTTGGAGTGAGTGCCATCCTCGCACCGTCACCAAAGACCGGTGAGTACACGGACGACTGAGTTGTTTATGACTGGGTTTATGTTGATATTGAATAAGGATTTTAAATATGTGTATTTGTTTTGTTCCCACAGCTTCTCTACCACCTTCAATCCACAACATGCACTCCAAGACCTTCCCTTTCCCCTGCTTTGACGGAACTTTTCACCCCATCTTCAGGACGCCTTATTTACCAGGTAGGCGCAACTTTTTTGCCTTTAAGCTATAGATTCATGCGTTGTTGGCCTCTAGTATTCTGAACTAATTGCAATTAAATGTAAAAAAAAAAAAAAAAAGTTCAACCCCTGTCATATAGATTTACTGGAAATAGAGGCAGAGATGGGAAAACAGTCAGAAAGAAGAAATCACTGTCTTATTATGGGGACCGCTGGCTCTGACCCACCTACCCACCCCCTAATTAACCAATTATCCCAAATCGTCACGCTCTAAATTTGAGGCGGGGTGGCGAGTTATAGTCCCCCTGCTTCCCATTGGGGGGCGTTTTGGCATTTTCCAGGCCCACGTTTTCCCACAGCGCCCGGGGGGCCAACGGGCCGCGGTGGCGGGCAACAAAGCCATCAGCACCGTGACCAATTTGGTCAGCTCCCACCGGGCGAACCACCCACACACCCCGGAGAGTGACTTTTACCAGGCGGGCCAAAGGCGTGAACCAGTCATGCACTAATTTCCCCATTAGGCGCTATTGAGAGTTTTCAATATTCTCACAAGACCACATAGTGCGTCGTTGTTCGTGATTCTGCTGCGGCCACTGCAGGGCAGCTACAGTCAGGGACAAGTCCTGACAGCTGTCTGCACACAGGACACATGTCCTGCGCGGTGGGACTTTTTAACCAGAGCGTCTCAGCTGGTGGATGTTTTTTACCCTGAGTGGTGCAGAGCCCACAGGTTTCTCCCTGCGCCCTAAACGCTCCTCCATTCTCCAAACCGGACCAATCAACGAGTAGAGATAAAGACTAATCTCTTAGAAAAGTCTATAAAGTCGCTAGTCCATGCTTTCATTCAGAAAAATCATAATGGAGATGGGGTCTTTTCATAGACTCAGCTGAATGCCCTAACAAAACAACTCCAGCGGCCTCAATAGCTTTTCGTGTTCATTTAATGAAAATGATTTGAGGGCAAGAGGAAGAAGAAGGAGAGAAAAAAGCGCCACCCCCCCTCCACTCTTCACTCCCCCCGCCGGGCATCAGTATTCTGGTATGCAGTTGTGTTTAGTTTTAAAGTGTAAATCTCCTTTTGTTGCGATAATATATAGCCTTCGCCGCCTGTCCAGAGTCTTTTCTGCGTTAGTTCATTACTACACAATTACCGTTCACGGTTTATTAACTCCTCTATCCGCCCTCGCGGGGTTCCTTAAAGGATATGCTACCTCTTTACCATACCAATGCATTTGGGGTCCGGCCAATGTGCTAATTAGTCACCTCGTGCCATTTCACTCAAACGGAGACGTATTGCACAGTTGCAAAAGGGGGAAAACTTCCAATAAAGGTGGAAAAGTGTTGTCTTGTATTTATATAGAGCCCCCTGATGCTTTGTTTGGAGATTGGTTTTTAAAAGCAATGATATGCTATTTTCATATCACATATCTCTGGCTGCAAACAAAATAAATAAACAAACAAAACAAACAAACAAACAAATAAAAGAAATAAATAAACAAGTAAATAACTAACTAACTAAATAACTAAATAAATGAATAAATAAATAAATAAATAAAAATAGAATTCATGTTTACACTTGTCTTATGTTTTTGCATTGCAGCATCTTCGTCAGTGGTTCCCATCCCTGGGACTTTTTCGTGGCCCCTGGCCGCCAGAGGGAAACCCCGGAGAGGAATGCTGAGGAGAGCGGTGTTCTCTGACGTCCAGCGCAAGGCCTTGGAGAAAATGTTCCAGAAACAGAAATATATCAGCAAACCCGACAGGAAGAAACTGGCCTCCAAACTTGGCCTAAAAGACTCGCAGGTAAAAAGCTACTTTTTGCAGTTTTATAGTGCACAAGATGCCGTGCGTAATTTACGCACAAAGACGCAACAGAGGCAAACCTTTTCACTCACCTTTATTTCACGTTTTTTGTTGTAGGTGAAAATCTGGTTCCAGAATCGGCGGATGAAGTGGAGAAACTCCAAGGAACGAGAACTGCTCTCATCCGGCGGCTGCCGTGAACAGACACTACCCACCAAAGCCAACCCACACCCGGACCTGAGCGACGTGGGCAAGAAATCCTCAGCTGAGGATGATGAGGAGGAAGAGGAGGTGTTCGCAAGAGAAAGAGTTAGGTCGACAGGATCCAGCATCTCCTCTCCTTCTCTGTCCAGTAAGCACTCAGACTTCTCAGAGTCAGATGACGGAGAAATAACAGTATCTTAATTTATTGTTTTATAGAAGAAGAAAATATAGAGATATAACCCTCGTTTTGTTTTTCTGAGACTGTGATCAGATTTGTAAGAAACAAACCCCACAAATGTCATTGTTCAAAATATGTTTCACTCAAGCTTGTTACTTCAACCGGATCTGCTTCTGAGATACAATTTGCTGTTTTGCACAGCTTTGTTCAATTGTACAGTATTTTGTACAATTTTGTATGGACATTTTATGCCAAGAATATTGAGTTACTTTTGCCTTGATAGAGTTGTTTATTGGAAAAAAATTTAGCTATTTCCTTAATAATTTATATGAATCTGTTTAATAAGTATGTTGTATTATGTGATGTATATATATGTTTATTTCACATTTTTTTTGTACAAAACACCAAATAAAATTGTAAACTGTTCCATGTGAGGTGTCTGTGTTGGTAAAAAACGGTTTCACAAATTGAAATCATAAATAATCATTATTTTTATTGAATCACAATAATTTAAGACTAGTACAGTGATATCAGATTTAAATCTCCGAGCCCTGGACAGACCAGTGATGACAAACGGCATCAATCTGCTCTGATGTAAAGAGACTGTACACAAAATACTCTTTTTCAAGTACTGTAACAAATTGTCTAGAAAAAAGTCATCAAAACTGTAACCAACTATTTACAGTTATGTTACACATAAAAAATGTACATAGCAAAGAAGGCTAAACATTCATTGAGTTTATGAGTAATAGACAGACTGGTCAAATGCTTCAAGAACATCCGCACCACTCGCTAAAGAGCAGGCTTTTCACAACACAAACAGGTTCAGTCTCATTGTGCTTACAGCAGTTGAGCCTCGATGGTTTACAATCCAAAAAAAGTCTTCACAAATCTTGTTCCACGCTGAACGACTCGGCAGTGCTGAATTTCTGCTCGGGGGACAAATTGAGCACATTGAGCTTTCGGCTTCCATTCTGAAATCAGAATGTATGTTGCATAGCATTGGTGACAAAAACACTGAACGTGATACGAGCTGCACTGAACTACTCAACCCCCCACTTTAAACGCCTGTCTGCCCTTCTCACGAGGCAGATTGAAAGGTATAAAATAAAGGAAATAGTACAATACCTTTATTTTTGAAGCCATAGAAATGATGTCAACCCTTATACTTATCATTCAACTACAAGTACCTTTTTTTTTATATCTTTAACCTCTGATTAATTATATCACTATAAACAAAGCAGCATATACACTCACTTTCACTTAATTTGACAGTTTTGCTCATCACAAATCACATAATCAAAACAAACAATGAGCTTGACGAAAGCATAGTTTAAGGATAGGGATGAGGTATAAATTCAGCACATCTTAAACTTCCCTCGTCAGCTTTCCAAAAGTTCTGATTTCAAGCACCAAAACACATCTATATGTTTTTGTTTTTTTTCCATTCCTGCTTATGGTCCAAATATTTACATCAGCTTCTCATCACCTGGGTCCCACATGCATACAATTAACGTTGAAACCCAGATTACTGCTTCTCATTCATGTATCCTCAATCCCACAGCATTGGTGTTTGATATAAGAGGTCAACACTGCTCCTCGAGGTGCTCAAAGAGAGAGTCGACTTGGAGCCCTGTTAAATCTACAGCTATTTAGACATAAAAAAGTTTCTGTTAATGCACAAAGTCTGTTAGAAAATAGTAAGGCATTGTTTTGTTAGAATTCAGTCCAGCACCAAAAGACATTTGTGCTACAACAGCCTGTTGGGCCACATGTGCATGGAGATCTCAATACATACAGGGTTAAAGCAAAAACAGAAGCGTTGGAGGCATTGTTTGTAAAATTGCACAGAAAGTTATGAAACAAAAATACATGATCTCAAATACTGTTTACGTTACAAGGACAAATCAAGCCAAAGTGTCAATATCCTTCCTCTGCAAAGTCTTTGTTTCTGTGAGATCGAAGTATTTTCTAGGGATTTTGTACATTCATTTTTTTGCTCTTGCATTGCGTTTTAAAATTGAACACAGATGTTGTACTGCAGAAGAAAAAGCTGTTTATTTCCAGTAAGCTTGAATTTTTTCACAAATAAAACTGATCTCAGAGACTCCTACTTTTGGTAGAACAATGGTTTCTCTGCTATGAGGCGGAATGTAACCATCACTGGGGACCTGGATGGAATGTGCCATATAATGTGGACTGTAAAAGAAAATGCTTCTGCAGGACTGTGGGGAGATTTCACATTAAACTGACCAAAACGTGTCTTCATTTGGAGATTTTTATCTCCCCAAACATTTTGACATTTGCTACAGAATTTGCATCGTTCTTTGGGACAAAGTGAATATTGTGTTTTTTTGTATATTGACACATTTCTGGTTTCTTTTCACTATGGGTGTTGAATGCAGATATTTTTATTAAAAAGTCAGGTTTGCATGTATCTAGTAAAAACCTTTTTATTTGTGCTCTCTTAATTATATTTCGTGGACACATTTTTACTGACCATTACTGTATGAAGTGTTTCAAACGGATGTCTTTGAGTAATGTTTGCAAATGAGAGTGGGCATTGTGTGGGACTTATTATTCACTTTAGCTCAATCTATTCAGTAGTCACACAAGCAACTTGTGCTGTAGAGGAGAAGAACTAGAAATAAGCTTGACTGTTGATCGTCCATCCCTCCAGCAGCCTCACTGATGCTCCAGAGATAATTGACTGTATCGCCATCTTCAGGCAGTACAGGCACTGCAGCTGAGCAGGACAATGAGTATCTCAGTGTGTTGAGCTCGAGGTGATGCTCAGCAAAGGAAAGATTCCTGGTGTTTGAAAATGCTGATGGTGAAAATGACGAGGGTAATGATAATGCCTCTCCAACAGTGAAGGGCTGTGTGCTTTTTTTCCGTCTGTCTGAAGATGTCAGGCTCTTGAGAGGAGCCCTGGGCCACCGAGGTGAAAATAAAACAAAACAAAAAAAAAACAAAAAAACAGCGCAGTGCAGTAGAAACGTTTGTTTGCCTGTTTTTGTGAAATGCTATTATTTGGGTTTCCTGCACCCAAATTAAGGTGGCTGGATTTTGTGGCATGAAAGTTTGCTTTCATCAAGAAGTTCTCAGTCAGAACATTTATCTTCTCCTGAAAAAAGATCCCAGCGTTGTGTTTTAACGGCATCACAAGGTTGACTCCAGCGACGAGTCCAGGATGTCGTCTTGATGACTGTTGCTGTTGGAGTCACTGTCGTAGCTCTGAGGGCTTGACGATGTTGCTGCCTCCTTCAGTCGCATCAGCATGTTCATCTGTCAGAGAAACAAGTGTCACCCTGATTGAACTTTGGGCTTTTATTATTATTATTATTGTTCATTTGTTAAATGTTCTGTATCTCTGCTCACCAGTGGGTCTGCATCGCTGTCGCTCTGTGTAGGCTCTTTCCTGACTCCTTCTCGGGGTGCAGAGTAGCCATCAAATCCCACATCCTCTGGGCGGAGCTGCAACAGTGGTGGCCAATCAGCAGGGGTGGGCGTGGCCGACCATGGGTAAGTGTCAATCACCCAGGCAGCTGGATCTTCCCACGCAGCCCTGCGTCCATACAGCTTCAGAGAGACACAGAGAGCATCATTTAAAAGTAGCACAAGATGCTTTGAGGCAGGTTTAGTATTTTGAGGGCAACAGAGTTTGTCTGATGTCTGATGTTCAGTGTTGAGAGGAATCACGGAGATCTGTCTCTCTTTAAGGCTCTGTTCAGACTTGGTATCATTGCCAGTCACAGGTGATTTGATCACAACTGCATCACTTGACACCCAGCAGTAGGTTACGTCAACACACTGCATATAAAAATGGATTTAGTCTTCTGGTTGCAAACCAAAATCCCGCTGGGAAGCCTTCACAATTTGCCCAGTGCCATGGCAGTTTTTGGATGTTCACAGATGTCACATGACCTCACATGTGGTGAATGTTAATATCAGGTCTGAACAACAAAAAGAACAGCGGATAATTTATACATGTTTAACAGGAAAAATGCACTACAAAATAGAACTAAAAATAAAAATCTTACAGACAGCAGCCAAAACTGAGAAGACTGCAGGAACATTATAAATCATAGACATGTTCCTTTTTTAATCAGGTACCAGATGCCAAGTGAAGTTTTCTGGGTTAAGATTTATAGTAGCATTTCCTTTTTAACATCACTAGACTTTGGCTTCTTTTCTATACTGATAATTCCTCTCATCATATTTGATTGTCTGGATCTGCCTCAGTCTCAACCAGAGGCCTCACTGTGTGATTCGCTGCACCATTAAATCAAAATGCTAATTACATGTAGAATAAAAATAAACACATTATACTGTACCATAATACTGGAGGACATCTTACTTTCAAGTCATCTACTCAATATAATGGATTCATTAATGGGCATCCTTTAAAAATCCCCTCAGGAATCGAGTCTTCGATTGTTTTAATGTGAAAAACAGTGTGTGAGTGTGTTACCTGCAGTCCTTCTCGTACAGCCTCCAGCATGTAGGGAATGATGGAGTAATTCCAGAGGTCAGTGAACCAAACCCTGGACCCCTCCACATCCATGGGACATGACAGAAAAAGACGAGGTCCTGAACACCACAGAGCAAAGAGGTCAGAATGGTTTGCATGGTTCATGAAAGTTCAGTTAATAAAAGTTCATTTTATTCAGAATGTCCTTTCACCAATAGTGACATCAGAGGAGCTGTGTGTCTCCAGGAAGCGGTTCAGGTGATGCCAAACCCGGGGGATCCAGTCGAGGATCTTCACCAGCTCTATGTTGCGCGTTCGACTGCCGATCTCCGTCTCGATCAACTTCCTCCTCAGGTAGCGACCAAGGAAGCCTTTCACTGGCTCCATGTGGTTGGCACACAGCACCCACCTGATCATAGAAAACACAGGTGTGTCAAAACCCAAATATCATCTGTAATGTCCCACAGAGGAATTTGTAGAAATACATTCAATAAAAAAAACATCTGTCAGGAGTGGATGGAGAAGATCAGCAGCAGTTTTTACCTGAAGTTGTGGTGAAGCTGCAGGTTGGGGGCAGATGATGTAGCTTGGCTCATGGTGCCGATGATATAGGGACTGAAAGAGAGAAAAACGTATGTATTGTTAAAAGTAGAACGTTAGAGAATTCATTTGAAAACATATGAAGTGAAGTGAACTGCAGCCAAATCCAAACAAACATTTCTACACGATAAGTGGATAAGTGTCAGCTGTTTGTATCCTGTGTGGATTAAACCTGTTTTTATATGTTTTTGTGACTGTTCTAAGAGTCCTTGAATTACACGCTGGGAACAAGTAAAGTGTTCAATCCATTCATAGAGAAAGAATTTAACATACAATTTTATTACAAATATGCATGTGTGTGTGTGTGTGTGTGTGTGTGTGTGTGTGAGAGAGAGACTGACCTGTGCTGGTAGTTGCAGTTGAAGAGGCCATTAAAAATCTCTCCCAGGGAGCTGACATGATGCAAGTTGTCCAGAATGACCACAAGAGGGCTCTCCACCCCCAGCATGCCACTACACTGCTCAGCCAAACCTGACAGGTACTGTCGCAGCTCCTATGGATGAGTCAGAAAACTTGACTGTTAAATGATCATCATTTTAACATTTCTTTTATTCATTTGTTTAAATGGTAAATTGTTTGTATTTATATAGCACTTCTCTAGTCTTAATGACCACTCAAAGCTGCTTTTGTCACTCATACTTTCATACAGCTCATCTGTGTGCAGCACACTTTCTATCGCTCATCTTTCATACCCATTCACACGCTGACGTGAGGTTAACTATCAGCATGTGGATGGAAGTGTCGTGTATTAACCTATATCTAATCATATTTTAGAATTTTAGAACATTTACCTATGATGTGAACGTTTTTGAAAAGCTAAAACTAAATGTTCTTTCATCTTTCATTAGACACTGGATTATTGAGAAATTAAAAAAACATAATTGAAATTCAGTTCAGTTTTACATACAATTTTAATACATAAAACTGTATTAAAATTGTCAGCCATGTCAGTGTGGCTGACAAATTTGAACATTATCTCTAAACTATAGCCTCCACTAGGTTTGTGACCCTCTTAAGAGAAGATCTGTTAACATTTTATCTTTAATGTAAGTTAAAATCTAAAGCGTAATGTACAGATTACACAGAATATCACATTTGTGTGTGTTTACTTTGCTGGACTTGTGATCCACGTTAAATGTGACAACAGCGTGTGGAGTCAAAGGTCGGCCCTCCAGCAACAGCAGGTGTCGAGACAGCTGATTGGCCAGGTAAGTCTTTCCGGTGCCAGTGGGGCCTGACAGGATGACTCGCCTGTGCTCCTTCAGCAGGGAGACGTAGCGCTGCAGCATCGGCTTCGGGACCAGAGTGTCAAACACCAGCGAGTCCACGTTTTCACTGGTCACACCTGGACAACCACACACACACACACACACACGTCATATGATAGATGATGATATTTTAGATTTTTCTTAAATATTTGGTTTTCATTCACTTATTTAAGTGCAGTTAAAGTTTACTTTTGTCTGCTGTTTTTCACTCTACAGTTATAGATATAAGATAGACCGAGAGACAGCACTGACTGAATGAGTATGAGAAATCTGTACCTTTAAGCTGGATGCTGATGGTGTTGCTGTCTCCCACCAGGTAGCCACAGGGCAGCAGCTCGGGTGTCTGTGCAGCGCTGAGGTTGCTGGACCGGTGGATTTCTCCAATGTTGTATCCCTCCACACTGTCTGAGCTCAGGCCCAGCTGAGTCACTGGGTCCACGTGAGTGATATATTCCTGTCAAACACAAAGATTCTTAATACAGCAGGTTTTTAAAGGATGCAAATGTCATCATTTTACATAGTACCTTCTACATTATTAAAATAATACTCTCTGATTAGTATTTATAATAATGTGTGACTCAGAGCTGCCACTTAAAATAACACTTACCTGAGATGTTTCTGCTATTGTCTTATCTGATTCTGTAACACTGTTATCCATTGTTTACCTTGAAAAGACGGCGGACCACTCCATCCAGAACATCCCACTTGGTTTTACCGCTCACGCCAATGCAACCAATCAAAAAATGGCGAGGCCGGCCCTCCTGCGACAGAAACACATTACTGCTTTTAGAGAAAAGGTCTATAGGTGTAAGAACCTTAAGCAACAAACAACAGTTTCAGGTGTACTTTTAAAAACTGGCCTCACCTCTCCCCACTTGCTGTTCTCATCCAAGCTGACGACGATCTTGACATGTCTCCCCTCCCTTCGCATCCCTCCCTCTCCACCAGTGTCATCAAGCAGCATGTCTGACAAGAAGGAAGTGATCGGGTAAGTAAGGTAACGCTTTGAGCTTTAACTGATTGATAATATGAGTTTATTGTAGTAGAAATGTATGCTATTAAAATTGTGATCTCTATACACATATAGGGATCTAATATAAAAAGATCACTTAACACAGTATGTAGCACTGGCTCTGTCTTACCTAGGCTGGTGGACTCACTAGTGGTGAGGTTGAGGCTGTGCTGAGACAGGCCAGGCCCGGGGGTCTGGCTGTTTGTGTGAGGGGGAGGTGAAGATGAGATGGAGACCTGGGAGCCCGCCCTGCTGCCCTGGTTCTCCAGCTTCAGACGGTCATTCTCTGTCTTCAGTTTCTCGATCTCGAGCTACAGACATAAACAGAGGAAAACTTATGCTATACAGTATGTAGGCACATTGAGCTTCAGTGAGTGAAACGTACACTATGTCATTTCTGCTCTGCTCTCTCAGTCAAACCAATAACAAAACACCTCATTTAATAATGTCAGGAAGCAGCGTGGGATCATGGGAATTGTTGTTCTGCTGTGTTTGCACTTCAGGACAAGAGCTTTGGCAGCAAACAGCAATAAGTCAGTATTTGTGACAAATAAAAAAAAAGCTGATGATTAAAAGCGATCCAAAAGTAAACCAACCAACCACCATACCAATGGATTTTTAGATTTAAAGAATGTTGAAAACATGTTGGCTACCTTACTCAAAATATACAACATTAATCTTGTCATTTCTAGATATTTTAATGCAAAATATTACATATTATATTTTTAACGTGTGTGTATTGTGTGTGTGTATCTACAGACCTGCATGCGGTTCATAGCCTCCCGGAGCTGATCCAGCTGATGGGCGGAGCTGAGTGCCTCCAGGCGGATATCAGTCAGCTTCATCTCCTTCTCCCTGAGCTCACTACGCAGCTGCATCACTGTCTCTGCCTCCCCATCCAGACAGTCTGATAATCTGCAGCGCACACACACACAATATAGGACACCACAGTTTAATAACATGAATGAATGTATGGCATTTATTCGTTTTCAGATTTTAACGTATGTTTATAGTAATACAATGACATTCAGGTGATGGGGATGATGATGTGCTCTTACAGTGTGTTGGAGTGTGTGTTCCTGAGCATATGGCTGGTGGCTGTGGTGCCATTATGGGGCAGCTTGGGGGAGGACGGCAGAGAAGAGTCAGTCATCTCCTCGATGTCGGAATGAGAAGAAGCTGACTTTGGAGATTTCTTCTTGCCGAACGCTTGTTTGAAGGAGCTCCGCAGCTGCAGGTACAAAACAGGAAAAACACAAAGAGAGAGATGGTCAGCAGGGGGAGGAACCTGCTCCCAAATACACAAGGCTGGGGGAGGATTGTGCCGGGGAAGTGGAGGTAAACAGCTTTGAGAATGTGTGAGAAATGGAAGTATGTGTGGCCTGTTTTATATCATCTGCCTTCATCTTAGAGAAGCAGACATGAAGAGTTGCTAGTTTAAATCCATTGGTTGACAGGAATGTCTGGGTCCTTCAAAGATTGTGAAAACCCAGTCATGAAAAGAAGTGCGATAAGAAGTGGATATTGTACATTTCAGGTGAATCAGGTGATGGTTGAGCACTGTGAAAAACCCAATATTAACATGTTTTTATCTTCACTTTGTAATACAGAAAGAATCTTTTGCAATGCCATAGCCAGACTGCAGACACAAATGTTGGTGAAACTAGTCACTGTTTGATCTTAAATGAAAATCCACCATACTTTAAGAATACTGAACACTCTTTTCATTTCTTTTATCTTTAGAATTGTGGCAACTTCAGAAAGAAGCTTTTTGTCCCTCTTGATTGTGATGGACATGCAGCAAAGCCATTGTTGCCTGTGTTTGGTCACTTATACAAACGTCCACCACAGAGGGTGGACGGAGACTCACTTAATCCCCCAGCCCTTTTTTCTCTCATTCCTAAAGTATTTTCAGGTGGATTTTCCCTTTTGGATCTGGCTCAAGAGACAGAAGAGCAGGTTTTGGGGGAGAAGCAGTTGTTGAAGAGGGGAGGAAAAGGCATTAAGGTGGCAGCGAAGGACAAAAGGAAAGGAAGAAACTGACAGCGGTTAGTAACCAAGAAGAGGTGCAGGGGTTAGGCAGAGTTGTTTCTTTCATTTCACGCAGCATACCATTCTTACCTCATAGACCTGCCACATGAAGCGAAGCAGAGGAAGACAGGGGACAAAACAGCACATGTTCACATGAGTTTGGGTGTGTTAATGTGTTATGGGGACACACAGATTAAACTCAAGGCCACTAGAAAACTTAGAGCTCATTTTATTTGAATTCCAGGCAGCTGCAAACTAATTCTACCTCACAACCACCATGAAAGGAAGGCTCTTTCAAGATCCATTATAAACTAAGCCCATATACACTCTACTCCATATCACATGCTGTGTGAGCAGCACCTGCATCAAGGATCCTCCTGTGCGGTCTCACCTACACAAATACTGACAGCTGGAGGCACATGCATACCCACACACTCTTTTATTATGACTGTGACCTAAAGCAGGAAACTCTTGAACAGCTAGCAGGAAGCACCACACGGCTTTTGCCAAACATTCAACATCAGGATGAGACAGGAGAACTACAAGCAGCAAACACATCAGTCTACAGGATGACAGAAGAAAAAAGCAGCTGCATACGTCATCATCTCTGACTTGTCCTCCGGTGCACAAGAATGCCTTTTAACAACAACAAAAAAGGCAAAGTACATGTCTTTTAAAGCTACAGATGAATGTGTGTAAGTTGTTCACTAGCAAAAAACACACTATTCAGTAATAACTGATTTGATCATTTGTAGTGAAAGCGATGACCATTCAAAACCAAATGTGTTTTTTTTTTTTTTTACTACAAATAACCATATCAGTCACCATCTGGTAAAAGGACAAATGTATTCACCTTTTCTCCAGTGAAAGATGCCTGAAAGGGCAGAAACCCAAACATGTGACACTAACGCACACGGGAATAAACATAGACAACAAACCAGCGTGAGCCCAAGCTGGCTGCTTTATTCTGACATCTTACCCAGTTCTTCTTGTTCTTCTTCTTGTTCTTTGCGTCAGTGTCCATGTTGGAGCCTACACTTGAATGACTGGTTGCACTGGCGATGCTGCTGACACTGTCTGAGGAGTGCTGCCTCCTGATACGCAGGTCTGGCTGCTGATTGTGCTGCTGCTGCTGCTGCTGCTGCTGCTGTTGTTGTTGCTGTTGTTGTTGTTGTTGTTGCTGTTGCTGTTGTTGTGAACTGCCATTGGTTCCAGCTAAGGAAAGACAGACAAGGGCATGAAATACATGTGCTTGTGAAAGTTTTAGGCTGAACTGTAATAAAAGATTTATTACATTTTGTAAAACAAAATGTATTATCATTATTATTATTTTAAGAGCTTCTTCAGCTTAAAAAATATAGACTCTGATAATTCCACATTTTACAAACATGTGGATATGTATAGAAAAATGTGCTTGTGAGCCACACATCAGTCATTAGGAAACTTCACCTTCAGTTTCAGGAGAATTTGTCTTGCATTGTCTTCCACATGGTCGATTTCAAAATGTCTACCCACATACTAATTTCTATTCTACCACTCAACCAGAGGATTAATTATATACATTCAAACAGAGGGAGCTTACGTCATTATTATTGCTATCAAAAAAATAGAGATTCTTTTTACATTGACCTGTCTGTTTATGAGTAGTTGCTTTGTGTTTCCACAGAGCTTCTTCTATACGCATACTTTTTTACCAGGTATCAGTTTGTTATTCAAAATAAAAAACTATTATGCACTTAAACCAGTTCATTGAATTATGTCAAACCACGTGCAATGTAAAGACTAATATCCCTCATGGATGTGGTTGTCGACAGAACATGAAATCCCTGGAGCATTTCTCTCTGACTCCTTCAAATAACTGACAGCCCCAGCCCCTGATTATGTAGGCCACATTAAATTAGGACCCGTGGTAAATATGAACTCAGTAAATTGTTCCATCTGTTAAAACTGCATAGGGTGGGTGCCTTTGACTGGGATAGCCCAGGAAAAGCACTGATTAAAAAATTAGGTAGAAACTTTCAGTGATGCCGAGCATGAACAGACTTAAAAAAAACAATAACGTCTTCTGTTTTTTGGTGTAACGCTACAGTGGCGGTTCCATGTGGACGGGGATTTTTCATGAAACGATGCCGTCTTTACGGGGATATTTTTGAAAAGTTCAAAGATCATAAAAAGATCGTTCCCGTGTAGATGTTCTAACAGTTTTTTCGCACTGATCTCAGGATTTTCACAGAAGAGTGCAGAAGGTCATTTGTTCATTCTGAAGATGAACGTTTTATGGAAAAAAACTACAGGGTGTTTGCATCTACCTGTCCTGTCTACACCTGTGAGTTCAGGTGTGTTGATGACTCCATTGATGGCAGCCTGAGCAACAGCATTCTGCTTCTTCAGCAGCTCAATGGTCTTCCTCAACTCATTCAGCTCAGAGTCCTACACAGACAGAAGGATGAGGATCAAGTCAATGGCAATGAGTTTGAATGTGAACTTTGGTTCGTGGAGAATCAGCTACAGAAACCAGAAGTTGTGTTTACCTTCTGCTCTGCTGTGAGGGTGAGATTCTTCAGTCTAATAGTCATGTTGCCCAGACTCTGTTCAAATGCTGCCACCAGGTGTGCCTGCAGGAGAAACAAAGGGTGGTGCTGAGGGTGAGACAGGGTATGAGAAGAAATCAGCTTTCTGACAAAGTGAGAAGATGTGACACTTCAGACAAGGTAGATGAGCGAAATTCAAAGGAACAACTGGGTTTTTTCAGCAAGAGATTTCACTTCTGAAACTTTTGGTTGCCACGTCATTGTGTTTTCAGTCATACTCGTTGACTGATGTTGTCTTGCTTTACTAGTTCCATGTTGCTGCTGCCTCTATCTGTCTTTACATACAACAAATCAGCCTGTGTGCAGTGTGGAAATGTCACCAAGCGATACTGAGAAACACAGCGAGAGTCATGTGGAGCTGATAGGCTTAATCAGCATTGTGTGAACTGGTTTGAATGTTTATGTAATACAGTTTTCATTTTCACTGTGACACTGAAGTGCCTATAGTCTTGTACTGTACATCTTAGATTCTCAAGGTGTATTCAGATCAATCATTATCTGTCTGCAGCATGTAATCAAATATTTGAACAAAGCCCCTCCATCACCCCCATCTCACATCTCACGCTACATCCTCCCACCATCAACTCCACTGTTCGCGGTCTGTGTTTTTCTTTCAACACTTACAACCCAGGCGTCATTAGCTGTAAATCTTCGTCCACATCTGGGACAGTCTCTCAGCAGTGTGCTGAGACTTGACTCCCTGTTGTAATCTGATACCTTTGCCTTCTTTTCATATCTTTAATCCACAGTTAAACTGGCAGCTAGCGCAGGCTCAGGCAGCAGATTACAAGTAGAGCGTGGTGAGACTCCAGACAAGGATCATGTCTAGAGATGCTTTAAGAGGTTTTCTGATAGTTCAGCCAGATGTGAAATTATACCTTCTGAGGGCAAAGTGCTCTGTGGCACTTAACTCTCTGTTCTTTCTTGAATATTTGTGAATTGTTTTAGGAGTGACTGTGAGAGACGCTCATTAATAACTAACATTACATTACTTTCACTGTCACTTCCTACAGATCATTATTTTTGTTAATAGGTTTGTTTCAATTCAGTATTCAAAAATTATTTATGTAGTTCCCTTCACAAATCAATTGCAATTTGTCTTTTGCATGCCTCATTAATCACAATAATTAGACCGATGTAGGACTGCGTATTTGTGTAGTCATTCACTTACGTTGGCACTCAGTTGTGTCGTCAGGGCGGAAACCTTTTCCTGTGAGGCATCCAGCTCCCGGCGCAGCTTGCGGATCTGAAGACATAAAAAAGCATGACATCAAAAAGCACCAAGATAAAAGCATACATAACTGCTCCATAAAAGCATACGCACATACACACACAGACTCATGAGCAGAAAAATACTGCAGTAACAAATGAGGGAGGCTCCCAGATTTGGAACTGCGATAAGTTCAGGTTGAGATGAAACACAGCAGATGCATAAAAGAGAACATTCAGGTGTGCACAGGTGTTCAGAGAGGAACAAGTGCCCGTTACAGGGTCAGTCACACTACAGTTACATGTGTAACTAGATACAACTGTGAAAACAAGCCCATGCTACAACAAGTCCAGCCACATGGAAAATGAAAGAGGACAAACTTGTGGTGGGCTGGATAACACTTACCTCTGACTGAGACTTCTCTTCATTCTGTAAAAACAAACATGAGAAGGAGAAAACATCATTATGGAAAGCTGAGTGAATTCAGACAAGTGAAAAGTGCAGAGCAGGTCAAGCTGCTAGAGGTCAGCCTGCACATGTCTCAATCATGGTTTGATTTATTATCTCCAAAAAAGATAAGCTTTATAAACTGTGGAGGAGACTGACTGGTGTAATGTGTCTGGAAAGCAGAGCTATTTCACCTGAAGGCATTTCACTGTGATATCCGAGTGTTGAGTCCCATTGTCTTCATAGAGTGCACAGAGAACAATAGCCAGAAAAGACAGGCGGGCCGGCAAATACATACAGCCCGCAAAACAATTTCTTGCACGCACCCAGCACAACCTGCTGCCGCTGCTACACAAAACAGTGACACATGCAACACCCACATTTACATGTAAACAGATTCAACTGAACATTGAAGCTATATCCAAACACATTTCTGTGACATGTTTGAATCATTTCTTTGTCATTATTGAGGTAAGATGGTAAAATAAAGACTGAAAAACTCAAATCAATTTCAATGTGTATAATTTCAGATTGTATTGAGGATTCATTTTCAAAACATATAGTTATTAATATTAGTTCAAGCCATATTGAACTTGTCAAAGAGGAGATGCCATTGGTATTGTTTTTTTTTTTTATAAGCAGGATATGTCGGATTTCAACCAACCCTGCAGATTGTTAAGTCCTAAAAACATAGTTTCTGTACATTTTGACTATTTCTGACCTCAGAATGTGGCTGATGGTTGTTGCTGCCTCTGCAGCTTTGGAAGGAATTACATTTACGGTCTTTTTTTCTTTCTAAACACTGTTGGACATCTGAGAGAAGCAATGAAGCAGAACAGCGGATAATTAAGGATTTTCGGATTATGACATTTGGCTGCACTAGCATCCGTTTTAACAGATTTATGTGTCTGTGCATGTATAGCAGTGTAACAGGCACCTGCACTCTGTGGTAACTGTCCTAACATGATCTACACACCCAAACTGTCAATCCCACACACATGACCAACTGATCCTGGATACACAAACAGACTATACAACTTGGAAATACAAACAAACAGTCCTGGAAGCTATCAACATCACAGATCATCACTTTTTTGTAGCCAGACACAAAAACAGAAGTAAACAGAATAAACTAGCATCAGCTGAGTTTGTTGTTGTTGTGTTAAGGTTGGATTTTTAAGCATTAGATTTGGTTTTTTTTAAGATATGAAGCATCTGGAGGCACAGATTACTTCAAATTTCACCTCCTCATGTATGTTAGCTGTAAAATCTAAAAACCAACTTAATAATGCATGTTCTGTGTAAATATACATTTGTCAAACTCCAAATTTAACTCAAACAGCATAAAAGCAGAATGAAGCACTGCAGCTCCCTACATTCCTACCGTCTGTTGCCAGGATGTGACGGTTCCCGTCAGGGATAAAGTGGCCATCATTTTGCCTCCACTCTCTTCACCGGTGTGTTTTTAAACCTCTTGACTCTCTGATTCCAAGGACCAGCCAGACTCGAGCACAGATCTAGTGGCTGAGTGTGTTTCTGCTACACCTGCCCAGGTGAGTAAACCAGCCCACTAGTGGGAGGAGGAGCTACACTGTGAAGCACTAAGCTCTGACTGGCTCATGCACACACACACGAGCTGTGTGACTGAGCCTTTTTCTCATAGGGCGTTAACATCTAATATCTGGATGGATTAGTTGGTAAATGTGTAACAGCGTATTTGCCAACTCAAGTACTCAATATTTCCTAATTCCACAAGCACGAGCAGAAACATACGTCTGTGGAATTTACATGAGTTGTGCAGATCTGTGACCTCAACAATAGTCATTGCTTGGCATGGAGAATGGCTTTTTCTCAGCAGTAATTACACTGATCCGGAATACTGTTGCTTTACAATGAATTTGTATGAGGTTTGTTTATATACGTAAAAGCAGAGCCAAGCACACACAAAGTCTGTATTTTTTTAGGCTTACAGTAATCAGATATTTAAAAGTGAATATTTTATAGCAAACATTTTAATGAATTTAAGTTTTAACTTAGTGACACAATTTGCATGAGAGGACAGGAAACATGATGTTCAGCAAAGATCCTGATTAAAATTGAACTTGAGTAGTTGCTGTGGTGACCGTAAATTTGATCTTTACAAGGATGTTACCTTGATATGTTTCAATCAGTATATTTAACAGGTAAATGTTGTTTAAAAAATGTTTTTACGACAGCTTTGATACAAACTATATGATGTGATAAAAACAAAAAGACACTGCTGCTGTCAAATTATAATCAGCTCTATTTAACTGTTGGCTTTATGTAAACTCACCGTGGAGTAAATGGAGGAGGTGCTGGAGACCAGAGACAGCGATGATCCGTGAACTGAAACCACAAGTAAAAGAGGGGATTAGAAATGACATCTGTACACACAACAGTCCCCTTATTATCAACAACAAGTCCCATTACATCCTTTCCACACAAACCACCCACTCTCCATCAAACCTGCACACCTGACAATGTTATCCCCAACCAAACCCAACCAAACCCCAATCTGCCTGCCTCCCTCTCCCTGATCATAAAGACTGCAGCTCTGTGATCAAAAAGAAGTCCTACACATTATAGTAAGATTGTGGCGCAACTATTGAATGAACTGTTTATCACTGTGCTAATGACTCAGCTCTGAATCACACACAGAGCGGGACACAACGGCAGCTCTGTTTTCCTGCCTGAGAGCCGATTGGAACGGATTAAGCATGTGAAGTCATCAATCTCATGGAGAAGTCGGGCTAGTCTCAGCAGAATTTCTTTTTTCCCCTTTATTCATTTACTTCATAGGGAGCAGACTGAACTTTACTCAGGACACACTTTTATTTTAATTTGGTCTAGACAGCAAGGTGTGCTGGGGTCTGTGTGTGCGGTCTGCTGTCGACCTCATAAATCAGTCTGCAGGTAATAATGGATTTGTAAGAGGAAAGGATCTGACGAGACCTGCAACAGTTATTTGACTTATCAAAGTGGCAGCTATCTTTTGCTTCCGAGGAAAAGAATTGCAAACATTCCCTGTTTTTAGATTTTTTTGATGTGATGATTTGCTGCATTAGTGAGTTAAAATGCTAGTAAACATAATTTGCTTTGGCAGAAGATTATTAGAAATGTAAAAGTGAATCTACATTTCATAAAGCATACATCATTCTATATACATGTGCATATATAAAGGAAGGCACTGGGAGGCCTTGCGGGGACAGACTGTATTGACGGATGATGTGACTTTTGTCCTGTCAATCAAACAACGGTCGGGTAACTCTATACTTCGACGACATACACATATACCTGTCCTCCAGACTAACAGTGCTGTGATCCAACACACACACACAGAAAGTTATGCTGGAGGTATCTTGTATATCATCACCTCTCCTCTCTCTCACGCCCCTCACTATGATCCCTGTAATTATCTCCTCTAGTGAAAGGGAAGAGAGATCCATAGAGCAAGACATATACACGAGTGTGAAGGGGAGGGGGACAATAATGATACGTTTAAGTGCATTTGGAAAAAAACTTCACACTTCCAGGAAACAATCAACAAGCAACAGCTTGAGACAAACGGCCCTCCTCAAAGTGAGCTTAATAATACTGTTGAAAACAGAACTTTACTCTGATGATGAAAACAGTATTGGATAGAATAAATGGTCAGACTGAAGGTATAAGAAAACAACCACAGAGCTCTTTTTTCTTCTTCTCAAAGCAAACAGCTGATTGCCCTAAGGCAGAGTCACAGAACAAGTGTCAGTGTTACTGGGTTAGATCTCCAGCTCATGTTGACCTGTGCTTTGCTAATGTTTGTCTCCCCTTCAACTCTGCAGAACAGAAACTACATTAAGATCCCCAAACATCTGTTGTGACTTTGTTTTCAATCATTGATTAACCATTGATTGACAAAATGCTTTATTGGAAATAATTTGTGATCAGAAAATAATTGAACATTATTTGTATTTTGGCTGCATTGTGATGTGGTTTAATGCTTATTTTGTGGTTTACTGAAATGCAAGTTCACTTCCAAGTTTTAGGGCTGGAATTTTTCATTATTATTATTATGATCATAATAATAATAATAATAATAATAATAATAGAATTAAACAGACATTAGCACAACGTCAAATAAATAATCACTTTTTATATAATATGCAAATAGAGATGTACAACAGAGTATGTTCTTTCCTGTCATCCTGTCCTATAGTCATACATTGTGTTTCCATGGCTCTGAGGATTCCAGTGGAGAAACGTTGTGTGCCTGCTGGTGGGAAAAGTTCTGCTCGGTATTTCCCAATAAACAGGGTTAGGGAGAAAAAACAGCCACACCAAAGCTGATTATGTATTTCTAAGGGGATAGAGGGCTTTTCCTCCAGGAGCAGTTGTAATCCGCCCTAATGTTCTCTAAACAAATGGAATAATACTACTTTTGGCATGGGGATGTGGAATAAGGGAGAGAAGGCTTCAGAGATAATATATAGAAAATAAAGAAATGGGGGCAAAGCAGGTCTTGGAAAAGGATTACAACTAAAAACAGGTTTTTAGAGGAAAAGGGTAAGAACTCACGAGTCACTGAATATGACTAAGTATTTGTTTCTCATCCATTCACCTCTGGTCTATCCTTACCTTCCTCAAAGCCATCCCTGAAAGAACCCGATCGACTCATGGTGCGAGTTTTGTCATCAAGCGACATGCAAGAGTTTCTCAGCCGATTGTCGCTGCAAGGGTCAAAAGCAACGTCCTGATTGGTCAGACTGTTGTTCCGCAGACCAGCAAGGTTGATCTGAGCTGCTGAGGTCGGGCTGGATGCTGCAACATTTATACAATGAATATAAGCTTCAAATAAGGTTTTCTCACAAAAAGATTTTTTTTATAAATGTCAGAAATCTATATGTGAATGTAGGATGTAGAAAAAAATATATATTTTGGAAAACAGAAAACAAAATCTTAAATAATGAAAGAATCTATGTTCTTGCACTGATAATATATGAATATATACAGCAATGATATGATAGAGCTGTACATATTCTCACAAGAAAATCTGCATCTTTAAATTTTTAGGAACTAAATATCTGTGTTCAGTTAAATGAACAATAACTTGTACTTTATATTTATATTTTTATATTTATATCTTCAGCTCCAAAAAAAAACCCCAAACTCTTCTTCTGTTTATATATTTATTGTTTGTTGTATTAAAGAGAAAAGTGGAACCAAGTCAAGTTCCAATAAAGTTGATTCTGATTCTGATGATAATGTGGTTGTTATGTTTTAAAATCGTTTTCAGGTCAAACAAAAACATCCCAGCTAAATAAATGTCCAGTGCTGGATTGGCTTGTGTGTTGTAGTCCTACCGAGCTGTCCGAAGGTGAAGCGAGTGCCTGTGGGGGAGGTGAGGCTGGAGCCTGGAGAGAACGGAGAGTTACTGGCTGAGTCCTGCAGCCCACTGGTGGAGTGGGAACGCAGCCAATCGCGGGCTTCCTCTTGGCCTCTCAGCTGTGGGGATGGGCCGTACCTACAGGAAGTCAAAGAAGAGGTTAAATGTGGGGGCACAAAACGGAGAAGATGCAGAGTGGATTACTGTATATGATTTTGTTGATCTGGATTAAGATTTTGTTTTCATTGTTTAAAATGAACGAGGTGAATGAATGATTTTTTTTCTCTGGAGCAGCCAGATTAGTCAGGATATAAGATCATATGAATCAGATGCTGAAACAAATTACAACAGTGAACACAGACTTAGATTCTCAGCAGAAACTGGAGAAACTGGGGAAAAGCAGAGAAGAAGCCAAAGAATATTTGACCCGTAAACTTAAGCCTGAAGCCACATAAGACAGAGACGACTCTCCAGGAAGACAAACTCTTTACAGAAACACAACACAACAACACATGTGCCAAGTGACAAAACACATCAAAAGCATTTTTAAAAGCATGTGAACACAAGCCCCAAAGACTGAATGTAGATGCAGAAAATCTAATGAAAATCAAAGGACAATTTGGTGAACCAGTGTGCGCAAGTGCATCATGTCCAGCAGGAAGTGAAGTTAGTACCTGAGTCCCTTCTTAGGCAGAGTGTTTCTGCCACAATGTGGCCCGCTGTGGAAGACAAACACTTCAGAGGAGGACAGAACAAGTGGCAAGGAGGCAAGGAAACATGTGTCTGCAAGGACTAACTAACAAAACCTTAACTCTCAACTATATTTCTACACTGGTACATCACAACTTTTACACTGCAAGAGAATATTTTGTCATTTAATCTTTGACCTCTTCTTTGTTTGCTCTGGTATTTGATTGTAGAAAATGATTTTATTCTTTCAGCTTCATTTATCTTAATATACTAGCTGATACTTTTTATTTATTTTACTGAAAATAAGACCCTTGATGGACAACATCATTTCTTGGTGGAATGTTTTGCAGTCTAGAGTCCACAACAAAGGTCCTATGCTCATACTATTTGGTAAATCTGCACTTCTAAGATCTACCACAAGGTGGGAGTATGCCACAATCAATAGAGACTAGAGTGGACCACGAAACAAAACCACTGGAGCTCACATTTGCACAAATTTCCATTCATACAGGAGCTACAGGTCCTAACAAACCCACAAACTACCACACAGAGCAACACAGGACACAGAATACAACAAGCTACCAAACATAGCTACTCTCTGTGTGGCAGCAGGTGGTGGTTTAGTAGGAGCCTCCACAGCTGGTTCATCAGAGAGCCTGACGCTGCACACAGGTGCATTTACCTGTCCTGCTTCCGAGGTAGCGTGTTTCGGCTGAATATAGGGCTAGCGGAGGGGGAGGACAGGGGACTGATGGAAGACAGGAAGGAAAACGCACAACAGACACAGAAGAGAAAAAGGTTTAGAGAGTAAAGTAGAAATCCTTATGAGCAGAAGTCAACTGCGATATTCTTCACCGGTGAAGGTATTAAGAAAACTTGGCGAGGAGGATGATGCCATAGCTCAGAACTTTAACTCCGAATGCTATTAAGTTTCCTCTGAGACATTCCTGTCACATTACAGAGAGTCAACCTGTCAGCTACAATGACCGCAATTACTGTATAACAGACCGAAGACACCATGGGATTTTGTTTCTGTGCTTGAGCACAGACAGAATGGCACACAAGAAGGGACACCTCACCATGACCAATGCTCTGTGCATCATCTCAATTCTGGAATCGTTAACATAAGGAAAATATAAATATCAACAAAACACGACTTTTCTTTTCATTTGTTGAGTGCAAAGACATTACTACAAATACTTTTTTGCCAAACTACAAAAACCCTAACCCAAGTTGTGCAAGTTGTAGTAATAATTATCTCTAGTTACTGAACCCTAACAGTGAAGTGAAGACCAGTATGATTATTAAAAGTGCACAAGTGTGTTTTTCATGCAACTTCACACGTCACACAAACAGACTGAGTTAAGCTTCTGGACCGATCCCTGTGAATGTTGTGTGTCTGACTCCTTACCTCTCAGACATGCCAGTCTTGACGCTGCTGGTGCGGCCCAGTGCGGACAGCATGTCCTCCCTGTGGGTCCCATGGCCGCCGCCTCCTCCAGCACTGCCAAGGCTCATGTCGATGGACTCGCTGCTGGTATGCATGCTGCTGACGGACGGGTAGCCCATGCTGCCAGTCCCACCATGCCCACCCAGCGTGCCCTCCCTGCTCTGGGCAGAGGAGCCGCTGAAGGTGGTGCCCCATGTCAGGCTGTTTGAGGGGCCAGTAGAGGAGTAAACTGAGCCAGGACTGGAGGCCTGTGTGTGGGTAGAGAGAGAGAATGTTGATTCTAGAGCTCCAATATGAATCATCATTTTTGAAGGTGAATGGGCTCTTTGACGATGATTGGAATCGTTTCCTATTTTCTGGCTTTAAAAATTATATATAATATATATATATATATATATATATATACACATATATATATATATATATATATATATATATATATATACACATATATATATATATATATATATATATACATATATATATATTTATGTATATATATGAACCAAATTGAATCTCCTGGTTTGACAACTGTGTTAATTGACAACTGACCACAAACTTTTCTGAAGACAGTTTTATTACTATTACAAATACTAATATCATTTAGTTTACTGTATTATTAATAGATTGTTACCTTGGAGAATAAGAGAGCATTAATTGTCCACAGGTTATTAACAATCTGTGTTCTCAATATAACGCTCACATTCAAACACTCACTCACCTGCTCGCTGCCCAGAGTCCCGGTCCCTGATCCCAGTGCTCTTCCTCCAAACAGGGGGCTGCTGGTCTCACTGTCCCCACCACCCAGTCCTCCATCAGGGGACTCAGACACTGTGGCCACATGGTTCATGGTAGCATGAGGGTTGGAGATAACAGTGGAGTTCTTCATGTTTTCAGCTGTGGTGACTGGAGCCTGTTTACTGGTCTTCCCACCAAACAACCTGTTACACAAAAAGAGGGTATGTAATCACAAATTGGTGACCATATCTTTAATAGAATATTATTAATCCCCTTAGGGAAAGTCCTCTGCATTTGAGCCATCCTACCACACTGCGCCCAGGGAGCATTGGGGGTTAGGTACCCCAGCCCTTTTTGGCCGAGTGGGGATTTGAACCGGCAACCCTCCGGTTACAAGCCTCATTCCCCTTTCCACTTGTCCACGGGCTGTCCGTATATATATATATATATAATGACATATAATATATATATATATATATATATATATATATATATATATATATATATATATATATATATCTATCATATCATATCATCAAGTAAATGTTATAGTTTATATTAATATTTCATATGAATTTTATTTACCTTTAAGATAGATGTACATGATCACAGTTATAACTCATTCATTGGTGTCTATAAATGCTCTGCATCAAAGTACAGTATGTTATTGTTTGCTCTTCATGATACAAAAACAGTGGCAGACCACACACACACACACACACACACACACACACACACACACAGAGAGAAAGAGCTCTCTCATGGTTCTTTGCTAATCCTGACACATGAGTTAAATGATAGGCTGTGATGACTGTAGCTGTGGTGGGCGATAATGGCAGCACAAGGCCTCTTTGAAGAGTTATCACTCCCTCACATTAATGAGGGCAGAGCACTGAGGTAAGACCCAGCTCCCATTACCCTGCACCACACCCTCCCCCCTGCACTGCCAAGGCTGAGGCTTGGCAGCTGATCAGCCAAGCTCAAGGCCTGCATTCATAATAGCCTGACTTAACCTCAGTGTGTGTGTATAACAGGCCCACACGTGTGATCCTTACTCACCGCTGCTTATTATTTACTGTGCCTGTATGATTACTGTCTTTTCAAATGGTTAGTAAAGTCCCATCAGTGAAGTCATGCCCATGCAAGAGAGCCCCCACTCAGCATGGCTCATCGTCTGGCCGTCACTATGTCTGCAAGATTAGTATTCTGTGTGTGTATGCGTTCATGCACGTGTACTTGTATTTGTTACCTCTTTAGGACTGTTTCTGGCATGAACACTGATCCTGCCAGGACCAGTAGTCCACAAAACATGGTCCTAATGAAGCAGAACTTCATTTCTGAGGAATTGGTTAAGTTCGGGGCTATGATATAAATTGTGGTTAGGTTAAGGTCAGGGTGAGACATAAATTGTTAATGTTCAGGATAACACTTTGTTTAGGCTGTCCAAATGAATGCAAGTCAAGACAATGTCCCAAGAAGAATAGCTGCACAGATCCATGTGTGTATGAGTGTGTATACAGGTGGGTATGAGTGCTCACCTGCGTAATGTAGGTGAAGAGACCTGCTGTCTTCCTGTCAGAGGACCAGTGGCTGCTCCTCCACTCCTCAGCGTGTCAATCTCAGAGACGCCTTTCTCACGATCTGTCTGATTGGCCAACAGTCCTCCTGCGATGTTGGCCTTGGCGAAGCTTATTGAGTTTTTACCGTGTGGCGTGATCGAGAGTACGGCAGCCTCGATGCTGCTGGTGGAAGAGCGGTTTCCATTGCGCGCAGCAGCTCCTGAGCGGCTCGGCCTCGGCAGGCTGCGGTACTGCAGAGTGGAGCGAGCGCTCATGGGAAGGAAGCTGTCATCATGGTGACCCAGTGCTGACCCTGCGTCCAGCCCGCCAGCTTTTAGGCCTCCTGCCAGTGAGCGGGTTGCAGATTTGGGCATCTTCCCCAAGGTGGCTGAACCACTTGTGATGGTGGCACCGCTGGCTGTAACCATGGTAACCATTCCGGTGCCCTGCTTCTTGAAACCAAAAGTGCTAGTCGGGGCACGGGAGGTGAGTGTGTGTGTGTGAGTGTGAGTGTGGGGGTCAGAGACAGTGTGTGTGAGGGCGTTTGTTGTAGATGTGTGGCTGTTAGAGGCTGAATGTTTTTTTGTCTCATCGCCACTGCTGCGCCCGGCGTCTGAGGGCGAGCGGTGAAGGCAGTTAGGTCGAGGAGAAACGCGTCCTTTTTCTGACACCTTGACATCATCTGTTTTACCTGCAGGACACAAGTAAGAAGACATCAGCGGTGTTAAGTTTCTAGACTACGATACTTAACACGTATACTTCAATCACAATGAGCATTTTTGGGTTTAGGCACCAACTACTTATAATATAATAATAATCGTTATTTGTAGATTACTTTTCACCATAGCAAACAAATGTACTCCAGTGTGTTTTATATGCTTTTTTATATATATACACAGTATGTCAATCATTTTATTATAAATCAAAAAGGAATTTAAATTAATTTAAAAACAATCCAAAACAAGGCTCCACAACAGACTGGATGTTAAAAACCCACTGCATCTGTCACTCATACACATAGTTGACCACATTGTTTCCAGAAAACAGACTCAGAGCTCACATGATGGAACAACTGGAATAGATAACTTCTGTATATCCGCAATGATTAAGAAATGAGTTTTCTATTCATAGTGGCAGGTGTCTATCTTACCTGAACTGTGGGTTTTGTGGTTGATGGAGCTTGTTGAGCCTGTGCTACTGGTGCTTTTAGTGCGTGGAGATGTCACCCCCACTTGTGTGCTCATGCCTCTCCTCCAAGATCCTGTGTGAGACACAGAGGGGGTCTTCCTCCCTGAGCCGCCCTTGTCAGACTCATCAGAGATGTCAGAGGGGTTCCGGTGGCTCCACTTGGAGCCCGGCTCCATCTTAACCCCACTGTCTGACCCGCAGTCTGGCCTTTTCACCTCGTCTCCTGACCACGCCTGGTGCAACGCCGTGGAGGCCGAGTGCTTCTCTGCATCTGTCACAGGCTGAGAACACACACACAGACCTTCTGTCAGATTTATTACTGCTGAGGAAAGCGTCTTTTATGAGACACTGCCAAGTGTCTCTACACTCCACTCCATTTATGACCACAGCCATCATGCTGGGTAATCCTACCAGCAGTCCATTCCACCGTCACCTGAGACATTTGTTTAGAATCTGTTTGACCACATTATGGCCCGTGCAGAAAGAGTTCTCCTGGTTACGTGAAACATAAGGGAAGAATTCTCACTTTGTTGAGCAGCTCTTGTTTGTAAGGAAGAGCCTTGAACTTGAAGGAAATGAAAGGATTCAATTCATCACTTCTCTGCATTAGAAATAGGAAAGCTTTTTAAATATTTTCCCTCTAAAGATGTGTTCTCAACAGCGAGTCTATTAAAAGCAACAAGAATCATATTAAAAAGTTTCAGATGTATATTCACAACTTCAAAGGAGCAGGAAAAAGTTAGGCACACTCTGACTCCACAAGTGTTTTCCTTAAATATAAATGATAATACTGTAGATGATGTTTTGGCCCTCGGGCCATGAAATGGCGTCATCTCACCTGATGCTCTATTATTTACTTTATACATGTTCCAGGATTTTACCAGGGCAGAATTTGAGACTTTAATATTTCTCTTGAAACTTAAGATAACACGGAAAAGTGCCTGAGCAGATTCCCTGCAGCTGATTCAATTTAATTTGAGACTATACAGAGTATAAAAATAGAAATAGAAAAATAGAAATTCTTAAAACCAATAACATACTGAAGTGCTGAAAATGTAGTGTTGCACTTAGTAAAGGTTTTGTTGTTCACAGCCAGTTTACCAGAGCCTTTATTTAACACAGTAAATTACAGCTGTTAAAGGGATGACAGCTGCTTTTAAGTTAATTCCACAGTTGCCAAGGCAACAGAACAAAAATGTAGCGAGTATAGCCAAGGTGTGTTCCAGAGGAGAGATGAGGCAGACATTATCAACCACCTCTGTGTCAGAGCTACTGTACTGAGAGAAATACTTGTTTGTGTTCTACTTTTCTTCTTCAGCACCTTGCCCTGTAGACAAATAATGGTCACATGACAACTGGCTCCACATCAGCCGCTATTCAGTCTATTTCAGTGTGTGAATGTGTGTGTGAGTCACAGTATTAGCAGCTCAGCCATCGCCTTCCTGAACTGTACTGTGGCTCCTCATCAGCTGTAGCTCTGTGAGTTCACAGCTGTGCCAACCAGACATATAGTATCACATTCTTCACTGAGAGCAGAGGAATGCTGGGACATGACTGCATTTAAGGAGGAAAGAGCATGACAAATGCTGTTGTACCAGTGTCGGCTGTCTGCATATTGTTTATATTTCTTAAATAATTTGTCTAATTAACTTTTAAAAAAATGATCTTGTTTTAATTTTTAAACACTGACACACCTAAAATGACATTGGTTGTACACTGGGACAACTCATGCTGCCTTGAATGGTACTTGTGATCACTACTTTATTGAGTTGTATTAAGACAACACTCAACACAGGAGAATTGTATTTTGCTTTGTGACCTGATTTGCATTTGAATGTGTTGTTTAGGAATGTGGACAACAGCATCACATAATAATAAAACATTATATGGATTCACTAGCTATATTTACATGGACACAAGTCATTGGAATAAAAATATGTCATGTAAACATGCCAATCCGAAAACTCTGATGCTATACACCCATTCAGACATTTAATTCCAAACAGGAGGGCTGCTATATGATGATCATCATTAGGATCGGTGAATCCCATCATGACTTCCTGGTTTGGTGCTATCACATGTCTGATCCACATAAATGGGATGTTTTTCTGTTTTATTTCCTATCCAAAAACATATATGAAAGTCACAGACGCACAGGAAGAAAAATGAGATGTAAAGTGGACAGTTAAGGGATGAGCAGAGCTGTGTAGTGTTTGTTTACTACAGAAGCCTCTTCTTCTGCTTCTACTTCTGGAGGATTAGTCAACACTGTACACGTTTAAAAAGTACATTCCAACTGTTGAATGCTGCACACCACAATTGCATCATCTAATTTTGCGTCCAAATGTAAACATAACAAATGTTGTCTGAATGAAAGAGTAACCATAAATTAACACTTATGTCTGCAAGGAAACATCTTTTAGTGATTATTTGATTGTTCTAGTAACTAACATCAGATTGTTCTGCATTGTGTTTGCAAACAAAGGTAGACCTGCAGGTTGTCATTACATCTGAATGATTGATTTTACTCTGAACTTACCTGGAACACATTAATCTAACATATGCCACAGCCAAAAAAACTTGGAATGCATGTTTATGTGTGTGTTAAGTCATACCTGTGTGTTGCGGCCCTTGCGCTGTGCTGCGGGCGTGTTGGTGTAGGAGGAGATGGAGGAGCTGGTATTGATGTCATCTGTGTCAACGTTGTCGCTGATGCCACTGCTCACAGAGCTGCTGTCATCCCAGCTGCACACACACACACACACACACACACACACACACACACAGAAGCTCAATTCAATCGTGAAACACTGAATCATCCAAAATGAAGAGAATGCAGAATGTCCTCATGGGTCTTGTTTGATTCCTCTTTGAGATCCAGCAGCCAGTCTGTATGGAGCCTAAGAACACAGCAGTAAGCTGTGACATAACATCCAATTTTTTCCTTGATTTAGATTTGCTGTTGAGTGCAGATGACAGCGCATCTATACAGCTTATTGCATGTGTCTATTTATAACCAAATGTTGTACAAACATCTTTATATAAACACGTATCTGCATTGCTTTATTTCTTATGAGTATTCCTTTGAATGAAAAAATAAGACTTGATCCATTAATTACAGCATTAAATGAAAATAAAACCATGAATAACAAACAACAAATATGGATTCAGCATCTCTGGCTGCCCGATGGTTTCTTTTCTTTATTCCTCTGTCTAAGCTGACTCACACACACATGTGTGCACACACACACAAACACACACAGGATGAATGGGGTTGTCTATCATATGAACAAAGGCTCGATGGAGGGGTGACATCATGATGTGTTTGTGTGTCTGTGAGTTGTTAAACAGATCCAGCTGAACAGAGCAAACACAATGGGAGTCGACGCAGGACTTGTGTGAGTGTCCGTGCACGTGTGTGTGTGTGTGTGTGTGTGTGTGTGCGTGTGTGCGTGTGTGTCTGCTGGGAGACTGTGGGGAACAGGAAGCTTGGCCAGTTGGCAAACATCATTCTGAAAGGGCCAGAGGGAGGTTGACGGTGATGGCCAATGCACAAGAACACACACACATGCACACATGCACACACACTATAATCACCATATAACCAGTGGGTCTGCATATTGTTGCATTATCCTAAACTGAAGAGATAAAATACTGATTATTAAATTAAAATAAGTTTCCTTTTTAGTCCGAGCATTCTGAGCATTTCAAGTCAAATATATATGCTGCTTTTTGTGCAACCTGACAAACAGAGACAGAAAGGAAGTGTATTCACCGGCAGAATAAATCAAAGAGCAGCAGAACAGAGACACAAACAGAGCTTCAGAGATGAAAGCATCTGTGGAGCAGACAAGCTGAGAGGTGCTGGGAGATTCAAAGTGACCAAAACCATCACAGCTCATCTGTACACCCACAGGGGAAAGTCACACACACACACACACACACGCAGATAAATCAAAGTCATCATTAAGGTCAAAGTTTCCTTTACACACACACACACACACACACACATGCATTACATGCGTGCGCAGACACACACACACACACACACATCTACCTGGTCAGGGTCCCGGGGTTGCCGTGGGAACCAGAGCATTGTGAGAAAATGCTAAGCTGGACAGAAAGCTTCATGACTCCATGCCACCGAGTGAGTTCACACAGCCAACTATCTTTCCCACTTCCAGTCTGCTCCTCTCTCTCTCTCTCTCTCTCTCTCTCTCTCTCTCTCCCTCTGTTCACAATGTCTCTCCCCCTCCCTCCCAGTCCCCTCTCTCTCTCTTACCCTGGCAGTCTTCCTAGATCAAGCTCCTTTGTCACTGCCTGCACTGACGCTTCATCCCTAGGGCACGTTTGGTCTCTCTGTGGACTAACAGACACAGATACTGGGGGGGAGTGAAGGACCTGCCCTGGTGCTGGTAACATGAGCCTCCCCTGGGACTGTTAACCACTTCACTGCTGCAGCCTCACCATTACAGAGCACATTGACACACACACACATCAACACCACAAAAAAGCCACTTCAGCCTAACAACAATCAAAGAGCGACACAAGTCAAAGCCACATGGTCATAGACTCCCTGAAACTTGAGGACGATCCACCACTATTGCCTACTGTATGTGGGTGTGCATGTGTGTTTCCCAGCTACAGTTTATGTGTCTGTGTGTCTGTGTGTCTGTGTGCAAGCCTACAGTTTCCCAGACAGATCCACCCATACTAACTGACAAGCCAGTGCTAATTAGAGATCAGCTTAACCAGCATGGCCCAGCCCACAGCCTCCTGCTGGCAACGCTACCCACCAGTTAACGACCACTGAGACATTCATGGCCAATCACAGGAGATGGCGACATTAACCACAGGCTGCACCCAAGAGGAAGTGGTGCCAATCGTAGGCCGTAGAATTTGGCATCTAATGGACTTTGACTCTGAAGAACAGAGAGGGTCAGTGCGCCCAAATCATACAACACAAAAAAAACATTTCCACCAAGTGGTACAGTGGCTCAGTTCAATATGTTATGTACTTTTTGAATTTCTATTGTCAAACATTGAGATAGGGGCCAAATGAACTGATCCACGCTGAACCAGTTTTTGTCACCCTTTCATTGGGGTACCGAGCACAGTGGCCTGACCCTAAAAAGTGGAGCTATACACACACTGCAGTCTATTGATTGGTTGATGAGGCCACTTCTGTGAAATTGGCAGTGTCATTTCTGTGTAGCCAGCAAACAAAGCTAGTCTTCTAGTGATAAACAGCCACATGCCAAGAAGAAACAAACACAAAATGTCAATCTTTTTATTCTGTCACATTCTTCTTTGTGGAATTTATTGGCAACTAACATTATGTCACACTGTTATGACGTCAAGCTTTTTATGTCGCCTTCCGGCCCACACAATCCACGACGGAAATTCAAACTGGATTAGAATGTACCGTTCCAGAACGTACATTACAACAATTACAACAAACAATCATTATAAAGCCACACTGATGGTGGTGGTTTTGGGTGAAGTGATCCTTTTAAAAACCAGGTGTTTGTAGTTAAAACTGTAAATGTGTAGAGAGGACAGCTGTAAATGAGAAAAGTGACCCAAATCAAGACCTTCCACACAGAAAACTCTTGCCAGGTTGCTATATAGAGCTTTCCGCTTTCCCAAAGGGGTCAGAGATCAGAGGCCGAACCCCAAACTTTCCTTTAAGAGAACAGCAGTGGGGGTTGCAAACGAACCAATGGAAAAAAGATCTGGCCAGTGGGTCAGCCAATAAGAGTGTCTGGTCGTGTCCTGTGAACGAGGCTGCAGTTGTGTTTGTTTAACTGTACTTATGTGCTTCCCTGGGGACTGTGGTCCGTTGGTCTGTCGGTTCAGTTCAGTTCTGCAGTACTTGAACTCCCCTCCTGAAAACCCCCATTCCACTCTGTCCCACAGAATTATACATACAGACCAGTGGCCATAACAAGCTGTGAAGCAGAAGTAAGGGGATTTCCTGTGTTTGGGGGCAACTACTGATCCGCACACTGCCTCTGGATCATATAACCCCAAACCTCTGTCTCTGTCCGCACAGACAGACAGACAGACAGACCGACAGTGGGGGAGAAAGACTTTGGCTTATAGTCCTCAGGGAAAGGGGCGTGGCCAGAAATGACATCATGCCAAAGTTGACAGGTAAGGTCCAAAGTATATTCTACAGAGTCAACATGAAAAGAGAGGAGACAAACAGTGACTTGCATGAGGAAATGTGGTTTGCATGAGCATGAAACAACAACAGTTTTCACTCCAGAGCAAAACTTCATCTTTAATTATCTGACATTCTATTGTGATAATTATCGATATCCACCTATTTGAAACTTTATTATGATAACGTTGTAAGTCATCGTCATGTTATCAAGTTTCTTCTTAGCAACTTCCAGAAAGAATTAAACCAATTTAAATACACAGACGTTTAGATGCAAACGTTAATGACATATATAACAGAAGTTCTGCGTAGTATTTGCAGACACAAAATAAAAAAAGGAGATTAGGCTACAAAGAATGCAGCGTTTACTGTAACGCAAAGTACTTGCAGCTGCTTTAATTACAGTATGATATCATTATTGGATCATTACTCTACTAATACAATACAATGCAATGTTGTTACAATAATAATATTCTCATGAACTTTTTATTTTCCACAACAGAAAAAAGCTTCTGCTTCTAAAATACTTTCTTTTTTGTGACATGTAAACTAGGCTTTGGGATGGGACCAGGCACATTCCGGGCCAAAGCCCAGGAGTTGTGTGGTACAAAAATGACACAGCTGTCCCTGCAGTGACGAGAAATGACAGAACTGGATCGAACAACATGTTCAGGAATGTGTCTCTTTCTCTCTTGTCTCTCTGTCGGTCTCCCGAGTCTTGTCTCATTGTCTCCTGCCTTAGGAAAACTATTTATCAAAGCATTTAGATCCTCAGACTCTTTTCGCTCTGTCTCTATGTTTGATGTGTAAACACACACTCCCTCAGACTCAACCAGCTGACCCAGATATGTGCTGAAAAGACACTGATGTCTTCAAACACGTGACATGCATCACTAAGCACAGACACACAACTGCAGCAAGAAGTTCATTTGTCGAGTGCTGTGAAAAAGGTGGAATTCCACGTGTGTGTGTAGACATGCTGCTTAAACACACACTGCATAAAGGCGACCATATTGTCACCTAAATGTTAGATTGAAACTAAGGACTGCCTCTTTACCGGGATACCGGGGCTAAATAACAAAAACTGTTTTGTTGGGATGCACCTAGAAATCAAAAGCAAGCTGTTGCAGGAATCTGTTCACTTTCATGCTCATGTGGTTTGAATCCTTCTGGAAAAGTATCTCCAGATGACAGAAAATAATTCACTTTAAAGAAAGTAATTTACCCTCTTAACTTTTTGTAGTCTGTTGTCTGTTTTTTTTTTTTTTAGCTCCATTGCTTTCCCTTGAACTTTGTATATATTGTGCAAACATGTCACGTAAACTAAGAAATAAAATGATACAGTCAGACTAACATGACTGTAATATAAACTTGTGTGGAAATCACAAAGACACAAAATATGTCAATAATGGGTACAAATCTGATCAGTTTTACAACATTATGATCAACGTAAACCTCATGTTGGTATAACAGAATAAACTGACATCATACACTTAACAATCTTATTATGGATATGCGGAATAAGGTTTTTTTTTCAACATTAAAGCTACTGAAGGCTAAATAAAAAAGAAAAAGTGAATTAGAGGGTTACAAAATTAGAAAGTAAACTATTTCCTTGACCCCCCCCCCCCCCCCACTGGAAATGTCAGTCAGTGGAAGTATGGGGATTAGGACTTACCCTTTGCTGACTGCTTCATAAATCACACAGTGTAGATGAATCTAAGTCCAACACGCTCTCTCCATCTACTGTTTCCTCCTGGTAGACCAGTTCAGATTACAGACTACAGCGAGCCTCCCCATGCTTTTTCTGTCTCTCTGTAGGTGATCTCGTAAGTAAATCTCTCTGTGTTTACATGAGTAGCAAAATAAATATAAAAACAGACAAAGAGAACTGGGGTTCTTAGAGCTGCGATGTTTGAGAAGGTGTGGGAGAAAAACTCTTTTTTTTTACCTGAGTAAAGCTCCACCCTCTTTAGTATGTGTGAGTGTGTAGCATGGATGGTGTGTAGGCTGTGAGCCTTGGGCAGAGAAGGTGTGCTTGTTAAGAGCTCGAAGGCCTAAACAGTATCCATGGAAACTGAAACATCATTTTTTTTGTCTCTTTTAGGAATCTTAGTGTTTCAAAACAAATAAAATAAAACAATTTCTCTGTGCTTAAAGCACTGGCTACACATTTGAAGAATAAAATAATAAAAAGAATAATAAGATGGAGGTTTTTGCAGTGGGAGTAGAAGAGCATTCTGTAGCATGTACAGTACGTGTGTGGGAGCATCATCAACTACAACAGCCTTCATGGAATAGCCACAGTGTGTGGGTCAGACTGCTCCAGCATGACTGAGGCGCACACACACACACACACACACACACACACGTGCACACCACCACACACAGCTTAAACATGTCTGGGATGCATTTATGGGGTTTAGTATCAAAGATGTGTGAGAATATGTAGAAAAGTGGTTGTTTAAATAGTGTGTGTGTGCAGAAGATAAGGAGAGTGCAGACAGAGGATAGAAGTATTGCAGACCAAATGTTCCTCTTCTTATATATATACTGTATATATATATATATATATACTGTATATATATATATATATATATATATATATATATATATATATATATATATATATATATATATATATATACTGTATATATATATGAATATGTTAGCATGCTACCATGTTATCTATGGTAGATCCTTCACAAGGTAAAATACATTTTCCTCTGTGATCAGTGAATACACATGATTTACAAGATTCATATAAGGAAATTAAACAGAGCTTTTAAATGTACAGTTACTGTAAAGGTTTATTCATAAATCATATTCCAATTATGTAAAGTGATAATTGGACAAAAAAGGACAACCACAGACAGTTTAGGTGTGTTCATCACTTACTCTGGTGCCAGAGATCCTAGTAACCCAACACTAACTGAGCTTGCACCATTCTGTCCATCATTAACCAAACACTTCTGGCATTCAAAGAGTGGAGCAGAGCAACAGCTGTGGTCAGCACTGACAGGTTAATGCTCTCTGAGGAGGGACAAGGAACAGTACGAGTACAACCAGGCAAATGAAGATGAAGCTGTGTCTGTGTGATTATCATACAAATAGACAACAGGACGACTGGTCTGTGAAACAAAAGAAACAGGGAAGACGCTCAGCCTGTGATTATTGTTGCAGTAAGAGCCTGAGGGCAATCTACAACATTCACCATGCTGAAGCAGGAGAGCAGGTGGAGGTGGGGTTACAGAGGACAGACATACACACAGACAGGTAGAGGGCAAGACAGGTGGAGTGCCAGGTGTTGTTGGTAGCAAAGGAGAGCTGAAGAAGGAAGGTGAACCTCTCTCTTTCACCCCAAGGGCAAACAGGGATCCTGCTCAAGTCCAGACAGAAAAAAATAACATGCTGGAGCTTGGGGCATTAAACAGTGTGTGTGTGTGTGTGCTTCTGTGTGTGTGTGTGTGCATGTGTGTGTTAAAAGCCTCTTTAAGTGTAAGTGTGAGTGGTACAAGATGTTCTGCAGTGGAAGAAAAAAAAACCCTGAGAGGAAAAAAGATATTAAATCAAAAAGGCTTCTTAACTGACATCAACAGCTGAAAAATATGTGGATATTGGAAGAAACAAAATGACTAAAGGTATAGGAGTGATGAGTGATTCTATTCTCCTGTGTTAAAGGTTTTTGGACAGAGATCAGTATTATACTACTATGAATTATAGGGTTAGTATCATTCTACCCCTAAATGCGACGTAAAGGTAGTATTTTCCATATACAGGGTTAGGTAGTAAAAGACAGGGTTAGGTAGTAAATATAAACAAAATATTAAAAAGGTGGTATAGTTAGGGACCGAACCATTGTCGACCGCGCTCCGGTGCAGCGCTCTCGCCACTGAGCCGACTGCCGGTGCCGACATCAGCGAAGCCACTAAATACGGCGTCTAAGGCGGAAGTGGTTGCTGTTATGTATACAACCGCTAGGGGCGCATGTTTTGAAAACGTAAACATAGGTCGTAATTCCTGCATACGACCTATATGTACGTTTTATTGGAGGACAGTCTCTTTTAGGCCATTGTTTCAGGTGCCAAAAAGATATATATGAAAAAAGATATCTATGAAGTATGATCCAAATGTATCCACGGGTTTGAGTTCAACAGATGCCAAAAGACAAAAAGCAGTAGTCAACAGCTCAGACCATCTCAAGTGATGCTGTTGGAAGTTGTAGATGAGTGGAATAGACCATTGACAGAATGTTTTGACCAACCTGCACCTCGTTATGCTGATTTATATTCTTTTTTTTCTCAAGTGAAAGCATCAGTCATCAGTCTGAACACTAAGTGATTTGTGTTGTGCTGTCCTCTCTCTTATTATTGTCAAGTTCTCATTTGAAATGATATCTTCAATGCTTAAACACAAAGGGGAGGTGCTGGGGTTTCTCTGACACTCACAGCTACAGCAGTTTCACACCACAAAGACATTTCCTTTGTCTGCTCTAACAAAGAGAATTCAAATCACAGGTCGGACCATTATGGATTGCTTCCTCTTTCTCCTGCCACAAAGATAAATGATAGGGATGAGCATACTTACACACACACACACACACACACACACACTTAGCGTTTTTTGTCTCAGCCTCACAGATCCTGTTGTCTCATGACTTCTTTTGCACAATTGTACTGCTTTACATAAATGTGGCAGTTTGGTTTTAGCAACTGCGATAAGATAAAGTATATTTTGAATGGCTTCATGTTGCATAGATAAGCTGCTCAACCAGTTCTTTTTTCCTTTTTCCCTTCTTTTTGTATGCTTCTCATTAGTCCAGGTTTGATCTGTTCTGGAGGGCTTTAGCTTTAAGACTGAAAGGTTGTTGGAAACAGTCCAGCCTTTTGAAGATTGTGACCCCCCTCATCCAGAGGTCATGGGGTTTTTGCCCCATTTCTATTGTGACACCCAACACCTTTCCCCGCCCCCACTTCTTCCAGTCTGCATCTATAAACATAACATAAAAAGCATTTAAACTCTAGCAGGTTTATAGGTGAGCTGCACACCCAGTGAGCATACATGGACCGCACACACCCTTAAAGCTGCAACACTCATGAATTACAATTATGTTGAAAACAAAGGGAAATGTGTTCACCACTATATCACCTATAGTTTGGGTTTATTATGCTAATGCATTTATTTCATCTGCTGCTTGCCCAGCTCTCCTAATGAATCCCGAACTAAAAGCAGTAAGTACATTTATCAGAGATCCCTTTAGGAGAAGTGGTTATGAGAAAGAAGAAGAAGTCACTTCTTGCACTCTTTATTTTAAAACTCCATCCTTGCCCTTCTTTCTTCTTAAGAAAGTGGAAAAAAAACTGAAGATCAAGAAAGACAAAAAGGAAAGTTTCTGCAGAAACATGAGCTGCCTACTTTTACAATTAAACCTCAGAGGGAAACATGAAAGCTCAAAATCAAGGATAAATACCAAAGCAAAAGGAGAAGTCCCCCACTGTTTATCATTTAATTTGCTTCCACTTTCTTTTGGTCGCTGTGCTCTCTAATCAAAACAAGGTAAAGGAAAAAGGAGAAGTGAGAGGAAAGAAGGAATCTTGGAAGCATGGAAGGAGAGGAGGAAAGGGAGTGAAAAGGGAAAGATGAAAGGTGAGGAGAAGGACAGGAGAAGGTTTGTGTTTAGCTCCATCTGTGAGTGTGTGTGTGTGTACGTGCAAATCCAGCAAAAAAGCAAAGGTCATAAGTCTGAAAGACAGGAAATGAGCCACACCTGAGGAGCAAATGAAACTACTACAGCATATCTGTCCATAGAAGACATCAATTAAAACTGTGAAGTTAATGTTTAGACTTTTAAAATTTCTAAAGCAAAAGTAAATAGTTAATGTATTTGATAGTTTTATCTCTATCGTCCCCATGAACAGGACAAACTGTGCAGCATCTCAGTGAAATCATTCTGGCAGAAGCAAGTGCATCTAAAGACTGGTTTGCATGTTTTATGCTTCTCCCTTTACTATATTTTAAGGAGTCAAGATGATCTTCTGCACCCACATGTAGAAATCATACAAGTACAAGTGACTTGGTCTAAATTGACCATAGGTGTGAATGTGAGAGTGAATGGTTGTTTGTCTCTGTGTGTGTGTGTGTGTGTGGCCCAGCGATGGACTGGCCAACTGTCCCGGGTGTACCTCGCCTATCGCCCTATGAGAATGGCACATCACCCCCCTCGATAAAGTGGTAGATAATGGATAAATGGATCTTTACTTCTAAGTTTGATAAAATCAGGAGAACATATTACCTAACTATATGTACTCACAGTATGCACAAACTTACACAACCGGCTGTGCCACATATGAACAAACACAGTGTGTTTACTTGGCATATTAAGGGATGTACAAATACCTTCTGCACCTTGTGTATTTAAAAGATTTGCCAATTGAAAATATGTGGCAGCAAAAAAAAGGTCTTAAAATTCACTCACTAGTTTCTGGTTTACTGTCAGAAGATGTAGTAGTTGCCCGTTACTTATTTCTATCACAGAGAATATAGATGCAGCAAATCTGAGCATGGTCCAGTTTACTTTCAGTTGGAATCAATATACAAACACAATCATCTTTTTTCAAACTAAAAGAAAAATAATTGTTATTCAAACCTACCTGTCAGCATCCCCCTGTCCAGACGATGTGTTTCGGTGGAGTGTCTCTCGAACAGCAGCCATGCTGTCAGGCAGGCGGTTCAGACGACGTGTATACAGACCCAAACCTCCGTCAGTCATGTACCTGCAAAGCACACCAAAAATTATGATACACTGCACTCACAATGTAAAATGCATCTAAGATACACCATTAAAAGGCTCAGAGTGGATGATTTGCAGTTGTGCAAGGCCAAGTTTGGCTAGAGTTTACTTCCTTTCAGAGCTGCTTTTGTTGTATACAAAGTAGTGAAAGACCACATCCATCTAGTTTTCCAGCTGAGGCATAGATCTCATCAATCAAGCTGAAATGTCTGGTGAAAAGCACCCACACAGACACTGAAGACAACAAAATATCTAACTGAAGACATACTCGCTCATGAGGCTAGTGGAAAACAACAGCCGTCTTTGAGAATGGCGGCAGCTTAGGAGACACAGCATGAGCCTGTCCTTTCTTCTGACACAAATGATCGGCATCAACACTGTGTCTGACTTGTCATACAGGCTGGGATATTATGATCGACCAACAACATGAATATCAAGAGAAGCAAACACATCACGAAGCATACAAGTGCAGGGTGAACATGGTCATTCAGTCACATTTGTTACTGTAAAGTGACTTGATTTATTGGCTGACCGTTACAGTCTGAAGCTGATGCTGAGGCCCTCAGCACTAACACAAACATTCAAGCTAAAAAAAAGCCAGTGGAGGAGATTCCTGATGGAACTAAATATTGACTCATTTAGCCCAGGTGTAATTTAACGACATGCTACTGATTCAATGTTGAGGCTGGGTCATTTAAATGATGAATGCTTCCTGTGTGGGACTAATGATGAGTCTGTTTTTGCAGTTAAGTGAGTAGCAAAATAAGCAGAGCAAGTGGCTGAACCGCTAAAACAGTGTTCCATGTTATCTATATGTGGCCCTTAGCAAACGGGAATTAAACATTCACCACATGCATTTATTCCTACACATGTGAGTGTAGACAAAGCTCCTTTGTGTAACATGTAGTCAAACAGAATCAACATGTAGGCCGTGACACAGAGATTTAACGGCTAAAAGTCAGCAGAGAGCAAACCTGTACAAAATGTGCAAAAACCCCTTTGCTTCTTTTCTGGCCAATGTGGGTCAACAAAACAAGCAGAAAACACACCATGTTGATACATTACAGCTTTCTACTATCATTACTGCATATTTATGGATCTGGTACAGAACAGCATGGCATTCATTTGGATCATATCTAAGCTCAACTGATTCATTTGCAGTACAATATTTCCGCCCCGTTTAGCTCTGGTTTATTTATTATTTATTATTATTATATTATTTATTATTGGATATCTAATTTCTTCAACAAACAAGATTGATTGGGTGTGCAGGCTGAAAAACCAAAACAATGAGCTAAAAGAGGCAAAAAAAAAAGAACTGCAGCACTGTTTTGCAGACAAGCTACAACAGGCAATTATGTAGCATTTTTGCTCAATAGATTACTTTGAACACCTGATGTTGCACTTTCTCACCAGAACATGAATAAGTGGATACTCTGTCAGGTGATGTGTTTGCTAATCTTCCCAAGAGTCCAAACTAGAAGTGCTTGCTTTTGACAGTTTAACTCAAGGTTAAAAATTGCATGCGTGGGGGTATTTTCAGTCATCACTCAAATTAAAACTTGTTTCGCTGGGTTAGTAAACTGTCATTTTGCAGATTCCACACAGATCACAGACAATGCGGACAGCAATGAAAATGCAGGGATCCTCTGACACATGTCCTTTATGGGAGGAACCCATTATATTAAGCAAAGTCACCTTGAAGATGACCAGGCATCCTCTCTCTTTAACATGCACACACCTAGCTTTAAGCTGTGTGGAGGATCAGACACAAAATGTGTTCACACAACCACATACACACATCAGCACACATGCACGCTCACACACTAATGAGAAACTGATTCTCCCTGTCCTCCTGTTTCTGATGCCTGTTAACCTGTAACCTTCTGCAGGAGAAACGAGTCCAAACAAGACAGTTTATGAGCTGAAAATTGAGCAGCAGCACAAAGTTTACACAGTCATGCAACTGATGGAAGCAAGAATTCTTCAATACATGAAACTGCAAATATATTTGACTAGCATATGTGTGCACTGTGGAACTGACAGGAGGAACATGACAAAAAACAGAGCAAAAACAATGACTCAACAGTGACATACCTCTCTGCCTTAAACATGGAAACACAGATAGTCCAAAACAAAGTAAACAAGTCCAGGTGAGGGCTGATCTCTGTTGATTAAAATCTCCAAAGCAAAGGTTTCCTTTTTCAGCTACTCTCATTTATCACATCTGGACCTGTGAGAGATATCTACACTTTCATGGGTAATAACACCAGGTGAGAGGGTGTTTGAGCATGGTGATATCAGACGTGTACTCAGTGAACTTGCAGTGTATAGATCATGCGTCCATGTGAAGCCTGAATGTGTGTGTGTGTGTGTGTCTGGTGCTCTGTGGGAGCTCAGTGTTGTTAAGCAGCCTCACTCAGCTCCACATACTTATATCTCCTGACTGGAGGTTGGGTTTGTCAGTGAAAGCTGGAGGTGGAGGGAAGGGAAGGAAAGGAGTAAAGGAGGGAGTGAAAGAGGAAAGGGGGCAACATAAGCTAAGAAGGTTGAGGGGTGGAATGGGGGTGGGTCACTTTTCTATGTGGGTCAGCGAAGTCTAAGGAAAAACAGAGGAGGCAGTTAAAACCTCAACAGATAATTCATACGCATGTGGTTTGAACAAACACACAAACGAAAACAGTATTGAGCCTACCTATTATTGATTGACCATAAAATGTCAGAGATTATTCAATATGTCAAATGAGTGCTGGCTCACTCCCAAGTTATAAGAACTTTAATTTGTGGTCATTCTATTTTTTATTACAGAACAATAGGGACAATAAAAAAAAGAGTCTTATGAGCACCACAGGTTAAACTAGGTTAGACATACGCCATAAGAGTTAAACTGAGATAGTTGACTGCTTTATTCAAATACCAGCTCCTCCTCTCTGAGTAAACATCCCGCCTCAGTGTGGAAGAACCAGTTAGTGGATGCTAACAGGCCTGTGAAAGGGCCAACTGCTCAATGGCCTGAGGATTTAAGGAAGAGGGGGAGGTAATCAGTCTGTGTCTGTTTTAAATGGTTAACCCACAGGGCGACTCCACCCACTGTGCACACACCAACATGCCTGCACACACACTCAAATATCCTCATATGTATAAACATGAATACCCACAACACACCAAAATGCACCTGCATTCCCCCACAAACACACGGCGACCTTCAAATAAATAAAAACACTTGTCAATCATCCATCACTTGGGATCACATACAGTAGGTAAGAGAATTAGATCAAACATGTCCAGACTCTAACAGGTCCCTGTCATCCACTATTAAGAGCATTTCAATCTAACACAATCTACAATCCACAAACCATTTGAGTAATTTATCAAGCAAAAATGTACATGTTTACGGCTGTTTGTTAAATGTCAGGATGTATTGCTATTCTTTGCTTCATACCAGTGTATATTAATCCATGTTTCAGGCTTTGGTCAAACAAACATTTTATGGCATTACTTTGAGCTCTGGAAAACTGCGACTGGCCTTTTTCACAGTTTCTTACATCTCAAGTAAAGGATTAAACTGTTATTAAATCTATTATCTAAACATGTCAGCTATCAGAGCATCAGAAAATCCTAATAAAATACATTTTGTTCTGTCTTGTCTCTGACCCAGGCAGGATATTAAGTGGCTCTGCTCACCTGTTCACATCACTCACATGTCCAGGTGTATCTGTGACTTGGTCTTTGTCTGCTTAACAGACCTTTTAAGTACCTCAAGAACACTTAGATCCCTTGACTTGTAAAGCTGCCCCAGGGCTGGTGAATCAGTACAATTGCATCAGGGCCAGAGGAAGTAATTCCCACTCCAGAGAGAGAGGGAGAGAGAAGGAGAGAGAGAGAGAGAGAGAGGGGGGGAGGGAGAGAGAGAGAGAGAGAGAGGGAGAGAGAGAGAGAGAGGGAGGGAGAGAGAGGGAGGGAGGGAGAGAGAGAGAGAGAGAGAGAGAGAGAGAGAGAGAGAGGGATAGAGAGAGGGAGGGAGGGAGAGAGAAGGAGAGAGAGAGAAAGAAAGAGAGAGAGAGAAAGAGAGAGAGAGAGATGCATGTTTTTCTATGACTTTCTGAGCTGACCACAAAGGATCTGTTCTACATTTCTTTCATCCATTTCCAGACCATGCTATCTCTTTCTCTGACATTTTGATGCCATCTCGGGCAAGTTGGTGCCGATTACAGCTTTATCTGATAACAATGATGACAACAGAAGTTTAAATTGCACTGTGTGATAGCCAAAATATGCAAGGGGCCTGTTAGAACATGGACAATGGATTTGAGCAAGCAAATAAACAGGTTATCAGCATATCAGTGCTTCTGCATCTGCAGACACTGAGAGATCAGATACTTGTGGGATCTATACAGAATGAAAGTTGCTTAGGCTACTGAAGCTAAACTGAGGGATGTCACCCAACATTTGGTCTGTGAGGAAGGAACACTACTGCCCTCTACTGATTTCACATGAAAGTGGATGGTTGGTTGTCTCTATGTGGACCTGTCCAGGGTGTACCCCGCTTTCACCCTGTGTCAGCTGGGATTGGCACCAGCGCCCCACACAACCCTCATGTGAAGGATAAAGCGGTAGAAGAAGGATGGATGGATGGAATATGGAATCTCAAAGTGTGTTTACATTGGATCAAAGTAACACAGGTCATATTACAGAGGAGCAAATATAAAATAAATAAATAATAAAAATAAAAGAATAAATAAAAGTAGTGTGTAAAATGTATCAACATCATGTTGTATAAGTTGCAGCTGAATATATCCCTCATCTCACCTCAGTTAGCATCAAAACTCAAAGGATGTTATGTTTGTTCATTGCGGACTCTTGTAAAAACATGGTGGTCCAACTAAAAACAACAATTTATACAATCAGATGATTGTATAAACGTAATTTCTTCCAAAACAAACATCATTTCACATACATTTTACACACTGGACCTTTAAGTAGCAAGTTTGCTGAATGTCTCTCATGTCTTTTTTTGTTACATGTAAACAGCTCATTTCTAGGGCCACAATTAAATATAGCTAATTTGTCTTTAATCAATAAAGTTATATTGCTTTTTGATAGTTAGTTTAATAAGATTGAAAACATTATACAGTATTAATCACAAGTTCTCTGAGCTGAAGGTGAACCTCCAGTGTAATCCACTTACCCACTGGGGACATCATCAGTGCGAGCAGCATTCTTGCTCAACACGTCTCCATCGCTCATGTATCCAGTGACCTCCATGGCGATTCCTTCAAGGTCGATGTCCTCCCCAGCTCTGTCTCCAATGTCCATGCTACAAAGTGCCCCCCCTCTGCCGGCCAGCTGCCGCCGAAGGTGCCCGGGGTACAGGTACCGTCCTCCCTGGCTGCCAACCGCTCGTCCACTGTAGCCGTTCCCCATCGAGGGGGCGTCGCCTGCCTGCAAACGAGGGCTGGACTGGCCGAGTCGCCATGAAGACAAGGAGGGTCGGGAAGAAGTGAGGCTGAGGATGCTCCGACCCCCACTGCTGTTGTTGCTGCCATTACCACTACTGCCACCACTGCTGATGTCTGTGGTGACGCTGCCGTCAAAGGTGGTTTCCAAGGTGCTGATTAGAGAGAACGCAGAGGTGATATAAGGTTACATAAGGTTTTATTCAAAACTTAGTTTGAATAGTAGTTGTTAGAGTAGTGGAAAAAACCTCGAAGCTTCTGAGAAAATAAAGTAACTCTAAATTCTGAATACAACCGTGAACTAATTTAGTGGCTGGCTCAATGACACAATTAAATATTAGCCTGTAGAATTAAAGAATTATTTTATCATGCTTTTGACAACTTATCAAAGCTAGACCATTTGTTTCTTTTATTTTGGCTGCAGTATTTTCCAAAAATCGGATTTTTTAATATAGTAAATAAAACTAGCAGACTGTGTATGAAAAGTGTAAACGAACAATATGAGAGATTCAACCAAAAACTGAATCATAGGAAAAAACCCTTACAACAGACCCTCAACTGAAGCTGACCAGCTGGGTCAGTGTTGAGACTGACGACCATAGCTGAGGTCAAAAGTCTGTGCAAGGGAACACGATTAGAGCTAAACCTGAATCGACAACAACAACATGAAAGATATGCACTGCGATCAAAGTGGAATCAAGCCAAAGGACAATGAGACGGCAACAAGAGGGAATAGTTGTTAACCTAAACAGTCAAAGCCTACTGACTAGTCACTGATTCACATCCCACCAGTTAGCCTGATTTAGCCTGTTTACCACTCAGCCATTGTAAGGCTTCACACTTTGATGAACAGTAGAGCTCTGTTTTATACTGGGATGTGCTTCAAACCCTTCTTTGTGAACAGTGCTGACTCAACAGGATGATCAGAATATCCTTCAAAAAACACTTAAGATGATTACCAGATTTTTTTAGCTGGTTAATTACCATATTCTCAATTTACTATTTCTTCCAAGATGATCTTTATAAGACTGTGAAGTGTACATATCTTGTGCTATGTATACTGAATATTTTCCTCTTACTATCATTTTTATATCTTGAATGATATTGAACAGCTACTGCATATTATCAATACAATCAATATGGTATCAATCGCATATTCAAGATTTTGATAAAAAAAATATACAAATTAAAAGAAACTTCTTCTTCTTCCAAAGGTGTATTTAATGAATGCTTACCTCAAACAACCATCTATGAACAAGCATTACTGACACAGAGTCTCTGAGTGGATTCAACTTTGTAGAAAATGAATACATTTTATTTTACCTGTGTGTGACCTGAGTTCCTCGCAGGCTGGACATGGTGTCTTCCAGGTTTTGCCGCAGGTCTGCTATGTTTTTGACAGTTCGTAACCGCCTCGTCTCTGGGTCTTCACCTGAGTTAACACCCCCCCCTGCCAAACAACAAACAAAGTCAGAAATATTTAACAGAATCATTAGATTAAAGTTAGCTCCTTTATATTGTAACTGATTTGCATACCTGAAAGGTCGTCGATGGAGGGCTGGCTGGTCTTGGTAAAGGAAACGTCTCCACCTCTTCCTCCTGAGCCGGACTCAGTGTTCCCGCTTCCCTCCCCTTCTGTTTGGGATCTGGGGAAATATTGTAAGTGATCACAGTGCTAAAAGAATCGATTCAAAATGATTGTACATTTAGAGGGAAACAAATTGTTAGCAAATTGTCACGAAAGACCAATAAACCTGATTAAGAATTAAATCCGCTGTGCTTCAAGTCTTGTGACCAGGGTCCAAAATGAGCTGAGCTAAGCCCCAAATGCCAGTAAAGTTTATCTTTGAAGGATAAAATCAATACAGTTCAGCCGCTGCACTGGCTGGTACCTTTTGGAGTTGATATTGACATTGAATGCGTTGGAAATGCTGCTTTTGGTCTTTGCTTGATCCCAGACTTTGGCCACAGTTAAATGCTGTGCCCACAGACTGCCTCTCGCACCACTCTTGTTGAGTGGTGCGCTTGACATTGTAGCTTATTAGTCTTTTGCAGGTGAGAGAATAATTTGATGAGATTTGCTGTTTCTGACAGGCAGAGGAGGTATATCCTGTAGGTAATGATGAGGTGTGGTGGTTAGCAACAGGTCAGAATGTACAGAAGGGGAAAGGGCAGAGATGCAGGAAGTGTCTTGAGGCTAATGAGTGGTTGTTAGAAAAGAGTCCCTGAGAGGCAGAGGGAGCTCCTTCCTTATCACACTGGGATGAGGACAGAGGTCAGAGGCACACTGCATCCACACATATTTGCCCAGACTCTGAGAACAGTCAGGCAAATAACACACTCTGCACTTAAACACAAACAAACACAGATGTGACATTCCTAGCTAACAAGTCACAGATGACTTTCACATTCTGTATTTTCAGATGCCGCCAGAGAATAAATCATAATGTGATGACTGAATAAATGTTTTCACATGACTTTGACTCGTACACAGTCAAACACACAATATATGGTCTACAGAGTTATAGAGGGCTTAAGTGGTTGCTAAAAACTTAGGTTGTTATGAACAACTTACCTTAAACAACAAACAACATGTTTTGTCTTTTACACACACTCACATGTGTTATATCTCTTGCAATACAGTGCATTTAAATCTGATCTGGATATTCATCTAAATGTCCATGGGTTTGCATGATCTTCATTCTGTTAAATTTGTTTTTGTTCTTTTTGATATTAGTATGTTTATGACTATTTGCACATCTGTCTGGTACTGCTGCATTTGTGTGACATATGCAGGTGAAACGAAAGCTAAAATAGTAGTAGAATAGTGGAGTGAGTAAACTCACCTGTACATGAAAGGTGCGACGGTGGCCATGTTGGGGTGGCTGTGGTGCTGTTGAGTCTGAGGTAGCTGCACACTGACTGTGTTACTGGCTGTGCTCTGTGTGGTGCCGCCTCCTGCTGGGGTAGTGCTGGTCTTGCCCTCTGTGGAGGCCAGGCTGGAGGTAGAGCTAGAGTGTCTGCTGTCCCTGTCTCTGTCCAGAGGTCCGCGGTGCATGGCGAGGCCCCCTCCTAACCGCATGCTCCGAGGCCTCTCCCCTGACTCCTTCACTGAGGAAGCCTTACCCCCAACTCCTGGGGCTTTGCCTCCTGGCTTTGGTATTCCACTCTGTGCAGGTGTGGAATTCTCCTTTTTGACCGCTTTACCCCCCTTGGGAATGAAACTGGCAATTTTAGATGCCCTTTTGTTCAAGCTCTCTGTGTCTACAGCAACAGGTGATACTTCCTCCTTCATGTCATCTCCCCTGAGCTCTGTCCTGTCGGGGACTGAGATGCGTTTTCCCACCTCTTTCCCTCTTTCCTTCTCTTTGCCCTTGTCCTTGTCTTTCTCTGGGCCTTTTACAGAGCCCTTCTTAGCAGTTAGAGCTCTGCTAAAAGTGCGCTGGGCAATGCCCCTCAGGGCGATTTTGGGGCTGCTGGCAGTTATGGAGACAGTGTTACCTGCTGAGGGAGTTGCTCCAGATGCTAACACATTGCTGGTTCCATTCATTCCTGGCCTGACATTACCATCGACCTCTTCCAGTGAATCAGTGTTGGAGGCAGTCTCCACTCTGTCCACCTGCCCTGCTCCATGCAGCCTAGCTGGGGCAGTGTTGTCAGTCTGGGCACCAACTCCATTGGAGGAGGTGGAAGATTTGGAGCCACCTTTACTGTTGAAGAGCCTAAGCTTCTCCAGCATTGACTTCTGCGTGACAACCTTGGGAGGAGCTTCAGTTGCTGCTGCAGCTTTACAGAAAGTATCTTTCTCCTGCTTGATGGTCTGCAGGGCAGATGTGGAGGTGCTGGTGGAGGAGTGAGGAGTCGAGGTGTGCTTGGAGCTCATTGACTTGCTCCTCCATGGCTTGCTGTTGCTATTTGGCTGGGGAATGGCTGTGGATGAGGAGGAGGATATCGGAGGAATCAGGGTGGAGGTAGCAGTGGGGATGCTGGCGGATGAGTTGACAGTCACCGCAGACGACAGAGCATGCTCAGTCATCACTGAAGGCTGTGTGGTCATATCCTCTGAGGAATCTGCACCAGAAGAAAAAAAGACATTTTACTATGCAATGATTTACGATCAGTGTTGTTTTTGGCAGCCATTCTAGATTTAGTCTTAGTTTTAGTCTTTTGGACTAAAACGCTGAATAGTTTTAGTCATTTCTATATGTGATAGTTTTAGTCATATTTTAGTCATTTCTATATGTGATAGTTTTAGTCATATTTTAGTCATTTCTATATGTGATAGTTTTAGTCATATTTTAGTCATTTCTATATGTGATGGTTTTAGTCTACGAAAACTCAAAAAAGTTTTAGTCAGTTTTAGTTTTTTGTACAAGTATAGTCTTTTAACAAATCCATTTAGGTCAATAAGTATTGGAGATTACTGTTGGGCAGAAACCCTAACCCTTTAATCTCCATATTTCCACTTTTCAACATTTTTTTTCATGAATTGATGCCGACTTCATCATACAACAGTGTCACACATAAGTTTGACATGAAATTTCTTCCACCGGTGGTGCGCCACGGCCGACTCTAAATCGGCGTGGAAGAGCTTGTGGCGAAGGTGGTTTACAGCGAACCCCCGCCCAGACGCGCCCAATAAGCAGAAATGTCGTGCACTCTGAACGTCTGACAAACCACACACTGACATTTATGTCCATTCTTGTCTCGTCAACGAAAATTCACACACGTCTCATCATGTTTTCGTCGTCAAACATGAAATGTTCGTCTCGTTATCGTCATGAAAAAAAGGGGCGTCAACAAAATAATTTCATCATCGTTGATGAAAACAACACTGGTTACCATGATGCAGAAGCAAAAAGAGTTGAGCAGAAAAGAAGAGAAACAAGATGGTGAGGGTGAGTCTTCTTTGACCCCACACAAAGTCACCTTATAAGGCCTGGAGGTGGTTTGTGTTGATACAGCCAAACATGTCATTACCTTGCTGTGGGCTAGCCACCAAAACTGTTCAAAACCCCTGAGCACTAACAATGAGAGGAACCCATCACACACTGTTTATAAAAACAATGAGGAGCAGGCTCAAGTGCTTTAAAGTCTTGCCAAGCAGGTCAAGTCAAGAAGCAGTGCTGTTGCACTTGTAAGGCTTGGACTTATATGGACTTCTTTGGTCAGCATCTCTCAGCTTTAAGAAACACTGTGTGGTTTCATATAGTGACAAGTACTCAGTTCCTTAACGATAACATTCATGAAAAGCTTGAAATTACAGTTGAACATTAAGTCTTATTCCAGTCCCAGTTTCCAGAACAACTTACAAAGGAGAGAAGCATTCAAGGGAGAAAAGGCTGGAATTTCTGTTCTTAATCATTCCTCTTGATGTGAAAACTAGAGCATCCTGAATGTAACTCTAACTCTAACACTTCAGACGAGTATTAAATATTCCAATATCAGTGGATTTGGCCAGTGAGAGAAAGCCTGTGCAGGGAGCACAGTGAAGCGTTACAGTTGACACAAACGCACACATTCAGAGTTACAACTGCATTCTCATATAGATGTAGTAGCTTTAGTCATATCTTAAAGTAATTCTTTTCTCAAGACGAAATTCACTTTTTCTGTTGGCTGTTTACATATTTGTGCCCCTGGTTTTCTATTTTTCCTCTGTTCAAATGTATCCAGAAAGACTGAACCAAGTGAGAACTAGTGATCAACAACAATTCTGTTATGGATAATGTTTCTCGTCCTTCAAAGGGAAATTTGTTTTGCAGTTTGTGGAACAAAAACAATAAAGACAATTTAAAAACACAATAACAAGAACAAAAGACAAAATAGACACAGTTAAACAGTTAAACCAAACTTGACTTTCCTATGTTTCCTATATGAATAAGTTTCTATCTATCAAAATAGAAACAATAAAACAGCAAATCAATGAAACTGTGCACGCTCAAGAATTGTGCAACTTGATAGTGGTAATTGCAGATGGAATAAAACTTTTTTTTAAGTTTTTTAAAGAAATTAAGAGCACAACTCTGTGAAATGTCCAGTGACACTTTTAAGTGGGGTGGGAATCACGACACGATACACAATACATAGTCCACAATACCAATAATATCACAATACAACAATTCTGTGATAATCAATATATTGCAAGACAATCATAATAGCAATACATCACAATATCTGTCTAACTGAAGAAAACAGAATGTACAAAACAAAAAGTTAAAAGTGCAGGATTTCTCTATTTATTCACAACATAGAGAACAACGTGCATAAAGTCTATGTATTGAACTTGGATGGGACATCTCTTAAAGTAGCTTTCTCCACAGTTATCCCATTGTAATCTCCCCTTTTTGGCCAGGTCACTTCTGCCCAAGTTTCCCTCATTCATTTGAGCAGCACCACTGTGAGGAGACATGAAGTAGCAACATCTGGCAAATGAAACTGGCTGAGTCTTGGAGTTTAATGTAGCTACATAATGTGTGAATTAAAATATTGATATTTGCACTGTGGTATCGATTATCGCATTGCATGAGGAATGACGACAAAATCGCTATTGTGACCCACCCCTAATATCAACTACATTCACTCAATTTATGTAATTCACGTTGTCTATTTTAGTTGCAACTTGGGCAGTATATTCAACCCATGTGTTAACCACTTTCTCATATGGCTGCCCAGTTCATTTTAATAGCACTGTTCATCTTCTTATAGGATATAAACACCTGCTCACCTCCTCTGATTTCTCTCCCTGGCTAGCATTTACTCAGCACAGCTTGAAACAATGCAACCATTAGAACGTGACTGAGGCCCAATTAGCCGAAGTAGCTAAATGAGAGGGGGTGATTATGAGGCAGGCAGAGAAAATGAGGGAAGCTTTGGTGTGGGTCAGCAGGACGTCTGTGCTATCTGTGAAATGGGTCAACTTTGATTCTGGGTCAGAAAAGAACGACAGGACATGAACAGGTCTTGGACATTGGAACAGATGACCGTCCACAGTAATGTGCACTAACACACTTCAATTGGATTGAAAAGGTTGAAGGAAACTGACGCCAAAGTTATCTACTTGGAAACTCTTAAAAAACCTGCTAAATCTGTCACAATTACAACAATTTGCCAACGTCAGAAAAAAACACTAACTTGAACACTGACCCTTACATTTGTTGGTGCCAACAAGATGGAGTAAAGATTTAATTTGAAGAAAGGTGGTGAATGTGTCGTCTTTGGACACAACTGTGCACTGAGAAAGATTCTTGTGTTTAAAAGGGGAAAAATGTGTCGATGCTACACAGGAAACGTGGTTGATGACAACAATTAATACAAAAATAAGTTGACAAAGATCCAATAAACAAATGACTACTTCATATTTTGATCACAAATTAATGTATCTTTTTTCTTGTAGCTCATTGAGAAACCAAATTAAATTAAGTTAGATTAGATTACCAGCCCAAAATGTGGAAGCACTTCTACCTCAAAAAAAAAAAAACCCTGAGAATGGGTCACTGACTTAAAGGCCTGGTGCAGCCTTGGGCCAAAGCCTGGAATTAAACTGCTCATTGCCCCCCATTCACTGTGTTGCTCGGGTGTCTGCTTAAGGAAACAGTCATGGGAGAAAAAGTGAGCAGAACAGTACAGTTGTGGATAACAGACCAAGTATCTACTTCATGTCTGCCATAGATACGTGTTCTAGGGAGGAATTTAGCATTTATTCCACCTTGTCCTTCTGTATGCAAACATGAATTTCTTAATATTTATGTTGGCAGCAGGTTAGAGAGATAAAGAATTGGATCAGTGGGGTAAAGCTGTTGTTGCCTCTGATTCTGGATGCAGTCTGAAATCAAACACAGAAGCAGCAAATACCAGCATGTTTGATTCAATGTAAACAAATTAAGTAATGCTTTACAGCAATGCATGTAAAGTATCTCTGTATAAAAGGAACGTTTGTCTCAGGGTCTGACAGGCGTCATACTCCTCTGAGTGAACTGCATAACATTTAGGTATTTTAGGAAGTTGACCCAATGCTCCTTTCACAGATTGTCACACTCATGCTTGACGACAAGCACCATGTAAAACCATGTCATTTGAGTATCAACACCATTCATTGCTGTGTGTACATGTCTGTGCATGCATGTCAAATTGTGTAGCGAGGGGGAACATCTGTTTTGCTCAGCAACTTCAAAGACAAAAAAGCCAACACACACATTATCTATATATGTACTGGACCTCTCCACTCCACTAAACACGCACACACACACACACACGCACACACGCACACACGCACACACACTCCACAGACAGAAACCATGCAGTAGATGCATTAGCAGTAGTGTCGGCTGATACTGTTTAGACATCACAAGTTTGCCAACTGCACTCATGATTGCACTGGTCACAAGACAAGAAGCTAAACCTTCTCAGCAAGTCAGTGACCAAATTGCTGACCTGTAACTGCCCTACTTACATACAAGTCACGTTCATATAGCAGGAATGAAAAGACACATTTGTGGTTTTAAACCTTTGGTGTTTTTGCATGTGAGAAAGTGTCATGACAATTATCTCTCATTGTTCAGCTTTATTGAATTTACAGAAACCTTCATAGAAATTTCATTTGCAATCTGACACAAATAATGTCAGATTGGCACAACATTTGCTTACTCATCATGTTCTGATTCAGAAGCCCTCACTCTCCCTGGTTCTCTCTTCAGTCATTATGCTCCAAAATGTGAGAGGGACAGGGAGCTTTTGTGTGTGTGTGTGTGTGTTTTTTTTAAAGTTTCTCCACATGAATACATTCAAACAGTGACGCTACAGCTCATCAGAAGGCTATTCATTCAGTGAGAGCACCGACAGAGAAGTGCACATACACAGCTAAACAACAACAGGCTGCTCTCTTTCTCTCTCTGTCTCTCTGTTCTGGGTCACTTTGTGGACACCCAAACGCTGTCACCTTATGTTCACACAGAGCAGAGGGGAAGAAGTCTGTTTTCTCAGTGTGCAGCCGTGCACTGATGTGACTGCATTCTAGTGTCACAGCCATTAACAAACAGCAAGTCTGACCTCACAACTGAAGCTGCAGGTGGTGTCTCTCCAGCGATCTAAACCTGCAGCAGCAGTGTCTCACAAGAAGCATGTACAACATAATATGAAGCAACAATAATTCCCCCATGTGCAATTTTGTTTTGTTATATCACACAGATACAAAAACAAACTTTAAATCAATCACAGATTAATACATATCCACATGATCTCAAATCTATTTATGCTTTTCATAAAAAGGTCCTGACTCGACACATTCTTGCAGCATGCACAATTCCCCAATTTCAAAAGCAGTTTCAGTAACAAACCAAAGAAATTGACTAAATCCTACCATATTCTCAAATGTTTCAGGCAAAACAAAGTCTTCACTCAAAAACTATCTAACCTGCCACCCAGAGCTCAAAGTGAAGTACAAGTGCAAGCTGACAAACCTCATGGGTACTGCAGAAGTCCAGGAGGAACAGAGATAGAAGAAAAGGAGATGGGCAACAGAGGAAAGAGTCCCAAAACACTTCCATCCATCCAGAGAGTGCAGGAGGAGGGGGAGTGTAGTGCAGTACTATGGCCAGGGGGAGGGGCTTGGCCATCGTGAACAACATGGGAAGGGGAGGGCAGTGATTCTCACCCTACCTGCTGCTAATTATAGGACCTAGTGCTTTCAAACATATAAATGTACAAACACCCACACTGGAGAACATGTTTTATGTTTTTCATGTTTTTGCCTGAACAGATGAAGGAAGAAATTATTTATATTTGGATCTAATCACCTAACTTTCTGCAAAAAGGTGTATTATAAGAAAATCCTTTTCATTTCTTACAACCACTGCATCTATCACCAATACAAATACAATGAAGGTAATTTGTTTTCATGAAGTCTGTTAATTCATGAATGTACAACTTCCCACTCCTCTCCAATGAAGCTGCACATGAGAATAAATGCCACACAGTGCTGCTAACAGTGGTGGTCCCAGTTAATTTATCACAGTTTAAACACAGACAGCAGACTCTCTCTCTCTCTCTCTCTCACACACACACACACAGTTTTTTTTCTCTGTTAATGTTTCACTCTCTCGTAATGTCTCTTTCTCTGAGTTGTCAGAATTCTCTATTGAAAGCAGAGTAATGAGTTTAGGCTGTGAACACTAACACAGTCTATATAAAGCCATGGCTCCCTGAGTGGTGACACAGGCTATTTCAACCCCAACGTCCAACTGAACACACTGCCACGCATGCTCAGTGTGTCTGCTGCAGCACAGAGTGAAGTAAACTGAGTCTAAGCAGTTTAGATTAACCACCTTAATGTTACCAGGTCAGTACCTTTACTACATTCAAGTCACATTATCTCCAAATGAAATTGCTGCATTCAGCCATTTAACATTCTGATTATTGCAGGCACTAAGTTCCACAAGTAAATGCCCAGTTTATAGACTTGAATAGGAATGAACCTCTTCTGCTTATACAAAAGATAAGCAATTGACAGCAGTTAGACAAGAGGCATTTTTGTGAGCGATATGCTACAAATGACAATCCCATTTCACAAATGAAACATGCCAGTGTCCTTGTGTGCTCTAGGTTAATGATCTGTCCTACCTTTGTTCAGGTGTGAGTTGGCTTTGGTCTTGTCACTGAAGCCCTGGCTGCGTCTGTTACCAGCGGCACTGACCGAGCCTCTTGGAGGGATGTCACTGCCAGCAGTGGACACCCTCGAAGTGGGGCCAGGAAGTCTGAGGAGAGAGAGAGAGAGAGAGGGAGAGATTAGAGGAAAACATCATTGGTGTTAAGTCATGGTCAACAGGGTCCCTCCTGGTTTATGACTCAACCTGCTCAAACTCAAACAGGAGGGTATGGGTTAAGCAGGACTGAGAGCACAGGGATCATGCAGTTACATTACAGTTTTAACGTGAACAGGCAGAGCACACTATAAATATATACATGAACGTGGGACTCATCAAGTCATCCTGCCTTTTTACATTCAGAAGGAAGCATCTGAAACGTGAGTGATGTGTTCCCGCCACAACTAATGTTTATATCTGGTCATTTTCATTCCACAGCTTGGAAGGGAACTCACTCACTCACTGTGAAATAAATGCAAATCCAGCTCAATTTCTGGCTTCCTATATGCACCTGCAGTATGGTGAGTAAGTATGAGCTCACAGCAGCATGGATATTTGTGTGAGTGGGGTGAACAGTGAAGACATTATTCCAGGTCTCAGGGCAACTGAACAGCTATAATATCACAGGAACCTGCTCCTTTCATATCTCCCCATGGATTAGACCAGCTGTGAATACATTTGACATTTTGATTACATGTTGTAAATTGATCTGCTGTCTTTGGTGAGATACATGAGCCAGGCTGTAATCTGACCAGGTTGGGGCAAATAGACTGCTAATAAAATGCTAATTCACCAGCTACCTCATCATCATCCTGGGACTGTGAGAAGGAAACTGATAAGCAGATTACAGCTCTCTCTGTCAGCTCCTGCATTCATTATAGAAACTCTCATTTCCGGCATGCCACTCAATCTGACTGACCATTATTTATATAGCATTTGCAATGTAATGGGTTTTTAACATATTATCAACACAAGAATGGACTAAGTTCATTAGACTTATGGCAGAACAAGCCGGGCAACAAATGTTCAATTAAATAATGTTAATAGAGCTACAATGTGTTTTCCTGGCAGTAATATTCTGGAGTACCACACACACTGAAAACAATATGCTTGTCCTTGATGATGTGAAACAAGTTGTACCCTCATATTCTTGAAAATGTTTTTTTAAATAAATACTAATGCATTTTGATTACTACTTTGATTATACTTATTTATTTATGAAAACACAACCTAGAAAAACAACACAACATTTAAAAGGCAGCTCAGTTTGTGAAAGCCATGTACTTTTCTGCTGTATACTTTCATCAGTTTAGAGTCTTCCAGCCAACTCCCAGAACATCTTTTAGTTACATATGATGTCCAGAAGATGGAGTCGTTGCACTGCTTTAGAGAGAAGCTGGTGTGGAGCAGGTGTAATACAAACAGATGGGCAGCATACAAACCACATCCTAAATCCAATTATGAGGGGACATCACATGCAAAAAAAAAAAAGAGGTAAAAAGTGAACGCAAACCGATCTGAAGGCATCGCAGCAAGCACAGATTGAAGGTGACTCAGAACAACACATAGATAAACATTCCAGTCACAGCATCTTCCTTTGTTAATCATTAATATCACATTGTACTGGCAATGTGCTTATCAAGCAACCCCCCCCCCACACCCACACACACACACACACACACACACACACAGGTTCACACACTTGCTCAAAGGTTATCTAAAGGTCTTCCATAGTCTATTTAGCAAGCTTGCAAAAAGACTGTCTGAAGATGGATCCTGGAGCTCTCTATCTATTCAACACTGCCACTCATGCATATCAAACATATCAAACAGTGCTTGTAGTAGAAATTGCCCTTAATCACAGGCAAAGAAACAAGCTGTGACTCATTACAGAGGAAAATAAATGTTATCTTTGATTAGGGGCAATTTCTACCTTCTTATTCACTGATATGGAATGGGACAGGAGGTGAGTTGGTGAAAAAGAGGGAGGAGCGAGAGAAAGGAAACACAGAAGAAGCTGACCTAGAGGATTTTTTCTGACCAAGGGAAAACTTGAGTAGTTTACTCTGAGATCCATCCCTAGAGGAGAAGAAAAGACAAAAGACATGTGGAAGAGGACAGAGACAGAAAGGTCACGTTTATGTATAAATGACAGAGAGTGTGAACAGGAAGACAGCGATGACATTATGATGGATTAGAACAGCAGAAATAGAAAGTAAAGACAAAAACCTTTTAGCCAGTGTCAGGGTTATGTTACTAGTCTTTTCTGAGTTGAGAGTTTTCATAAATGAGCCTCACCTGGACTGCATCTCGCCCTGCACAGTTTTCTGGGCTGTAAGGGCAGGAGTCCCATGCGGAGAGTGGCTAAGCTGAGCTGGGGCACTGCTCTGCTGGCTTAGCGGAGGATGTGTGCTCTGGGACTGGGCATTGGGTGGGAAAGAGGGCTGCCGATGAGCCTGCTGCTGCTGCTTGTAGCGGGACAAGCTGAAGAAGAGGCCGAGGATGGCTTTCAGATTACCATTTCGAATCTCTGTTGGTCAAGGAGAAGGACAATGTGGTATATTAAAATGGTAATGATGACGATAGTAGGGAAAGTGGGGGAGAAGTGAAAGTTGATGAGAAATTTTGCTGCTTCAGTCAACAATTAAATGGCAGCTGTGGGTCTGATCTTTGCTGAGAAACTACAACTACTATTATGCTGCTTTACTGGCTGTAAAATGACTGTTATGTGCTGATGACACTTTTATTCATTTATTAATGCTATTCACTTTCTTAACATATAATATAATATGATAAAATAATATACACTATACTATTATACAGAGTGCTATTTGCCAGATGGCAAAATGAAAGTCGGAGGAAAATATAGAACATTCAGGTGATACTCTCTGAAACTATCACTATTATTATTGGGTTCCTTGTGTGAGTGATATGAAAAATATAAGGCTAACATATTTTTTACAGGTTACGTGGACATTTTGCATGTTCTGTGTGTGTGTTTGTGCGTGCATGTGTGTGTGTGTGTGTGTGTGTGTGTGTGTGTGTGTGTGCGTGCATGTGCGCATGTGTGTGTGTGTGTGTGTGTGTGTGTGTGTGTGTGTGTGTGTGTGTGTGTTTTCCCCAGGTTCTCCAGTTTCCAGCCATAGTCAAAAAACATGCAGATTTGAGGATTAGGCAAATTGGGCACTCACACAATCACTCTGGGTGTGAGTATGAGAGTGAATGGTTGTTTGTCTCTATATGGATGGATTGACACACCCCACCACCTTCATGTGGAGGATAAAGTGGTAGAAAATGGATGGATTAATAAAATAAACCCAAGCTATTGTGAAATGGTGGAAGGAAATCTGCAAATGACCTGGCTACTCAAGTACAATTTGCCTAGCTCCATCTCCAGGTACTGACCTATTGTCTAGGAATAACTGCTCCAGTGTGTCCTGTGTGTAATGGGTAATCATTTCTGATTTATTTATTTTTACATAGCATTGTGGGCACAAGTTGTGCAGCTATGGTTCTTTTCTCTATTGCTATTGTTTCAGTGAAAGCAGCAGAAGCACAGAGGTCCAGCTTACCCTCCGCACACAGGCCCTGGATGTTGACTCCTTTGGCTGCCAGGAAACTGAGGCAGGCATCAATGTTCTCAATCTGAACAGACAGGCAAAGACACAGCTGTTAGACACTACATCATGCACATTACCATTTCAATTTGCACATTTGTATAATCCTCAATGTGTAATGGCAAAACTAAAGGTTAACATATACATGTCTTTCCATAAAGGTAAACTAGCAGCAAAACATTTATAAACTTGTTACATCATGACGAAAATATTCACAAATTTCATTAATCTCGTGGTCCACTCAAAAAATGTTGATGTTATGATGAGGAACTCATGATAAATCTTTACTTAATTGCCTTTGGCGGTCAGTACTAAGTAGACAAGCTTTGTCTAAAGGTCATGTGACCCATTATAAAGCAGACCTGCTGCCTGGACCACATAATTACAAATCAAATCACATAAATAAAATCAGTCACCAGGCAGACTCACAGTGGATGATTCAATTGTGCCATCAAAGTTTACCAACTGCCTTTAATGAGCAAACACACCAGGTACAGCACAAATGTTGTTGTTCGCTCCCATATTACAAGCAAGAGTAGATTTAAAACATGCTGAGGTTTATCTGAAACCACAACAAACCCATTTTAAAGAGTAACAGGTTAACATTGGTCTCACAGATGCCAAGCAGTGATACTAGAGTTGTGTGTGGTTTGTGAACTAAAATACACATAAAGTGTATCCTTTGTAAAAGAGGCCTGCTGTGGGTCCCTCTGTCAAAGATTACTGACATGATTACAGTTAATATGTGGTGACTAAATATAGCTTGACCTAGAACTTCCTCTGTGTGCTTCTCCTGTTAGGAAGTATCTGGGGTGAGGTGAGAGACTGAAACAAAAACTTCTTTACACCTGCCTTGATTAATTCTTCTAACGTTTTGTGACTGCAAATAAATTGACTGGCAACTATCCTACAAACACTACTATTACTACTAATGTAAACAGTATGCTACCTCTATTAACAACGATATTATAATATCCACAACAAACTTAGACCATGCACATTTCTACATCCACTGCTGAGTGGGTCATAGTTTATGTCTTTATATTGGCAGGGAAGACAATACACAAAGTAGTGCTAGATTGCTATTATTTTCCCAACAATTAAGAACATTTTAAGAAAAGCTGTCAGAGCAGCAATGGCAATGTTGTATGCTTAAACAATATAAAGGTTTCCTTGTCCAGTTAGAGGAGTGGAAAGAGGGGGAGAGAGTCAAATGGCTGAAAGGTTTTAATCATATTTACTATCAAACTACCATTAATTTCATAATTTGAAAGTACATGTAGGTTATTATACGTTTCAGCCACAATAGTTATTTATGTCCTTTACTAATTTTGATAATTTGTAACGCAAGATGGCAATCAGAATTCATGACACCCAAAGCCAGATTACTAACAACACTGATTACTGTTAGAGACAAATCCAAGGCGCTATTAGTTATATCTGTAATACTTTTCATAATACCTTGGACCTTCTCTACTTCTCAAACCACTGTCACTCTAATAATAAAGTACATGAAGAGGCCAACAGACTTCCGGTCGCAGATTGAGTTGAAACAGCAATGCAGCCCCTGCTGTCATTTCAATGACCTCTGACCCCCTCAAAACAGCTGTTGGAGGGGCTGACAAATGTTGTCCTTTGAGGTGTTGCAGCACAAAACATGGGCGACATGAGGAATGCAGACTATGGCCTGCTCTGAATGACAACAGTGCCTTAAAAATAAACCTCTCTAACCGCAGAGTCTTTTTTTAATACCCTGGGCATTAACTTCACATGAATGACAGAACCACTCCCCTACTGCCCCAAATTCCCATGGTATAGTTGCTGCAAACATAGCAGCAGTCTACAGAAACACACACACGCACACACACTCACACACACACACACACACACACACACACATGCTCACACACGCACAGATAAACATCACATACACATACTTCATATCCTCACCCCAACATGTCATACAAAACACTATTTTCAGTGAGTATACACTGCATCTGCATCATCTATTAAACATATGAACTAGGTCAATAAATGGTCATTAAAAAAGAGTTAATGTGTAGGATTAATATCAACCATTAATGAGTCTGATGGATGTACAAAGATGGCATGAAGCTTCACGCTGTTTCATTCCTGAAAGTAAAGTTTAATGAGTTAGTGAATTAAGAGTCAAGGATGTTCTTAAGACAGTGATATAATCACAACATCACAACTCATTCTTCCTCTTCATGGATACAAAAATCAAACCACATCAAACAATCATGATGTCTCTACTTGGCATCACATTGTTTAACACAGTATCAGCAGGAATGATAATTCCTTTCCACCAAGCAACAAAAAAATAAAAAATAAATGAACCGTGTGTCACTATTTATGCAAGACTGCAGAAGTGACTCTGGACTGATTTCATGAAGTTTGTAGACTTCCTTTTTGGCTCATTAGATTTTCTCCAACAAACTTGAGTTAAGACAACTGAGGGAGTTACGAATCATCTGACAGACAACAACGACAAACTGTAAATGAGCACACAAAGACCCACAGTTAATAAAACCTCCCCCAGCACTGAGTGAATACATTGTTGTGTTTTTACTCTATGACTGTAAGGTATGAACCATATGGAAGTCCTACCTGCCCTGGACGCACAGTGGGATCAGTCACTGTAGTGCGACTGCTGAGCCTGACTTTACACAACCATCTACACCACCGTCACCTCCTGCTCTGCTCCAGCTCCTGGCAGCATGAGGCCACGAGGCCAGGCACCCAACAACCGTCTGAACAAACACTACTCATGACAGACATGCCGTTGTTTTGTATATGTGAGTGTGTGAGTGAGTGAGAGAGGGAGAGAGAGGGAGAGAGAGAGAGAGAGAGAGAGAGAGAGAGAGAGAGAGAGAGAGAGAGAGAGAGAGAGATCCAAGGCAAGGAGGGAGGCAAGAGGAGTGTGACCAAGACTTGTTAGTCTGAGGAAGGATGAAGTCTATTATACTGTACACTAAAATTATTATACCTGGGATTTTCAATCCCGGGGGCTACCCTGCGTCACACGTGCATGAATTCTGGAGTCACGTACAGTATATTCTGAAACAAAACAAGTTGGGAGGGAGAAAACACAACCACAACATAACAGACCTCACTGATAATTACAGTGGTTACTATTGTGCATCTTTTACTTCAATCTCTCTTTAAATGAAATGTTGAGCTACTGATACAGAGCTGAGCTCTGTCCCAAGGTTTAAGGATCACTTCAAACAATAATGCTAATGTGTATGCTCATGTTTGGAAGACAAATGTGTTGTAGTGTCTCACTGGTAATAGCACATCTCTGACAAAAACACTGCAGACAAAGAAGAAATGAGCATATTCACTTGTGTATTACATTCCAAATGATACCAATCAGAGCTGAAGTCAATAAAAACCTGGTTACACTGTAGACTCATTTTACCTGGGAGTGCAAACGAAACACATTCCCACTGTACAACTGTAATTGAACTGTTTTAAATAACCTTAATCTTCTCAAAATGAGAAAAAGCATTTGACGCTGACACTTAAACTTGATTGACATAATACATAAAGCCTTAAGACGTTGTTGAACCATGGTGCCAAAACAATTCAATATTAATTCATCTCCTTGAAATCTGATCATTCTGATACACTTTCATTCTCACTGTTGTAGCCGCGACCTTGCTACAGTAAAGCATTTTATTTGGAGGTAAAATGCAACAAAATGTATTTGATGCACAGTTGTTAGTTACGGGAGGTCTGACAAATAAATCTAGGAATTAAATTACAAAAAAAACCTCTTTTTACAAAAAAGGTCCAAAACAAAAACACAGTACAAATATATAATATGCAATTCTAAAAATGGTTACACTGCTGAATGCTCTCTGTCATATGACTTAGTGACTGTTGGGTTATGTGGAATCTGGTCATGTAACATGGTTGAGAGATAACGCATTGTGTTTCTGTGCGTGTGTGTGTGTAACTGTATGTGATTCTATTGGCATTTGGCAGGTCTCCGCCCACACCGTCACCCTCCCAGCAGGTTCACGTGTTATGGCATCCAGCTCATCTGCACAATTTTGCTGCTTCACTGCCTATTGATAAAAAGTAAGATGCACAAGTCAGACACGTCACCCTGAGGCTACATATTTTCTCTTACTGCTTCTGCAAATTGAAACTGTGACTTTATGTCTGTAATCACTTATGTTCACTCCTCTTTTTGAGTGCATGCTTTTCATTTATTAGATGATTCTTACTATTATAGCTTCATGCTCCATCTTTCACAAACACATAATAAAACATACAAAGAAAGCCCTTTTCCACCTTTTCCAAGGTTGAAGCTTCTGGAATAATTTATTGTATGATTAACAAAATCGTTGCACCACACGTGTGAATTTGAGACTTAGTGTTGCAACAGATAACTTATGCAACATATCAGCACAGTAGAGAATGACAGGGTGTATGTATAAGACTTGAACAAAAAATGAATGCAATGCTGTGCATCAGGTGACGATCTCTGTCATAACCTCATATAATAAATGACTACAGGGGATAAATGAGTTGCAGGGTCATTGTATCGGACTTTCTGTTAAATACTAATATTTTGGTGAGTAGGGGCTGCTATTTATAACAACACATTATTCAACCTTTCTGTAAATGTCAAATCATTTCTGTCTAAAAGGTACAACCATTGTTGCTTAAGCTGGCAGCAGAGATTCACATAATCTAATTTAAATTCACACAATATTCCACCAGTATAAAAAAAGCAAAGGCAGTATATGGTTCAGCAGCACTTAAGTGAAAGACAATCTGTACTCTAAGCTAATAAAAGTTGGTGTCATGTGAAACAAAGATGACCTTTTAGGTAAATTTGGTTGTTCAGAAACAGAAACTGTGAATTCTTATATTATTATGTTTTAATTCCATTATGTGATGGACTGATTTCTAACCAGCTGAGAATAACTTTCCCATGCATGTATTTTCACACAGACAGAAAGTGCCTCTCTCTTTCAGCAAACACTGACAAACCTGTTGAACCATAAATAAAACAATGTGTTTGGACATCATCCTGCTTACCTGCGTAAAGCTTTGTCATCTGCATAAAAGAAAAAAAAAAGTATGTGTCCAATCTGCATCCAGCACCACCAGGGTTACTCTGTGACATTTACTGTAACCCACTGCTGCAAAGTGTATGTGTATGTGATTGTGTGCACTCACTTTAAGTACTGGGTGTGCTCTCTGACCGGGTTAAAAAAACTGTGAGGCACTTGTAAGAGACACATATGCACGCAAAGGTGAAACAGGCTGAATATATATATACATATATATGTATATATGTATATATATATATATACAGTATATATATATATATATATATAATATATATAATATATATAATAAAGGCTCAATTATGAGGCCAGTTTAACATGCAAACACACACTCAAGACTATCAGTATAGAGTGTGACATGAGAGCTGTATGATGATTTCATGTTCCACAAAGGCAACTTAGTGTTTTCCATCAACCATATGAAATACCTGGTTCAGCAGGTTTCTACATGCTTGGATTTGTGTCAGTCTAACTAACAAAAGTGAGAGTTTTTCCTCTGATGTACAGAACAGGAAACATCTGATGGGAAACAGGGAAATACATCAGTCCAGCAAACAATTGGTCCAAGAAAAATAAGATAAACACCCTGGTAAAACCAAAAGTATTTTTAATTCTCTCTTTACAGTAAATATCATATATAGAGTGGTTTAAATAAGATAGAATCTCATCTAGTAAGTACCATAAAATATATAAATATCTTGCCACAAAGAAAATGTGGGTTTCCTGGAAGAATAATGTCAGGGTCTCTCAATCGTGGTGCTGGGGACCAACAGTCCTGCTTGTTTTAGAAGTTTCCTTGCTCCAACACACCTGATTCAAATAAATGGGTTGTTATAGGCTTCTGCAGAGTTTGCTGATGAGCTGACTATTTGAATCATGTGTTGGAGCAGGATGCAGGGAAGTGGGTCCCCAGGACCACGATTGGGAAACCCTGGTTTACGGGACACAGTGCTGAGATTTATTTTGGACTAAGAAATTACAATTCTGTTTAACCTAAAAAGGTCAGTGTCTGAAATTAAAAAGAAATAAACAAATCAGTTTGTTTTCCTTGCAGATATTGTGAGTCTTGAGAAGCTGCTGCTCTAATGTGGACTGCATGGACGAGACAGTTTGTGTGTTTGTTTGTGGTTTTAACAGCTCAGTGTCAAATCAACACCCCTTGCTCTTGGCTAAACCCACACAGACAGACACAAACACACTGTGAATGGGTGGCAAAGGAATGACCCAACGATGGGGGTCCATTGAATGAGTTTGTAACAGTTGTAAAAACAGCGACGCACTCTCTGGCCCCAACAACCAGCATGAAAATCAGCTTCTGTGAGTATGAGGTCACAGTAACACTGTTTATTCCACTGATGACACTTATTTCCATGTTTATTCCATTAGAGACTGAAGTGAATGTAAGTGGCGGTAATTTGCAGCAGCTCTGGAAGCTTTGGAGATTTGAATGCAATGAAATCGAGTACAGTTAAAGTGGGCTCGTACCACATACTCCTCCATCCCTAGATCTGTTTGTATGTTTGTTTTGACAGGACTTCAACACCCCAAAGCAGGCATTTGCATAATGACTGCAGTTGCACCTGCGAGCGCTGCTTGACGGCTTCTGATTTTGCTTGAAAGCTGACAGAGATCATACAACGATCTAAATATACACACTGAAACATCTGAGCTTAAAATTGAAGCAGAAGTTGTTTGACTGCCATTATCTGATCAACAATATCAACCCTCACACACACAATCATCTTCATCTCTGATAATCCAGGTCACAATACTGTCAATTTAGAACCAGGAGTATCCAAAGTTGGACACAACACAACAAAATGACAGAAAGATAACCACAGCACAAATGAATCAATTACAGGTGAGCAGTAGCAGGGCAAGACAAACTGACAAAGTTAACACGTAAGGAAAAAGATTCTTTAAAATGGTTGTCAAAATCTATTTCCATAAAACATGCTGACAACCAGCAGCACTGTACAGTGATGCAGGATTCATGTGTGATGCAGGTACCTTAACTCACTTAGCCAAGGTAAATGCTGCAGTGCACCGCTGACAAAAACCTCCCTGACTACATCAAACTAAAGATTTGGAAAAAGCGACTCATCATGTGTATAAGACAAATGAACTGACAAACTTTTAACAAATCATTTTACAGGTTGTCTGTTCACAGATGAGTCGTTTATGACAATAATTAAAACTCTAAAACTCCCTGTAACGGGATCATTTGTCAAGACATTTCAAATTCCAGTGGGAAAAATGTCATTTTTGCAAACAGCATCTTGGATCTCAACTTTTCAGTTGAAATCATACCATTTTCCCATGGGTATCACATTTAATATGTAGTGCTAATTCATGTAGACATCCTGTGTTTAAAAACTCTGCTTCAGGCAGAAAGGAAAGGGAACTCCACAGTTAACTGAGCTGCTTGATAAACAGTTTTGTGATACAGCTTATGTAGGAGGAGACATGCTGAGTTTAACATGTTTGATGGTGACGGGCTCTGCTTTTTACAGCTCCTAAGCTTAAAGAGTAACTCGACCCCTAAACCACTATTTTCAGGTTAAAAGTAGTGTATATGGTTATCTAGTGATATTATTCACTGATCCAGGTCCAACTCTTGGTAGTTTTGTGTAAAGTTTTTTAATTACATGTTGTGTGTTAAAAATGTGTGTATGTACTGCCTTCTCTGGCTAAACACCTCCTATTACATTTGAATGTTCGTATTAGCTGGCTCTTACCGGGCTCTTGTCACTGTCCCGGTTGTCTGTCACCAACTGTCCTCCTCTAGCCACACCCCCAGAAACACGCAGTGGGGGGGGGGGGGCTCGGAGAGTATACGCAGCACTTCTATTTCTGGGAGATGGCGCAGCAGAGCCACATGAATTCAGCGGAATTTAGCACGAGTGGGAGAGGAAGTAGCGAAATAAAACAGCTGGTTTACTTTTCGGAATAAACGACCCCATGTTGGTACCACATCGTATTTCACTTTGATACATCGCAGTCCTCACGAGCTCAGCAGGCTCCTGGTTTTGCTGTATTTGCTAGAATAGAAGTAGAAACGAGTAGAAATACTGCTCCGTTTGTTGTGTTTACAACATTTACAGTGTATTTTCATGCAGGCTGCGGAGCTGTGTGAACCACAACGCAGCACGTCCAGTCCGCCCAGCAACAATGAATACTATTTTCTGATTGGCTGATAGGTCGCTAATTCAGAGCAATCTGCCTTCACATCATCCATTCATAGATTACTAATTCATGTGGGGTGACTATTATCACTTATCAGCGTGAAAATGATCATGTGTTTCACACTCAATGTAGCTCTGCTGCCACCGGAAATACCATTATAAATTACCATACAATTACTCGACCATCACCCCCCCAGCGGTGCTCACTCACCCCTCCTTCCCCTCCCCACTCACCGATAACTCTCTGCCCACTTAATGTAGATTTTCAAAATCAGGCATTGGGCGGAGTCAGCTTCAGAACAGGGGTTTAGTTCCTCTTTAATATATGGCAGTAATTAAAAACATTAAAAAAGAGCACAATAATAATATTGGGGTGACATAATGAATATAACAAAATGTTTGCGATGAAGAAGAAGAGGTTAGGGAGAAGAGGTCAGCTGTGCTTTCACGTCCCAGCCATTCAGCTGTTATGCTCTAAGGATGTGCATCTCTCTCTCTCTCTCTCTGGTGCTTTAAATGTGGACTCTGTATAGCCCCCTCAGCTGGCACACTGGCCCAATTTATAACCTTTCACATTCAGTGGAGGGCAACTCTGTCTTGAGACCAGCAGCTCACTTCCCACAGGAACACAAAACTGTGAAAGCACTGAAATCCCATCAGCAGTGTACGGAAAGAAAACCCACTTACATATCAGCTAAATGTCACTGAGTGTAAAAACGAATTCCTTTGTCCTCAGTGCAGATGCCTCCGTGCCTGCTGTCACTCCAGCAGAAGACAGAAACACTGTCTCCTCTGCACGTGTAATACACACATCTGGCCCCAAAACCAAACCCTGTGCTACTTTCAACTGAGCGCCAACTGCCAGAAGTCTGAGCCAGAGGTTTCACAAACAGCAGCCCACAATACCACCAAAGTAAAAATAAATTGACTCACCCGTTCCCATCTACGACTATTCACTAGTGACTTTTGTACCACAGCTCAGTGCGAGGGCCACATGAGTCTGTGAGACTGGTCATCAAGGAGTTTTAGCTCACATGTAAAATTCCCCTTCTACCAAAACAAGCTCAAGCGGTCACTTACCATCTGAGTACGGCTCTTGGGGCAGCAATTGATCTCACCAATCTTCTCATTGGCTGAGGAGAGACAAAAAGAGACAGAGAAGTAAAAACTGGAGAGTGAAAACTTTTCTCACTTGTATTGGTTAAGTTAATCCTGTCTTTTATTTTTAGTGGAATCCTGGAGTGTGTATGTGTCCCAGACAGTTTCTGGCTGAGTGAGAAGGGCAGAGGTGTTCATGCCGGTGACTCTGACCCGTCCTCTCCTCCCACTGAGACATGAAACAGTATCACAGCAAATAGGAGCAGGGCCAACGGGGGCCCAGCTGGGACGGGAGTGCTGTTTTTTTATTTTTTTACAAAGGGGTTGTGTGTGTGTGTGTGTGTGTGTGTGGGTTGTCAGGAATTCCTCCTGTCCATTAGAGACCCAGCCCACAGCAGCTGAGACACTGCCATCATCTCACATCTGACAACTGTGCCAAAAAGCCCAGCCTCCTGCATGAATAGGTGTGCTGAGGCACATCACACAGCTCCTCCTCAAGACCATGCATTATATCTCCTTCACTCCGGCTTTATATCCTCCAGTAAATTAAGCTATGTTTCTACTTAGGGGCACAGTGCAGATATACCTGATACTGCTATTACAGGTATGTAAATAGGGAGAAGTCATACCAGGGCAACAGGAATGATGTGCTACAAGCTGATATTCATTAAAAAAATAAATCCTGTCCTATATAAATCAAACCTGTCCTAATGAATGTTAAAATGGTTCCCCTTATGTTTTTCCCATTGCATTTCCATATGAAGTGATACTTCTCGGTAACCAATCAACAGACCCCACTCTGTCGATGAAGGACCACTGTGCTCCACAGCCCAACAGAAGGGTGCCAACTTAACAGCTTTTGACGATTAAAACAAAAGAAATTCCAGAAGTGAAGTTAGAAAACCCCAGTTTGTAAATATCAGCAACCTGACAACCAAAAGGCTTAACTGAGTTAATTTACTATACATTACTATTAAAAAACTGCAATTATAGACAAGAGAGGATATTGAAATGACCTCTATTCTGCATAATAAGTCTTGATTGTCTATTTACTGAGACAAAACTAAACTGATTTTAAGTTTTAATGATCCCACCCATAGAAAGTGGCATCAGTCCCATATGTGTTAAAATAGATAACATAATTAAATGATGATGAATGATTTAACACCCCAAATGTTTATATATGATACATGTGCTTCCTGAAGAAAATGCACACTGTGGTCACAGTGACACCCACAACACACAGCTGCTCTGTAATTGAGAGATACACACTTACACTTGCAAAGTAAATAAATGTTCCCAAAATAAAACCGATTTTAAATGTAACAAAAATAATTTGTCTGGTTGAAAACCAGTAGCCAGAGACTGTATGAAGGCTGGATTTTGAGAACCTCAAGGCTGTAACGTGAAGACAAACAGCATTTTAAAGCTACAGATTTGGTTGAATTTTACAGGATTTAATATGAGTTGTTTAGAATAGTTGGTGACTTATTGCTGTTCCCTCTTCCAAAATCCTGACCTTTATTTGTCGGATGGAAAAAGAGGTTCCATGTTCAATCAGCTCTTTGTCCCATTGAGGCAGTTCTGACACCAGGAGGCTGTTCCATTTTCGCAAAATGTGTGATGTGAGTGTTTCCCCAGTGGATAAGTGACAGTGGGCAGAGAGGCAGAGACAGAACCAGAGCCAGAGCAGGTGAACAGACACTTCTGCGATGTGTTCATTTAATATAGGGTAGCAGCAGTGGGCAGCTGTGAGAGGGAAAGTATACTGTATATGTGACCTACAGATCTGGTGAGGATAAAGCTCTTGATAAAGAGGATGATGCTTTGGCAACGCTTAAGTACATTTTGAGTAAGTTACAAAAAGTATCATATTCAATCACTTATTTAACCCTCCTGTTGTCCTCATTTTCTGTATACACCCCGTGTCCTCCGGGTCAAAATGACCCGTCTTCACTAAATCCCTAATATAAGCAGCTTAATTGAATTTAAACACCAAATTTCATCTTGCTTGAAGAAACAACTTGTCATTCACCACAAAATGTGTGAATAACTGAGTTTTCCCTCTTCACTTCATTTCTATAGCTTAAGAAAAGAAAAAAAAAGTGCAAGTCATCTTTATGACGTTTTGTTCTGCATGCCTGCCGTGTTGGTCATATGCTGCTGAAGACCATGTTATTTTGCCATTTTTTGAAAAGAAAGTCTCTCTTTCAGCTTCAGGGTTTTCTTCTTCTTCTGAAGATGATTCATCATGCTCTGGGTTGTATTCCTCCCCATCTTCTTCTTCTGATACATCCTCCACTTCCTCTTCTGAATCAGAGTTGTCTTGCTGGACATCTGAAAAAATCAGCTCTAGAGCCTCTTCAGCGTTATAACGCACACTCATGGCTTCAGCACAGACAGAATTTGGGGCCCTGTCATCTGCAGCACCTTTATAATCTCTGGAAATCCACAGAAAAAGAGCTCTGCAGTCTGCGAGAACGCCTTTGTGTTGTTTACTTCTGCTACTGTCTTGTTCACGTCTACTAGTAATTGATCTGAGACTGATCAAAGGCACAGCAGTCCGCGAGAAGACCACATGATTTGTCTTGATTACTTCAGCTACTGGGCCACACGGTGGTGTAGTGGTTAGCACTCTTGAAGAACCGGGTTCGAGCCCCGGTTGGAACAAGGGCCTTTCTGCATGGAGTTTGCATGTTCTCCCCATGTGTGCGTGGGTTCTCTCCGGGTACTCCGGCTTCCTCCCACAGTCCAAAAACATGCAATGTGGGGATAGGTAAATTGGACACTCCAAATTGACCATAGGAGTGAGTGTGAGAGTGAATGGTTGTTTGTCTCTATCTGTGTGTGGCCCTGTGATGGACTGGCGAACTGTCCAGGGTGTACCCCGCCTATCGCCCGATGTAGCTGAGATTGGCACAGCACCCCCCGCGACCCTCTGGCAGAGGATAAAGCAGTAGATGATGACTGACTGACTGACTTCAGCTACTGATTGACTAAAACAACTAAAACATTGTAACATTCTGTGGTGTGTAAATAACTCTGTGACCTTGATTTCAACTCTTTTTGCCTCACGGGTCATTTTGACCCGAAGACCACCTTTGTACCTTTTTTTGTAAAGCTTACATGGAAATGTGAATAAAAGCAACATTTCACTTTTTCTACTGTTGGTGCCAATCTAGGAAAAGTCATAAAATTTCAAGTTAAAAAAATATCGTTTAGGGGATTTTTTTTTGGTTTTTAACACAGTGGCGGGTCATTTTGACCCGAGGACCACAGGAGGGTTAAAAAAACAGCTGGAGGCTGAATAATGTGGAAAGTGCAATCAGCCACCATTGTAGCAGGTAGACAATATGTGACAAACATTTTAATAACAGGGCCTGTGATGCCCATGAGTCTGATCTAACCCCCATAAAACAGCATGAAACAGCTACAGCATGAGAACAGTAGGACTCTTCATGAAAGTATGAAATCTGTGTCAGACAAGCATAAAGAGTCAGTGACATGCTGAGTCAGCGGTCAGCTGGTGTGGGCCTGTTCCAGCTGCAAGGTTAACAATAGATGAAATGACAAGACTGATGATGATTCAGACAAAGGGCGAGCGTCAAAACAACAGAGTGACAGACTACACTACACTTGAAAAATCTGACTTTTTTTATTAATTTTATTAATACTCATAAGATACAATTAGTTTAAAACTGCATGTTAAATATAAGATGTATTCTAAAGGACAGATTAAAATGAATATAATACAGCAGTAACATGTTCAAGGGTAGTTTGGAGAGTATTGCTTTAATTGTCTTCCCTTATTTCATGTTTTATATAGTTTCCTATTTTTTGCCTTTTCTCATTTTTAACAGAAGTCTAAATCTTACCACAAACCAGATCTGCATACATTTCTGAATAAGATAAAACATTTTTGGAACAAACAGTATCAAACTTCTCACTCATGAGTTAACATGAAGAAGCTTGAACTTCTGCACTTGTGTTATGTTCTGATAACGAAGAAATAATGTCAGTCAGGCAGGACTAACTACATTCTTGAAATCATTGAAACTAAAATAAACATGCATGAAATAATAGACACAACAGATTTAATTATGCTCCTTCTGACAAGAAAAGAAACGTTTGGTACTTGATCAAATGTGTCCTATTAGGCATTTTCCCCAATATTTCAATGATGAGAGCAAGCTTTATGATTTTCAGATCAAATGTCTGATTTCCTTACCTACGACCTGTATAATCTCAGCCAGCAGTACTCCGTCTGTAACATCCGTTTGCAGGTCCTTAATCAGACGCTTGTGTCCTGACTTGGCAAGGTAATGGTTGGCCCAGTCTGTGTAGATCTGCAGGCAGAAACAAACACAACCCCAGTGTTCAGTTCTAAGCCAACGAGGAAAAATACAGTCCAACACAGGGGGCAACCCTGTCAGGTCGTCCACGTGTTTCAAACTCCATAAACACTTGAAAACTACAAAAGGTATAAATGGTTGAAGCAAATTTACGACTCTAATAAAATAACAACATGGTTGAATGGGAGAAGAGTAGCGCCCTGTCTTTTGTTGGGGCTCCGATCTGGCATACATCCGCATGGTATTCAAATTGGGGCCATTGTGTTCAGCCGGGGCATTCATCTCAGAGCGCACGGCGGCTGTTTTCAATGGGCCATGCTGACATCACTCTCAGGGGACAGAAAAGACCCTTCACTGCCTGGGGGGAGGAGAAGAGTGTGCCCCACACAGCAAGCATCTGAATAATCTGAATAGCTTCCTTCATAATTAGATGCCAAACTCTCTCTTTTACTCCCCCTTTCTGTCATCAAGAGAAGTTAGTTTAATTTTTTCTTAAAAAGGGGGGGCACACAAAGGTTGGAGTTTAGTAGAAAATTAATTTACTCGTATAAAGAAGGATGTTATATATTATATTTGATACATGGAGACTGTCTGAAATGTGAAGAAAGTAAAGTGCAACTTGTTCTAAATAAAGACATCACGACCACTGAGTGTCGCTCTCATTGTCACACACATGCACAAACTGTTACTGAATGACACTCTTCTGAAAAGATGACAGAGAAGTGACAAACTATTGGTATGTTTACATTATAATGAGATTAGAAAGAACCAAATACTGTGTTTGTCCAACCAACACAGTCAAACTGAAATTGTAAGGAATATTTTAAAGTTCATGGATGGTAGGAAGATCCAGAGTGATAATCTACATGCTCACAAATAGCCACCAACTCAACTGTAAAAAGGGGGCGTATCACCACCTAGCATTGTGAAGACAGACATACTTCATTCAATAAACTGATTAATTGTGCCTAAAATAGCCAAGGGCAGTCGACTTACAACCATAGCTGCATGGAAACAGTGTGTTGTATAACCAGGTTGCTCTTGGCTTGGTTTTCTGCTGTGGTTCCTCAGTGTCATGTAAATAAGAAATATGGCTTCATCAATGAGGCAAAGATGCAGAGAAACACGGTTTTCTCAGAGAGATTTCTCCTGGAGTGGATAGAGTTCTCCACTACTTATGACTAACTTTCATGTACACATGTACATGGAGAGGAATACTGACTCCTTGTTTGTGTTTGTGTGTATGTATACTGTATATGTGAATTTCATTTTCAAGTAGGAGGCAAAAATGTCATTTCAAATTTAAAAATAGTGGCCTGCCACAAAATGTGGCTTCTGTGAACCTACAGTACATTTTCATGTGCATGTAAACTTTCTCAGTAGTGGAAAAACGTGAATATTAGCTTCACACCAATTACTGTGAAATTCAAGTACATCAATTACTGATGAATGAGGGCACACACAGCACCATTGAGGTCGAGTCGCAGCTCAATAATCGAAAAACAACATGCAGGGTGAGTTGTGGCCCTTGTTTCTTTGTGTTTGCATTGTGAACAAAGCTTTTCTACCAGGCATGTCATCAAATGAATCACTGCTCTCATGTCAGCTTAGAACAGGTGTGAGTGACACACACACACACACACACACACACACACACACACCTGAACACACAATCTCAAATGCAAAAAGTTTATGAGCACATGACCACACACAGGCTACGTACCCAAAACACAAGTCATAAAATGTGTCTTGAGTGACACACAGAGCTAAATAAAATCCCTTAAGCAGCAGGATTAGACTCTGTGCTTCACACTCTCGGCTGCTGATGGAAAACAGGAAGTGTAATCTTGAGGAGCTTTGTGTGTGTTTGCAAACTGCTTTGATGTAGTTTCGGGCAGGTTAATTGAGGGGTTGGGCTGTAATTAAAAACGAGGTGAAATGGGTAGCTGTCAGTCACAGAGCTGGAAACTCTGAGGGGGGGTCGAGCAGCCTGAGGTCAGTCAGAGGAAAACATGGGTGGGTTGTGAGAGACAAGATGAGGAGAAGTGGGCAAGTCACCGCAGGTTCTTTTTAAGTCTTTAAAACTTACTTTGAGTGCAAATGTAACATAAAATTGAAATACTACAGTGAAATAGAAGTACCTCAAACCTGTACTTAAGTACAGTAATGTAATGAGTTCCTAAATTAAGCTCCACAAAACTCACTGAGCACCCGTCTGTGTCAGTAAAAGAACTCTCACTTGTGGTTTGTTAAATGTATGTGTCCAGATCACAAGAAAAAACCCACAAAAAACATAAAACAACTTGTGTTTACGTCTACGACATCTTCACTGAGGACTGCAGCACATATGTTCTTCACTAAAAAAACTGCACACACAGATATTTGGAGTCAACTGAGTTAGTGGAGACCAAAACAGAGGAAATAATACTTGAGAAGAAGCACAACTAATTATTACTGTGTGTCTATTTATGTCTGTTAGATGTGAGAATAAAGAAATGTTGACTTTATAAGCTTGAAATCTCAGGACAGGGTTTTTTTATGAATTCATGAAGCATTATCCAGTGGTCCCCAAAAACTGCTGACATTGGGTTCTGATCAGAATCACAAATTAAAACCACACTTCAAACAAAAATGTAATCTTATTTATGTATATTATACGTGTTAAATACCACTTTTTTGTGGCCGATAAAGATATAACCTCAAGTATCTGACAATACCGATAACAGTCCAATACAGTCATGTTGTATGTTTTAAACTATGAAACTGTTAACAACACCTTTGTGCCATTTCAAGCTATTACAAAGACATACATTTCCAACTCTGTCTTCTCCCTTTAAAGAAGAAATTAACGGCCCACAAAATGACTAATGGCATATTTCCACCGGCTCTACTCGCCTCACCTTGGCATGACGCGGCACGGTTTAGGTTGCATCTCCACTACAAAAAAAGGACCTACTCGTGGGCGGAGTCATCACTGCATGGCTGCGTGAAACTGTGGTGACTTGCGACACACACACAAACGAGTGACTAGTGACTTTACACAAGACTCCTGTTAGTTGTTGGAGATGAACCCACGATTGTTATTGTATCACATAGTACCTACTCAGCACGCTTTTGGAACCTTGCCGAAACAGGTACTAAAAATAGTAGCTGGTACCAGGTACTATGCTAGTGGAAACGTGCCATGGCGAGGTGAGCGAGGCGAGCCGGTGGAAATACGCCATAAAATGCTGTTGTAATCAACATTTTTACAATACGGGTTACGGATTCTTTGGATTCTTTGGAAATGTATCGTATTTTACATTTTTATCTGTCCGATCCAGTTATTTTGACCAGTATCGGCTGAAACCAATGCTGAGTATGGTATTGGCTCATCCCTAATATTACATGCAAAGGTCTTTAATGTTATTTGACTGACATACTAATAAGGGGGTGGAGTTCTTTGTTCACAGGTTGCACCTTTCAAAGTAAAAAGGTGTAGGTTTCATCTGTGGCCCTTTTAAAATAAATGTGTTCACAGCACTGAATATGTGTCAATACTCGGCAGTGAATGAACATGTTGTTTTTATTCCCTTAATTATCCCGTGCACACGTTTCTCCTAACAGAAACGATTGCTACATTTTGTTTTTTTACAACACTTCTGTATGGCAGCTTGTGTTTAAGACAGCATTACGCATTGAAACATGGATCCATTAAAAAGATGTTCCGCTGATGATTTGAAATATTGCCCAGCTGCTGGCACTGAACAAAAAGGCAGGGGTTGACCAAAGACATTATTTGGTTTCATGGGCACCAGGGACATATGGACCAAATCCAACTGCAATTGAGCCAAGGAACAGCCTAAAACCTATAGCACTGAACTGGAATAATGTTAGATATATATGTGAATATGATACAAATGGTACATATAACTATGTCACATCCATATTAACACTGTTAGAGTCAGAGATCCATTTTCAGTCTGATAAACAAGTGTGATATGCAAATATATTTTTCAAGAGGGGAAAATCCCTTCATTCCCAAAGAACACTGGCTCGCTCCTCATGGCAGCAGAGGTTGTTTTTGGAGCTGTGAATTGATTGTGGAGTGAAGGACATTCCCATCATCAAAGACAGCAACATGACACCGAGTCATACACAGAGTCAGGGCCTTATGGAAAAAGCTATATGTGGCCTGTCCAGTCTTTAGACTTCCTGCTTTGTGGATGTGTCACCTTCATAGGTCCAGATTAAATGCATCTTGGTTTTAATACTGGTAATTACTAGTGCAGTTTAAATTATTTACATTAAGATATTCCCTGATTTTATGGAAGCTACACTGTACAGATAGATGAGCCTATGTAAATAGGTGAACATGCTTTATCAAATGACACACTGCATTAAAGCCTGGATCCATATGTATGAAATGATGATAGACAATCAGCTTGTGACAAGCACCATTGAGTCACTCGTTAATACAGCTGCATCTTTTTTCCCTGCTACATACAAACACACAAATCAGCTTCACAGCCAGCGTCCCTGCTGCCTCTGCTGCCTCTGCTTGCTGAGTCACGAGGCTGCAGTGCAGAAGGGCATGACACACACAGACCATCTCCTGGTCTGCTGGGTCAGACTATGCAGGCAAGGGTCATGGCAGTCAGATCAGGACATCACATCGGGTGCATGCCCGAGTGTTTACAGGGGGGTTTTCTAAAGAGGGAAGAGTGAAAAGTGGGTTTTCTGTTTTAGCCAGATGGCTCAGCTGCAAATGTCACAACAAATCATGAGGAAAGCTGATTATACAGTAGGAGTAGCTAAGCAGATGTGCCTTTGTACTTCTTGAGTCATGTGTGTTTGCGTTTTTGTGTGTCAAACTGACACACAGCTGGAGAAAACAACCTAGTTTTACTTTGCTAGTTTTTCTCTGTTGTTGTTTGCACTGACACTGACTTGTTAGGTGATAAACTGCTCACTGACAGGTCACTACAGGGATGTTGACATTATGCACTTGCATCATAGCTCAACATCAAGTTCATTGTAGTGCAATGAGATGTATTTGTTGTGTAGGGTGTGGCTAATCACCAATCTCTAAGACGTGTCTTAAAAATCAGCTTGATTATTTTTTCTGACCGATACATTCTTGTATCTCTAATTTAGATAGCACTAATATTCTACTAAGTCAAGCTGAAACACAGATTAATTAATAAATCACAATTTAATTTAATTTAATTTAATTTAATTTAATTTAATTTAATTTAAAAGAAAAAACATCTTTACATGTTTACAGCTAGATGAAGCTCATTGTGTGCCATTAGTTTCATATTCGGATGATTAACTGATTTTAAAGCTGATAATGTAATAACATAGTTATAATAACATAGTTTCCTCAGTTTCAGTTTTCACATCAGGCATATCGTAAACAGCAGAGCTGTAACAGTACTGTATATGTATTGGTCCCGCGGTGTCATGATACGGGGATCACAGTTTGGTGTACGCAGTCATACGGCGAATACATCTGAGTGAGTAGCCTATTGTAAAAAATAAAATAAAAAGGTCCTCACTTCAATCCAGGTGGCGGTAATGAGCCTAAAAGCTGCCAGCAACCATCATTAGCCTACAGAAGAAGAAGTTACGCGAGTGGTAGACCGGACAAAGACTTTCTGCCGGCGATGTTTCGCAGAGGTGTGGTACGTCGCTGTGACCTGTCACATCAAACATGCTAACTCACATAAGACGGCATCACCCTGATATGTCTGTCACTGGTGCAAGGAAAAAAAAATGTATGTGCAACAACTTATTCCCACTGCTTTTAAGCAGCCTCCTGATAATAACACAGACAGGGCATGTATTCACATATCCACATCTATGCGCCCATATGCCGTAGTAGGAGTATTGAAAGTGCTTGAGCCATACTTCCTCAGTTTATCCCTACAAGAAATAGTGTTTTTTCTTTTGAACTAAGTGAATGAATGAGAACCCTCCTAATGCATTTGTTTGCATGTTTTATTCATTTTTTTTCTTTTATAACAAGAGGTGGTTTTTAGTTTTGCAGTCAATTGTTGTCTGTTCAAAATAAATGAAAAAAAGCACCCCTAGTAAACAGAAATGTTTTTAGTTGGATGATGGTGATGATGTTTCATGGCTGTACTGAGAGGCTAGTACCTTTTCTTTTAACTGCCAAGGACCATTCACTTTGTCCAGTGAAGTTCAAGCATGAAAAACACAATCCAGCAGCCAAATGTTTCAAAGAAACACACAACACCTCAGGTCTGTACACTGAAGCACTATTTTTGCGTGCGCTGAAGCCACACTAAATGCTTCCAAAAAACAATTATGTTGATAACTTCAGCGCTATTAGTCTTATTGTGGTCAGGGTTCAGTAAGCAACCTAAAAAGCACTGCACTTAACACACCATTATGAACTAATCTACCCACATGAGCACAAACTATAAAGAGAACACATACAGCAGGACCAAAGCTGAACTCCTGAAACGAAGTGCTATCTCTCACGAGAAGCTTTCATAGGGAGCCAGGACTTACAGTTATCGCTTTAATACAACTAAAGGAACTGAATCGAGTGCTGAGTCTACAGAAGACATGCTCTGATAACAGGGCTTTCTTCAAAGGAAACCCACCTTAAAACATCAAGTGCAGGATGGAGATGAATGCCTCTTTTACTGACCTGATTTAGGATATCCAGTGCTGAGGAAGAACAAGATCTAAATGGTAAATTCTCATTGGTTCAACACTCTTGACTGTTACCTGCCTCTCTGTCAGTGAGCTTCCAGAAGAATTCCTGGCTGCTCCTGGAGATCTGACTCTAACCTGACATTTCTATTTCAGGATGACCTTTTCCTCTTGAGTACATTTCTCTCATGGCCACCGAGCCCCTTCAGTTAATGTCTGTGGTGGATAAAAAACTCTTTTTTACTGGTTTTCCTCATGTTATATCAAACTTTCAAAATGTAAAAAAAAAAGAAAAGAAAAAACGTTCATCAACAGGAGGGAACCCCTCTTACCAATTTGAAGTTTCTGCAGGACAAGAGGCTGTGACTCCTGGCCGGTACCCTCATGCTTCCATACTCTGCCATGTCACCTTAAAAAAGAAAACTAGCAGGACAAAGGCAACACCTGGAGGCTCCATAAACATCCAGATATCTATGTGCCCTCCTGGCTTCAGCTTTGTATTAACAGAACATGCTTTACTCTTCTACTCCTCTTCCACCTTGTTCTCTTGAAGGTGAGAGCCCTTCAAACTGCCTCAGAGTGAAACCTCAGACAATCTGACACTGTTTTAAACCCACCCCACCCCACCTCTCCCCCAGTCCCCCTCTCTGGGTGTCTTCCACCCAGAGTCAAACAATCTGACTCAGTTCCTTCTTCTGCTGCTGCAGGTACAGAGTTATTTGAGCAACATCAAACCATCAATCAAATGTTGAGATGCTTTTTATTTCAACTTTTACATACTTACGAAGAGTGAGGACGCAGATGAAGAAGAAAACAGCTAACTGATGAACTTTTCATGACCATAGTGCTATTTGAAGCTTCCCAATTGGTATAAGTGGCCAGTTAGTGTCTACCTACTAATTTGTGCATCCAAACATCAATATACTCCTCCAACCAAACAGTGTCATATTCTACATCACTGGCTCTATGACATTATGGTGATCCTGTTTCTAAGATGGAGTAAATGTAATGAATGTCTCAATGTGGAGTTCCTGTTGCTGTCTGAACTGTTGATCTTCTTCCTGTGACACACCTGAGGCTGTACAGTGTACATTACAGCAACAGGTGACCACACGCATGCAAACACATGAAACCCTTACTTCACACAGGACTACATCTCCATATCCATATTCATAAATGGACACAAATTCATATTCATACCAAGGAGCTTCCCTTACTAACAACACACTTCAACCACAGACAGACCTTCAGTAACCAAATTCAACGCATTTGTGTCTTGGTATTAGAACATGAAAATATGATAAAACCATTCACAATGCAACATACAACATACCATGTACTGTACTGCATACTAGGGTGGGGGTGTAAGGGGGCAATCAGAGGGGCTTTTGAGTGGGACACATTTATCCATGCACCGCCTCCAAAATTATGATAAAATCATTATAGCTTGCTCTCAAGCGTGTGGATTTCAGGATACGATTACAAAACACATTCTTAAATGTTCTCAGCCTTCATCCAAGTCTTTTCATCACATTTGTTGTCATTCCTTCAGTTGTTAAGTAAGTAACTAATATTAGAAGCCGTATACAGTATGTGAAAATAAAGCGATCCGCTCTTAAATATTGGCCATGCTGAGGTCTTATGAATTAGAACTCAGCATCATTTTCGCAGGCTGAGGGTGACATGTGGCAACACACCCCCTCTGACCCAGTCTGGGCAGCAGATGGCTGGTGGGAGAATGATGGATGAACTGATGGATACACACACACATGATATTAGAACAGAAGGATGTGGTGAAGGGAAAGTGGTTCATAGGTAAGATGGGTGATCATCCCCTACTTATCAAAGACTGTACAGGAACCCCCATCAGGTTAGACAAATCAAGGAAGGGACTGGTGGTGTGCACAGCTCTGTGTGAACATAAGCAGACAGACAGATGGTAGCAGAGAAATCAGAGTCCCCGGTCTATATGATATGACAACAGGGTCCTGCTCTGCCAGCTGCTGTGCTGCTTTGTACAGGATACAATGGTTTGCTTGCATTAAATACTTGATGTTAGTATAGTTTTTAAATTGTCACACTGCACTCTTTAGCTGTATGCTATACCCCAATTTCTGCCATTATTTTCCAGCCATAAAGTCATTATTATGTCCAATCTGCTAGACCAATCACTACCACATTTACTGTCACCTATCAGCAGTGTGTTGTTTCCCTTTTATATAGTAACCATGGAGAGCAACAAACAAACATTTGCTTCCTCCCTAATCTCTATTCACCATCACTAATGCAACTGGAGCTGCTGCTTCTTCTTGTCGGCCCCCAGCAGGATTCACGCGGGATGGTTTTAGGTCTACAGGGCCCCTGGTAGCTACTTTCCCAGCCTCTGTTCTCTGTTGTACACACACAAGTCTCTCAAGTGGCTTTAACCCGCACAACGCTGAACCAGACCAGCTCTAAATGAGCCCTCATGTCTCTGCTTGCTCTCCATTTGTCACATGAAAGACATGTGGCTTCATGAGGCCAAAGCAGGCACATGGTAGACAAAATGATTTGGCCAGAACCCTGCAGCTTAGAGCATGGGAAACACAAGTATCCATCAGAAGCCAACAGTTCATGTGTAGTCATGAACTAACTTGATACTTAAATCAAAAACACTGAACCTCCCCACCCAGTAGCTGCAGTTTTGATAATGGCTACACCACATATCCTGACTATCTAAGTGCAAATATTTCTAGAGGTTAATCCAGAGTATGACAACAAATAGACAAATAATAATTCCCCTAAATCCGTGCTTTGGTTGCTGTCAAATAACATCTGATCAAGATACATTTTGAGAACATGCAGCCTGATGCACTTCAAGGAGGGCACTTCAGCACAAACAAGAGGTTTTAGAATTGGTCCAGTGTTTCTGCTATTGTTATTATTATGTATTTTAAATCTAAATCTAAAGCACATTTATCTCACTTTATGTCTTTTGTAGTAAGCTTTTCATTCATTGACCTCCACATTACCGTCATGTGGAAGCCGGAGCCAATCCCAGCTGACATCAGGTGATACGTGGTTCCATAGCAGGGCAAACGTAAAGACAACCATTCATTCTCACATTCACACCTTTATTTAGAGTGTCGAATTAACCCCTGCATGTTTTTGGACTGTGGGAGGAAACCAGAGGGAGCAAATCCACACCAACACAGAGAAAACATGCAAACTCCACTCACCTTCTTGCTGTGAGGCAACAGTGCCAGCAACTACCTCACCGTGTGGCCCTATTATGCTTTAATCTTACATATTTGAATGCTTGTCATGACTGTCATGTATGACTGTCTGCAGGATGATTGTCAAAGGATACTACTGTCTTACAACAAATCTACCCACAAGTACAAATACAGCTCAAGACTTGCCTCATGTTATCTTAACATTTAACACTACAAGGCTTGTGATGAAGTCAACTTCAACTTTCTGGACGATTGAAATAAATCTTTCTTTCTGTCTGAAAAACAAAATATACAGTTAAATGAATGCTGATGCTATTTAGGGCAAAAATTATTTATTTTTTAAAGAATGACACATGCATGATGACAAAGACATACTGAGTACCATGATGTATACCTTATGAATAGTACAGTATATGCCTGAATCAAACCTGATCTGGTTACTGGTATGTTTAACTTGGGATATCACAACGAGAATCTGCTGATGCCAATATCTGTCCAATACTTTCATTTTGCACCTTTTGAATTACTGATGCATTTACCACCTAAAAATTTCAAGCTATTCCAAAGACATAAATAATTCTCCAGCTGTGTAACAATATTCCGAGATAAAAAGAAAGCTGTGGCTGAGTTTATGTGTAGTATAACATGCAAGATATAGGATGTTTGAATTGTAACGGATTTAGCACTTTTTTCTTTCTGATCTGATCAATTCAAAAATCTCTAACCAGAACTAAACACATCAATCATCCATTTTGATTTATGCTGTGTGCATGTCTGCAATCACTTCTCTCCCTCTCTCTTTATCACTCACACACACACACACACTGACCCTGTGGCCCACCGGTCCCCTGTCAGTCATGCTGTGTCGAGGTTAGCAGAGTGTAATTAAACTAGCCTTCTTATCACCTCATCTCTAGACTGCTAATAACCTCCTCTGCTTCCATCTCTCCTTCCTCTCTGGCCTCATAGATCCAGATAAGAGCAACAACTGAAAGCAAACTCAAAGAAAAAAGCAGGGAAAAAGAAAGGGCGAGAGTGTGTGTCTCATCCGCCTGTGTTATGTGTAAACTCAGTGGGGTGCTCATTACACAAAATGACTTTAATTGGATCAACTGCTTCCTACTTTTATCATATACATCAACTATTACAAAGACCTATTTTTCTCACTTGCTTGCACCACATGACCTCGCTGCACCTGACTTTTTTTCCAATGTGGTGTTTTTTCCACCAAAAGTGGGCAATAAAGCAGAGCCACAATCCTTTCGAATACTCTTTTTAAACTCCTCCTAAAACACCTTTTAAAATCCCAATACAGACATGCATTGGCACACACACACACACACACACACACACACACACACACACACACACACACACACACACACTCAAGTAAAGGTAAGTGGAAAACATAAAACTTAAAAATGCAAATAATCCAAAGCATAGATGCAACCTAACACCACAGTCACTGCTTTGAGCTGATGAGACTGACACATAAACTCAAAGCAGGAAAAATATCAAAGTGAGACATGTCTTATAGCCACAACATTAGTAAAGAAAAGCAAGATAAAGATGTGAACATTACATTGAGCTGTCAACAACTGAAAAGAAAGGCCTTTAAATGAACTGAAACATAATCAATTTTTCAAAAGCCTTCTGGTGTTTGGCCTCTGATAACTTATGAAGTTGTCAGCCTACCAGTTTCATGTTGAAATTGTTTTGCTCCCAGCGGCACAGCATTAAGCTCATGTTGCTTCTTGCAGTTTCCTTTCTCAGAGACACCTGCGTCACTTGAAGGAGGACTGGTGGTTGGCCAGCCAGGCCCAAATATGAGCCATCAGTAGCAAGTCTAGACTTAACGGAACCCAACTCCAACCAGAAAAAAAAAAAAAAAAAACAGACTCAAGGAGGCATCAGCAGGTTTGAGAAAAGTGTCCTGAATAAATGCACCGTGCAGAAAAACTCAGCTGCTGCTTGCTTGAATCCTGGCAGGTCTCGGTAGCCTGAGGGGGTGGGAGAGCTCTGCACCTCCAGCTTCTCTCCACCCACTGTGGACAACAGAGGGAAAAATAAACACTGGAGTGGAGAGGCGAGCGGAGCTCCACAACCTCCACTGGCTCAGAGAGATAGCCAAACCAAAAGCACTGTGAGGAGTAAGACAAGTACAGCACCCCCTCATTCCCCTCCTCCCTTGCCCGCAGCAACACATTATGCTCTTGCGCTTCAATAGACCACAGGTCATATGGGGAGGAGAAAGGAAGAGAAAAGGACAGACCTCTTAACCTCCTGCTGCCCCTCCCCCATTTGACCAAAACTGTGGCAAAAAAGTGACGAAAACGAACAAAAAAGGGATGATTGGTGAACCCTTGTTAACAGTAGATAAACTAAAGAGTGGGACGTGCACAACGCAGAAGCCAAACCAAGTAGACCTCAGCACTAACCCACTCTGTTCTATTTATTATTTCTTTAACCAACTCTTCTGCTGTCTGTTAAAAAAAGCCTTGTTTTTGTTCTCTGACCAAAGACTGACAGTCCAGTCTCTGATCAACCATCACCCACATCACACTGCAGCAGCTGCACATGTGTATTTATGTGTGTGTATGTGTGTGTAGGTGTGTGTGTGTGTGGTTCACAACCTCAGCATTTATATATGTGCACGTGCGCGCGCGCACACACACACACACACACACACACACACACACCACCAATGACCACAAATTACAAGCTGAAATTGAATTTTGGGAAAGGCCCAAGATTTACAGAAAGTTCTCACTACAGTGGAGGGGGGTGGTGCCTGATCACTTCCAGCAGAAACATGAGCAGAAAATTTTAAGCTTCATGAAACGATAATGCATGTATGCAGTATAAAGTAATGATCTATGAGAAATAAATGTTTGTGTTGCTTCTCGAATGCCAAATAATAAAATAAGACACATGTGGAACTCACAGCTGGTTTGTGGTAATTTTATAATGCATTTTATATTTCCAGTTTGTGTAAAACAGAAATAGCTCACATTTGTAGCTGAAATGCATGGTGTTCAATTTTCTAGACAACATGCTGAGAGTGGCAAGCTGGTTAAATGCAGTGTAGCATAAAAGACAATTTTATTTCCTTGTAATCACACAAAGCAGCTGAACTATGTAAAGCACTATTTTTCAAATTAAAATTACCAGTTTTCCATCTCATGCGAACTGAGAGGAATTTAAGCCATTTGGCCTTGAGTACATTTAAGTGAGAAGCTGTATTAGCCCCCAGTGTTGTTTAAAAGCTCTTTTCACACTAAAATGAAGGGCATACGCAGAAGTTTTTAACTTTGGTGAAGCTGCTACAAAAAGGCAATAAACATGAACGTTTCCATTCCACAGTGGAAAGAAAGAAATGTTACATCTTTTATTTTAGTCTCTTTTTAAATCAATTGTTGAGCTGATTTAGATGATGAAATATATGATATTGTGATGTGATGTTAAAATGCAAGGTACGCAAAAACTTTAAAGAGCAGTTTTTGACCAGTGTGAATAATGTAATAATGTAAAAGATATTCACACAAGTGAATATAGATGTTCTGCTTGGTTGTCGCTTGATTTTAGCTAAAGGTTAACGTCAGATAATGTTTAATATGATGCATCAGCATGTTACCATGCTTCTGTATGCTAATCACCTCTTAAAAAGAGGAGCTATGGTTGAGGGGAAATTAAGTTATTTCATTAAATGCAACACTTAAAAGTCCTAATGACGCACTACTAGCTTCCATCTATGTATTTCCAGTTAAAATGAGCTGCAAGGTCAAGTTACCATATTAAGTGGCATTTAGAGTAAATAATAATGACATAATGGCAACGTCTCACCAGCATCATTGTCTATGTTTGTGATGTTAAGCGAAGAAGAAGCTGAGAGGGAGGTTTTTGAGGAACAGGATATAATGACATCTTTTGCAGTAAGCCATGTTTGAGCTGACACACAAAGCCAGAGTGTTGCTGAGAAGCGAGAAACACAGGGTCATCCCTACAGTGAAGTTGATGCATTTGAATTGTACGTCGGGTTGGGGTAGGGGCAGAGAATAAAAAGAATCATTCTGTGCTTGATGGGATGATAATAAGTATACTCCCAGACTACAAAATGAGTCTTAAAAAAATCTCAAAGCACATGTGAGGGCATAGCAACCTCTAAAATCCATAGGGATATTGGAGACATATCAACAAACACATGCAACTAAATGTTGATTTTGATATTATGAGGATTTTACCTTGGGATTTTAAACCACTAGCAGTAGTTGAAAAGCCTAGGGATCACCAGGTCAGAATGATTGCATTCTCTGGCCACATTTAATGTCACCATGAACCATTTAATATTCTAAACCAAAGCGGTAGACCAACTGACCAACAGGCATTACCATTCCAAGAACCACAGCACTAACATGGATGAAAACACTGCAGTGGAAAAATAGCACAGATGGAAACATAACCATTTCAAAAAAATGTGGATCTCAAGTGTTTCCCTAACTACTGCATTTTATCAACATCTATATAACACACAATACAAAACCCGTCTAATCACATTACAGACAACTAAACTAAAACATCATGATACCTGCTGCTTCTAACCAGCATTGATTTAATGACATTAAGGCTGAGAGACAAGAAAATATGTCGTTATTTAGGGCTTGTTTAACAATTTTAGTACAGGCCTTGAAAAAGCTCAGAGTGTGGTTCCTTTCACAGCCCAGATAAACCTCAGTGTGTTGGGAACAATGGGGGATAACCTCACCATTGAGGGGTCTTTATTTTGGGGGACCTGCACCTCTGAGCTCCTGAGGCGGGGGAGGAAGACTGGGGTGATGGTGGGGGTGAGGAGTTGGGGTGGCTCTGTTACGTGATTGTTTCAGTGAGGGAGTAAGTGGATGGGGGGGGGGGGTTGGGGAGACATATGGATACACTGGGGATAAAGAGACATAAACAAAAGAAATTGCTGCTATTAGTGATTAAGTATGTTACATACTGTAAAATGTGCATGTATATGAACTCCCTCAGTACAACATTGTTGCTAAAGTTGTGATTTAGTATAACAGTGTGCAATGTTTTTACAGAGCCTGCAGTGATAATATCAACTAAATCAACTAAAAACACAACATGAATGTTGCTTATTATTACCCACAGTGAAGTCAATCGTGATTGACGATGATTGAGCAGTCTGGGCAGATACAGATACTAAGAGGATGGAAACCACAGTACACATGCTCCACACTGCATCATACAGACAAATGTATGTAAAGAAAAAATAATATTTCAGCTAATTAGTAATATTCTTCCTTGGCCTCTGTGGTTGGCACTAAACATCAGATGTTTTTCAACACAGAACATAAAAAAAGAACTGAACCTTGGATGATGGACTACATCTCTGTGCTTTCTGATTTCCCCAAAATCTGTGCTAATACTTCAGCGTTTTCTGATCATTTACAGCCATAACAATCATACCATAATTCCACATTTAGACATATATTTCCTATTATTTGCAGCTGGATGCACTCAACAGTATGTTCAACTCAACCTTCAATTTGACCTGTGGAGAACAACGAAAATGCCATTAAATGTATCTTATTCAATTATAAACGCTGATCCGAACACTTTGAATGCAATGATGCCATCTGGTACTAGTTATCACAACTACCAGCTGAGACCGCCTCATTTATGAAACTCTCCACAGTCTAGAACATGTTGCTCTCTATAGTAAACGATTGAACAAGTTAATGATGCAGTGAATAACTCTGTTTTAAAAACATTGTTCAATGACATAGACATTTTTAATGATAAGATATTTTTATTTTATGCATTCTATGTGTGATGATGATGATGTGTGGAAGATGGTGAGCCTTTGATTTTTAATATAGCACTGTTTTAGATTTGGTGTTCCACAAAACCTGCTATCATCTGGCTTTTGTCTGCAGTGGGAATGGATACAATCTTTCACTCCTGTGTCAGATGAGTCTGCACTAGACACATGACTTTAATCAGCTCCATCTACAATCTGCAGGGATGGAAAGGTGACACCAGGTGAACATGCGGGTTCTGTTTTCGACTACTTCATTTTGGCAGCCTATACGCTGAATTTACACCTTATCCAGACTGAATTTTGATGCACACTGTTCTAGCAGTGATCCAAAATCATTCAGTCAGTGCTCAGTTTGAAGAAGGAAGTGAAATATAAAGATGCAACCACTGTAACAGTGTCAGTTGTCACCAGAGGAAACAAAAAAGGCAAACTCTTCCACTGACAATGGGCAGAAGGTCAGTTGTCTTTTTTTGGCTGGTTTACCCATTTTAGGAAAACAAACTGCATATAACTGTTTATTTTAGTGTAAAACAGGTATAAGAGACAGCTTGTGTCAACTAAGTGTGCACAGACATGCAGACCACCAAACACACACACACACTCATTGTAATTCCAACAATGTTCAGGAAGCTCAGAGGGAAAACAGAGAAGTATAAAACTTGTTTTTTTTAAATACTCTCCCAATGATAATTAAGATTAGCTTTGTCTTGCATCAAAGGTACCATGATCAGGAGACAACATTACCTCTCTGTAGGTCAAAAAAGTTATCAAAGTTATATCCAACCAGCTTTTTGACTCTGGGTGGCTTCTGTGGAGGGTGACTTCATCCTCACTGACCGCTATCTCTCCTTTCTCCACACTCACTGCTATCTCCAGACAGAGATGGAGCTGATTGTGTTAGTCCAACTGCCTGTGCCGCACCAATTCCCCATGGGGTGCCACTCAAAACGGCCAGTTTGTCGCTAACGGGCTCCATGTGTCAACTAATGTAAGGAAAGTAGAGAAGGAGACAAACCAGGGGGAGGAGGGCACCTTAGGGGTTAGATCAATGGTAGGATGTTGAGTCAGGAGAGGCAGAGGCCCAGCCTTAATTAATATGGTTATGTACTCAGCCATGACCTCACACAGGAAGGCGAGGGGACAACTGCACAGGAAGTGGAATCTGAGCGTGACACATTAGACAGAGATGAGGTCATTAATAGTGGAGCCAACTGCTGCAAGTGATCAAACATATCTTAAAACATGGCTTTTAAGAACAAATAACTTCCCCTCTTACAGATAGTTTATCTAAAACCAATGTGGTCAACAAAACACAATATTAATTATTATTACTTAGGTATCAAATTGATTTAGTGATTAAACATTGTATGGCTAAATAGTATAAAGCAGCAAACATCTTGTCTGATTAAGCTGGATATGAAGACAAGAAAATAAATTAAGAACTGATTACGTATCACTGACCATTGAATTTATTCCCAAAAAACTAAAGCAAAACACCAACAAACCACATACCAGAATTCCTTCTGAAATAAATATGAGTCTAAAAATATAATTTGAAAAATCTTGAATACATCCTGTTTTATTTGCATGCTCAAAACTGTACAGGTGCCACATGGAGAGAAGCTGCCTCTTAATGTCAGATAAAAGCCACAGACTTCAGGTGGTCTGTGTGTGTGTGTGTGTGTGTGTGTGTGTGTGTGTGTGTGTGTGTGTGTGTGTGTGACAAACGCGAGGACAACCACCTTTATGTTCTATGAGAGGAGGACACAGAGGTGCGATGTCTCTTATCAACAACAACATGGTCTCCCTCCAGCCTAAGATGTGCCACGGTCAACAGGTCAAACACAATCGAAGAATGAACCATGTAAGCCGAATCTAAGAAGATCACTCACAGACCAGAGGTTTTATCCTGTGCTCTTCCTCTGAACTCAAGCAGTCTCTTAAAACCTTGCTTTTTCCACTGAACAAAGAACTCTTCAACAATCAATCACTAAAACATCCATTAAATCTTGCTTTAAATTGCAGCACCTCCAGAGGAGACATATGTCTATCTTTGGTCTTTTGTCATGGTAATTTTAGAAAAGCAGCAATATATAGTCACCCAGAGACACCCAGCCAATCTGCTCTGGGTGGGCAGGACAGCATTAGCAATCCAATGCAGTTTGATGATGGTGGTTTGGCTTTCACTCTTGTCTGCTGCTGTATCCTCACTAGACTCAGGCTCAATCTCAGAAGCCATAAAAAGTCCTAATTGTCTTTCACAGGATATTGAGTAAAAGGGGGGAGGGGCTCATGGTTTCATCCAAACCTCACGGATGAAACTATTATACAATTGTTTTGGTTGGTTTGTGATGGGATTCCTTCTGTATCCTAATAAAATTAAACTATACCATGAAAGCTCTGGTTTATGACACTGCTCTGGCTTTTGGATTTCTAGGCTTGGAAATCCTAGGATAACACAAGGGCTGCAACCTAAGAGTTTATCTATTAGTCCAAAAAGCCAAGAAGTTTCATTATATTATATAATATGATAATTGTAAAAATGACATTAAAATATAAAATTTTCTGATGCAATTATCACCAAAACTATTTATCAGCCTGCATCTGCTCTCCAGCCTCCATTCCCCATTAGCTTCTGCTTGTAAAAGTCATTTAATTAGCTTTGAATATCTAATAATTAAATGAATTCACACATACTCTGGTGTAAAGTTCATGGTCATACCAATTCCCTCAATGAAATCACACTCAAGTTAAATAATTAAAATTATGGAAATCATAATCTTGGGCAATTACTCAATTCAGAGAAGGGGGACATTGAATTAATGTAGTTGAACAAGTATACACCTATCAATCTGTAGCCATTTAACAGTAATATTTTAATATCCAGACTGAGCTCCTCTATTCTGCACTGAAGTCTGTTCTGATTCTGTTTCATTTACAAGATCATCTCTGTAAACATAAACTGAGGTGGCTTATTACTGGTCCTAATCTGTTTTTATGGGATTTAGATTGTGTTCCCAGAGATTAGTTTTTCGTAATGAATTTAACAAAATCAGTCTTTACACAGCCTGACTTAAGCCTTTATCTAGAAAGATGCATATTAAGAAATGAGCTCCTTATCATACAGACACATCTCCATGTGCCTGTGTGTGTGTGTGTTCTATACGATGGACAGCCATTGCCAAGAGGAAAGTAAGTGGGTTTGTAACTAGCGTGTTGCTGGCTCAAATCCCGGGTCAGGGTCAAGGGCTGGGGTGCTTCTGAGCAACTATCACTAGTTGATGTGTGTGCAGATAAAACTAAATCTTATTTTAAAAAGGTTTAGGCACATTTCACAAACCATCAGAATTTATTTTTCAGGGTCCCCTGCTGCTAATGTGGCAGAATGACTAATCCTTTATTTGAATGTATTCAGTTTCAAAGCTGTAACTATGAAATAATGAGCTGGCAACGATGCACACTTGGATACCAAAGAGGAAAAAGAGAGGAGTGAAAGTGGGAGGAAATAAAAAAAACAGACAGAGTAAAATAGAGAAGGTGGTTTGGGATCACACTAAGGCATTAAAGATGAATAAAGCAGCGAAGACGACGGCCTTGAATTATTGGAACACACATGCAGCGTCTGGATGTTTGTGAATGGAATTGGGTGTAGGGCAAAAATAAAAATGCCACAGGAGGGCAGCAGAGTATCAGTGCACGGATTTGCTCTTCATATGATGGAAGGCACAAATACAAACAGATAGTTACCCAACTATTCTTTTTGAGACACTCATTCATTTCAACAGGCTAAACAAAGTCTTATCCCTAACCTTAAGCATAACAGTTAATGCATAACACTAACCACAATTCAAATATTATCCCTAAATGTAACCAGCTACTCAGAAATCTATATCTAGTGTTATTTTTGAATTAGGTTTGGCCTCAATACTCAAATCAAGTCACAATACTTAAAATGATGTCTGTGACCGATAAATAAAGAGTTAAAGGGTTACATTTTCTAGTTGAGAAATGAAATAATCCTCATACCCACTCATACAGTGTTACTACACAGAACACTGTCATGTATTTCTTGCTACTGTGGAAGGTGAAAATGATTTCTCTGTCCCTCCTATAACACATCTTTCTGTCAAAATGTCAAAGACACCCCCAACCATGACAATCTGATGTTTCATTGGCTTTAAGTGTTGTATGGTAAGGGAACCGCCTTTAATTGTGTCTCCTACAGTATGTTCTCTGCCCTCTGGCAGAAAAAACAATTGAAAAAACTGAAATGAAACATTAAAAAATGAGAGGGTTCGACCTTCACTATCAGTGATGCAGCTGTTCTGCTCATCAGCCCTTCCTGCCATTCTGTCAGTCCCTGGGGCGAAGGCCAGCAGAGGCAGCACAGAAATGAGGACAATAAAACTGAGCTATGAAACAACCAACACTCCTGCCCTGCACTACATTTCTGAACTATTAGAGAATCTGTTGATTTGTTTTCTAATATGAAGGACAATTACTGAAAAATGTCAATAGTTAATTCCAACCTGATATTTATTTAAATTCTATCTTCAATCCAAGTACTTGTACCAAGTACAGATATGGAATCAAAATAAAAAAAACAATAAGAACTCTAGTCTAACTAAAAGCCTGATTAAAAATAAATGTGTTTTTTTTTAAAGCAACAACAGTGTCTAGGCAGCGAAGGGAAAAAGGAAGAGCGCTCCACAGTCTAGGTGCTACTGCTTCAAAGGAGCGATCACCTTGTGTCTTAAAATGGGTCTTTGGGACCACAAGTACCATCTGACAAGGCAGGGTATGGAAGAGTTTGACCATGCAATGCTCTAAAAGTTAGGGTCAAGATTTTAAAATGCATTCTAAAATTCACTGGTAACCAATGAAGGGAGGCTAAAACAGGCATGATACAACATTGTAGTCAATGTTTTATCAAAGGGATGACACTGTCAGAGGCAATAATAAGTGTTTCTGTTTTCTCAGAGTTCGATTGTAAAAAATTCAATTTAATTAAATTTTTATTTGTATAAATCATAACCAAATCATCGCCAAATCATAACATAACAAATCATCAGCATAAAGGCCATAAAAAAATCACTGAACTTGCTAATTATCTGTCTTAAAGGAATCAAATATAAAAGGAAGAGTATTGGGCCCAATACAGAACTCTAAGGTACCCCACATGTAAGATGTCTTGAATGAGACATGAACTGATTTTTAAAAAAACACCAACACCTACCACATCTCAAAGTCTATTAGAATCTTATGATCAACAGTGTCAAACGTGGCAGATAGATCTATTAAAAGCAGTGTCAGTTGAGTGCATCTTGTGAAAACCAGACTGCCATTAATATAAAATTTGGTGTTTCTCTAAAAAAGAAGTGAGCTGCTCCACTACAATTTTCTCAAAAACATTTTGATGGGAATGGACGTTTTCAAATTGGCCTATAGTTTTCCAGGATGCCTCGATCAAGACTAGACTTTTTAAGGATTACTTTAACGACAGCAGTTTTAAAAGAGCTGGGAACCACGCGTGTCAGAAGTGATGTATTAAAGGTATCGGTAGAACAAGGTCCAATAACACCAAACACTTTTTTAAACATTGCTGTAGGAAGAACATCGTTAGTACAGGAGGAAACTTTCATTTTGCCAATTCATCTCTGTGACCTAGTTCCCAAGGGTGGGAGTTCTGGGGAAAAATGAAGATAAAACAGTATAAGTGGTGATGGGGAGGACTAAAGTAGTGGCAGCCCGTCCCTAGAGGGCGCTAGGGTACCATCCCACCAGTCTCACATGAAGAAGACAGGAATTATCTAAAATAATATATAAAAACATGGACAATTTAAATGAATGCACTACACGTTGTACAGTCTGTGACTACCGTGTGTAATCTGCATTCACATGTAGTTTAAAAACGTTAACTTCTCTCACTCATTTACAGCGAGTGCCAGTCAAGTGACATATTTCCGGTTTTTGGGCGCAGATGTCTGTCTCTTTTATGTCTGTAAACTTTTGCCGAGAGAGAGACACGCACATAGACAGACTTGGGGCCATAGCATCATGGACTGTTCGCAGATGCCGGATGCGTTCTCCGTAGTATGGCCTAAGTATACTCACCCGAGAGAGTCGCTTCACTTTGACTGTATATACTATACTATAACTAAAAGTCCAAATGCCAATGCATGCACATTGTCAGCAGTGATCAATTTGAGGATATCATTCACATCACTACAGCTGGTTGGGAAGGTCAAGTGTTATCCCAGCTGAGGATGATGACTGCTGCTTCATCAGCACCACAGGGATAGACAAAGAGGAGAGTGGAATGTAGGTCAGTGAGAAAACCTGATTGGACGCTAAAACAAACGACACCAGCAGCGGATATTTGCCATGCCCGACGCCACTGGCCTCCCTTATCTTCTACTCACGCGATCACCATCATGACTGGTTTAGATTTGTCCCCTGAACAACAGTGTGTTGGATGCCTCACTGGCTCTGAGTCACACTCACTGTGAAGACTGACTGCCAAGCATGCACTTGCTGGCTCACTAAAGCACACAGACACCTCCTTCCCCTCGCTGCCTTACATGGCATTAAAACGATCCCTCTTGTGGTTGTAGCCATTTGCGTGGGGTTGCTAAGTGCAGCCAATATTTCACAAACACAGCAAACCAGGCACTGTGGTATCTGCCATACTGCCATCCATCCATCCATCCTGGACAGCAGAGACACAGCCTTCTCCGTTTCCTTTAAGGAACTCACTGAGTTTGGCTTTGTGTTTGTGTTGCTACACTGAGCCAGAGAGGGAGTGTGTTGATACTAAAATTGTGTGCATTGATTTAACAAGTAAAACAAACATCCTTCAATCCTTCAAATGACACAACATGGAAAGATAAAGTGACTTTTTGTGCCAAGAATACATGCCTTTGAACCTTATGCTGAACATTCAGAATGTCATTCAAATGGCATTTAGACTTAAATGAGCCAAATATTAAGCTGAGGGGAAACAAACAACAAATATGAAATATTGCTAATACAAAAGTGTATTGATTTACCAAGAAACATCACACTTCAGTCTGATTTCCCTCTGTCAACCCTATTCAGGGTAGATATGCACACACAGACTAAATATAAAAAATTAGAGGTGCTGGCTGAAGTCAATTAGTAAATAAGAATATATTGTACAGACATCAGTCTGCGTGAATGGTAGTAATTGCCTACTTTGAACTTGATTTATAACATCAGTAAACATTTTCCTGAGGAGTCAGTCTGAGGCAGATCTTTGGAACACAGATGGTTGATCACTATCACATGACCGATTATAAAACACAGCACATACAAGTGGACACCAGAATGACTGACAGCTGGTATCATCCAACAGGGGCCTGGGTGCAGGTGACATCAAATGTCAAAATGGAGTTGAGATATTTATAAGTGACACCATGAACGGTTGGTACTTGGGACACAACATGAAAAAAGAAAGGGACTTTTTTGTGACTTTGTGTCTTATGCCAAATATGGAGAAAACTGTACTCTACAACTCTTTTTGTTTTTAAATGAGGGTAAAAATAACCGAAATGCAATACTTTAAGTTCCCTTTAAAGTATAAAGTATTTGGCCTCTTAACTGAACTTGGCCACATAATGCCTCACACAGGTAAACACTTAACCTGTGTGAGATAAACATCTTGTTTATCGCATTTTACTTTAAGGAGCCTAGGCTATTAATTACAAAGATGCAGCACCAAATACCTGGCACACTTGATCTAAACGAGTACACTAGAAGAGTATACCTGGGTGTTGCCTGCAGCCTCTGACCCTTGAGCCTTGCTTCTTGTGTGTCCTCCTGAGTTCGCCGGCTGGCCCAGGGAAGATATGTGGGACTTGACGGGAGCAGGAGGCAGAGCTAGAGCTGACGGCCTGGTGGGAGTCTGAGGAATGGGTAAAGCACTGTGCACTGGTTTGGGTTTGGGGAGTCCTGACTTCATCTTTGTGGCCACCAGGATGGCTGGCATGCTCTCCCCAGTGGCTCAGTGACCACACACTCCTCTCCCTCTCACACTGACATGGAAATCCTGCTCCTAGTCAGCAAGACTCTTCTTTGACTCCCATTCCATGTTAAAAGGTGTGATTATCAACAGACACACACACACACAGAGCTTGCACCTGACCTGGCACTTGATTCAATCAGTGTGAGCTATTTGTCATTGTCCGTCTGTGAGCTGAGCTCCCCAACATGCAGCGAAGAGGTTAAACCCCCCCCCCCCCCCCCAAGAATTCCACCTGTTTCCGGATAGCCTGGGATCTTAAAATGATGCAGAAAATGACCAGAAAAAAAAATCCACAGTCCAAAATCCAGGAGAGAAATTAAAAAAATCACAATTCATTACAGGAGAATTGTCAATTTCGAGCGAGTGTTTCCTTCTGTGTATTTCCAGCACTGAGTGAGTGTCAGCAAATAGCCAGAGGCTCCTTTATGAAGTGGTGCAGTTTCTCTCCCACAGAGCCTTTTCATTACACCATTGCTTCAGGATGACAGGAGAGAACAAGCTCCATCATGGAGAAGAAAGAGAAAAGAGAAGAACATGAGAGGGTAAAAAAAAAGGAAATGGCAGCAGCACCGCAGCAGCGACCATTCGCTTCAGAGACTGCTCAGCCTGTGACTGCACAGGCAGAAACACCCTGCACTCTGCTGCCTCTCTCTGTCTCTCCCTCCCTCTCTGGTAAGTCGTGGTTAGCAGCAGGTGTGGCTTGGATCAGAGCTGACATATGTGGAGAAGCTAAACACATCTACTCAGTATGCTCCTCCAGCCTGTCTCTCCTTTTGTATTTTAAAATACTCTTCTTACAGTATTTAGAGATGGTATTTAATCTCATCTAGGGTTTTATATTATTATTATTATAATAATATTATTTGGGTTTGCCACTTTCATTGCTGAAGGAGTTGAAAATTGCAACTGTTTTAAAAGGAGGGGTTTTGGTCTCCCCTTTTATAATCAACTGTTGTTCTTGTCTTGAGCACGTGTTGCCTATATGTGCATGTGTTCTTTGTCAAGCCAGTGACAGTTAAATCAATAAATAAATCCCATGAGTAAATCTGGTTCACATGATCAAAATACAGCGGCAGGGTTTGTGATGCGGCTCGCCAGTTGCAATCCCTGGTAATTGATGAAGATTAACCCACATTTTTAGGATGTAAGTCTTTTCAACTGATTTACTTTGATTCTTGTGTCGGACGTCTTGCTCATGGCTCTTCCTGTGATGGCACTCTGACCAATCAGTGGCCGGCAGTCTGGCAACATCACGCATAGTATCGCCTCAGCTCGCTTGGTACTAAATAAATAACCAGGTACTATCGCTAGTGGAAATGCAAAATAATGGTGCCGTGCCAAGGTGAGGCGAGTTGAGTCGCACTAGTGAACATGCCATTAGTTTAGATATTCAACATTTTGGATACTGAATGTATGTTCCCCAGTGGATGAAGGCTACTGACAGTGGCAATTCTCTGATTTCTCATGGTTTTTACTTCTCCAAATCAAAGATTTACAGAATGAATCCGACAACAACCAACCCATCAAAAAAATAAATCTAAATAAATAAATATTGTGGCCAGCCTAAGGCACTCCTGTGCAATATTCATGCTGTCTAATCAGCATCTTGATATGCCACACCTGTAAAGTGGGATGGATTATCTCGACAAAGGAGAAGTGCTCACTAACACAGATTTAGACAGATTTGTGAGCAATATTTGAAAGAAATTGATTCATTGTGTATATAGAAATGTTTTAGATCTTTGAGTTCAGCTCATGAAAAATGTCCTTACGAATCATGATGGCAGTGTAGCAGAGTCAGTCTTCAGGATATAATCTAGGAATTATGACTGTCTGTTATCTCTAAGCTGATAAAAGACGCAAGAAGAAGCTATGACCTGATGATCACCTTGGATGAAACACGAGTAATGGACAAAACATCATCCACATACTGGATGGATATGATTCTGAAAATGGTGTTGTCTTGAACGGGGAGAGAGAACATAGTAGCTAGAACAGCACAAAGAGCAGAAATTACATTCCATACTGAAAAGATTATCTTGCTTTTTACTGCAGCTAAACACAGGAGATTTGAGTGAGTGCATATAGACATAAACATTCACTCTTACACACACACACACACACACACACACACACGCACAGACGCACACACACTTGATGAGAGCAATGATTTCAGGTGTGAGAGGATATGGTTATCATGTAAATCTTAATCCTGTTAATTTAATCCTAAATTATGTAAATACTGATATTTGATTATGGTCTAAAGTGGTGTTGTTGTGAGTATGTGTGAGATGGAGTTAAACCTGCAACACTGCTTTGAATATTTTATCAGTACCCAGGTCACACACCGATCTGCTTCTGTTTTTGAAGAATCTGCACATTGTTTGAGTCTGGACTTCTCACAATGTAATATTTAATTTTTTTTGTATGATTACATACAATTTTATCCTCACTATACATAATTATTTGTATTATAATAATAATAATAATAATACTTTATTTGTGGATATTGTTGTGATATTTACTAACTACAGGTGACTTTTTTTGATTTTTTACATTTAGTTTTAACTACTGAAAATCCAGGCTGCCTCCCTGACTAAAAACACACCCATATCCAGACACCAAAACACACTGGAGATTTTTGACTGAATGTATAGGAAAACACATAAATCTCTGCCGGCTAATCTCACATGTTATTCTGTGATTTACAAAATGGAAATAAAGAAGAAAAAAAAAAAACACAAAGCTTAGCATAACATGGGAAACTTTCATTCTTTTCCTACTACTGTCTTCTGTAATGGTAAACATGTCACAGCTAGTTCACAACACTGCACTTCACAGAGTAGAGGGAAAAAAAACCTGTCAAACGTGATTTATGCACAGCAGCGTTTGAAGATACCTGATGACAGTCCACAACAGTCTAATAATAGAGCTGGTTTGGCTGCAAATGGGCAGCAATGACAGTAATAACTAGGACACCCACTGCCTTGCTTTGCTGTATGTTTATACTGTTTTTCTTCTTGGAATAACAAACACTCATGTGGGGTTTGATACATGCACATGCTGGACACACTGAACAAGGCTAAAGATAAAAAAAATAACACTGCTCTGAGGTTCACAATATCACAAAAGAGCATCTTCTGTCTTGACAACTGATTCATCAGAATTGTGCTACCATATGTATTTGATCAGCAAACACCACTGTTGTGTTGTGGCCAAAAAAAAAGAGCTAAATTTGTCTTTTTTCCTGGAAGAACGTGCATTTTCCTTTCTGGGCCGCTCTGTGCAGGCACCTTTGCTGTGTCAACACTATAGTCTCATTAATGCTGGGGACACACTTCACAACTTTCACAATCCTTACCAATTTTGAAAAGACTAGAGTGCGCACTAACCGGCTGACCGACTGAAGAGACAGAGATATGAAACGTACATATAGGTCGTATGCAGGAATTACGACCTATGTCTATGTTTTCAAAACCAGCGCCCCTAGTGGTTGTATACATTACAGCAACTTGGTACCTTGGAAGTGGTATCTAGTAGCTTCCCCGAAGTCACCACTGGCAGCTGGCTCAGTGACGAGAGCAAACTAGGCACGTGCCTAGGGCCTGATTGGCGGGGGGGGGCCCAGACAGAGGGACAATCAAAACCTAAAAATGACTTGGTCCGTGTTTCAAGGCGATTTACGCTCCTCGTCCTGATGACGCAACGCTGTCAGGGAGGCAGGCGAGCGGGAGAAGCCGCAGCGAGTGCACATGTCCACGGCGAGGTCCGGGCGGGGGTTTGCTGTAAACCACCTTCGCCCCGAGCCCTTCCAAGCTGATCTAGAGTCAGTCGCGGCGCACCACCGGTGGAGGAAATTTGAGGTTGAAAAAAAAAAAAACGACCCATAGTTACATTTTCAGTTGGAGGGCTGATGAGGGATCACACAGGATTTGTCAAACCAACTAAAGCCAAGTGAAGTCATCAAACTCTGACAAGAGTGGCCATGTGTACAAGAGCGTCAGTTTCATTGCCATCTTTGTTTTTATATGACCACTACTTCCAGTCATCTTCATCTTCTGACGCTATGCCCTGTGTCCCACCTACTCTTTTT